>NC_141875.1:394546828-395746828 GCF_056163025.1 Triticum urartu
ATGGAAGCTGTCAATACCCGAGATCAAGGTGTATGGGAGAAAGACCGGAACATGGAGAGTTGAGAACTCAAAGTTTTGTCAAGAAAACCCTAAGGTAGGAGATATCAACTATGGAAGATAGCTCATGGCAATGACAAGGGCAGAAACACGGTTATCCGTGATGTCATCGCCACTGATACTATGGTCATCGAGCTGAGCTAAGCATGCATTTCTTCAGAAGGATTGGATGGTAGAAGGCTGATGGAGCACCTAACAGTAAGATGAAGTTTTAACCTTAGCTGGTGTATCGCCAGAATCTGGAGTAGTACATCAAGAATTTTAAGATGGAGCTCCAGGAAGCCGTATTAGACAAGGAAGCATTTCGTGAAGAACTCAGGAACCAGAAGCTGAAAGTAGCCAAGCTGGAGGAGCTACAACCTCGAGATACCGGAGATTTGTCAGGAACTGAAGGATAGTAGGACCATGGTTCATGCCAAGGATGATGAAGCCTAAAAGTTTGGGACGCAACTCCAGAATAATAAAGGACGTCATGAGAGACTTCGTGTCAACAGAGATGATCACAAGCATGATCGGAAGAAGCCATTGGAGGCATGAACAAGGCTTCAAGAATTTTGGAGACGTTGAAGATTTATTAACCTTTAGAAGACCAAACCCCTGTTATATACCTACGTTAGATGCGATGTTTGTGGGCTGCCATTTGTTTGATGTTTTTCCCGACAACCACAAATAAAATCTGTCTTTTCAAAACTTTTGTTTGTATTGTGTGTATCCCTCTCTATCTCTCTTATCTTACCCCAAACCCACATGGACCCAATAGAGGATGAATGGAGATGAGCTTGCATTTTCTGGACCGATGAGTCAGTTGGAGACAGACCGATGGATTCAGAACATGGAGGATCACATGGAGAATAACCCTATAGTCGGAAATGATATGACCCAGCATGCTCTTCAGTGCTTTGAAAGAGGTGCTGCTACTTGGTGGAGGATGTACCAAACCATCAATGGATGGCAAGGAGTAACCACATGGAAAGAATTTAAGTTGACTCTGCCAAAGTCTCGGCTTGTGTCCCAGAAGTTGAAGCCCTATGAAAATGATATAATGAAGCATTGTGCATGCAAGATTTGTGGAGAAATAGGACACACCCATAAAGAACACAAGGATGAATGCCCTAAATGTGAAGGAAGTCACCCAGTTGAAGAATGCCCAACCAGGCAGATTACTTGTTTCTTGTGTGAAGGGACTACCCACTATCCTGCTCAGTGTCACATTTACCCCATGGTACAACGAACCATCCAGCAGAAGAAAGAAGTAATGAAAGGAGCCCTCATGGAAATTTTAGAAGAAGCTGTGATGAAGGAAGATGTGGAGGACACACCTAAAGAGGACCCAAGTAAACCCTGCACTAAGTCCTGCTATTCATGTGGAGAAGAAGGACACATCTCCCAAAATTGTTTGAATGGGGATCTAGTAGAATTCCCGACAGAGGAAGTAGAATATGACCCACAGGAAATAGAAGCCCTGATTGGCATGAAAGGGTCTAGGAAGAGAAACAGATTGGATTCCAGGAAGGATCTGAGTCATATCACCTGTTACAGGTGCAAGGAGACAGGGCACTACCTCAACAGTTGCCCAAAAAGGAAACCTCAATACTTGTCAAAAGTAATATATTAGTTATAATGAGGCAGGGCACTTTGCCAGAGAATGCCCCAAGGAGAAGGAAACTTGTGCTAGATAGTTGAGTTTGCAACAAAAGAAATGGAGTAGTAGAAGTGAGAACATTTTCTTTTATATTGAGGTGTTGAGTTGAGACATGTAATGGAAAAGCGAGAGATTGTAATCATTTGAGAATGAATAAAGTTAGCATCGTTGGTACTGATATGGATTTTATGAGTTATTACTCTATGAAGAAGGATTTTGACCATTTTTGAGGATAAGAGAAATATGGTCTATGGAAGATTTGTGCATTTTAAGGGTGGTAGTACCCTGTAAGAACCCTTGACCCCTGGAAAAGATAAGGATACTCCATTGAGTGGATTTCGGACAAAATGAATACGAGTTTTGTCTCGATATGTGTGATGCCCCAAGAGTATGTGGGATGAAGTGGAGACCGTCAGTTGTTTGGACCAAATGTGATCAAGGAGTCAGAAGAGAATGTTAAGTTGATTCGAGATAGACTGAAGGTAGCTCAGTCCAGGCAGAAGAGTTATGCAGACTTAAAAAAACGCAAGGAGGTAGTCTATGAAATTGGAGATAGAGCATGTCTTCATGTGTTCCCTCTGCGAGGAATTAAACGATTTGGAGTTAAGGGAAAATTAGCCCCGAGATTTGTAGGACATACCGAGTTTTGGAGCATATGGGAGAAGTGGCCAACAAGTTGGAGTCACCCGAAGGACTGTCAGGAGTTCATGATGTGTTTCACATTTCCCATTTGAAGAAGTGCCATGCAGAGATGGCCAATATTCCCCTGTAAGGACGCTTGACCCTGGAAAGGATAATGATGTTCCACGAAGTAGAGTATGGACTTCATAAGTATAAGTTTTTACCTCGGTATGTGGGATATCCCACGAGGATGAAGAGATGAAGTACTATTGGGTATAAAGGAGGTATGATGTTAGTAATATGGAGCAATGGCAACCCCATGACAAGTCTGAGTACTCACGTCTTGGTTTGGTGCCAATAGAAGGAAGGAAGACAGTACAATTGGATGGATTTAAGAATACTAGGAAGTTGGAACAATGATCAGTTGCCCGATGATAAGTTCAAGGACTACAAGTGATGAGATGGGCCATAACCCACAGGCCACAGGACCTGCCAAGAAGCAAGCACACTCTTGCTGAAGAAAAACCCTAGAGGAAGATACGACGTTTATCGATAGACGAACTTATAGGAGTAACGCAAAAACCTGAGAGTTGTGAAGAAACGATAGATGTTTGTCTGGCTTGCAGAATCTATGGATATATCCAAACTTCGTTCATCGACAAGAGAAATTCTGCAATGCTTGTGAGGATGACTAAGTGTTAGTATGCGAGATTCGCTAAACTGTATGCATGGTAATGATTTGGGTGCGGGATGGATTGATCACCATACCGACTTACTCTTATTATTCGCCTTGCTATATGGGATGGTAAATCTGAGTGACTTACCTATAGTAGAGCGCCGATGATCAAAATCTTGCTTAAAACTTAGAATGGTATACGCATTTTCCCTTGTACAAGGCAGCTTTTGCCAACCGTAGGTTATACGGTGAGGATCAACCCAGACCCATTTCCTGCAGGAGAAACCATAAATCGTTGACCACCATGAGATATCGATTAGTTGTTTAGTACTGGCGCCAGACCCGTCAGGTAAGAAGACCCAGTCGCGAAATAACCTTACCAAGATGAAAGGATAGAAAAATTGTGGTAAAGGTTATGCCACTACCGAAAGAGCCAGAGAAGGAATTATCCTTACGATCTGAGAAGACTGGCCCTGTCAAGAATAGGGATGGAGTATATGAGTATTGATGGGACCGTAACAATGTTTCTAAGGGTGGTAGCACCCGAGACCCCGGGGACGATCGATGGATTTTGAGAAGACCCCGAACTTAACCTATTTCTTTCTAGCCTCTCCGAATCTCAAGGACGAGATTCATTTTAAGGGCGGTAGGTTTGTAACATCCCAAAATTCTAAATTTTGGAATGTTATGATAAATAGATAGATTTGACTGATTGTTTGATTGATTGTCTGAAAGTGAGTGAATTCGAAACTTTTTGAAAGTTAAATGAGAGGGAATAAAAGGACTTTCCCAAACTTTCATATTTGCTTTCTGATCTCCATGAATTCAAATTCTTTTCAAATACAAAACCCTTGAGCGAAGATGATATGACTTCTTCCATTTAAATTAAATGAAAGGGTATTTGAAAATAATTGGATTTCATTTGGAAATATTTCAATTCATAAACTTCATGCAGCTCAATCATTTTCATGAGAGAAGATAAAAGGCCTTCTTCAAATTATATGAAATATGAGTTGGGAGTTTCAAAGAATTAAATTCAAGTTCTTTTGAATTTATTTTCAATTTGGAGTTATTTGAGTTTTATTCAAATTATTTTTCTCCAAAAATAAAATATATGGAAATTAGGGTAACATGATTCCCTACAATAGAAAATTGGAGAGAAATAAATTTGAAATCATTTTGATATTTTTTAAAATGATTTTTGTTGGATTTTAATAGGCCAGTAGCACTCTTTAAATTATCTGAATTTGTGTGGATTTTATTTGAAGTTATAAAAATGTCCATGTTGTTGGAAATCTTTTTCTAAAAAATTTGATATATTATATGCCTATAAAATATTTTTAGTTATTTTGTTTTTATTATTTTAGTTCTCTGGAAAAAAATGTGTAAAAAAAAGTTTCCCCTCGCCGACTGGGCCGGCCCAGCATCTCGCCAGGCCGCGGCCCAGCTCCCCGCCGCCGTCCCTGCCGTCTCCGACGGGGACTCCTTCCCCGGAGTCCGCCGTGCCGCCGCCTCCTCTGCCCCCTTCCCCACGCCACCCCTCGCCTCCTCCCCTGGCCTTTAAAAGGCGGGCCCCCGACGCCGCGCCCTCGACCCCGCTCCGCCCCGCATCTCGCCTCCTCCTGCCGCGATGCGCCACCGTCGCACAGACCACCACCGCCGCGCCACACTCGCCGCCGTTCCCCGCCTTGCGCCGCACACGCCGCGCCCCTGCCACCGCGCCGCTCTCCGCTGCCGATGCCGCCGCCTCGCAGCCATCCCCGGAGCCATCGGCTTGCCTTGCCCCGCTCGCCGAAGCTCAAACAGATCCGCCGCCGCCGGTTTATTTCGGCCGAACCGGTAACCACCCCGGTTTATTCTCGGTTAGTTCGGTTCTTAAAAAAACCTAGATCGTTTTTTTAAAACCGATTTTCTTTTAGATGAATCTATTTAGAGAATGTTCGCTGGTTAGGTATAGAAAACGAACGTTCGCCTTTTAGTTTTTTCTTTTGCTGTAATTTCGTTCAGGGACCTAGATGTGAATACTTTATTTACAGAATAGTCCCTGTTCTTCAAACAAGCACAACTTTTTACTCGTTTGTCCAAATCCAACGAAACCAACGCCCATGTCTTCGTTATGATCCCCTCTATCCATTAAAACAACTCAAACATGTTTTTGAAAAGTTTAAAATTTGAATTAGATCAGATTTAAATTCAAATTTCGTTTGATCATAACTTGAGTTTCGTAGCTCCGTTTGAGTTGATTCTTTTTGCAAATCGAAGCTCTTGACCTAAACTTTTTGATAAGGCCAAATTCATATAATTTTGGTACTGTTAGAAATTGTTTTATGTTGCAAGAGTTATTTGCTTGGTTTTGATGTTTTCCGAATTGTCTTCCTCGATCTTTCTAATCTTTTGAGTGATTGCTTATGTGTGGTTACTATTGCTTGCTTATGATAGATTGACCGGAGTGTGACGAGTAGAGCTATCAAGAGTTTTGAGTGCGAATCATCTTCATCAACATTGCAGGCAAGTTCACACTTTGATCATATTCCTTTCATACCCAGTTTTTATGCATTAGTTTCACCCTCAAACATTGCATGAGTAGGATTGATAACATGTGGGTATTGGGAAGTAGTTGATGAGGTAGGAACCTATTGCCCTGCATTCAAACCTTGGGAGTTACTATTACGTTATGCTTATAGTGTCATGCTATGCTCGTAGACGTGGATTGGGTTTTGAGAGTATTCATGACAGATGTGAGTTTGTTAATTAATGGTTTACTTAAGGTGGCAACTTAAAAACACATCTGGGTGGATTGAGGTACCCGGGTATTCCAGGATTGCCTGTCTAGGCACCTGGGTAGACCAGGATTGCCTTTTTTTTATGGACCGCCACCCAGGCTCAAAGGGATCATGGGATTATTCATACTAGAAACTTCCATGTGCAGCCACAAGCTATTATGGGCTATAGCATAGTTGATTAAGTCGTGTGAACTCTTACAGTGGTAGACTAGCAGATGTAGGGGTTGTAGGTGGTACGGTCCACCCATCGTAAGGTGCAAACGCTTCTGAAAGACTATGTCTCGGTCATCCATTTCTCGAACACCATGTAGTGCGAGAAATCCAACGGAGGAGATTGAGTCTTGTGGGGAAAAGTGCGCAAACCTCTGCAGAGTGTATAAACTAATCACGGTTAGCCGTGTCCCCGGTTATGGAAATCTTGAGTATCTAGTACTTGGATTATCATGTGAATCTCATCACGTTACTTTAAATTAAGTTTGTTGGGTTTAATGATGTTACTTAATTGGGATTGAGAATGCTGTCAACCATTCTCAATGTTTAACAACCACCATGATAGTTAAATAAAATCTATTTCTTTGCAGTAGGGAAAAATTGGCTTTTCGCAAAAACCTTATAACCGTAGAGCTTTTCCACCAGCCAAATATGCATGTAGTGATAGCCATTGTTCATCATTCTCTATGGTGTGAATTTGCCAGTACATTCAATGTACTGACTCTTTGTGGCTGCAGCGTCTCATGTTGCAGGATTTCTTACGACGAGTAAGTGATACGTTAGGGTTACGATTTCTACACTCAACTTTGCCGTTGGTGTTGATGGGAATCCACAACCATGTTACTTCCGCTATTTTGGATTGAGGTAATAGTATTTACGTTACTTTACACATGTGATTTACCTCTGTTATAAATCCTCGAGTACTGTGTGTGTCAGCATACCAATCTAGGGATGACACTTAAGCACAGAGACTTGATCCATTCGGGTCAGGTCGCTACACAACAACAACAACAACAACAACAACAAGAAGAAGAAGAAGAAAGCTTACTTTAGATACCTCTAGGAAACTCTTTCATTTCACCCCGGAGGCACACGACAAAACTCTTTCATTAGGGTTAGGTTTACCTTAATACTTTTGTTGTAGTTGCGGATGCTTGCAATAGAGGTTAATCATAAGTGGGATGCTTGTTCAAGTAAGAACAGCACCCAAGCACCGGTCCACCCACATATCAAATTATCAAAGTACGGAACGCGAATCATATGAGCGTGATCAAAACTAGCTTGATGATATTCCCATGTGTCCTCGGGAGCGCTTTTCCTTATATAAGAGTTTGTCCAGGCTTGTCCTTGCTACAAAAAGGATTGGGCCACCTTGTTGTACTTCATTTACTTTTGTTACTTGTTGCTCGTTACAAATTATCTTATCACAAAACTATTTGTTACCACTTAGTTCAGTACTTGCAGAGAATACCTTACTGAATAACGCTTATCATTTCCTTCTGCTCCTCGTTGGGTTTGACACTCTTACTTATCGAAAGGACTACAATAGATCCCCTATACTTGTGGGTCATCAATTTGTCACTTTGAGTATCGAAGAGGTATCTCTGGGCCCTCTCGGTAATGCACATCACGATAAGCCTTGCAAGCAATGTGACTAATGAGTTTGTTGTGGGATGATGCATTACAGAACGAGTAAAGAGACTTTCCGATAACGAGATTAAACTAGGTATGAGGATACCGACGATCGAATCTCGGGCAAGTAACATACCATAACAAAGGGAATACCGTATGTTTTCATTGCGGTTTGACCGATAAAGATCTTCGTAGAATATGTAGGAACCAATATGAGCATCCAGGTTTCGCTGTTGGTTATTAAACCGAGATATTTCTCGGTCATGTCTACATAGTTCTCGAACCTGTAGGGACCGCATGCATAACGTTCGATGACGATTTGTATTATGAGTTATGTGTTTTGGTGACCGAAGATTGTTCGGAGTCTCAGATGAGATCACAGACATGACGAGGAGTCTCAAAATGGTCGAGAGGTAAAGATTGATATATTGGACGATAGTATTCGGACATCGGAACGGTTCCGGATCGTTTCGGGTATTTTTTGGAGTAGCGGGAGGTTACCGGAACCCTCCGGGGAAAGTAATGGGCCACTATGGGCCATAGGGGAGAGAGGAGGCATCCCACATTGGGTGGCCACATGCCCCCCATGGGAGTCCGAATTGGACTAGGGGAGGGGGCGGCGCCCCCCTTTCCTTTTCCTCCTCCCTCTCCTTCCCCCTTTCCCCCTCCATGAGAAGGAATAAGAGGGGGGAGGCAACTCCTACTAGGACTAGGAGTCCTAGTAGGACTCCCCCCACTTGGCGCGCCCCTAGGGTCAGCCTCCTCCCTCTCCCTCCTTTATATACGTGGGCAGGGCACCCCTTGGAGACACACCAATTGTTCCAAGCTGTGTGCGGCGTTTCCCTCCACGGTTTACTCCTCCGGTCATATTCACGTAGTGCTTAGGTGAAGCCCTGCGCGGAGCACATCACCATCATTGTCACCACGCCGTCGTGTTGACGAAACTCTCCCTCGACACTTTGCTGGATCAAGAGTTCGAGGGACGTCATCGAGCTGAACGTGTGCTGAACTCGGAGGTGCCGTACGTTCGGTACTTGATCGGTTGGATTGCGAAGACGTTCGGCTACATCAACTGCGCTAACCTAATGCTTCCGCTTTCGGTCTACGAGGGTAGGTGGACACACTCTCCACCTCTCGTTGCAATGCATCTCCTAGATAGATCTTGCGTGATCATAGGATTTTTTTTGAAATTGCATGCTACGTTCTCCAACAGTGGCATCCGAGCCAGGTCTATGCGTAGATGATATGCACGAGTAGAACACAAAGAGTTGTGGGCGGTGATCATCATACTGCTTACCACGTTACTTTAAATTAAGTTTGTTGGGTTTAATGATGTTACTTAATTGGGATTGAGAATGCTGTCAACCATTCTCAATGTTCAACAACCACCATGATAGTTAAATAAAATCTATTTCTTTGCAGTAGGGAAAAATTGGCATTTCGCAAAAACCTTATAACCGTAGAGCTTTTCCACCAGCCAAATATGCATGTAGTGATAGCCATTGTTCATCATTCTCTATGGTGTGAATTTGCCAGTACATTCAATGTATTGACCCTTTGTGGCTGCAGCGTCTCATATTGCAGGATTTCTTACGACGAGTAAGTGATACGTTAGGGTTACGATTTCTACA
This sequence comes from Triticum urartu, assembly GCF_056163025.1. NCBI lineage: Eukaryota > Viridiplantae > Streptophyta > Magnoliopsida > Poales > Poaceae > Triticum > Triticum urartu. The sequence continues at coordinate 394,555,862 of NC_141875.1, forward strand.
CTCAACTTTGCCATTGGTGTTGATGGAAATCCACAACCTTGTTACTTCCGCTATTTTGGATTGAGGTAATAGTATTTACGTTACTTTACACATGTGATTTACCTCTGTTATAAATCCTCGAGTACTGTGTGTGTCAGCATACCGATCCAGGGATGACACTTAAGCACAGAGACTTGATCCATTCGGGTCAGGTCGCTATACAACAACAACAACAACAACACCTGCAACAACAACAACAACAGCAACAACTGCAACAACAACAGCAACAACAACAGCAACAACAGCAACAACAGCAACAACAACAACAACAACAACAACAACATACAACATCCCAAAATTCGAAATTTTGGAATGTTATAATAAATAGATAGATTTGACTGATTGTTTGATTGATTGTCTGAAAGTGAGTGAATTCAAAACTTTTTGAAAGTTAAATGAGAGGGAATAAAAGGACTTTCCCAAACTTTCATATTTGCTTTCTGATCTCCATGAATTCAAATTCTTTTCACATACAAAACCCTTGAGCGAAGATGATATGACTTCTTCCATTTAAATTAAATGAAAGGGTATTTTAAAATAATTGGATTTCATTTGGAAATATTTCAATTCATAAATTTCATGCAGCTCAATGATTTTCATGAGAGAAGATAAAAATACTTCTTCAAATTATATGAAATATGAGTTGGGAGTTTAAAATAATTAAATTCAAAGTTCTTTTGAATTTATTTTCAATTTGGAGTTATTTGAGTTTTATTCAAATTATTTTTCTCCAAAAATAAAATATATGTAAATTAGGGTAACATGATTCACAACAACAGAAAATTGGAGAGAAATAAATATGAAATCATTTTGATATTTTTTAAATGATTTTTGTTGGATTTTAATAGGCCAGTAGCACTCTTTGAATTATCTAAATTTGTGTGGATTTTATTTGAAGTTATAAAAATGTCCATGTTGTTGGAAATCTTTTTCTGAAAATTTTGATATATTATATGCCTATAAAATATTTTTAGTTATTTTGTTTTTATTATTTTAGTTCTCTGAAAAAAATGTGTAAAAAAAAAGTTTCCCCTCGCCGACTGGGTCGACACAGCATCTCGCCAGGCCGCGGCCCAGCTCCCCGCCGTCGTCCCTGCCATCTCCTACGGGGACTCCTTCCTCGGAGTCCGCCGCGCCGCCGCCTCCTCTGTCCCCTTCCCCACACCACGCCTCGCCTCCTCCCCTGGCCTTTAAAAGGCGGGCCCCCGACGCCGCGCCCTCGACCCCGCTCCGCCCCGCATCTCGCCGCCTCCTGCCGTGATGCGCCACCGTCGTGCAGACCACCGCCGCCGCGCCACACTCGCCGCCGTTCCCCGCCCTGCGCCGCACGCGTCGCGCCCCTGCCACCGCGCCGCTCTCCGCCGCCGATGCCGCCGCCTCGCAGCCATCCCCGGAGCCACCGGCTTGCCTCACCCCGCTCGCCGGAGCCGCACGGCCCTCGCCGGAGCTCAAACAGATCCGCCGCCGCCGGTTTATTCTCGGTTAGTTCGGTTCTTAAAAAAACCTAGATTGTTTAAAAAAATGATTTTCTTTTCGATGAATCTATTTAGAGAACGTTCGCTGGTTAGGTATAGAAAACGAACGTTCGCCTTTTAGTTTTTTCTTTTTCTATAATTTCGGCCAGGGACCTAGATGTGAATACTTTATTTACAGAATAGTCCCTGTTCTTCAAACAAGCACAACTTTTTACTCGTTTGTCCAAATCCAACGAAACCAACACCCACGTCTTCGTTATGATCCCCTCTATCCATTAAAACAACTCAAACATGTTTTTGAAAAGTTTAAAATTTGAATTAGATCAGATTTAAATTCAAACTTCGTTTGATCATAACTTGAGTTTCGTAGCTCCGTTTGAGTTGATTCTTTTTGCAAATCGAAGCTCTTGACCTAAACTTTCTGATAAGGCCAAATTCATATAATTTTGGTACTGTTAGAAATTGTTTTATGTTGCAAGAGTTATTTGCTTGGTTTTGATGTTTTCCGAATTGTCTTCCTCGATCTTTCTAATCTTTTGAGTGATTGCTTATGTGTGGTTACTATTGCTTGCTTATGATAGATTGACCGGAGTGTGACGAGTAGAGCTATCAAGAGTTTTGAGTGCGAATCATCTTCATCAACATTGCAGGCAAGTTCACACTTTGATCATATTCCTTTCATACCCAGTTTTTATGCATTAGTTTCACCCTCAAACATTGCATGAGTAGGATTGATAACATGTGGGTATTGGGAAGTAGTTGATGAGGTAGGAACCTATTGCCCTGCATTCAAACCTTGGGAGTTACTATTACGTTATGCTTATAGTGTCATGCTATGCTCGTAGACGTGGATTGGGTTTTGAGAGTATTCATGACAGATGTGAGTTTGTTAATTAATGGTTTACTTAAGGTGGCAACTTAAAAACACATCTGGGTGGATTGAGGTACCCGGGTATTCCAGGATTGCCTGTCTAGGCACCTGGGTAGACCAGGATTGCCTTTTTTTTATGGACCGCCACCCAGGCTCAAAGGGATCATGGGATTATTCATACTAGAAACTTCCATGTGCAGCCACAAGCTATTATGGGCTATAGCATAGTTGATTAAGTCGTGTGAACTCTTACAGTGGTAGACTAGCAGATGTAGGGGTTGTAGGTGGTACGGTCCACCCATCGTACGGTGCAAACGCTTCTGAAAGACTATGTCTCGGTCATCCGTTTCTCGAACACCATGTAGTGCGAGAAATCCAACGGAGGAGATCGAGTCTTGTGGGGAAAAGTGCGCAAACCTCTGCAGAGTGTATAAACTAATCACGGTTAGCCGTGTCCCCGGTTATGGAAATCTTGAGTATCTAGTACTTGGATTATCATGTGAATCTCATCACGTTACTTTAAATTAAGTTTGTTGGGTTTAATGATGTTACTTAATTGGGATTGAGAATGCTGTCAACCATTCTCAATGTTTAACAACCACCATGATAGTTAAATAAAATCTATTTCTTTGCAGTAGGGAAAAATTGGCTTTTTGCAAAAACCTTATAACCGTAGAGCTTTTCCACCAGCCAAATATGCATGTAGTGATAGCCATTATTCATCATTCTCTATGGTGTGAATTTGCCAGTACATTCAATGTACTGACCCTGTGTGGCTGCAGCGTCTCATGTTGCAGGATTTCTTACGACGAGTAAGTGATACGTTAGGGTTACGGTTTCTACACTCAACTTTGCCGTTGGTGTTGATGGGAATCCACAACCTTGTTACTTCCGCTATTTTGGATTGAGGTAATAGTATTTACGTTACTTTACACATGTGATTTACCTCTGTTATAAATCCTCGAGTACTGTGTGTGTCAGCATACCGATCTAGGGATGACACTTAAGCACAGAGACTTGATCCATTCGGGTCAGGTCGCTACACAACAACAACAACAACAACAACAACAACAACAAGAAGAAAGCTTACTTTAGATACCTCTAGGCAACTCTTTCATTTCACGCCGGAAGCACACGACAAAACTCTGCTCATCATCAGTGGTAGAAGTAAGGAAAATCTCGTGGGCCTTTCATCACATGCTAAGCTTTCCATCTTGTGTTGAACAACAATGGACTTGCTGATGGAGAACTCTTGCACATTTCTTGACCTAACTAGTAGAGTAGCTTTATCCACCGCTTGCTTCCTCTTGATCTCAACATACTTCTCCACCAGTCCCACCATAGGATCTTCACGCTTCTTGGGCTTCTCGGGTTCCTTCTAAGGCTTTTTGTTCGAACCAACAACAACACTTCTTTTGCTGATTTGACCAACATCCTCTATTCCAACATCCCTTTGAGCATCATCACTTTGAGTGACATCCATTTGATCATCAAACATGTACAAATCATAATTGCATTGATTCAGGTCGAAACAGAAGGTACCCTCCTTTCTTTGAGCTTTAGGATCATCAACACTTTCCACTTTTGACCTAAGTATGTTGTGATGGTTGAGCAACACATGTGAAATTGTAATCACCCTCGGCTATGTGGCTTGCACTAAGCACTCAAGTTACCATGAAACTTACATCATAAATATTACCTAGCGATGGAAATTCATTAAAGGTCAACATAAAGAGAGGAAATGAAATTTCATTAAAATTACCATCATGAATGCCACCTAGCTTATCACAGAGAGGAAACACTTTGTGTTGGAATCTGCTTATTTCTAGCCATGATTGTAAATAGAAGAAATGATTCACAAACCTGGATTATACGAAACAACATTGAGTACAAAAGGAACATACAATGCAAGTTACGTATCCCAAAGATGAATGTACTGAAATAGAACTTCAGGGCGGATGACGATGCTTCCTATTTGAGTTTGTCTTCCAGGCTTCAATCGTCCCCGAGTTCGTCCGTTTGGACGTAGTCAACGAAGCTCAGGTGTCGATTTTTACCGTCTCATTGAGGTGGTGAGGTTTGGGTTTCTTGTCATGCGATGAGATTTGGTATCAGATATTTCAGATCTATGCAAGGGTTCAATGGCGACGACTGCGTCTCCAGGGCGCTGGTCCTTAAGGACACGTGCACGAAGACTTCCCAGCTATCATCGAGAAGGTCAAGCCGGCTCTAATAGGGGAGTGGCGAAAGCGGCGCGTCGGCCGGTCGTTCGGTGGTCTCGGAATCTCGATATAATTTTTATTATGTTTGAAATGCTTTGAACTTTCGATGAACTTTTATAATAGATCTCTTCCTTTTCGAAAAAAACTTCAGGTTTTTATTTTTTGAGACAAAGAAAAACACTTCTGGTTACACGACTGATGCAAGTTGCAGGTTCACCGGCCCATATGGCCCAACTCAACTGTTCACATCAGGAGGGCCTCCTGTCATCAAATCAAAAAAATCAAATAAAAAAAAACCTAAAAAATCAAATCAAAGAAAAAAAAACATCAGGAGGGCCTCTTGCGGCCGAATCCCTAACCTTCCTGACGCGTGGAGCCCGACGCGGCGACGACCGGCGGGGGCGTGCAGCCGGCGGGACACATCTTACTCCTCGTGATCGTGATATCGCGGCGAGCGTCTTGCCCAAGGAAGGGGATCGCGGCGACTCCGCGACCTCGGACCTCGTATCTTCGCAGCGGCTGGCAGCCAGCACCAGGTCCTCCGGTCTCCGGCAGCAACCAACCTGTGTGGTGCCGGCTCTCAAGTGAGAGCATCAAGCGAGCACTCCAGCATCCTCCTATTCAAGCTCGAGTGGCACGACCTGATCACCGTGAGTTAAATTTGAATCCCCTTTTAGTTTTCATACCTGCAACCCAGATGCCACAATTTAGATTACTGATGGATTTGGCATGTTCAAAACCGGAAGAGTACCAAATTGAGAGACAACTTAAAACCGAACTTCTTAGAAAACCTCTGTCCAAAACCTCTATATTTGATGTATAACTCCAACCTTGCCATGTTTGGAGTCAATCCTGCAGGAAATCGAAATGGAAAACATTGACCAGGTGAGAGCAGACGAAGGGGCGTACTATTCAGATCAGGCTCTATATTTTGCCCCTCCTGTTTCTGAATTCTTTGTAGAAAATTGTAAATACCTTGAAATATAAATGTGTTTCCACCACTGTAGTACTGTACAACCTCAAAGCATGTGATATTTCAGTGTAATTACAATTTAGTCATTCTACCTTTGTTGCATGGTCGCTAGTATGTGAATACTCCAGAATCTAGGCTTGCATTGTTTTTTACTTGTTTAATCTATCAAGACTATGTAGATGCAGAAACTTTGCCTTTCCCAATTAGCGTCTATGACAGCTGGTTATGTTAGAGGCATCAGCAATCACCCAAGAATTTATAATATGCAGAAACATTTTAGGATAATGATTTGTTTCTTGATGGCTCCAAAAGTGCTGGCTTTGTTGGACTCTGTTTGTCTTCACTTAATTTATCTTTTTAATACCAGTGTCTAGCTGCTGTGAAATGGACATTTTGTATCAGTGCAAGGAGATCTTAAAGATTCAGAAGTTTAGGCGATTGGCGTCTTATGCTGGATTCTATTCCTTCACTACCCTCGTTACCTATGCTTACACAAGCAATACGTATGTCATTGCTGAATTACCCTTTTTTCCACAGTTGCAAAATCTTGTGACTTGTTGTTCTTTACCACCAAAATTCTTCTCTCTCTGAGCTTACTGCAGGACAAGAGCTGGCATTTCGAGGGCCGATCAGTATTATGCTTCCTACCCTTCTGGCACTGAGCTATTAACTGACACTGCAAAGGTATTAACCTGAAAAGATTTGTAAATAAATTTTCATTTTGTGTACTGTGCCAGTTGCCCACTTGCTTCAGAGAGGTATATCTGATTTTTTTCGGGTGGTTTGCAGCTTTACAAGGCTGCATTAGGTAATTGTTTTGAAATAGACGACTGGGGTCCAATAGAATTCTCCATCATGGCAAAGCACTTTGACCGGCAAGGCAAACCACCATATGCTTACCATGCTGTAAGTGTCTTAATATTTTCAAATAAGCTTCTTTGTTTGGATTAATTTCCACCGCATGGTTTGCAAGTTTAATATCGGCTTTGTACTTTGTTGTTCAGCAATACATGTCGCACCTTCTATCCCATGGCCAACTCGATGGAAGTGGTTAACTGTCAGATGTGTTTTAGTTGACTCTCGTGAGGCCTTGGTCTGCCAATTATAAGCACTGTATCAGGTCTTGTAAAAAAAGAGATGTTTTGATTGGAATCCTGGATTTTGATGGGCCGTGGTCACGGATGAGCCACTTCAGTATCAGCTTATTATCAGTATAATGATGGTACCTTATTGAAGCATGGATGTAGTCATTTTTGTTGCTGAATGCAACTTCGTGAATGCCAATGTTAGTTCATGTGCTCTTATCATATTGTTCCCTTGATCCAGCAAAGATTAGGGACCTCTAATTTGCACTTGGGAGTTTTTGTATCCAACAGTATCAATAACCACACAAGAGCTGGTTTAGCGATTGCAAGGCGCACCGCCGTGTGTTCAGTGTTGTGTACTCAGGTCGTCAAAATCTCGTCCAACATAAATCGATTTCATCTCGTTGAAAGATTATGAAACCGTGTACGTATCAGCTACTGAGGAGCATTAACACATGACGGTGATCCACTAAGTGCATACGACTTCCCAGGGTACGAAAGTGTAGTAGGAGCACCCTAATACTTTTTTTTTGCCAAACGGAGCACCCTAATACTTGACTCTCACTAGGTGTACTATTGCATTTTACTCTCGCTCCGTTGACATTTTTTTTAAGATTTATCGATCCAAATAGGCGCCTGCTGTGGCAGCATTTAATTAATCTCCGCCTTAGCATACAAGGACCATGACTCGCAACTGGTAGTTACGGTGGGTTTGAGGAGACCCGCTAAAGGTTGCTGGTTCGAAGTTATTCCGAGATCTCAAAGAGCACCAAGCTCAATACGTGCAAGAGGAAAGAAAGGCCCAAAATAAAGGGCGATTTGGAACCGCGGATGTGAAAAGCTAGGATGGACCGATGGTCGGCTAGAGCTGCGTGATGCTACAAGCAACGATGGCTAATGCTGGAATCGACCATGTGGGAAGTTGTGGCAGTTGTGACCCTGGAAGATGGGAGCTGCAACCAAATGACGGTGGAGCTGCGACCGTGGATGCAGGGGAGCTGCAACCATGGCTGGTAGGAGCTACAACCAGTGATGGCAGAGCTACGACCTTTTTCCAATGAAGTTGTTACCGTTGACCGTGAAGCTGCGACCGTGGATGTCAGGAGCTACAACCAGCTGACGACAGAGCTGTGCGTGGTGGAGGGTGCTGCGGCAGAAGGACAACCATGGTCGGAGACGTGAGGCTGGCGGCGCGTGTAGACTGCACGTGGAGCGGTTTCTCGTTTTTTTTGTTCCAGGGGTGAGTGCGCGTGGGGAAAAGAACAACCCGCGCAACCAAAAGAGACAGTGAGTTGACATGTGGTGGAGGTGGGGGGAGGGGGGAGGGGGAAAGAGATTCAAATCTAGTGGCTATGGTTGGTCCAATCGGATGGCTCGGGAGGTGACTAGCTAGGGATGGTGCCGATCGACCGACACGTGGTTCTATAATGGGTAGTGTAGGGCCATGTCTTGTAACCAAATCTTGTAATCTCTTAGTTGTTGTGCCCCCAATCAATATAAACCAACGCGACGCATATGGAGTTAGATACACTTTCACACAAACTTATAATTGGTGGTACATTTTGTTATATTTATCTGCTTTTAAGGCTTCCCTTTGCCGTTTTGCGTGGCCTAGGAAGATGTATTCTCTAAATCCTATTTATATCGCTCTCGTGTTTTTTGGAAGGAAATCCAATGCGAGCATTGATCCTTGCTCATTGATGGATCCCGCGCACAACGGTTCCCATAGGCCCACCCCCAGCGCGTAGCCCAATCTGACGGACCAGTGTCCCCGCGCTCAACAAGCAGGTTAGTTGTAGTTTTGTTTGACAAACTATAGCCTTAAAGCGGGTTAGCTATTATTTATTAACATCCTAGACAATGTACAGAAAGTAGTTTTCTCTAGGTAAATGAGATGGCTTGAAAAACCATTATGTAGTTACATTTAGACACCTTGCTATACAGGAAAAAGAAGATAGAAGAGCAGCTTGAGAAAGCCCTCTTAGCTAGAGAATGAGTAAGGGGATTGTGGGATCTAGGAATACGGAGCACTCTGCACGAGCTGAGATAGAAAGTAACATTGAAATAATCTGCAAGCATCGGCTTGATCCTCCAATATCCTGTCTTAACCATAGGATTCCTTACTTCCGCAGCTTCTACTAAAGTCCTGCAAACAGAATAGAATGAAGCAGATCACCAAATCAAAGCCTTGATTGTCGAGGCAGCAAGAAGTAAAGCCATTGCTTGAGCTTGCAAAACAGATTGTCGTCGCTTGAATGAATATGGTGTGCTTGGTGACAGTATTGTTGAGGCTTCATTCTCTTCCACCAAAGGGTTAAAAGCAACATCCACATATGCCATAGTACCTGCAGATTTATATGCACATTTTGAAGGAAATATGCCCTAGAGGCAATAATAAAGTTGTTATTTTATATTTCCTTATATCATGATAAATGTTTATTATTCATACTAGAATTGTATTAACCGGAAACTTGATACATGTGTGGATACATAGATAAAACACCATGTCCCTAGTAAGCATCTACTAGACTAGCTCGTTAATCAAAGATGGTTAAGTTTCCTAACCATAGACATGTTTTGTCATTTGACGAATGGGATCACATCGTTAGAGAATGATGGGATGGACTAGACCCATCCTTAGCTTAGCATAATGATCGTTAAGTTTTATTGCTATTGCTTTCTTCATGACTTATACATATTCCTTTGACTATGAGATTATGCAACTCCCGGATAACGGAGGAACACCTTGTGTGCTATCAAACGTCACAATGTAACTGGCTGATTATAAAGATGCTCTACAGGTGTCTCCAAAGGTGTTTGTTGGGTTGGCATAGATCGAGATTATGATTTGTGATACGTCCATTTTGCATCATGCTTTTATATCGATATTTATTGCATTCTCGACTGTTATTTCACATTATGTCACAATACTTATGGCTATTCTCTCTTATTTTACAAGGTTTACATAAGGAGGGAGAATGCCGGCAATTGGAATTCTGGGCTGGAAAAGGAGCAAATATTAGAGACCTATTCTGCACAACTCCAAAAGTCCTGAAACTCCACGTAATACCTTATAATAAATAATGAAAAATCCTCGCCAAAGATGAAGACTAGGGGGGCCACACCCTTGCCACGAGGGTGGGAGTGCCCCCCTAGGGCGCACCCCCCTACCTCGTGGGCCCCCTGGTGGCTCTCCGATGACCATCTTCTCCTATATGAAGTCTTTCGTCGAGAAAAAAAAATAGGAAGCAACCTTTCGGGATGAAACTCCGCCGCCACGAGGCGGAACCTTGGCGGATCCAATCTAGAGCTCCGGCAGAGCTGTCCTGTCGGGGAAACTTCCCTCCCGGAGGGGGAAATCATCGCCATCGTCATCACCAACGCTCCTCTCATCGAGAGAGGGCAATCTCCATCAACATCTTCATCAGCACCATCTCATCTCAAAATCCTAGTTCATCTCTTGTATCCAATTCTTCTCTCCAAGTCCGGGATTGGTGCTAGTAGGTTGCTAGTAGTGTTAATTACTCCTTGTAGTTGATGCTAGTTGGTTTAATTGGTGGAAGATCATATGTTCAGATCCTTAATGCATATTATTACCCCTCTGAGTATGAACATGTTTATGCTTTGTGAGTAGTTACGTTTGTTCCTGAGGACAAGGGGGAAGTCTTGCTATTAGTAGTCATGTGAATTTGGTATTCGTTCGATATTTTGATGAGATGTATGTTGTCTAGCCTCTAGTGGTGTTATGTGAACGTCGACTACATAGCACTTCTCCATTATTTGGGCTTAGAGGAAGTCATTGGGAAGTAATAAGTAGATGATGGGTTGATAGAGTGACAGAAGCTTAAACCCTAGTTTATGCGTTGCTTCGTAAGGGGCTGATTTGGATCCATATGTTTCATACTATGGTTGGGTTTACCTTAATACTTTTGTTGTAGTTGCAGATGCTTGGAATAGAGGTTAATCATAAGTGGGATGCTTGTTCAAGTAAGAACAGCACCCAAGCACCGGTCCACCCACATATCAAATTATCAAAGTACCGAACGCGAATCATATGAGCGTGATGAAAACTAGCTTGACGATATTCCCATGTGTCCTCGAGAGCGCTTTTCCTTATATAAGAGTTTGTCCAGGCTTGTCCTTTGCTACAAAAAGGATTGGGCCACCTTGCTGCACTTTATTTACTTTTGTTACTTGTTGCTCGTTACAAATTATCTTATCACAAAACTATTTGTTACCACTTATTTCAGTACTTGCAGAGAATACCTTGCTGAAAACCGCTTATCATTTCCTTCTGCTCCTCGTTGGCTTCGACACTCTTACTTATCGGAAGTACTACGATAGATCCCCTATACTTGTGGGTCATCAAGACTCTTTTCTGGCGCCGTTGCCGGGGAGTGAAGCGCCTTTGGTAAGGAAAAATTTATATAGTGTGTTGAAATTTACTAACACTTGTTACTATGGAAAGTAATCCTCTGAGGGGCTTGTTCGGGGCATCTTCACCCCGACCAGTAGAGCAAAGAGTTGCTCCTCAACCTACTGAACCTATTGAAAATTAAAATGAAAATACTTGCTTTGAAGTTCCTTTAGGTATAATAGAAAAACTGCTAGCTAATCCTTTTTTAGGAGATGGAACAAAACATCCTGATGAACATCTAATATATGTGGATGAAGCTTGTGGATTATTTAAGCTTGCAGGTGTACACGGAGATGTTGTTAAGAAGAAGGTCTTCCCCTTATCTTTGAGGGGAGATGCATCGACATGGTATAGGCTATGTGATGATATGAGGTCTTGGAATTACAAACAATTGAAATTGGAATTTCATCAGAAGTTTTATCCTATGCATCTTGTTCATAGTGATCGCAATTATCTATATAATTTTTGGCCTCGCAAAGGAGAAAGCATCGCTCAAGCTTGGGGAGGCTTAAGTCAATGTTATATTCATGCCCCAATCATGAGCTCTCAAGAGAAATGATTATTCAAAAAATTTATGCTCGGCTTTCTGGTAACAATCGCACCATGCTTGATACTTCTTGTGCTGGCTCTTTTATGATGAAGACTATTGGATTTAGATGGGATTTATTGGATAGAATTAAACGCAACTCTAAAGGTTGGGACCTCGACAATGGTAAGGAGTCAGGTATGCACCTAAGTTTGATTGTATTAAATCTTTTATGGATACCGATATTTTCCGTAAGTTTAGCACTAAATATGGACTTGATTCTGAGATAGTAGCTTCTTTCTGTGAATCTTTTGCTACTTATGTTGATCTCCCTAAGGAGAAGTGGTTTAAATATCATCCTCCCATAGAAGTAAAAGTAGCTGCACCAATTAAAGTTGAAGAAAAGACTATCACTTATAATGATCCTATTGTTCCTAGTTCTTATGTTTAGAAACCACCTTTCCTTTTAGAATAAAGGATCATGCTAAAGCTTCAACAGTGGTTCATAAAAGCAATATTAAAACATATACACCTTCTGAGCAAGTTAAAGTAGAATCTAATATTGCTATTGTTAAAGATCTCTTGTCTGATAATATTGATGGGCATGTTATTCAGTTCTGTGGTGAAACTGCTAGAATTGCTAAACCTTGTGCTAAAGATAAACATAGACCTGTGGTAGGCGTGCCTGTTATTTCTGTTAAAATAGGAGATCATTGTTATCATGGCTTATGTGATATGTGTGCTAGTGCTAGTGTTATACCACATACTTTATATGAAGAAATTAAGCATGAAATTGCACCTACTGAGTTAGAAGGAATTGATGTTACAATTAAACTTGCTAATAGAGATACTATTTCACCAATGGGAATTGTTAGAGATGTTGAAGTCTTGTGTGGGAAAACTAAATATCCTGCTGATTTTCTTGTTCTCGGTTCCCCACAAGATAGCTTTTGTTCCATTATATTTGGTAGACCCTTTTTGAATACAGTTAATGCTAGGATAGACTGCGAAAAGAATGTTGTTACTATTGGCTTGGATGATATGACTCATGAATTTAATTTCTCTAAATTTAGTAAACAACATCGTGAAGAAGAATTGCCTAGTAAGAATGAAATTATTAGTCTTGCTTCTATTGCCGTACCTCCTAGTGATCCTTTAGAACAATATTTGCTAGACCATGAGAATGATATGTTTATGAATGAAAGAAGGGAAATAGATGAAGTATTCTGAACCTATGCTGAAACACAATTTGCCCATTGAAATCCTAGGGGATCCTCCTCCACCTAAGGGTGATCCCGTGTTTGAGCTTAAACCGTTGCCTGATAATCTTAAATATGCTTATCTTGATGAAAAGAAGATATATCATGTTATTATTAGTGCTAAACTTTCAGAGCATGAAGAAGAAAGATTATTGAAAACTCTGAAGAAGCACCATGCTGCTATTGGATATACTCTTGATGATCTTAAGGGCATTAGTCCCACTTTATGTCAACATAAAATAAATTTGGAAGCAGATGCCAAACCAGATCGTGATCCTCAACGACGTCTGAATCCTAAAATGAAAGAAGTGGTAAGAAAAGAAATACTAAAGCTTCTGGAGGCAGGTATAATTTATCCCGTTGCTGATAGTCAGTGGGTAAGTCATGTTCATTGTGTCCCTAAGAAGGGAGGTATTACTGTTGTTCCTAATGATAAAGATGAATTGATTCCACAAAGAATTATTACAGGTTATAGGATGGTAATTGATTTCCGCAAATTAAATAAGGCTACTAAGAAAGATCATTACCCCTTACCTTTTATTGATCAAATGCTAGAAAGATTATGCAAACATACACATTACTGCTTTCTAGATGGTTATTCTGGTTTCTCTCAAATACCTGTGTTAGCTAAAGATCAATCAAAGACTACTTTTACATTCCCTTTTGGTACTTTTGCTTATAGACGTATGCCTTTTGGTTTATGTAATGCACCTGCTACCTTTCAAAGATGCATGATGGCTATATTCTCTAACTTTTGTGAAAAGATTTGTGAGGTTTTCATGGACGACTTTTCCGTCTATGGATCTTATTTTGATGATTGCTTGAGCAATCTTGATCGAGTTTTGCAGAGATGTGAAGAAACTAATCTTGTCTTGAATTGGGAAAAGTGCCACTTTATGGTTAATTAAGGTATTGTCTTGGGGCATAAAGTTTCTGAAAGAGGTATTGAAGTTGATAAAGCCAAGGTTGATGCTATTGAAAAGATGCCATGTCCCAAGGACATCAAAGGTATAAGAAGTTTCCTTGGTCACGCCAGAATTTATAGGAGGTTCATTAAGGACTTCTCAAAAATTTCTTGGCCTCTGACTAATTTATTACAAAAATATATACCATTTGTCTTCGATGATGATTGTGTAGAAGCATTTGAAATACTTAAGAAAGCATTAGTCTCTGCACCTATTGTTCAGCCACCTGATTGGAATTTACCCTTTGAAATTATGTGTGATGCTAGCGATTATGTTGTAGGTGCTGTTCTAGGGCAAAGAGTTGATAAGAAATTAAATGTTATCCATTATGCTAGTAAGACTCTAGACAATGCTCAAAGAAATTATGCTATTACTGAATAAGAACTTTTAGCAGTTGTATTTGCTTGTGATAAGTTCAGACCTTATATTGTTGATTCTAAAGTAACTATCCACACTGATCATGCTACTATTAAATATCTTATGGAGAAGAAAGATGCTAAACCTAGACTTATTAGATGGGTTCTCTTGCTACAAGAATTTGATTTGCATATTGTTAATAGAAAAGGAACTGAGAACCCCGTTGCAGACAATTTATCTAGGTTAGAGAATGTTCTTGATGACCCACTACCTATTGATGATAGCTTTCTTGATGAACAATTAAATGTCATAAGTACTTCTCATAGTACCCCTTGGTATGCTGATTATGCTAATTATATAGTTGCTAAATTTATACCACCTAGCTTCACATACCAACAAAAGAAAAAGTTCTTCTATGATTTGAGACATTACTTTTGGGATGACCCACATCTTTATAAAGAAGGAGTAGATGGTGTTATTAGACGTTGTGTACCTGAGCATGAACAGGAACAGATCCTACGCAAGTGCCACTCCGAAACTTATGGATGACACCACGTGGGAGATAGAACTGCACATAAGGTATTGCAATCTGGTTTTTATTGGCCTACTCTCTTCAAGGATGCCCGTAAGTTTGTCCTATCTTGTGATGAATGTCAAAGAATTGGTAATATTAGTAGACGTCAAGAAATGCCTATGAATTATTCACTTGTTATTGAACCGTTTGATGTTTGGGGCTTTGATTATATGGGACCTTTTCCTGCCTCTAATGGATATACACATATTTTAGTTGCTGTTGATTACGTTACTAAGTGGGTAGAAGCTATTCCAACTAGTAGTGCTGATCATAAAACTTCTATTAAAATGCTTAAAGAAGTTATTTTTCCGAGGTTTGGAGTCCCTAGATATTTAATGACCGATGGTGGTTCACATTTTATTCATGGTGCTTTTCGTAAAATGCTTGTTAAATATGACGTCAATCATAGAATTGCATCTCCGTATCACCCACAGTCTAGTGGTCAAGTAGAATTAAGTAATAGAGAACTTAAATTAATTTTGCAAAAGACTGTCAATAGGTCTAGAAAGAATTAGTCCAAGAAACTTGATGATGCATTATGGGCCTATAGAACTGCATATAAAAATCCTATGGGTATGTCTCCATATAAAATGGTATATGGAAAAGCATGTCACTTACCTCTCGAACTAGAGCATAAGGCATATTGGGCTATTAAAGAGCTCAATTATGATTTCAAACTTGCCGGTGAAAAGAGGTTATTTGATATTAGCTCATTTGATGAATGGAGAACCCAAGCCTACGAAAATGCCAAGTTGTTTAAAGAAAAAGTTAAAAGATGGCATGCCAAAAGGATACAAAAGCGTGAGTTTAATGTAGGTGATTATGTATTGCAATACAACTCTCGTTTAAGATTTTTTTTGCAGGAAAACTTCTCTCTAAATGGGAAGGCCCCTATGTTATCGAGGAGGTCTATCGTTCCGGTGCCATAAAGATCAACAACTTCGAAGGCACAAATCCGAAGGTGGTAAACGGTCAAAGAATTAAACATTATATCTCAGGTAATCCCATAAATGATGAAACCAATATTATTGAAACCGTAACCCCGGAGGAATACGTAAGGGACACTTTCCAGAATGTTTCAGACTCTGAAAAGGAATAGTTATGTGGTACGGTAAGTAAACCGACTCCAAAACAATTTTTAAGGCAATATTTCTCCGTTTTGCATTAATAGAAAAATAGAAAATTAAGTAGCAGTCCGGGAAGGACACGAGGGTGGAGGGCGCGCCCTACCCCCTGGGCGCGCCCCCTACCTCGTGAGCACCTCGTGTGCCTTCCGGACTCCGTTTTCTTGCACGATACATATTTTGGTTGGTAAAAATTCATTATATATTCTCCCGAAGGTTTTGACTCCCGTATCAAGCAATTATCCTCTATTTTCGTTTCGAGCTGTCCCGCTGCAGATTAGATCAACATGTCTTCCCGAGATTCGGAAGGAGAAAGCTATGTGGATGATTACTTAGCTAATCCTAAGGTCTATGGAGATGTGGAGCACGATGGTTGGACCACGGAGGAAGAAGAGGACTATGAACCCAATGGGAAGGAGGAGACGGGCTCAGATGAAGATGAAGCCCCATTACCTCAACCTGGGGATATGCACGTGGAGTTCAAAAAGTCATGTCTCCCTGATAGGGTAAAGAAACCAAAATTCGAGTTTATCCCTTTTCGTCTCTTGCAGGAAAATAAGCAGGACTTATGCAAAAAGATATTAACCCTGGAGTGGGAGATTGATGATCTAAGGGATCAAAATGTCATCCTCAAGCGTAAACTAAGGGAGAAGTCTATGCCATCAACTAAGTCAACAACACCTCCACCTTCTTCATCAACCAAGGAGATATAATCACATGGGTATGGGCACTCCCCTTGGCAACTGCCAAGCTTGGGGGAGGTGCCCCGGTATCGTATCACAATCACAACTCCTATCTTTACCATTTTCCTTAGTTCGATCCTCTTAGTAGTATTTTGATCTAGTAGAATAAAAGTTCTTAGCATGATCTAGTTTTAAGTTTTGCTTTATGATCTCTCTATGTAATCGAGTCCGTGAGCTATATAATAGAGATTAGTATTGAGTCAAGGGCTTGCTTTTCTTGCTATGATCTTGGGTGAATAAAAGAAAAGAATAGAAAAAGAATAAGAAGAAACAAAAGTTCATATTGATCTTATTGATAGTAATGACTTCACATAGAAAGAGTGTGATGATTAAAAGTTGTTGGGAGTTGGCAGACATAGCTTTGGTCATCGTTGCAATTAATAGGAAGTAATAAGGAAAGAGAGGTTTCACATATAAATATACTATTATTGACATCTTTTATGATTGGGAGCACTCATCAAAATATGACATGCTAAAGAGTTGATGTTGGACAAGGAAGACAACGTAATGGATTATGTTTTCTTATATCTGAGATAAAGTATGTTGTCATGGATCATCCAACATGTTGAGCTTGCCTTTCCCCCTCATGCTAGCCAAATTCTCAGCACCAAGTAGAGAGACTACTTGTGCTTCCAAATACCCTTAAACCAGTTTTGCCATGAGAGTCCACCATATCTACCTATGGATTGAATAAGATCCTTCAAGTAAGTTGTCATCGGTGCAAAGCAATAAAAATTGCTCTAAATATGTACAATTAGTGTGGGAGAAATAAGCTTTATACAATCTTGTGATGTGGATGTAATAAAAGCGACGAACAAAATAATAAATGTTTATATCACAAGGGGCAATATAAAGTGACGTTCTTTTGCATTAAGACTTTTTGCATCCAACCATAAAAGCGCATGGCAACCTCTGCTTCCCTCTGCGAAGGGCCTATATTTTATTATTATCTTCTACCTTATGCAAGAGTCATGGTGATCTTCACCTTTCCTTTTTACATTTTATCCTTCGGCAAGCACAATATGTTGGAAAGATCATGATAGATATATCTAATTGGATGTAGGGGGCATGAGTTATTATTGTTGACATTACCCTCGAGGTAAAAGGTTGTGGGGCGAAACTATAAGTCCCTATCTTTCTCTATGTCCGATTAAAATTCCGTAACCACAAGTATCGCGTGAGTGTTAGCAACTATGAAGGAGTAAATGATAGTTGAGTGTGTGGACTTGCTTTTTAGCTCCGACATAGACTCTGTCTGATGTTATGATAAATTGCAATTGCTTCAATGACTAAGGTTATAGTTTGTTGGTTCTCAATAAGGTTTTTGATTCATACTTTTGCATTGTGAATAGATCATCACTTGAACATAAGTAATCATATGACAATATCTATATATGTTGCTGTTATGAGAATAATCATGATGCCTTCATGTCCGTATTTTATTTTTATCGACGCCTCTACCTCTAAACATGGGGTCATATTTATTGTTATCGACTTTCGCTTGAGGACAAGCGAGGTCTAAGCTTGGGGGAGTTGATACGTCCATTTTGCATCATGCTTTTATATCGATATTTATTGCATTATGGGCTGTTATTTCACATTATGTCACAATAATTATGGTTATTCTCTCTTATTTTACAAGGTTTACATAAGGAGGGAGAATGCCGGCAGCTGGAATTCTGGGCTGGAAAAGGAGCAAATATTAGAGACCTATTCTGCACAACTCCAAAAGTCCTGAAACTCCACGGAATACCTTATAATAAATAATGAAAAATCCTCGCCAAAGATGAAGACCAGGGGGCCCACACCCTTGCCACGAGGGTGGGGGGCGCCCCCTAGGGCGCGCCCCCTACCTCGTGGGCCCCCTGGTGGCTCTCCGATGACCATCTTCTCCTATATGAAGTCTTTCGTCGAGAGAAAAATAGGAAGCAACCTTTCGGGACGAAACTCCGCCGCCACGAGGTGGAACCTTGGCAGATCCAATCTAGAGCTCCGGCAGAGCTGTTCTGCCGGGGAAACTTCCCTCCCGGAGGGGGAAATCATCGCCATCGTCATCACCAACGCTCCTCTCATCGGGAGAGGGCAATCTCCATCAACATCTTCATCAGCACCATCTCATCTCAAAACCCTAGTTCATCTCTTGTATCCAATTCTTGTCTCCAAGTCCGGGATTGGTGCTAGTAGGTTGCTAGTAGTGTTAATTACTCCTTGTAGTTGATGCTAGTTGGTTTAATTGGTGGAAGATCATATGTTCAGATCCTTAATGCATATTATTACCCCTCTGAGTATGAACATGTTTATGCTTTGTGAGTAGTTACGTTTGTTCCTGAGGACAAGGGAGAGTTCTTGCTATTAGTAGTCATGTGAACTTGGTATTCGTTCGATATTTTGATGAGATGTATGTTGTCTAGCCTCTAGTGGTGTTATGTGAACGTCGACTACATAACACTTCACATTATTTGGGCCTAGAGGAAGGCATTGGAAAGTAATAAGTAGATGATGGGTTGCTAGAGTGACAGAAGCTTAAACCCTAGTTTATGCGTTGCTTCGTAAGGGGCTGATTTGGATCCATATGTTTCATGCTATGGTTAGGTTTACCTTAATACTTTTGTTGTAGTTGCGGATGCTTGCAATAGAGGTTAATCATAAGTGGGATGCTTGTTCAAGTAAGAACAACACCCAAGCACCGGTCCACCCACATATCAAATTATCAAAGTACGGAACGCGAATCATATGAGCGTGATCAAAACTAGCTTGACGATATTCCCATGTGTCCTCGGGAGCGCTTTTCCTTATATAAGAGTTTTTCCAGGCTTGTCCTTTGCTACAAAAAGGATTGGGCCACCTTGCTGCACTTTATTTACTTTTGTTACTTGTTGCTCGTTACAAATTATCTTATCACAAAACTATTTGTTACCACTTATTTCAGTACTTGCAGAGAATACCTTACTGAAAACCGCTTATCATTTCCTTCTGCTCCTCGTTGGGTTCGACACTCTTACTTATCGAAAGGACTACAATAGATCCCCTATACTTGTGGGTCATCAATTTGTCACTTTGAGTATCGAAGAGGTATCTCTGGGCCCTCTCGGTAATGCACATCACGATAAGCCTTGCAAGCAATGTGACTAATGAGTTTGTTGTGGGATGATGCATTACAGAACGAGTAAAGAGACTTTTCGATAACGAGATTAAACTAGGTATGAGGATACCGACGATCGAATCTCGGGCAAGTAACATACCATAACAAAGGGAATACCGTATGTTTTCATTGCGGTTTGACCGATAAAGATCTTCGTAGAATATGTAGGAACCAATATGAGCATCCAGGTTTCGCTGTTGGTTATTAAACCGAGATATTTCTCGGTCATGTCTACATAGTTCTCGAACCTGTAGGGACCGCATGCATAACGTTCGATGACGATTTGTATTATGAGTTATGTGTTTTGGTGACCGAAGATTGTTCGGAGTCTCAGATGAGATCACAGACATGACGAGGAGTCTCAAAATGGTCGAGAGGTAAAGATTGATATATTGGACGATAGTATTCGGACATCGGAACGGTTCCGGATCGTTTCGGGTATTTTTTGGAGTAGCGGGAGGTTACCGGAACCCTCCGGGGAAAGTAATGGGCCACTATGGGCCATAGGGGAGAGAGGAGGCATCCCACATTGGGTGGCCACATGCCCCCCATGGGAGTCCGAATTGGACTAGGGGAGGGGGCGGCGCCCCCCTTTCCTTTTCCTCCTCCCTCTCCTTCCCCCTTTCCCCCTCCATGAGAAGGAATAAGAGGGGGGAGGCAACTCCTACTAGGACTAGGAGTCCTAGTAGGACTCCCCCCACTTGGCGCGCCCCTAGGGTCAGCCTCCTCCCTCTCCCTCCTTTATATACGTGGGCAGGGCACCCCTTGGAGACACACCAATTGTTCCAAGCTGTGTGCGGCGTTTCCCTCCACGGTTTACTCCTCCGGTCATATTCACGTAGTGCTTAGGTGAAGCCCTGCGCGGAGCACATCACCATCATTGTCACCACGCCGTCGTGTTGACGAAACTCTCCCTCGACACTTTGCTGGATCAAGAGTTCGAGGGACGTCATCGAGCTGAATGTGTGCTGAACTCGGAGGTGCCGTACGTTCGGTACTTGATCGGTTGGATTGCGAAGACGTTTGGCTACATCAACTGCGTTAACCTAATGCTTCCGCTTTCGGTCTACGAGGGTAGGTGGACACACTCTCCACCTCTCATTGCAATGCATCTCCTAGATAGATCTTGCCTAATCATAGGATTTTTTTTGAAATTGCATGCTATGTTCCCCAACAGTGGCATCCGAGCCAGGTCTATGCGTAGATGATATGCACGAGTAGAACACAAAGAGTTGTGGGCGGTGATCATCATACTGCTTACCACCAATGTCTTATTTTGATTCGGCGGTATTGTTGGATGAAGCGGCCCGGACCAACCTTACATGACCACGTTCATGAGACCGGTTCCACCGAATGATATGCAACTAGTTTTGCATAAAGGTGGCTGGCGGGTGTCTGTTTCTCCAACTTTAGTTGAATCGGATTTGACTGCGGCTGGTCCTTGTTGAAGGTTAAAACAACAAACTTGATAAATCACCGTTGTGGTTTTTATGCGTAGGTAAGAACGGTTCTTACTAGAAGCCCGTAGCAGCCACGTAAAACTTGCAACAACAAAGTAGAGGACATCTAACTTGGTTTTGCAGGGCATGTTGTGATGTGATATGGTCAAGACATGATGTGATATATGTTATTATATGAGATGATCATGTTTTGTAAAAGTTATCGGCAACTGGCAGGAGCCTTATGGTTGTCACCTTATTGTATGAAATGCAAACACCATGTAATTGCTTTACTTTATCACTATGCGTTAGCGATAGTTGTAGAATCAATAGTTGGTCAGACAACCACGACGCTAAGATGGAGATCAAGGTGTCAAGTTGGTGACGATGGAGATGGACATCAAAGGCACAAGATGATGATGGCCATATCATGTCACATATTTGATTGCATGTGCTGTTTATATTTTATGCATCTTATTTTGCTTAGTTCGGCGGTAGCATTATAAGATGACCCCTCACTAAAATTTCAAGGTATAAGTGTTCTCCCTGAGTATGCACCATTGCGACATTTCGTCGTGCCAAGACAGTTTGATATGTGGGTGTGATAAGCTCTACGTTCACATACAACGGGTGCAAGACAGTTTTGCACATGCGGAATACTCGGGTTAAACTTGACGAGCCTAGAATGTATAGAAATGGCCTCGGAACACTGGAGACCAAAGGTCGAACGTGAATCATATAGTAGATATGATCACCATAGAGATGTTCACCATTGAAAACTGCTCCATCTCACGTGATGATCGGACATGGTTTAGTTGATATGTATCATGTGATCATTTAGATGACTCGAGGGATGTCTATCTAAGTGGGAGTTCTTAACTAATATGATTAATTGAACTTAATTTATCATGAACTTAGTCCTGATAGTATTTGCATATCTATGTTATAGTTCAATAGCTCGCGTATAGCTCCCCTGTTTTATTTTGATATGTTCATAGAGAAAACTAAGTTGAAAGATGATAGTAGCAATGATGCGGACTGGGCATGTGAGCTGAGGATTATCGTCATTGCTGCACAGAAGAATTATGTCCTTGATGCACCGCTAGGTGACAGACCTATTACAGGAGCAAATGCAAACGTTATGAATGTTTGGCAAGCTCAGCATGATGACTACTTGATAGTTTAGTGCACCATGCTTTACGGCTTTGAACCGGGACTTCAAAAATGTTTTGAACGCCACAGAGCATATGAGATGTTCCAAGAGTTGAAATTGGTATTTGAGACTCATGCCCATGTCGAGAGGTTTGAGACCTCTGACAAGTACTTTTCCTACAAGATGGAGGAGAATGGCTCAGCTAGTGAGCATGTACTCAGAATGTCTGGGTAGTACAATCGCTTGAATCAAGTGGGAGTTAATCTTCCAGATAAGATAGTGATTGACAGAGTTTTCTAGTCACTATCACCAAGCTACTAGAACTTTGTGATGAGCTATAATATGCAAGGGATGACGAATACGATTCCCGAGCTCTTCGCGATACTGAAATCAGCGAAGGTAGAAATCAAGAAAAAGCATCAAGTGTTGATGGTTGACAACACCACTAGTTTCAAGAAAAAGGGCAAAGTAAAAGAAAGGGAACTTCAAGAAGAATGACAAGCAAGTTGCCAGTCCCGTGAAGAAACCCAAAGGTAGACCTAAGCCTGAAAATGAGTGCTTCTACTGCAAAGGGAATGGTCACTGGAAGTGGAACTGCCCCAAATACTTGGCGGATAAGAAGGATGGCAAAGTGAACAAATGTATATTTTATATACATGTTATTGATGTGTACTTTACTAGTGTTCATAGTAACCCCAGGGTATTTGATATCGGTTCAGTTGCTAAGATGAGTAAGTCGAAACAGGAGTTGCAAAATGAACATATACTAGTTGGGCAAGGTGACGATGTGTGTTGGAAGTGATTCCAAGGTTGATAAGATCACCATCGCACACTCCATCTACCTTCAGGATTAGTGTTGGACCTAAATAAATGTTATTTGGTGTTTGCGTTGAGCATGAATATGATTAGATCATGTTTATTGCAATACAGATATTCATTTAAACAGGAGAATAATTGTTGTTCTGTTTACATGAATAAAACCTTCTATGGTCATACACCCAATGTAAATGGTTTATTTAATCTCAATTATAGTGATACACATATTCATAATATTGAAGCCAAAAGATGCAAAGTTGATAATGATAGTGCAACGTATTTGTGGCACTGCTGTTTAGGTCATATTGGTGTAAATCGCATGAAGAAACTCCATGCAGATGAACTTTTGGAATCACTTGATTATGAATCATTTGATGCTTGTGAACCATGCCTCATGGGCAAGACGACTAAGACTCCATTCTCCGAAACAATGGAGCGAGCCAGTGACTTATTGGAAATAATACATGCTGATGTATGCATGATGTCGCTTGAAGCTACGTTGGTATTTCCCCAAAGAGGAAGGGATGATGCAGCACAGCGGCGGTAGGTATTTCCCTCAGATATGAAACCAAGGTTATCGAACCAGTAGGAGAACCAAGCAACACAATGTAAACAGCCCCTGCACACAGATAACAAATCCTCGCAACCCGACGTGTTAAAGGGGTTGTCAATCCCTTTCTGGTAACGGTGCCAGAAACGGTGCGCGGTCGGGAGAAAGTTGTAATAGATTAAATAAATAGATCACAAATAAAATAAAGTACAACAAAGTATTTTGGGTTTTTGGATTAATATATCTTAAAATAAAAACAAATAAAAATAGATCGCAAAGGCAACTATGTGAGAAAGAAGACCCGGGGGCCGTAGGTTTCACTAGTGGCTTCTCCTGAGAAAAATAGCAAACGGTGGGTAAACAAATTACTGTTGGGAAATTGATAGAACTTTAAATAATTATGACGATATCCAGGCAATGATCATTATATAGGCATCACGTCTAAGATTAGTAGACCGACTCCTGCCTGCATCTACTACTATTACTCCACACATCGACCGCTATCCAGCATGCATCTAGTGTATTAAGTTCATGGAGAAACGGAGTAATGCAACAAGAACGATGACATGATGTAGACAAGATCTATCTATGTAGAGATAGACCCCATCGTTTTATCCTTAGTAACAACGATACATACGTGTCGTTTACCTTTCTGTCACTGGGATCAAGCACCGTAAGATCGAACCCACTACAAAGCACCTCTTCCCATTGCAAGATAAATAGATCAAGTTGGCCAAACAAAACCCAAATATCGGAGAAGAAATATAAGGCTATAAGCAATCATGCATAAAAGAGATCAAAGAAACTAAAATAACTTTCATGGATATAAAAAGATAGATCTGATCATATACTCAAAGTTCATCGGATCCCAACAAACACATCGCAAAAGAGTTACATCATATGGATCTCCAAGAGACCATTGTATTGATAATAAAGAGAGAGAGATGAAGCCATCTAGTTACTAACTAAGGACCGGAAGGTCTACAAATAACTACTCACACATCATCGGAGAGGCACCAATGGAGGTGGTGAACCCCATCCGAGATGGTGTCTAGATTGGATCTGGTGGTTCTGGACTCTGCGATGGCTGGGTGAATATTTCGTCGACTCCCCTAGGGTTCTTGGATTTTAGGGGTATTTATAGACCAAAGAGGCGGTTCGGGGGGGCACCCAAGGTGGGCACAACCCACCAGGGCGCGCCTGGGCCTTCTGGCGCGCCCTGGTGGGTTGTGCCCCCCTCGGGGCACCCCCAGGCTCAGCCATTGTGTTCCTTCTGGCCCATGAAAATTCTCCATAATGTTTCGTGACATTTGGACTCTGTATGATATTGATTTTCTGCGATGTAAAAACACGGAAAAAACAGGAACTGGCACTTGGCACTATGTCAATAGGTTAGTACCAAAAAATGATATAAAATGATTATAAAACATCGAAGATTGATGATATAACAACATGGAAGAATCAAAAATTATAGATACGTTGGAGACGTATCAGCATCCCCAAGCTTAACTCCTACTCGTCCTTGAGTAGGTAAGTGATAAAAACAGAATCTTTGATGTGGAATGCTGCCTATCATGTCATATGATATTCTTTTCTTTATAGCATGGACATTTGGACTTTTAGTTATTCAAAGCAATAGTCTATTTTTGACATGATAATTTAGATACTCAAGCATATCAACAAGCAACCATGTCTTTCAAAATATCAATGCTAAAATAAGTTATCCCTAGCCCATCATGCTCAAACATTGATCCATTCATGAAACACACTCGAATATTAGCTACACCCAATACTTAAGTATGATCATATTGCCTCCTAGTTGATGCTTTTATAAGAGAAGATGGAGACTCAAATTCAAAAACAAAAATTGCATGAAGTAAAAGAAAGGCCCTTCGCAGAGGGAAGTAGGGATTTATGGAGGTGCCAGAGCTCAAAGCGAAAAAAAACTTAGAGATAAAAACATTTGGGGAGGTGTATCCATCCCACCAACGAAAACAACTTAGAGTTCCCAATACTTTCCATGCATAGATATATCATAGGCGGCTCCCAAGCAGAAAATAAAGTTTATTCCTTTTTCTACCATACTTTCACTTTCCATGGCTAACCGTATCCACAGGTGCCATCCATACCAACACTTTCCAAGGAATTTATTATTTGACAACATAAAGTAAAGTCATTTTTTCATTTCGAGACTGGGCATCCCTAATACCTTTGCCTTACTCTCGTGCAATGACAAGTGAATAAACACTCATCTTGAGAATAACACATCTAGCATGGAAAATATTAGCAACCCCTCACCGCTCTGCGAGCGAAACAAACACACAAAAAAGAAGTTTATTTTGAAAATTAGAGATGGCACATGCAAATTTGCTTAGAACGGCTAAAGAATACCTTATATAGGTAGATGGACTCATGTGGCAAAAACTGGGTTAAAGGTTTTTGGATGCACAAGTAGTGATCATACTTAGTGCAAAATGAAGGCTAGCAAAAGATTGGGAAGCGACCAGCTAAGAAACAAATAATCTCATAAGCAAGCATTAAGCATAAATAACACCGAATAATGCACCACAAGTAGGATGTAATTTCATTGCATGACTATTGACTTTCATACTTGCATAGGGAATCACAAATCTTAACACCTATATTCTTACTAAAGCATAATTACTCATCAAGATGACTCACATATCACATCATCATATCTCAGAACTATTACTAAGAATCAAGTTTATTTTGTCCAATGATCTTCATGAAAGTTTTTTATTATATCCTTCTTGGTTATCTATCACTTTGGGACTATTTTTCATGTGTTGCTTTTGACAAGCTCAAACAAATATAAGTGAAGATCATGAGCATAATAAATTTTTATTTCTCTCAAATTAATTTAAGTGAAGCAAGAGAGAATTTCTTGACAATTTTACTAACTCTCAAATAAATCTAAGTGAATCAAGAGAGCATTTCTTCAAAAATATTGAAGCACACCATGCTCAAAAAGATATAAGTGAAGCAATAGAGCAAGTCCATTGCTCATAAAAATTTAAGTGAAGCATAGAGAGCAATTCTAACAAATCATGACATAATTTTGGCTCTCTCAAATATGTGTGTCCAGCAAGGATTGATGACTTAAGACACAAAATAAAACAAGCAAAGACTCATATCATACAAGACGCTCCAAGCAAAACACATATCATGTGATGAATAAAAACATAGTTTTGAGTAAAATACCGATGATCGTTGGAAGAAAGCGGGGATGCCACTCGGGGCATCCCCAAGCTTAGTTGGTTGCTCATTTTTGGATAATAGCTTGAGATGTCGGGGCATCCCCAAGCTTAGACTATTCCATCCTTCCTTCATCCATCGTAAGATAATCCAAAACTTGAAAACTTCAATCACACAAAACTCAACAAAACCTTCGTGAGATCCATTAGTATAAGAATAATAAACCACTACTATAAGTGATGTATCAAACCAATTCATATTTTGTTTTTGTATTATATCTACTGTATTCCAACTTTTCTATGGCAAAAAATCACCAAAGAAAACCATAGATCCATCAAAATAAGCACACAACAGAAAGAAAACAGAGTCTGTCAAAACAGAACAGTCTGTAGCAATCTGACTATTTCCAATACTTCTGTAACTCCAAAAATTCTGAAAAATTAGGGCGACCTGAGAAATTTGTATATTGATCTACTGCAACTGGAATGGGTATTTTATCGCTCTCTGGTAAAAAACGAAAATTAATTTTGTGAGCGTAAACGTTTCTGTTTTTTCAGCAAGATCAAACAACTATCACCCGAGAAGATCCTAAAGGCTTTACTTGGCACAAACACTAATTAAAACATAAAAAAAATCATAACAGTAGCATAATTGTGTTAACACTCAAGAATAGGAAGCAAAAAGTAAAAATAAAATTTATTCATTGGGTTGCCTCCCAACAAGCGCTATAGTTTTACGCCTTTAGCTAGGCATAAAGCAAGGATCTAAGTTTTGTCTTCCAAAGTTTTGGCAACTTTTGCAAGGGTTTTCTCGAACTCGAGAGGCTCTTTACACTTCCCTAAATTCTCCGGGAAAGAAACCATCTTAAGATCCAAAATATCCAATCGCTTATTACAAAGAGTAATCAAGGCATTCATGCAATTGATACTACCATTGAGGTGTTTGTGGGGTTCATTCTATTTTTGTATTTCAACCATATGCTTATGCAAATCACCAAGTTTGTCCAACATTTGAGCTCCCTCAGGGGTAAAAGGAAACCCCTTCTTTTGAGGTGTAATTCCCAAAATTCCCTCTAAGATTACATAAGCAGCATTGGCATCAAGTTAAATGAAGTTTCCTTTAGCGGCAAAATCGAGAAGTTGTCTATGATGCAAAGCCAATCCTATGTAAAAATTTTGAAGCAAAACTTTAGCGTCCCACTTTAAGTTGGAAATATGATACGATTCCATAAGCCTATACCAAACATCTTTCAAATTTTCTCCTTGTCCTTGCTTGAAGTAAAGAACTTCAAAATCTGGTGACAAAGGAGGAGTAGGGACGCTAGCCATCGAGACTAGAAAGTAAGAGACCGGTAAACGGAAAAGAGAGGCGAATAAAAAGGGCAAATTTTTATGAAGTGGGGATATGAAAACGAGAGGCAAATGGAAAATAATGTAAATTGCGAGGATAGGAGACTTGTGATTAGGAACCTGGTATATGTTGAAGATCCTCCCCGGCAATGGCGCCAGAAATTCCTTTTGATGTCGCTTGAAGCTACGTCGGTATTTCCTCAAAGAGGAAGGGATGATGCAGCACAACGGCAGTAGGTATTTCCCTCAGATATGAAACCAAGATTATCGAACCAGTAGGAGAACCAAGCAACACAACATAAACAACCCCTGCACACAGATAACAAATCCTCGCAACCCGACGCGTTAAAGGGGTTGTCAATCCCTTTCGGGCAACGACGCCAGAAACAGTGCGCGGACGGGAGAAAGTTGTAATAGATTAAATAAATAGATCGCAAATAAAATAAAGTGTAGAAAAGTATTTTTGGGTTTTTGGATTAATAGATCTAAAAATAAAAGCAAATAAAAATAGATCGCAAAGGTAAATATATGAGAAAGAAGACTCGGGGGTCGTAGGTTTCACTAGTGGCTTCTCTCGAGAAAAATAGCAAACAGTGGGTAAACAAATTACTGTTGGGAAATTGATAGAACTTCAAATAATTATGACGATATCCAGGCAATGATCATTATATAGGCATCACGTCTAAGATTAGTAGACCGACTCCTGCCTGCATCTACTACTATTACTCCACACATCGACCGCTATCCAGTATGCATCTAGTGTATTAAGTTCATGGAGAAATGGAGTAATGCAATAAGAACGATGACATGATGTAGACAAGATATATCTATGTAGAGATAGACCCCATCGTTTTATCCTTAGTAGCAACGATACATACGTGTCGTTTCCCTTTTGGTCACTGGGATCAAGCACCGTAAGATCGAACCCACTACAAAACACCTCTTCCCATTGCAAGACAAATAGATCAAGTTGGCCAAACAAGACCCAAATATCGGAGAAGCAATACGAGGCTATAAGCAATCATGCATAAAAGCAGTGGCGAAGCCATGCATGAGCTGTGCAGTCAAATGACTACACAACTTTTTGGCAAAAACATCATACAATGAGTATATATCATGCAGAAAAAAAAATCATAAATACATACATATGACTACACAAGTTTGAATTGACTACACATGAATGAAATCCTGGCACCGCCACTTCATAAAAGAGATCAAAGAAACTCAAATAACTTTCATGGATATAAAAAGATAGATCTGATCATAAACTCAAAGTTCATCGGATCCCAACAAACACACCGCAAAAGAGTTACATCATATGGATCTCAAAGAGACCATTGTCTTGAGAATCAAGAGAGAGAGAGATGAAACCATCTAGCTACTAACTACAGACCCGAAGGTCTACAAAGAACTACTCACGCATTATCAGAGAGGCGCCAATGGAGGTGGTGAACCCCATCCGAGATGGTGTCTAGATTGGATCTGGTGGTTCTGGACTCTGCGGTGGCTGGATGAATATTTTGTCGACTCCCCTAGGGTTCTGGGATTTTTTGGGTATTTATAGAGCAAACAGGCGGTCCGTGGGGCACCCGAGGTGGGCACAACCCACCAGGGCGCGCCTGGGCCTCCTGGCACGCCCTGGTTGGTTGTGCCCCCCTCGAGGCACCCCCCATGCACAGCCAGGGCCCGTTGTGTTTCTTCTTGTGACGCCCCCGATTCAATCGTACACTAATCATACACGCAAACGTGTACGATCAAGATCAGGGACTCACGGGAAGATATCACAACACAACTCTACAAATAAAAAAAGTCATACAAGCATCATATTACAAGCCAGGGGCCTCGAGGGCTCGAATACAAGAGCTCGATCATAGATGAGTCAGCGGAAGCAACAATATCTGAGTACAGACATAAGTTAAACAAGTTTGCCTTAATAAGGCTAGCACAAACTGGGATACAGATCGAAAGAGGCGCAGGCCTCCTGCCTGGGATCCTCCTAAACTACTCCTGGTCGTCGTCAGCGGGCTGCACGTAGTAGTAGGCACCTCCCGAGTAGTAGTAGTCGTCATCGACGGTGGCGTCTGGCTCCTGGGCTCCAATGTCTGGTCGCAGCAATCGAGTATAGAAAGGGGGAAAAGGGGGAGCAAAGCAACCATGAGTACTCATCCAAAGTACTCGCAAGCAAGGAGCTACACTACATATGTATGCATTGGTATCAAATGGAAAAGGCTATCATATGTGGACTGAACTGCAGAATGCCGGAAAAAGAGGGGGATAGCTAGTCTTATCGAAGACTACGCTTCTGGCCACCTCCATCTTGTAGAATGTAGAAGAGAGTAGATGGTAAGTTCACCAAGTAGCATCGCATAGCATAATCCTAACTGATGATCCTCTCCTTGTCGCCCTGTGAGAGAGCGATCACCGATTGTATCTGGCACTTGGAAGGGTGTGTTTTATTAAGTATCCGGTTCTAGTTGTCATAAGGTCAAGGTACAACTCCAGGTCGTCCTTTTACCGAGGGACACGCCTATTCGAATAGATCAACTTCCCTGCAGGGGTGCACCACATTTTCCAACATGCTCGATCCCCTTTGTCCGGACACACTTTTCTGGGTCATGCCCGGCCTCGGAAGATCAACACGTCACAGCCCTACCTAGGCACAACAGAGAGGTCAGCATGCCGGTCTAAATCCTATGGCGCAGGGGTTTGGGCCCATCGCCCTTTGCACACCTGCACGTTGCGAACGCGGCCGGTGAGCAGACCTAGCCTCCCTTATACAAGAGCAGGCGTTCCAGTCCAACCCGGCGCGCGCCCCTCAGTCGCTGACGTCACGAAGGCTTCGGCTAATACCACAACGTCGAGTGCCCATAACTGTCCCCGCGTAGATGGTTAGTGTGTATAGGCCAGTAGCCAGACTCAGATCAAATACCAAGATCTCGTTAAGCGTGTTAAGTATCCGCGAACGCCGACCAGGGCCAGGCCCACCTCTCTCCTAGGTGGTCTCAACCTGCCCTGTCGCTTCGCCTCAAAGTAACAGTCGGGGGCCGTCGGGAACTCAGGCCCACCACTACCTGGATGGAGGCACCTGCCCCTTCAGCCCCCATCTCCGAACAGTATCATAAGTAATGTAATAGTATAAGTATATATCATATGCCCGTGATCACCTCCCGAAGTGATCACGGCCCAGTAGTATAGCATGGCAGACGGACAAGAATGTAGGGCCACTGATGGTAAACTAGCATCCTATACTAAGCATTTAGGATTGCAGGTAAGGTATCAACAGTTGTAGCAACAATGACAGGCTATGCAACAGAATAGGATTAACGGAAAGCAGTAACATGCTACACTATTCTAATGCAAGCAGTATAGAGGAGAGTAGGCGATATCTGGTGATCAAGGGGGGGGGGGGGGGGCTTGCCTGGTTGCTCTGGCAAGGAGGGGTCATCTTCAATGTAGTCGATCACACGGACATCGGCAGTAGTCTCGGAGTCTACCGGAAAGAAGTAACAGAGGGGGAACATAATAAATAACAGAGCAATCAAAGCAACACAAAGCATAACATGGTGATACGCGGTGCTAGGGTTGACCTAACGCAGTAGTAGGTGATATCGGCGAAGGGGGGGACATCCGGGAAAATATCCCCGGTGTTTTGCATTTTCGGACAGATGAACCGGAGGGGAAAGTTATGTGTTCGCTATGCTAGGGATGCGTGGCGGACGAACGGACTGCGTATTCAGATTCGTCTCGTTGTTCTGAGCAACTTTCATGTACAAAGTTTTTTCATCCGAGCTACGGTTTATTTTATATTAATTTTCAAAGTTTTAATTCATTTTTCTGAAATTTCTAGAATTAATATTAATTCGAAATTAAATAGTTAAATGCTAGGTGCTCCCAGCTCTGCGTACACAAAAGTGTACCAGAGGCTGTCAGGTGGGCCAGGAGGTCCTAGTTGGCCAGTCAATGTTTGACTCGTCAACTGGGTGTGGGGCCCCCTGTCATTGACTGCTACACTAACATAGTAGTTAATTTAGTCTAACTAGGTTATTAGGCTAACAAATTTTAATTAGTTCAATTAAACCTGTTTAATTAAGTAAATTAATTGATTATGTATTATCATTTATATATTTTTTAATCTTTTTCCCTTTTCTCTCAACAGGGTGCCGACCCCACCTGTCATAGGCCCAAGTGGCCAAGCGGGGTGGGTGGCTTAACAGGCGCAGGCGCCCATGGAGGCCGAACCCGCCTGGGCGCAGGGCGAGGCCGAAGCCATGGCGAGGCGGGCCGGCGAAAGGGAGGTGGCCGGCGGCCAGGTGCGGTGGTGCCTGGGGCGGACGGCGGAGGGGCGAGGCCGCGAGCTACAGCGGCGGGTGTCGACCTGCGGCAGAAAGAGGAGGCGATGGCAGGCGAGGGAGGGGGCGTGCGGGCACGAGTGGCCGCGGGGAGGAGCAACGGCGACGGGTGAGGCGCAGGGTGTGGGCGAGGCACAGGCGCGGTGCCTCCTTCCCGGGCACTGGCATGGTCGGGTGTTGTCGAGGACGACACCGTGACGAGCAGAGGCCGGAGGCGAGCAATGGCGCGAGCGACTGCAGGCGTGCCGACGAAGCAGGCAGCAGCGGTCAGTGGGCGAGCAGCAGCGTCGCAAGGGAGTGGCGGGGGTGGCCACGGGCGCGGTTGGGAGCTGGCGCAGGCGCAGGTGGGAGCAGGGGTGGCGCAGGACGGCGGGCGCGCACGGCGTGGCGGGTCTACGGCAGCGGACCGGGAAGCGGTGAAGCCATGGGATGCGGGCAGTGGTTGCGGGGCGCGCCTCGGGTGCGTCGAGGAGCGGGCGTGCGCGAGCGGGCGACGGGAAGGGGCTGGTGATGGGCGCGGGGAGCTCGGGCAGGGACAACACCGTATCGTGCGAGGGAGAGAGGAGGGGGGCCTCACGAGGGGATGTAGGGCACGGGGTAGTGGGTGTCGGGGAGGACGTCGGGGACGATAGTGACGAAGAGGAGGCAGGCCGGCGACGGTGTCCTGGTGCAGGGGCGGCGCGGTCGACGTGGCTCCGGGCGCCGGCGTCGTTGGTCTCCGCAGCCCCGATCCAGATGGGATCGGGAGAGAGGGGGGAGTGAGGAACATGTGTGTCGGTGGGGTGGGGTTGACCGTGAAGTGGGGGTTATGGGGGAGTGGGGGTGGGCCTTGGCCCAGTTGGGCAGGCCAGCTGGGCCGGAGCCCAGTGGGGGTGTTGTTCCCTTTTTTTGTTAGTCTTGGTTTTTTTGTTTTTATTTCATTTCTCAAATTGTTTTAGTTTTGTAAAACATTTAAATAGCACCTAAAATAAAATCATCAATTATATCACTGCCACAATAACTTTGGCACCTAGCTAAAATAGTTTAGTATTTTATAAAATATGATAGGAGTATAATTAATTGTTTTTACCATCGATTTAATCACTTTAGGGTATTTAATTATTTCATAAAGATGTTGTTTCTCCACCAATATTATCCATGATTTATTTGTCACATTTAGCACATTTTAGTTTTTATGTTTAAAAACTTTTATCGTTTAACTTTATTTTAAATTTGAATTTGAAATGGACTTGATTCACCGCAAGATTAACAATAGTAACCATGGTGATGTGGCATCATTAACGTGAGGTTACTGTAGCCTCATTATCCGGGTGTCACAATTCTCCTCCACTGCAAGAAATCTCGTCCCGAGATTTAAGAGGCGTAAGGTGGGGTGGTTCTGGTTACAAAATTCTAGCGAGTGTTCTCGGTCTTAGTTGCTCTTCTCGAAGAGGTCGATTCATCACGTTGAGGTCTCCATCCCCTGCTTCGGGTCATCATGAGGAAGTCATCATCCTTTTCTCCAGGAACTCCAACGTACTTACGAATAGGTAAAGGGGCAGCTCGGCTACGATAGCATGCTTACGAGGGAAACAATCTGGGGTTAACCATGAATGAGCATAAGATTATCTCTCGAGTTGAACATATAAAATACATCGAGAGTTTGACACGAAGGTACAATGAGAGGGTCCAAGCAGATAGATAGCTGTTCAAAGTATGAACCAGAGTGAGAAAGGGGTTCAGAGCGGCGAGAGTAAGCATTGCGTCTGATATCAGAATAGAGCAGTAGGAAGGTGGCTCGCGAATTATCCACGAAGCCAAGCATGAGGAATAACCTTTAGGAGCTGGGGTGTACAGGAGGGTCAGGTTTCGATCCTGTGGAACTGTGGGTTATGGGCCCACCATGTGGGTTAAAAGTAGGAAGGGCGATGACGTCTTGCACGATCATGTAAGCAAGGCATGTCAGAGGATAGCCTATCTGTTATGTTGGCAAAAACATCAGTACCAAGGGCGAGGGACGAAGAGAACCATTTTCCTGCTCGTTGAACGAGGCGGACCAATAGGCAAAGTTCTCGTCCATCGGTGGTTACCGGAATGTCATCAACAAAAGTAATAGGGTCTTACTGACAGAGTGGTACAACGAGGTGTTTACATAAGCAGGGAAACATTACTGCTTATATAATATAGATCACAAGAAGGTTTAAACAATCCAATGGAAAGGAAAAGTGATTATCAGGTTTAAACAGAACAATGGAAAAGAAAATGTGTTTAAACACATATTACAGGGGTATATTCTTCCCAAGGGCAAGTAGATCATGATATCCAAGAAAGGATATAACATAGAAAACTCTTTAGGTAAGGGGAGAGAAGTTTCAGGACATTACACATACATCGGTGTTTGGATAATTGAGCAAGAAACATTTAACATTAGGCTTTAAATGTTCTTGTTGAAATTTGGAGTACCATATATATTCTTCGAGATAGCATTGACATGGTCTTCAGGCAAAGGTCAGACTTTGGAAACACAAAGGATCCATCAGGAATAACTTGTAGAATAAGTCTTACAATTTCCTCATGGAAGAATGGATAACCTTGCTGAAAAGGAATCTATAACCATAGGGCCTCCGACCGGGTGTGCTAAGCACGACATCCTTGATATAAAAGATGGTAATAATCCAAGGTAAAGAAGAACAAATGTTGGATAGCAAGGAACTCAAGGTATAAAACAGAACACGAACAAGTTTGTGTTGGAGGGAAGGCAATAAAGATGTCGATGATAACACAATTCATCGAGGGGCAAGGATGGTATTTCTCATCATGACTTCGATTAATATTCTAGAAGAGCTCATAAGATTGATGATGATCACGACACAACTGTTGAGAGATTTCATGAAGATGTAATCCATCGACGATGACATCAAGTCAAAAGAATGATGAAGCGAAAGGTTATTGGAACCACGGGTACGGCACAAACTCGAAACCAAGCTTGTGGTTTAAGGAGAAATGATATGATGAGAAAAATCGACGTAAGATTAGCTCATCATCGAAAATTGTGCTCCAGGAAGAAGGACCAGGTAGCACAGTTAAGAGCAGCACGATGAGGAAATAGCCGAGCAGGCTAGGGATGACGTGATCGAGTTCAAACTCGTAAGTAATGAAGGTTACCAAGAGTTGTTTAATCGCGGTGCGGACTTGAGTCAGTTATCGGTGTCTTTGAGTGTTTAATAACTCAGAGCCCGTGAAAAATTAGAATCAGTGAGGATGTAGCACTAGATGAAGAACTCATAAGAAGTTATGCAGTTCCATGATAATCTCAAGATACCAGGGGGTAGTACTCGACGACAGATCAAAGTAGAGGTTGGACTAGAGTAATGCTCTGTAGAAGACAAGTGCTCAAACTTGCACGAGAAATGGAATCAAGGAGAAAATATAGTCGGAACCATGATTGCAAAGGATCAATTCACAGATACCAAATGATAATATATTAAGGGAATACCAAATGATAATATATTAAGGGAATAGTTATTATTTCAAGAAGCTTCCATGATAGATATACATCGTGTCCATGGGCATGAACACAAAGTTCAAGGTCGACTCCCACTTCTTCAATGTATAGACTCTCACTTTCGAAGAAGTTGTAGTGTTGAAATTTTATCTGCCAAAATACCAAAAGAATATGACTCGTGAAAACTTTTGAGTTCACACATAATAAGGACGACATAGGTTCAACCCGTCAGGGTATCATGGAAACATATACCACAAACTTCAGGAGTAAATAACACAAGCTCGAAAGTAGAGCATGGTTGACCAAGCAGAGGATACAATTTACCAAAGGCATTGTGTATCCGAGGAAAGGCTCTCGGGCTTATTGAATAAGAAGGACGATGTCAGATAAAATCCAACAAAAGGATCTGGTGGTCCAGACGGGATCTGACGTGAGCATCGGTACTCAACTAGAGGAAGAAGGATGCAAGGGGATCAGATTATAGAAACAACTGACTAACTCAAAGCTCAAATGCAAAAGAATTATGATTTTCGATCAAGGGATCAAAAGCAAACGCTTTGATTAAGGATGGATAAGTTGCGTAGACTTAAGGGTACAATCGATGGCAATCCGATTGGTCGAGAACTAGCTCATGTTTAAAATGATGTCTGAGCTGGAAGGATAAATCCTGAGGATTGCAAGCATCCGCAACATATTGAATCGACGGACTCAAAATGATAGTGACAAAGGATGCTAATAAGATTACTAGACTTATGGGATTAACCATAATGTAATCAAGCAAGAATTTCACAAGCCATAGGCTGCTGAGGATTTTTGGAAGATCGAATGGTATTTCGAAGATTGTGACATACATGAATCAACTGGGGATGAGTGGATACTCGGTAAGTGCGAGAAATTATTCGTAGGGGTATTCAGGTGGCAAAGAACTGCAAGGCAGTAGGCACAAAGTATTCTTGGGGTATCTTGTAATAATAAGATTGAATGGAAATAAAAGTAAGCACGATAGGTGTAAGTATTTAACCATAGGGATATTTCGGTGGTAGGGAATTGCAAAAGTGACAGGCACAAGGTATCGAGAGAATATCAGAGGGTATCTTCGAAATCTTCTGGTGCAGCCAGTGATCATCTGGACTGAAGGGGCTCTCCGAGAGAAAGTATTTTCAAGAACCTAAAGTTAGATTTTAGTAAATTCATTAACCCGAGTAGGAGAGAGTCAGAGTCCCAGAGTAAGGATCGAGGAATAAAAGATTCTAATACCACCCAGATGGCGACGTGGGCCCGTAAGGCACACAACCATGTTAGTAAAATTTTTTGTAATGACTAGACTCAACTTCGGCCAAGGAGTGTGGAAGGGGGATTCCTACAGGCAGTCGGCTCTGATACCAACTTGTGACGCCCCGATTCAATCGTACACTAATCATACACGCAAACATGTACGATCAAGATCAGGGACTCACGGGAAGATATCACAACACAACTCTACAAATAAAAAAAAGTCATACAAGCATCATATTACAAGCCAGGGGCCTCGAGGGCTCGAATACAAGAGCTCGATCATAGACGAGTCAGCGGAAGCAACAATATCTGAGTACAGACATAAGTTAAACAAGTTTGCCTTAAGAATGCTAGCACAAACTGGGATACAGATTGAAAGAGGCGCAAGCCTCCTGCCTAGGATCCTCCTAAACTACTCCTGGTCGTCGTCAGCGGGCTGCACGTAGTAGTAGGCACCTCCCGAGTAGTAGTAGTCGTCATCGACGGTGGCGTCTGGCTCCTGGGCTCCAACGTCTGGTCGCAACAATCGAGTATAGAAAGGGGGAAAAGGGGGAGCAAAGCAACCATGAGTACTCATCCAAAGTACTCGCAAGCAAGGAGCTACACTACATATGTATGCATTGGTATCAAATGGAAAAGGCTATCATATATGGACTGAACTGCAGAATGCCGGAATAAGAGGGGGATAGCTAGTCTTATCGAAGACTACGCTTTTGGCCACCTCCATCTTGCAGAATGTAGAACATAGTAGATGGTAAGTTCACCAAGTAGCATCGCATAGCATAATCCTAACCGATGATCCTCTCCTCGTCACCCTGTGAGAGAGCGATCACCGGTTGTATCTGGCACTTGGAAGGGTGTGTTTTTATTAAGTATCCGGTTCTAGTTGTCATAAGGTCAAGGTACAACTCCGGGTTGTCCTTTTACCGAGGGACACGGCTATTCGAATAGATCAACTTCCCTGCAGGGGTGCACCACATTTCCCAACACGCTCGATCCCCTTTGTCCGGACACACTTTTCTGGGTCATGCCTGGCCTCGGAAGATCAACACGTCGCAGCCCTACCTAGGCACAACAGAGAGGTCAGCACGCCGGTCTAAATCCTATGGCGCAGGGGTCTGGGCCCATCGCCCTTTGCACACCTGCACGTTGCGAACGCGGCCGGTGAGCAGACCTAGCCTCCCTTATACAAGAGCAGGCGTTCCAGTCCAACCCGGCGCGCGCCGCTCAGTCGCTGATGTCACGAAGGCTTCGGCTGATACCACGACGTCGAGTGCCCATAATTGTCCCCGCGTAGATGGTTAGTGCGTATAGGCCAGTAGCCAGACTTAGATCAAATACCAAGATCTCGTTAAGCGTGTAAAGTATCCGCGAACGCCGACCAGGGCCAGGCGCACCTCTCTCCTAGGTGGTCTCAACCTGCCCTGTCGCTCCGCCTCAAAGTAACAGTCGGGGGCCGTTGGGAACTCAGGCCCACCACTACCTGGATGGAGCCACCTGCCCCTTCAGCCCCCATCTCTGAACAATATCATAAGTAATGTAACAGTATAAGTATATATCATATGCCCGTGATCACCTCCCGAAGTGATCATGGCCCAGTAGTATAGCATGGCAGACGGACAAGAATGTAGGGCCACTGATGGTAAACTAGCATCCTATACTAAGCATTTAGGATTGCAGGTAAGGTATCAACAGTTGTAGCAACAATGACAGGCTATGCAACAGAATAGGATTAACGGAAAGTAGTAACATGCTACACTACTCTAATGCAAGCAGTATAGAGGAGAGTAGGCGATATCTGGTGATCAAGGGGGGGGGGGGCTTGCCTGGTTGCTCTGGCAAGGAGGGGTCATCTTCAATGTAGTCGATCACACGGACATCGGCAGTAGTCTCGGAGTCTACCGGAAAGAAGTAACAGAGGGGGAACATAATAAATAACAGAGCAATCAAAGCAACACAAAGCATAACATGGTGATACGCAGTGCTAGGGTTGACCTAACGCAGTAGTAGGTGATATCGGCGAAGGGGGGGAACATCCGGGAAAACATCCCCGGTGTTTCGCGTTTTCGGACAGATGAACCAGAGGGGGAAAGTTACGTGTTCGCTGTGCTAGGGATGCATGGCGGATGAACGGACTGCGCATTCGGATTCGTCTCGTCATTCTGAGCAACTTTCATGTACAAAGTTTTTCCATCCGAGCTACGGTTTATTTTATATTAATTTTCAAAGTTTTAATTCATTTTTTTGAAATATGTGGAATTAATATTAATTTGAAATTAAATAGTTAAATGCTAGGTGCACCCAGCTCTGCGTACACAGAACCAGAGGCTGTCAGGTGGGCCAGGAGGTCCCAGTTAACCAGTCAACGTTTGACTGGTCAACTGGGTGTGAGCCCCCCCTGTCATTGACTGCTACACTAACATAGTAGTTAATTTAGTCTAACTAGGTTATTAGGCTAACAAATTTTAATTAGTTCAATTAAACCTATTTAATTAAGTTAATTAATTGATTATGTGTTATCATATATATTTTTTTAATCTTTTTTCCCTTTTCTCTCAACAGGGGGCCGACCCCACCTGTCATAGGCCCAAGTGGCCAAGCGGGGTGGGTGGCTTAACAGGCACAGGCGCCCGTGGAGGCCGAACCCGCCTGGGCGTAGGGCGAGGCCGAAGCCATGGCGAGGCGGGACGACGAAGGGGAGGTGGCCGACGGCCAGGTGCGATGGTGCCTGGGGCCAACAGCGGAGGAGCGAGGCCGCGAGCTACAGCGGCGGGTGTCGACCTGCGGCAGAAAGAGGAGGCGACGACAGGCGAGGAAGGGGGCGTGCGGGCACGAGCGGCCGCGGGGAGGAGCAACGGCGACGGGTGAGGCGCAGGGTGTGGGCGAGGCACGGGCGCGGTGCCTCCGTCCCGGGCACTCGCAGGGTCAGGTGTTGTCGAGGACGACGCCGTGACGATCAGAGGCCGGAGGCGAGCAACGACGCGAGCGACTGCAGGCGCACCGACGAAGCAGGCATCAGCGGTCAGCGGACGAGCAGCAGTGTCGCAAGGGCGCGGCGGGGGTGGTCGCGGGTGCGGTTGGGAGCTGGCGCAGGCGCAGGTGGGAGCATGGGTGGCGTAGGACGGCGGGCGCGCACGGCGTGGTGGGTCTACGGCAGCGGGCCAGGGAGCGGTGAAGCCATGGGGTGCGGGCGGTGGTTGCGGGGCGCGCCCCGGGCGCGTCGAGGAGCGGGCGTGCGCGAGTGGGCGACGGGAAGGGGCCGGTGATGGGCGCGGGGAGCACGGTCGGGGACGGCGCCGTATCGTGCGAGGGAGAGAGGAGGGGGGCCTCACGGGGGGATGTAGGGCACGGGGCAGTGGGTGTCGGGGAGGACGTCGGGGACGACAGTGACGAAGAGGAGGCAGGCCGGCGACGGTGTCCTGGCGCAGGGTGTGGGCGAGGCACAGGCGCGGTGCCTCCTTCCCGGGCACTGGCATGGTCGGGTGTTGTCGAGGACGACACCGTGACGAGCAGAGGCCGGAGGCGAGCAATGGCGCGAGCGACTGCAGGCGTGCCGACGAAGCAGGCAGCAGCGGTCAGTGGGCGAGCAGCAGCGTCGCAAGGGAGTGGCGGGGGTGGCCACGGGCGCGGTTGGGAGCTGGCGCAGGCGCAGGTGGGAGCAGGGGTGGCGCAGGACGGCGGGCGCGCACGGCGTGGCGGGTCTACGGCAGTGGACCGGGAAGCGGTGAAGCCATGGGATGCGGGCAGTGGTTGCGGGGCGCGCCTCGGGTGCGTCGAGGAGCGGGCGTGCGCGAGCGGGCGACGGGAAGGGGCTGGTGATGGGCGCGGGGAGCTCGGGCAGGGACAACACCGTATCGTGCGAGGGAGAGAGGAGGGGGGCCTCACGAGGGGATGTAGGGCACGGGGTAGTGGGTGTCGGGGACGACGTCGGGGACGATAGTGACGAAGAGGAGGCAGGCCGGCGACGGTGTCCTGGTGCAGGGGCGGCGCGGTCGACGTGG
Organism: Triticum urartu; assembly: GCF_056163025.1. Taxonomy (NCBI): domain Eukaryota; kingdom Viridiplantae; phylum Streptophyta; class Magnoliopsida; order Poales; family Poaceae; genus Triticum; species Triticum urartu. The sequence goes on from NC_141875.1 coordinate 394,597,266, forward strand.
CTCCGGGCGCCGGCGTCGTTGGTGTCCGCAGCCCCGATCCAGATGGGATCGGGAGAGAGGGGGGAGTGAGGAACGTGGGTGTCGGTGGGGTGGGGTTGACCGTGAAGTGGGGGGTTATGGGGGAGTGGGGGTGGGCCTTGGCCCAGTTGGGCAGGCCAGCTGGGCCGGAGCCCAATGGGGGTGTTGTTCCCTTTTTTGTTAGTCTTGGTTTTTTGTTTTTATTTCATTTCCCAAATTGTTTTAGTTTTGTAAAACATTCAAATAGCACCTAAAATAATATCATCAATTATACCACTGCCACAATAACTTTGGCACCTAGCTAAAATAGTTTAGTATTTTATAAAATATAATAGGAGTATAATTAATTGTTTTTGCCATCAATTTAATCACTTTAGGGTATTTAATTATTTCATAAAGATGTTGTTTCTCCACCAATATTATCCATGATTTATTTGTCACATTTAGCACATTTTAGTTTTTATGTTTAAAAACTTTTATCGTTTAACTTTATTTTAAATTTGAATTCGAAAGGGACTTGATTCACCGCAAGATTAACAATAGTAACCATGGTGATGTGGCATCATTAACGTGAGGTTACTATAGCCTAATTATCCGGGCGTCACACTTCTGGCCCATAAAAATTCTCCGTAAAGTTTCGTGGCATTTGGACTCCGTTTGATATTGATTTTCTGCGATGTCAAAAACACGGAAAAACAGGAACTGACACTTGGCACTATGTCAATAGGTTAGTACCAAAAAATGTTATAAAATGACTATAAAATGATTATAAAATATCCAAGATTGATAATATACCAGCATGGAACAATCAAAAATTATAGATACATTAGAGACATATCAATGCGGTCCGATGAGTATTGAGGCTTGCGGCTGGTATCATTATTTTCTGACCTTCATAGATGATTTGAGCAGATATGGGTATATCTACTTAATGAAACACAAGTCTGAAACATTTTAAAAGATCAAAGAATTTCAGAGTGAAGTGGAAAATCATTGTAACAAGAAAATAAAGTTTCTACGATCGGATCGCGGAGGCAAATATTTGAGTTACGAGTTTGGCCTTCATTTAAAACAATGTGGAATAGTTTCACAACTCACGCCACCTAGAACACCACAGCGTAATGGTGTGTCCGAACATCGTAACCGTACTTTATTAGATATGGTGCGATCTATGATGTCTCTTACTGATTTACCACTATCGTGTTGGGGTTATGCATTAGAGACAACTGCATTCACGTTAAATAGGGCACCATCTAAATCTGTTGAGACGACACCGTATGAACTATGCTTTGGCAAGAAACCAAAGATGTCGTTTCTTAAACTTTGGGGTTGCGATGCTTATGTGAAAAGGTTTCAAACTGATAAGCTCGAACCCAAATCGGAGAAGTGCGTCTTCATAGGATAGCCAAAAGAAACTGTTGGGTACACCTTCTATCACAGATCCGAAGGCAAGATATTTTGTTGCTAAGAATGGATCCTTTCTAGAGAAGGAGTTTCTCTCGAAAGAAGTTAGTGGGAGGAAAGTAGAACCTGATGAAGTAAATGTACCTTCTCTTGAATTGGAAAGTAGCTCATCACAGAAATCAGTTCCAGTGATGCCTACACCAACTAGAGAGGAAGCTAATGATAATGATCATAAAACTTCAGATCAAGTTACTACCGAACCTCGTAGGTCAACCAGAGCATGTTCCGCACCAGAGTGGTACGGTAACCATATTCTGGAAGTAATTACTAGACCATGACGAACCTACGAACTATGAGGAAGCGATGATGAGCCTAGATTCCGATAAATGGCTTGAGGCCATGAAATCTGAGATAGGATCCATGTATGAGAACAAAGTGTGGACTTTGGTGGACTTGGCCGATGATCGGCAAGCCATTGATAATAAATGAATCTTCAAGAGGAAGATAGACACTGATGATAGTGTTACTATCTACAAAGCTCGACTTGTCGCAAAAAATATTTTCAACAAGTTCAAGGTGTTGACTACGATGAGATTTTCTCACTCATAGCGATGCTTAAGTCTGTCCGAATCATGTTAGCAATTGCCGCATTTCATGAAATCTGGCAAATGGATGTCAAAACTGCATTCCTTAATGGATATCTTAAAGAAGAGTTGTATATGATGCAACCAAAGGTTTTGTCGATCCTAAAGGTGCTAACAAAGTGTGCAAGCTCCAGCAATCCATTTATGACTGGTGCAAGCATCTCGGAGTTGGAATATATGCTTTGATGAGGTGATCAAAGCCTATGGTTATATACAGACTTTCAGAGAAGCCTGTATTTACAAGAAAGTGAGTGGGAGGTCTGTAGCATTTCTGATATTATATGTGGATGACATATTGTTGACCGGGAATGATATAGAATTTCCAGATAGCATAAAATGATACTTGAATAAGATTTTTTTCAATAAAATACCTCGGTGAAGCTGCTTATATATTGAGCATCAAGATCTATAGAGATTGATCAAGACGCTTGATAGGACTTTCACAAAGCACATACCTTGACAAGATATTGAAGGAGTTCAAAATGGATCAGTCAAAGAAAGGGTTCTTACCTCTGTTACAAGGTGTGAAGTTGAGTAAGACTCAAAACCAGACCACGACAGAATATATAGAGAGAATGAAAGTCATTCCCAATGCCTCAGCCATAGGTTCTATAAATTATGCTATGCTGTGTACCAGACCTATGTTGTACCTTACCATGAGTTTGGCAAGGGGGTACGATAGTGATCCAGGAGTGGATCACGGGACAGTGGTCAAAGTTATCCTTAGTTACCTAAGAGGACTAAGGAAATATTTCTCGGTTATGGAGGTGATAAAGATAAAGAGTTTTTCGTAAAGAGTTACGTCGATGCAAGCTTTGACACTAATCCAGATGACTCTGAGTCTCGGTCTGGATACATATTGAAAGTGGGAGCAATTAGCTAGAGTAGCTCCATGCAGAGCATTGTAGACATAGAAAATTTGCAAAATACATACGAATCTAAATGTGGCAGACCCGTTGACTAAACTTCTCTCACAAGCAAAACATGATCACACCTTAGTACTCTTTGGGTGTTAATCACATAGCGATGTGAACTAGATTATTGACTCTAGTAAACCTTTGGGTGTTGGTCACATGGCGATGTGAACTATGGGTATTAATCACATAAAGATGTGAACTATTGGTGTTAAATCACATGGCGATGTGAACTAGATTATTGACTCTAGTGCAAGTGGGAGACTGAAGGAAATATGCCCTAGAGGCAATAATAAAGTTATTATTTTATATTTCCTTATATCATGATAAATATTTATTATTTATGCTAGAATTGTATTAACCGGAAACTTGATACATGTGTGGATACATAGACAAAACACTGTGTCCCTAGTAAGCCTCTACTAGACTAGCTCACTAATCAAAGATGGTTAAGTTTCCTAACCATAGACATGTGTTGTCATTTGATGAATGGGATCACATCATTAGAGAATGATGTGATGCACTAGATGTTGGGGAACGTAGTAATTTCAAAAAAATTCCTATGCACACGCAAGATCATGGTGATGCATAGCAATGAGAGGGGAGAGTGTGATCTACGTACCCTTGTAGACCGACAGCGGAAGCATTAGCACAACGCGGTTGATGTAGTCGTACGTCTTCACGGCTCGACCGATCAAGCACCGAAACTACGGCACCTCCGAGTTTTAGCACACGTTCAGCTCGATGACGATTCCCGGACTCCGATCCAGCAAAGTGTCGGGGAAGAGTTCCGTCAGCACGACGGCATGGTGACGATCTTGATGTACCACCGTCGCAGGGCTTCGCCTAAGCACCGCTACAATATTATCGAGGATTATGGTGGAAGGGGGCACCGCACACGGCTAAGAATATGATCACGTGGATCAACTTGTGTCTCTAGGGTGCCCCCCTGCCCCCGTATATAAAGGAGCAAGGGAGGAGGAGGCCGGCCCTAGGAGGAGGGCGCGCCAAGGGGAGTCCTACTCCCACCGGGAGTAGGACTCCTTCTTTCCTAGTCCAACTAGGAGAAGGGGGAAAGGAGGGAAGTGGAGAAGGAAGGGAGAGGGGGGCCGCGCCCCAAACCCCTTGTCCAATTCGGACTGGGCTTGGGAGGGGCACGCGCCACCTCCTGGCTCCTTCCCACTAAAGCCCATCAAGGCCCAATACTCTTCCCCGTATTCCCGTAACTCCCCGGTACTCCGAAAAATACCCGAATCACTCGGAATCTTTACGATATCCGAATATAGTCGTCCAATATATCGATCTTGACGTCTCGACCATTTCGAGACTCCTCGTCATGTCCCCGATCTCATCTGGGACTCCGAACTCCTTCGGTATATCAAAACTCATAAACTCATAATATAACTGTCATCGAAACCTTAAGCGTGCGGACCCTATGGGTTCGAGAACAATGTAGACATGACCGAGACACGTCTCCGGTCAATAACCAATAGCGGGACCTGGATGCCCATATTGGCTCCTACATATTAGACGAAGATCTTTATCGGTCAGACCGCATAACAACATACGTTGTTCCCTTTGTCATCGGTATGTTACTTGCCCAAGATTCGATCGTCGGTATCTCAATACCTAGTTCAATCTCGTTACCGGCAAGTCTCTTTACTCGTTACGTAATACATCATCTCACAACTAACTCATTAGTTGCAATGCTTGCAAGGCTTATGTGATGTGCATTACCGAGAGGGCCCAGAGATACCTCTCCGACAATCGGAGTGACAAATCCTAATCTCGAAATACGCCAACCCAACATGTACCTTTGGAGACACCTGTAGAGCTCCTTTATAATCACCCAGTTACGTTGTGACGTTTGGTAGCACACAAAGTGTTCCTCCGGCAAATGGGAGTTGCATAATCTCATAGTCATAGGAACATGTATAAGTCATGAAGAAAGCAATAGCAACATACTAAACAATCGGGTGCTAAGCTAATGGAATGGGTCATGTCAATCACATCATTCTCCTAATGATGTGATCCCGTTAATCAAATAACAACTCTTTTGTTTATGGTTAGGAAACATAACCATCTTCGATTAACGAGCTAGTCAAGTAGAGGCATACTAGTGACACTCTGTTTGTCTATGTATTCACACATGTATTATGTTTCCGGTTAATACAATTCTAGCATGAATAATAAACATTTATCATGATATAAGGAAATAAATAATAACTTTATTATTGCCTCTAGGGCATATTTCCTTCAGTCTCCCACTTGCACTAGAGTCAATAATCTAGTTCACATTGCCATGTGATTCAACACTAAGAGTTCACATCACCATGTGATTAACACCCATAGTTCACATTGTCATGTGACCTATACCCAAAGGGTTTACTAGAGTCAATAATCTAGTTCACATCATTTATGTGATTAACACCCAAAGAGTACTAAGGTGTGATCATGTTTTGCTTGTGAGATAATTTTAGTCAATGGGTCTGTCACATACAAATCCGTAAGTATTTTGCGAATTCTATGTCTACAATGCTCTGCACGGAGCTACTCTAGCTAATTGCTCCCACTTTCAATATGCATCTAGATCGAGACTTAGAGTCATCCAGATCTGTGTCAAAACTTGCATCGACGTAACTTTTTACGACGAACCTTTTGTCACCTCCATAATCGAGAAATATTTCCTTATTCCACCAAGGATAATTTTGACCAATGTCCAGTGATCTACTCTTAGATCACTATTGTACTCCCTTGCTTAACACAATGTAGGGTATACAATAGATCTGGTACACATCATGGCATACTTTATAGAACCTATGGCTGAGGCATAGGGAATGACTTTCATTCTCTTTCTATCTTCTGCCGTGGTCGGGCTTTGAGTCTTACTCAATTTCATACCTTGTAACACAGCCAAGAACTCTTTCTTTGACTGTTCCATTTTTGAACTACTTCAAAATATTGTCAAGGTACGTACTCATTGAAAAAACTTATCAAGCGTCTTGATCTATCTCTATAGATTTTGATGCTTAATATGTAAGCAGCTTCACCGAGGTCTTTCTTTGAAAAACTTCTTTAAAAACACTCCTTTATGCTTTGTAGAATAATTCTACATTATTTCCGATCAACAATATGTCATTCACATATACTTATCAGAAATGCTGTAGTGCTCCCACTCACTTTCTTGTAAATACAGGCTTCACCGCAAGTCTGTATAAAACTATATGCTTTGATCATACTATCAAAGAGTTTATTCCAACTCCGAGAGGCTTGCACCAGTCCATAAATGGATCGCTGGAGCTTGCACACTTCGTTAGCTCCTTTTGGATCGACAAAACCTTCCGGCTGCATCATATACAACTCTTCTTCCAGAAATCCATTCAGGAATGCAGTTTTGACATCCATTTGCTGGATTTCATAAAATGCGGCAATTTCTAACATGATTCGGACAGACTTAAGCATAGATATGAGTGAGAAACTCTCATCATAGTCAGCACCTTGAACTTGTCGAAAACCTTTTTGCGACAATTCTAGCTTTGTAGATAGTAACACTACTATCAGCGTCCGTCTTCCTCTTGAAGATCCATTTAATCTCAATGGCTCGCCGATCATTGGGAAAGTCAATCAAAGTCCATACTTTGTTATCATACATGGATCTCATCTCAGATTTCATGGCCTCAAGCCATTTCGCGGAATCTAGGCTCATCATTGCTTCCTGATAGTTCGCAAGTTCGTCATGGTCTAGTAACATGACTTCCAGAACAGGATTACCGTACCACTTTGGTGCGGATCTCACTCTGGTTTACCTACGAGATTCGGTATTAACTTGATCTGAAGTTACATGATCATCATCATTAGTCTTCCTCACTAATTGGTGTAGTAGTCACAGGAACAGATTTCTTGTGATGAACTACTTTTCAATAAGGGAGAAGGTACAATTACCTTATCAAGTTCTACTTTCCTCCCACTCACTTCTTTCAAGAGAAACTCCTTCTCTAGAAAGGATCCATTCTTAGCAACGAATGTCTTGCCTTCGGATCTGTGATAGAAGGTGTACCCAATAGTCTCCTTTGGGTATCCTATGAAGACATATTTCTCCGATTTGGGTTTGAGCTTATTAGGATGAAACTTTTTCATATAAGCATCACAATCCCAAACTTTAAGAAACGACAACTTTGGTTTCTTGCCAAACCACAGTTTCGATTGTGTCGTCTCAACGGACTTAGATGGTGCCCTTTTAAACGTGAATGCAGCTGTCTTTAATGCATAACCCCAAAACGATAGTGGTAGATCGGTAAGAGACATCATAGATCGCACCATATCTAATAAAGTACGGTTATGATGTTCGGACACACCATATGCTGTGGTGTTCCAGGTGGCGTGAGTAGTGAAACAATTTCACATTGTTTTAACTGAAGGCCAGACTCGTAACTCAAATATTTTACCTCTGCAATCATATCGTAGAAAATTTTATTTTCTTGTTAAGATGATTCTCCACTTCACTCTGAAATTCTTTGAACTTTTCAAATATTTCAAACTTGTGTTTCATTAAGTAGATATACCCATATCTGCTCAAATCATCTGTGAAGGTCAGAAAATAATGATACCCGCCACGAGCCTTAACACTCATCGGATCTCATACATCAGTATGTATTATTTCCAATAAGTCAGTTGCTCGCTCCATAGTTCCGGAGAACGGCGTTTTAGTCATCTTGCCCATGAGGCATGGTTCGCAAGCATCAACTGATTCATAATCAAGTGATTCCAAAAACCCATTAGCATGGAGTTTCTTCATGCGCTTTACACCAATATGACCTAAACGGCAGTGCCACAAATAAGTTGCACTATCATTATTAACTTTGCATCTTTTGGTTTCAATATTATGATTATGTGTATCACTACGATCGAGATCCAACGAACTATTTTCATTGGGTGTGTAACCATATAAGGTTTTATTCATGTAAACAGAACAACAATTTATTCTCTTACTTAAATGAATAACCGTATTACAATAAACATGATCAAATCGTATTCATGCTCAACACAAACACCAAATAACACTTATTCAGGTTCAACACTAATCCCGAAAGTATAGGGAGTGTGCGGTGATGATCATATCAATCTTGGAACCACTTCCAACACACATCGTCACTTCACCCTTAACTAGTCTCTGTTTATTCTGCAACTCCCGTTTCGAGTTACTAATCTTAGCAACTGAACTAGTATCAAATACTGAGGGGTTGCTATAAACACTAGTAAAGTACACATCAATAACATGTATATCAAATATACTTATGTTCACTTTGCCATCCTTCTTATCTGCCAATCACTTGGGGTAGTTCCGCTTCCAGTGACCAGTCCCTTTGCAGTAGAAACACTTAGTCTCAGGCTTAGGACCAGACTTGGGCTTCTTCACTTGAGCAGCAACTTGCTTGCTGTTCTTCTTGAAGTTCCCCTTCTTCCCTCTGCCCTTTTCTTGAAACTAGTGGTCTTGTCTACCATCAACACTTGATGTTTTTCTCGATTTCTACCTTCGTCAATTTCCGCATTACGAAGAGCTTGGGAATCATTTCCGTTATCCCTTGCATATCATAGTTCATCATGAAGTTCTACTAACTTGGTGATGGTGACTAGAAAATTCTGTCAATCACTATCTTATCTGGAAGATTAACTCCCACTTGATTCAAGCGATTGTAGTACTCAGACAATCTGAGCACATGCTCACTAGTTGAGCGATTCTCCTCCATCTTTTAGCTATAGAACTTGTTGGAGACTTCATATCTCTCAACTCGGGTATTTGCTTGAAATATTAACTTCAACTCCTGGAACATCTCATATGCTCACGTTCAAAACGTCTTTGAAGTCCCAATTCTAATCATTAAGCATGGTGCACTAAACTATCAAGTAGTCATCATATTGAGCTAGCCAAACGTTCATAACGTCTGCATCTGCTCCTGCAATAGGACCGTCACCTAGCGGTGCATCAAGGAAATAATTCTTCTGTGCAGCAATGAGGATAAATCTCAGATCACGGATCCAATCCGCATCATTGCTACTAACATCTTTCAACACAATTTTGTCTAGGAACATATCAAAATAAACACAGGGAAGCAACAACGCGAGCTGTTGATCTACAACATAATTTGCAAAATACTACCAAGACTAAGTTCATGATAAATTTAAGTTCAATTAATCATATTACTTAAGAACTCCCACTTAGATAGACATCCCTCTAATCCTCTAAGTGATTACGTGATCCAAATCAACTAAACCATGTCCGATCATCACGTGAGATGGAGTAGTTTCATTGGTGAACATTGCTATGTTGATCATATCTGCTATATGATTTACGCTCGACCTTTCGGCCTCCGTGTTCCGAGGCCATATCTGTATATGCTTGGCTCGTCAAGTATAACCTGAGTATTCTGCGTGTGCAACTGTTTTGCACCCGTTGTATTTGAACGTAGAGCCTATCACACCCGATCATCACGTGGTGTCTCAGCACGAAGAACTTTCGTAACGGTGCATACTCAGGGAGAACACTTCTTGATAATTAGTGAGAGATCATCTTATAATGCTACCGTGAATCAAAACAAGATAAGATGCATAAAAGATAAACATCACATGCAATCAATATAAGTGATATGATATGGCCACCATCATCTTGTGCTTGTGATCTCCATCTTCGAAGCACCGTCATGATCACCATCATCACCGGCGCGACACCTTGATCTCCATCGTAGCATCGTTGTTGTCTCGCCAATCTTATGCTTCCATGACTATCGCTACTGCTTAGTGATAAAGTAAAGCATTACAGCGCGATTGCATTGCATACAATAAAGCGACAACCATATGGCTCCTGCCAGTTGCCGATAACTCGGTTACAAAACATGATCATCTCATACAATAAAATTTAGCATCATGTATTGACCATATCACATCACAACATGCCCTGCAAAAACAAGTTAGACGCCCTCTACTTTGTTGTTGCAACTTTTACGTGGCTGCTACGGGCTTAAGCAAGAACCAATCTTACCTACGCATCAAAACCACAATGATAGTTTGTCAAGTTGGTGCTGTTTTAACCTTCGCAAGGACCGGGCATAGCCACACTCGGTTCAACTAAAGTTGGAGAAACTGTCACCCGCTAGCCACCTTTGTGCAAAGCACGTCGGGAGAACCGGTCTCGCGTAAGCGTACGCGTAATGTCGGTCCGGGCCGCTTCGTCCAACAATACCGCCGAACCAAAGTATGACATGTTGGTAAGCAGTATGACTTATATCGCCCACAACTCACTTGTGTTCTACTCGTGCATATAACATCAACACATAAAACCTAGGCTCAGATGCCACTGTTGGGGAACGTAGTAATTTCAAAAAAATTCCTACGCACACGCAAGATCATGGTGATGCATAACAACGAGAGGGGAGAGTGTGATCTATGTACCCTTGTAGACCGACAGCGGAAGCGTTAGCACAACGCGGTTGATGTAGTCGTACATCTTCACGGCCCGACCGATCAAGCACCGAAACTTCGACACCTCCGAGTTTTAGCACACGTTCAGCTCGATGACGATCCCCGAACTCCGATCCAGCAAAGTGTCGGGGAAGAGTTCCGTCAGCATGACGGCGTGGTGACGATCTTGATGTACTACCGTCGCAGGGCTTCGCCTAAGCACCGCTACAATATTATCGAGGATTATGGTGGAAGGGGGCACCGCACACGGCTAAGAATATGATCACGTGGATCAACTTGTGTCTCTAGGGTGCCCCCTACCCCCGTATATAAATGAGCTAGGGAGGAGGAGGCCGGCCCTAGGAGGAGGGCGCGCCAAGGGGAGTCCTACTCCCACCGGGAGTAGGACTCCTTCTTTCCTAGTCCAACTAGGAGAAGGGGGGAAAGGAGGGAAGTGGAGAAGGAAGGGAGAGGGGGGCCGCGCCCCAAACCCCTTGTCCAATTCGGACTGGGCTTGGGAGGGGCGCGCGCCACCTCCTGGCTCCTTCCCACTAAAGCCCATTAAGGCCCAATACTCTTCCCCGTATTCCCGTAACTCCCCGGTACTCCGAAAAATACCCGAATCACTCGGAACCTTTCCGATGTCCGAATATAGTCATCCAATATATCGATCTTTACGTCTCGACCATTTCGAGACTCCTCTTCATGTCCCCGATCTCATCCGGGACTCCGAACTCCTTCGGTACATCAAAACTCATAAACTCATAATATAACTGTCATCGAAACCTTAAGCGTGCGGACCCTACGGGTTCGAGAACAATGTAGACATGACCGAGACACGTCTCCGGTCAATAACCAATAGCGGGACCTGGATGCCCATATTGGCTCCTACATATTCTATGAAGATCTTTATCGGTCAGACCGCATAACAACATACGTTGTTCTCTTTGTCATCGGTATGTTACTTGCCCGAGATTCGATCGTCGGTATCTCAATACCTAGTTCAATCTCGTTACCGGCAAGTCTCTTTACTCGTTCCGTAATACATCATCTCACAACTAACTCATTAGTTGCAATGCTTGCAAGGCTTATGTGATGTGCATTACCGAGAGGGCCCAGAGATACCTCTTTGACAATCGGAGTGACAAATCCTAATCTCGAAATACGCCAACCCAACATGTACCTTTGGAGACACCTGTAGAGCTCCTTTATAATCACCCAGTTACGTTGTGACGTTTGGTAGCACACAAAGTGTTCCTCTGGCAAACGGGAGTTGCATAATCTCATAGTCATAGGAACATGTATAAGTCATGAAGAAAGCAATAGCAACATACTAAACGATCAGGTGCTAAGCTAATGGAATGGGTCATGTCAATCACATCATTCTCCTAATGATGTGACCCCGTTAATCAAATAACAACTCTTTTGTTTATGGTTAGGAAACATAACCATCTTCGATTAACGAGCTAGTCAAGTAGAGGCATACTAGTGACACTCTGTTTGTCTATGTATTCACACATGTATTATGTTTCCGGTTAATACAATTCTAGCATGAATAATAAACATTTATCATGATATAAGGAAATAAATAATAACTTTATTATTGCCTCTAGGGCATATTTCCTTCACTAGACCCATCCGTTAGCTTAGCATAATGATCGTTAAGCTTTATTGCTATTGCTTTCTTCATGACTTATACATATTCCTTTGATTATGAGATTATGCATCTCCCGAATACCGGAGGAACACCTTGTGTGCTATCAAACGTCACAACGTAACTGGGTGATTATAAAGATGCTCTACAGGTGTCTCCAAAGGTGTTTCTTGGGTTGGCATAGATCGAGATTAGGATTTGTCATTCCGTGTATCGGAGAGGTATCTCAGGGCCCTCTCAGTAATGCACATCACGATAAGCCTTGCAAGAAATGTGACTAATGAGTTAGTTGCGGGATGATGCATTACAGAAGGAGTAAAGAGACTTGCCGGTAACAAGATTGAACTAGGTATGAGGATACCGACGATCGAATCTCGGGCAAGTAACATACCGATGACAAAGGGAATAACGTATGTTGTCATTGCCGTTTGACAGGTGAAGATCTTCGTAGAATATGTAGGAACCAATATGAGCATCCAGGTTCCACTGTTGGTTAGATTCCACTGTTGGTTATTAACCAGAGATATGTATCGGTCATGTCTACATAGTTCTCGAACCCGTAGGGTCCGCACGCTTAACGTTCGATGATGATTTGTATTATGAGTTATGTGTTTTGGTGACTGAAGATTCTTCGGAGTCCCGGATGAGATCACAGACATGACGAGGAGTCTCAAAATGGTCAAGAGGTAAAGATTGACATATTAGACGATAGTATTCGGACACCGGAACGGTTCCGGATCATTTCCGGTATTTTTTGGAGTACCAGGAGGTTACCGGAACCCCCCGGGGAAAGTAATGGGCCACTATGGGCCATAGGGGAGAGACGAGGCATCCCATAAGGGGTGGCCCCCCCATGGGAGTCCGAATTGGACTAGGGGAGGGGGAAGCGCCCCCCTTTCCTTCTCCTCCTCCCTTTCCCCCCTCCATGAGAAGGAATAAGAGGGGGGGGGCGAATCCTACTAGGACTAGGAGTCCTAGTAGGACTCCCCCACTTGGCGCGCCCCCTAGGGCCAGCCTCCTCCCTCTCCCTCCTTTATATACATGGGCAGGGCACCCCTTGGAGACACACCAATTGTTCCAAGCTGTGTGCGGCATCTCCCTCCACGGTTTACTCCTCCGGTCATATTCACGCAGTGCTTAGGCAAAGCCCTGCAGGGATCACACCACCATCACCGTCACCACGCCGTCGTGCTGACAACACTCTCCCTCGACACTTTGCTGGATCAAGATTTCGAGGGGCGTCATCGAGCTGAACGTGTGCTAAACTCGGAGGTGCCGTACGTTAGGCACTTGATCGGTTGGATCGCGAAGACGTTCAACTACATCAACCGCGTTAACATTAAGCGTCCACTTTCGATCTACGAGGGTACGTGGACACACTCTCCCCCTCTCGTTGCTATGCATCTCCTAGATAGATCTTGCGTCATCATAGAATTTGTTTTGAAATTGCATGCTACGTTCCCCAACACATTTGTACTTGGAAGAGAATATATTTTTTATCTTCAGGAGATGTTTTCTTTTCCTCCTTCTCCTCCGTTAAACCTACATTAAGCATTGCCTTTGTTGCATGGAGAATCTGCATAGGACTACATTTTATTTATTGAGAAATAGGTCATTTCTAGCCTTCCATATGTTCCAAGGTTGTGAAAAAGTATCTAGATTTAACTCAGTTTGATGAGAAGACATGATCATTCTAATGATACCAACATAATATAAACTGGTATTCAACATACCAGTTTTGAGGCCAAATTTAATAAAATGCTCTAGAGAAATTGCATTGAAAGAAAAGGTGCAAATCTGATTATATTTGATCACATCTACAACATTCTTTTTTGATATGCTTAGAATACCTAGAAGCACTTAATCATGTTGCAACAACTCTCCTAATAACCCCCAAGCAAAAGTTTTGACCCTAGGGGCTATGGTTCTTTTTTTTCAAACATGATTGAGGATAGCAATTTCTTGATCTGAAGTAAGAGCTTGTCTTCATAAAGAGCTATCTTGGATTACTTGCACAAAGGGTTTTTTATGCACTCTTTGTAGTACAATCTACATCAGGAGCGTGAGTCCAACAAATGACGTCATCAAGGTTAGCATTGCTAATTGGAATGTTCAAGACTTCATTATTAAAAGAATCATCAGAGTAAGCACTATTTTTGTCTTCATCCCAAAGTTTTGAACTAGGCTTCCAAAGACCACTAATGATGCTAGCATAGGGTCCTCCTAGTTAGGCTTAAGATGATCATGGATATTCTCCCAATCTTTGCACCAAGTACTAGTCGAAATGTATGAGTTAGTTTTAGCAATTTGAAGTTGGCTAGCCTTAAGCATGAATGGAAGAAATTTTTACAACAGAGGATCATAAGGAAGACTTAGGAACTTAAGAGCAAGCTTCCAAATAGAAGAGTTCTGAAAATATTTAGCTCTAAGAATTTTGATAAGCAAAGAAGTAGGATTCTTAACTATTCTCCAAGTCATCATAGTCACCATAGATTTTTTTCATATGCCCGACCCTCCTTTATGCTTTGGCTTGCAAATATCTTCGCACGGTGTAAAACATATAGGCTTGGAGTAATTATCTTTATTACTCTCAGTCCACCGGAATTTGCTAACTATGGATGTAAGCTTCTTGATGGTAGCTTTACTTAAGAGAATATTGGACATGTAATAAACATGCAAAGAGGCAAACCCATATTTAATGAGAGTGAGTCTACCTGCATGTGAAAGCCTATTAGCCTTGTAGTAATTAAGTTGTAGGTAGCAACTTTATTCCTACCTCGAAGGATGAGGGGATGACCAAGATGGGTAGTATCAAGATCCATATCTGGCTTAACAGAGTCTTTAAGAGAATTTTCCACATGTTTGCTGAATAAGGTAGAAAATTTGTTCCAATTAGGAGTTTGACCAGAGGAACACAAAATTGATTAATAATTCTAGCAATAGTATGAGCATCATTATTGTCTGCCCTACCGCAAATGATCAAATCATCTACAAAAATTAAAGAATGGATAGGGGGACAAGGTCCTAGATAGATATTGCTCAAACGATTGGCATTTAAAGCATCTTGCATAGAAAGTGGCAACTCATTGACAACGAGAATAAAAAGATATGGTGACGGAGGACAACCTTGTCGGATACCTCAGTATCCCATAATGCTACCAAATGGCCGCCTGTTAGTGTTAACTGAAAAGGTGGCAGAAGAAATGCATCCAAATACTAAATCTACAAAATGACCATGCAACCCTTTACGTAGCAAGGCTCTCTTGATTAAACACCATTCTATCCTATCAAAAGCTTTAGCAAGATCTATTTTAAGCATAAAAAGCTTTCCGTTTCCAGGAATTAAGCTGACAAGAGTGGGTAATTTCTTGAGCAACAATAATATTGTTAGCAATTCTTCTACCTTGAATGATAACTTGATGGGATTCATGTATTTATTTAGGTAAATGATCTTTAAGCATGTTAGCCAAAGTTTTTGTGATAATTTTATAAACCGCATTACAGAGGCTCACATGCCTAAAACCTTAAGGACTGTTAGCATTATCCTTCTTAGGAATTAAAGTAGTATATGTTTTATTGAGTTGAGGGTGAAGCTTACCACTCATGTAGAAACCTTGTACCAACTTTGTAAAATCCTCTCCAATCCACTTCCAAGTAGAAAGGTAGAGGGCCACATTGAGTCTAGCTGGTCCTGGAGAAGCATTATTTTTCATCTAGCATAGTTGGGAGATCTATCATGTTCTCTAAATTATTATGAAGAGGAGGGGAAATATCTAGATTGGGTTTGCTAGAGGTAAAAATATTAGAGAAGTAATTAATGAAAGAAGATGCAATATCATAAGGACTTTGAAGCATGTTATTATTATGGTCTATGATCACACTAATCATATTCTTCCTTATCCTCTTAAGAACTGAGTTATGAAAATAATTGGTGTCCCTATCTCCTTTGGTAGCCTAATGCCTCTTAGCCCTTTGCCTATAAAATTATGTTAGTTTAGTCATAGTCATGTCTTGTTGTTCCATAAAGGTAGATTTCAAATTTTGATCCTACAAATGAGTATGAGCATATTGTATCAGGTCTAGATCTTTATGAATGGTATTTGCTGCTTTAGGGGCCTCTTACTTATGCTCCATTTCCTTAGGGTACCTGCAAGCAAAACAGTTCTAACATGGTACGGTTTATCATTACTAGTAATCCAATTATTCCTAGCACCATCATGATGATCATCTTCAAACAACCAGCAGTTTAAATTCTTTTGGTTTTTATTGTCATCTGTAACATCCCAAAATTCTAAATTTTGGAATGTTATAATAAATAGATAGATTTGATTGATTGTTTGATTGATTGTCTGAAAGTGAGTGAATTCGAAACTTTTTGAAAGTCAAATGAGAGGGAATAAAAGGACTTTCCCAAACTTTCATATTTGTTTTCTGATCTCCATGAATTCAAATTCTTTTCAAATTCAAAACCCTTGAGCGAAGATGATATCACTTCTTCCATTTAAATTAAATGAAAGGGTATTTGAAAATAATTGAATTTCATTTGGAAATATTTCAATTCATAAACTTCATGCAGATCAATGATTTTCATGAGAGAAGATAAAATGACTTCTTCAAAATATATGAAATATGAGTTGGAAGTTAAAAGGATCAAATTCAAAGTCCTTTTAGAATTTTTTTTCAATTTAGAGTTATTTGAGTTTTATTCAAATTATTTTTCTCCAAAAACAAAATACATGGAAAATAGGGTAACATGATTCCCTACAATAGAAAAGAGAAAAATTAATTTGAAATCATTTTGGTATTTTTTAAAATGATTTTTATTGGATTTTATTAGAGCAGGAGCACTGTTTGAATTATTAGAATTTATGTGTATTTTATTTAATGCAAGAAAAGTGTTCACGTTGTAAAAAATCTTTTTCTGAAAATTTTGATATATTATATGCCTATAATATTTTTAATTATCTTGTTTTATTGTTTTAATTGTCTGGAAATTGTTTAAAAAAACCTTCCCTCCAACTGGGCCGACCCAGCTCTCAGGCCAGGCCGCAGGCCCAGCCCACCTCCTCGCCGTCCCCTAGCTCCCGAGCGGGAATCCCGCTGCCGCACGACTCGCCGGCCACCGCCGTGGCCGAGACGGCCTCCGCGCGCCGCGTTTGCCCCTGCCGCACGCCTCCCGAGGCCGCCCTTCCATAAATAGCGCCCCGGGCCCTCGCCTCCTCGCCTCGTGCCGCCGCTGCCGCGCTCTTGCCTCACCGCCGCCGCTCCTCGACTCGCCGCAACCGCCGCCGCCGATGAGATCTGCCGTAGCCGCGCCTCGTCGCCGCCGCCTGCTGCTCGCCGCCACACTCCGCCCTGCACCGCGCCGCCCCGCGTAGCTGCAGCCGTCGCCCGCCGCTGCCGTCGCCGCCCCAATGCCGGAGCCGCGCCGCACCTCGCCGGAATCCGTTCGCCGCCGCTACCGGTTTTCGGCGAAAAACCGACTGAACCGGTATAAACCGTCGACTCCGATCTGGTTTATTTTTTTCAGTTTCGTTTTTTTTGTTAAACCCGGTTTTGTTTTTATTAACCTAGTTATTTTGTGGATGTTTGCTAGGTTAGATCTGTTAGTGAACCTTTTGTTCGTTAGGTCTCTGTAGCGAGTGTTCACTCGATAGTTTTTTTCTCTTCTTTTTAGTTTTCTGCCAGGGACTCATTTGTGATGTATTTATTTACAGATCAGCCCCTGGTTTTCAAACGACTATAACTTTTTACTCGTTAGTCCAAATTCAACGAAACCAACACCCACTTCTTCGTTACGAACTTCTCTATCCATTAATCCAACTCAAATATGTTTTTGAAAAGTTTAAAATTTGAATTAGATCAGATTTGAATTCAAACTTCGTTTGATCATAACTTGAGTTTCGTAGCTCCGTTGGAGTTGATTCTTTTTGCAAATCGCAGCTCTTGACCTAAACTTTCTGATAAGGCCAAATTCATATAATTTTGGTACTGTTAGAAATTGTTTTATGATGCAAGAGTTATTCGCTGGGTTTTGAAGCTTTCCGAATTGTTTTCTTCTTTCTTTCCGACCTTTTGAGTGATTGCTTATGTGTGGTTACTATTGCTTGCCTACGATAGATTGACCGGAGTGTGAGGAGTACAACTATCAAGATTTTTGAGTGCGAATCATGTTCATCAACCTTGCAGGCAAGTTCACACTTTGATCATACCTCTTTCATACCCAGTTTTTATTGCATTAGATCAAACCTCCAACATTGCATGATTAGGATCTAATTAAATTGTGGGATGGGAAGTAGTTGAGGTAGTACCTATTACCTGTTTATTATCAAACCCTTGGGAGTTACTATTATGTTATGCTTACATTGCCATGCTATGCTTGTAGACATGGATTGGGTTTTGAGAGTATTCATGACAGATGTGAGATTGTTAATTAATGGTTTACTTAAGGTGGCAACTTAAACACACATCTGGGTGGATTGAGGCACCTGGGTATTCCAGGATTGCCTGTCTAGGCACCTGGGTAGACCAGGATTGCCTGTTTTTTATGGACCGCCACCTAGGCTCAAAGGGATCATGAGATTTTTCATACTAGAAACTTCTGTGTGCAGCCACAAGCTATTATGGGCTCCAGCATAGTTGATTAAGTCGTGCGAACTCTTACAGGGTAGAGTAGCAGATGTAGGGTAAAGTAGGTGTAACGGTCTATCCATCGTAAGGTGCTAGCGCTTCTGAAAGACTATGTCTCGGTCATCCGTCTTCTCGAACACCATGTAGTGTGAGAAACCAAACGGAGGCGATCGAGTCTTGTGGGGAAAAGTGCGCAAACCTCTGCAGAGTATATAAACTAATCATGATTAGCCGTGTCCCCGGTTATGGACATCTTGAGTATCTAGTACCTGGATTATCATGTGAATCTCATCACGTTACTTTAAATGAATATTGTTGGGTTTTAATGATGATGCTTAATTGGGATTGAGAATGCTGTCAACCATTCTCAATGTTTAACAACCACCATGATAGTTAAATAAAATTTATTCCTTTGCAGTAGGGAAAAATTGGCTTTTCGCAAAAACCTTATAACCGTAGAGCTTTTCCACCAGCCAAATATGCATGTAGTGATAGCCATTGCTCATCATTCTCTATGATGTGAATTTGCCAGTACATTCAATGTACTGACCCTTTGTGGCTGCAACGTCTCATGTTGCAGGTTTATCTTACGACGAGTAAGTGATACGTTAGGGTTACGATTTCTACACTCAACTTTGCCGTTAGTGTTGATGGGAATCCACAACCTTGTTACTTCCGCAATTTTGGGATTGAGGTAATAGTATTTTACGTTACTTATACATGTGATTTACCTCTGTTATAAATCCTCGAGTATTGTGTGTGTCAGCATACCGATCCAGGGATGACACTTAAGCACAGAGACTTGATCCATTCGGGTCGGGTCACTACAAGATGGTATCAGAGCACATGTTGACTGTAGGATGTGACCCTAGAAACTGGCAAGCCCATAGCAAAGATTTTCTCTAAAACTTTCCCTTTCAAAAAGATCTTTTACCTCTCTTCTCTTCTGAGCTTATTCAAAAATTCCCTTTAGTGAGACCATACCCCTTTCCCCTTTTGACCACACGAAGATTCGACTGATGAGACCATTCCAAGAAGTACAAGATATCGGACAACTAAGACCACTTCAGAATGAAGAGTATTTTCCGTGCATCTGAATAATGGAAACTACAACGGTTGAAGACCGAAGACAAGTAGAATTTGAAGGCTCTGAAGAATTCCCAGATTTGTATGACCTAGGAAGGCTACCCTTATGGAACTTGGCAGACTATGGAAGTTGTCAATACCCGAGATCAAGGTGTATCTGAGAAAGACCGGAGCATGTAGAGTTAAGAACTCAAGGATTTGTCAAGAAAACCCTAAGGCAGGAGATATCAACTATGAAATGATAGCTCATGGAAATGACAAGAGCAGAAACACAGCTATCCATGAAGTTATCTCCTGCTTATGCTGTTGTCACCGTGCTGAGTTAAGCATGTATATGCATGGAAGGATTGGATGGTAGAAGGCTGATGGAGCGCCCATCAGCAATACGAAGTTTTAACTTTAGCTGGTGTATCAGCAGGATTTGGAGAATTACATCAAGAAGTTTAAGATGGACTACAGGAAGCTATATTTTGACAAGGAAGCGTTTCATGAAGAACTCAGGACCCAAAAGTTGAAAGTAGCCAAGCTAGAGGAGCAAAACCTCGAGATACCGAAGATTCATCAGGAACTGAAGGACAGTAGGACCATGGTTCACGCCAAGGATGTTGAAACCCAGAAGTTTGGAATGCAACTCCAGAAATATTAAAGGACGTCATGATAGACCTTGCGCCAACAGAGATGATCTGGCAAAAGAACTTGAGAAGGACAAGCATGATCGGAAGAGCCGTTGGAGGCATGAACAAGACTTGAAGAGTTTGATGACTTTGAAGATTTATTAACCTTTAGAAGACCCAACCCCTGTTATCTACCTATGTTAGATGCGATGTTTGTGAGCTGTCATTTGTTTGATATTTTTTCCCGATAGCCACAAATAAAATCTGCCTTTTCAAAACTTTTTGTTTGTATTGTGTGCATCCCTCTCTATCTCTCTTATCTCACCCCAAACCCATGGACCCAATAGAGGATGAGTGAAGATGAGCTTATATTTTCTGGACCGATGAGTCAATTGGAGACGGACCAATGGATTCAGAACATGGAGGATCACATGAAGAATAACCCTATAGTCGGAAAGGATATGACCCAGCATGCTCTTCAGTGCTTTGAAAGAGGTGCTGCTACTTGGTGGAGGATGTACCAAACCATGAATGGATGGCAAGGAGTAACCACTTGGAAAGAATTTAAGTTGACTCTGCCAAAGTCTCGGCTTGTGTCCCAGAAGTTGAAGCCTTATGGAAAGGATATGAAGAAACCTTGTGCATGCAAGATTTGTGGAGAAATAGGACACCCCCATAAAGAACACAAAGATGAATGCCCTAATTGTGAAGGAAGTCACCCAGTTGAAGAATGCCCAACTAGGCAGATTACTTGTTTCTTGTGTGAAGGGACTACCCACTATCCTTCTCAGTATCACATTTACCCCATGGTACGAAGGACCGTACAACAGAAGAAAGAAGTAAAGAAAGGAGCCCTTATGGAAATTTTAGAAGAACCCGTGATGAAGGAAGATGTGGAGGACACGCCTAAAGAAGACCCGAGTAAACCCTGCACTAAGTCTTTCTATTCATGTGGAGAAGAAGGACACATCTCCCAGAATTGTATGAATGGGGATCTAGTAGAATTCCCGACGGTGGAAGTAGAGTATGACCCACAGGAAATAGAAGCCCTGATTGGAACGGAAAAGTCCAGAAAGAGAAGTAGATTGGATTCCAGGAAGGATCTGAGTCATATCACCTGTTATAGGTGCAAGGAGTCGGGGCACTACCTCAACAATTGCCCAAAAAGGAAACCTTGATACTTGTCAGAATTAATATGTTTTCGTTGTAATAGAGCAGGGCACTTTGCCAGAGGATGCCCCAAGGAGAAGGAAACTTGTGCTAGATAGTTGAGTTTGCAACAAAAGAAAATGGAGTAGTAGAAGTGGGAACCTTTTTCTTTTATATTGAGGTGTTGAGTTGAGACATGTAATGGAAAAGCGAGAGATTGTAATCACTTGAGAATGAATAAAGTTAGCATCGTTGGTACTGATATGGATTTTATGAGTTGTTACTCTATGAAGAAGAATTTTGGCCATTCTGAGGATATGAGAAATATGGTCTATGGAAGATTTGTGCATTTTAAGGGTGGTAGTACCCTGTAAGAACCGTTGACCCCTGGAAAAGATAAGGATACTCCACTAAGTGGATTTCGGACAAAATGAATACAAGTTTTGTCTCGATATGTGTGATACCCCAAGAGCGTGTGGGATGAAGTTGGAGACCGTCAGTTGTTTGGACCAAATGTGATCAAGGAGTTAGAAGAGAATGTTAAGTTTATTCGAGATAGACTGAAGGAAGCTCAGTCCAGGCAGAAGAGTTAGGCAGACTTAAAAACGTAAGGAGGTAGTCTATGAAATTGGAGACAGAGCATGTCTTCGTGTGTCCCCTCTGCGAGGAGTTAAACGATTTGTAGTTAAGGGAAAGTTAGCCCCGAGATTTGTAGGACCACACCGAGTTTTGGAGCATATGGGAGAAGTGGCCAACAAGTTGGAGTCACCCGAAGGAGTCAGGAGTTCATGATGTGTTTCACGTTTCCCAGTTGAAGAAGTGCCATGCAGAGATGGCCAATATTACCCTGTAAGGATGCTTGACCCTGGAAAGGATAATGATATTCCACGAAGAGGACTCGGACAAAATAAGGAGTTTTGTCTCGATCTGTGGGATACCCCAAGAATATGAAGGGATGAATTACTATTGGATATAAAGGAGGTATGATGTTGGTATTATGGAATGATTGTAACTCTGTGATGAGTTTGAATAATCACGTCTTGGTTTGGTACCAACAGAAGGAAGAGAGACAGTACAAATGGAAGGATTTAAGAATACCAGGAAGCTGGATGTTTGGAAAATAATCAGTTGCCCCTAGGATGAGCTCAAGGTTTACAAGTGATGAGATGGGCCATAACCCACAGGCCCTAGGATCTGCCAAGAAGCAAGCACATTCTTGCTGAAGGGAAAACCCTGGAAAAGGATATGTGTCGTGGAATTGTCACGGCAGATGTCCTTAGTGTCAGGACTTAGTCGCGAGGCCAACTCATCTATGTGGTATCTTGAGAGGGGTTGAGCGGGACGAGAGACGCAATGTTTTTACCCAGGTTCGGCCCCTCACGGTGGAGGTAAAAGCCTACATCCTGCTTCATTGATATTGATGATGATGATGATGACCACGGTTACAAGATTGCTCTATCTCGCGAGCTATTGTCTAAACCTAACTTGTCCAACTCGTGGAACTTGTCAATCTTGTCCCTCTTGGGGTGCCCTGCCCCTCCTTATATATGTTGAAGGGGCGGTTTACATGACTAGTCCTATTAGGACTAGGATTACTCTATTACAAGTGGAGTCCTAGTCTTGCCTCCTTTGTAAGGGAATATTCCTTGTGCTTTTCTCATAAACCGGCCCACCATTAAACGTGAACCGGCCTTCTGGGCCATGGGCTTCGTCATCCATCTGACCCGCCCGCCGGGTTACTAATGAACCGCCAAGACCGGGCGGGTAGCCCGTGAACCGCCAAGCTCTGGGCGGGTTACCAGTGAGTCATCCAGTCCGGCCGGTTTATACTTCCGTCTGGTTTACGCCACGGGGTATATCCCTGACATTAGCCCCCAGTTTAATTTGGATTTATCCATGTTAAACTGATCTGCAACATAAACTCAAGAGCAAATTTGACAGGTTATGCTCCGGGTTAAAATTTTTTGTAAACCGGTACCTGATCATCCTTAAGTCCTTGTTATTTCCTCCTTTTGGGAAATCCGGGTCAACAGACCAGCTTCATAATCAATTTGCCGACATTGGTTTGTCACCGAGAAATATTGTGAAGAATAACTCCTTTGACTTAGCTCCCAAAGCGCCGGTTTAAGAAATATGGGTCTTGAAATACTTATCTGATATTTAGCCGGTTTGAAGATGTAAAACTTGCCGGTTTAACATTACCAAAATAGCCGGGTTATAAAAACTGATGATCCCGGATTATGAACGTTGATAGACGCCGGGTTAATCTGGTTTGCTCAAACAGAGAATTTGAAAATATTTCTTCGATAATAATATAATACCTGTAGCCCCCAAATCTTGAGCAGAACAAAGTGATGGCTTAAGACTTGCTTCAATATAAATGTTACCAATTTTGAAGAAATCCATGTTGTTCATCCCAGTCAGTAGTCAGAATTGAGTATTCCACATATGTAGCCCCCATGTGCCG
This sequence comes from Triticum urartu, assembly GCF_056163025.1. Taxonomy (NCBI): domain Eukaryota; kingdom Viridiplantae; phylum Streptophyta; class Magnoliopsida; order Poales; family Poaceae; genus Triticum; species Triticum urartu. The sequence continues at coordinate 394,621,301 of NC_141875.1, forward strand.
GGTTGTCATGTTTGCAGCAACCTGGGACTTGTAATTGCTTGATGCTCATAAAAACTTCAACCAGTGTAGCCCCCAAGGGCCGGGTCATTATGCAATAATGAGCAGGGACTTTTGTAAATATAATCTTGTAAACTTTGAACAGCAACACGTAGCCCCCAAGGGCCGGCTTAGTAAGATAATACTGAAGCGGGACTTGATATATATACTTTAATGAAAATAACATATTATAATGTAGCTTCCATCGTAGGGCTTGAACCCACGTCCACAAGGTTAATAGCTTTGTGCTTTACCAACCGAGCAATGCATTCTTCAATATTATGGACGAAAACTTGTGTACCTTGAATTGTTGACAGGAGCAATTGGTAGCCCCCAAGGGCCGGCTCATTATAATATGATGAGTCGGGTCTTCAATAAGACTAGTAAAAATGACTTTGCATTAGCCCCCAAGTGTCATGGTGCATGCTTGCAGTGACATGAGACTTGCATGTAATCTCAATTTGAATAATGTAGCCCCCAAGTGCCGGGTCGTAAGCCTGCAGTGACTCGAGACTATTCCTTCCATTGTAGAATAAATCATATCCTTTGATCAAATAATAGCCATTGCGCTAAAGCGACTTTGAAAACCTCAATAATACCGGTTATTAATAACCATAATAATATCAAGCCATGTTGGCTATTCAAGATAATATAATCCGGTATGAGAACCTTATTCATTCAATATCATAATGAAAATTCAGCCAAGTTTGGCTATTTGAATAATATAACCCAATGATTTATAAGCGCATGATTCCAATGGCGCAATCCAAATATATATACTGGCGACTTATAGTCCAAAGCCAGGCCGGTTTAACAAACCTGTTTCTGCATACAACAAGTTTAAAGTGTCCTGGCGGTTTACCGCCGGACGGGTCATAATGCCCAACATATAACCCGGGTTTATAACCAAGGCTGCCCTTAAGAATAATCAAATATGAAATAGATCATACCTGTGACATTGAATCACATTGTTGGTTTTACCAACTTTTTGTAGTAAAGGTGATAACCCCAATCTTGAGTACTGATAACTCCTTCCATACTGTGCCGGTTTATGATAAAACCGTGCTGGGCTGTGATAAACACCAGTTTACTCCATAATAGGATGGTAACAGAAAATCAAACCGGGCAGATAGTCTCCGGATTAAAATTTGACCATGTTCCGTCAATTTGTAATTGACAGTTTGGGCTGGTTTAAAACTTTGTAGGTTTAAAAACGCAACAAAAATAAAAGAAACAGTTATCAAGGAAAATATTGAAGCAAAGGCAATGATAAAACCATTTGCAAAAAGAGGCTTATTTGAGCTGATCAAATGGCGTTACCATGGTCGGACACGACCAAGCTCCCGATAGGTGTAGCTATGGTTCGAGTCATCCAGGTCCCCAAATGAAACCGTGGCATTTATGCCGTCAAGAGGCATGGCAATGGTTCGGGTTCGACCAAGCCCCCAAGTGATTCTGTGGCCTTAGGCCGATCAAGAGGCATGACTGGTTCAGACGTGACCAAGTCCCCAAGTGATCTGGTGGCTCTCGCCTATCAAGAGGTATTGCATTGGTTCGGACACGACCAAGCCCCCAAGTGATATAACATGATGCTTTTGAAAAGCTAACTCAAGGGGTAAACCAAAGGCCGCTTTAGAACAACTCCGTGTAACCACACATGATGTAAAAGAACAGAGACCCCGCCTTATGAAGCAGAAGCCCCCATGTGATCAATAATATGTTAGGCCAGTAAGGCAGGATACCCATGCTTGAACCGCGCATCATGGTAGCAGGTCCTCTTTGGCAATTTTTAACTTTTTGCAAGAGATAAATTCTTCTTGAACCGGGATCTTGAACCGGATATTGAGAGCTTCAAAGCTTTGTGGGAGATATCTTTCCCTTGAACCGGATTTTAAATCGGAATCTTCATTTTCAGTCGGAAATTTTCTGACGGGCTTTAAACTCGAACTTGCGAGAAGTTAATTCCTTTTTGAACCGGACATTGTTAAACCGGATTTGAGCGCTTCAGAGCTTTGTGGGAGAACAGATTTCCTTTGAACCAGACTGTAAACCGGATATTTGAAAGCTGCAGTCAGACTGACTTCCCTTGAGCCGGATTTTAAACCGGAATCCTTTCTGATGACCCGGATATTCTTCATTGAGCCAGGATTTTGTAACTGTCATATACTTTCTAAACCGGAAATTTTCTGATGGCCTTTAAATTGTCATCAATATAACAGTAGCCTCCGGGACCGGGTTATCTTTCCCTCCATCGTCCTGGGGTTCTTAAATTTGCTGAAACTGGCAAAATTTGTTGAGTCATGTCATCGTAGCTCCCGAGTCTCAAAGGTGACTCGAGGAGTTGGCTTGAAACTCTCCATATTTGACCGTGATATAAACCGGCATAACTTGTATATCATCGGTGTTGATAGCACGATGTGAATCCACAGAAGGTTGAGGTGACTGCAGCGGGTTATAAATGATCCCGTATGAGCCGTGTCAGCAACTCGGCCAACGGTTCCTTTCAACTGGCGATTTGAAGTTAACCAAACTGTAGTGGCGGCGACTTGTGCGCCTGTCCATTGATCCATCCAGTGCAGACGGCGGTTGATAGTATGTGATAATTTGCTTCCAATTTGTTGAAAGAAAACCGGGCTACCCAAGCTGTGACTTGCTCATACTCAATAAACAGCTCACACAGACAGGTGCGGCTTGATATGTTGATGTAGACCAGGCCTCGGGGGCGGCGATTTATGCACGTCCATTGACAACGAGCAAACACGATCCCAGCAAGCCGATGCTTACCGGACCGCCAGGGTAGTAGCTTGTGTGCGTCCATTCATCATGTTACATGATCCGGTTTATCACGAGGCGGGATATTATCAACCCGTGCTCCAAATCCGTTGTATAAACCACATTTGTAATGAATAATGGTTCTGTATATAAAAAAGATACAAACCAACGTAATTGTTCTTTGACAAAAACCATATGTGTCCAAGCTAGATTTAGATGGATTTCACCTGATATGTTAGGCTGGAAATTATCTGTCACGGACTTAATGATCACCGGATAAAGCTGAAATCAATCACGGGTGAACTGGCCGTGACGTTTGTAAGCCGGCTCAGTCGGGCAAGTCAATTGCAGGTGCAGTAAGCCGCGTGGACGGGCAAGTTGTCCGTCACATTGTAAGCCGGCGCGGACGTGTGAACCGGCCGCGAGAGCGGACAGGCGAGTCGTCCATGGTGTTGTAAGCCGGCGCGGAACGCATGAGCTGGCCGCGGAAGAGGATGGCTTGTACGCATCCATTGGACCATGCAGCATGGATGGACACTGGCGCATGTTTTTATTGGCGCAAGCTCCGTACTCTGTATCATGACAATCGCCCTTGCAGTGAATATTTATCCTGCAAAAAATATCGCAAGCGAGAGTAATTATTCTCGGATGAATATGTATTTGAAAAATAGGTAGGACTGATATCACCTGGTTATTTTTGTCAGGTGATCACAAACACTTATGCTGGCTAACACTGGACGTAGTTAAACGAAAACAGATAGCCCGTACTGATGTATGTCAACTTCAGCTGATCTTTTAAAAAACTCCGGATGTGCCTGACGACTTAGCCAGTGGCTGATTCAACCATGTTTTCTTCAGTCTTCCCTTGGTAGCCCATCATTGGTGTGTCTAGTACTGCAAAACTGTAATTCAACTGTGTAGGGATCGTCTCACGCGGCACCCCGGAGATAACAAGAGCAGGGGATAAGTGACGCAGCGCAGCTAGCAGCCGGTTCACGGCGGCATGGGCACATGAATAGGGTAGGCCGGCTCGCAGGACGCAGAGGCAAGCAGCGAAGGAACTGAGGTGAGACGAAGGTGAGGCCGAGACGCTCGGCAGCTTCTGGTGAACATACGACAGTGGGTTGGCGGGTCTGTTCCGTCAGTGCAGGCGGTTTTAGAGCGGCGATTCGAAGAGGGGGGCGGTCGGCGGCAGCAAAGCGCGGTAAGGAACCGACACTGGGGTGGCGGCCGAGGCAAGGAGCTGAAGCCGTAGAGGCGTCCGAGTTCACGCCCACGAGCCCTTCTTCAAGTTTGAGTCCTTCTCTGGGTCCTACAGGCGAGGCGCACCCGTGACTTGCAGGCAGAACGAGCAGAGTCGAGACCTGGTGGAGGTGAAGCGAGGCGGCCGGCGGCAACGGCACGAGGCTGAACGGGGGCGGCTCGGAGGCGTAAGGCCGCGGCGGAGGCGAAGACCGTTGCGGTGGCTTGGTCCCTGTAGAAACGAAGCGCGATCAAGGCGGCTTGAGGCCTGCATAGGCGGCTCATCGGCGGAGACGGAGGCGGTTTTCCAGTAGATCTCTTTCCCTTTTTTTAACAGTTCGAATAAAACATCTCGCAGCCGGCCCTTGGGCGTACTACTACTTGAAGTAGTATTTTTCTTCAATCTTCACTGCTGCATCAATCCATCAACTCGCTGGGTCACCAATGGCACAACACGTATCCATAATCATCCAGGCGCTCGTACGTATATTGATGTGAATCTTCCACGTTGGCTTTAGTTGAACCAGAAAATTGCGAACTTCTCAAACCCTAGAAAAGATCCCTCCAAGAACTCAACACCACCGTGCGTCTGGCCCCACGGTGGGCGCCAACTGTCGTGGAATTGTCACGGCAGATGTCCTTAGTGTCAGGACTTAGTCGCGAGGCCAACGCATCTATGTGGTAGCTTGAGAGGGGTTGAGCGGGACGAGAGACGCGATGTTTTTACCCAGGTTCGGCCCCTCACGGTGGAGGTAAAAGCCTACATCCTGCTTCATTGATATTGATGATGATGATGACCACGGTTACAAGATTGCTCTATCTCGCGAGCTATTGTCTAAACCTAACTTGTCCAACTCGTGGAACTTGTCAATCTTGTCCCTCTTGGGGTGCCCTGCCCCTCCTTATATATGTTGAAGGGGCGGTTTACATGACTAGTCCTATTAGGACTAGGATTACTCTATTACAAGTGGAGTCCTAGTCTTGCCTCCTTTGTAAGGGAATATTCCTTGTGCTTTTCTCATAAACCGGCCCACCATTAAACGTGAACCGACCTTCTGGGCCATGGGCCTCGTCATTCATCTGACCCGCCCGCCGGGTTACTAATGAACCGCCAAGACCGGGCGGGTAGCCCGTGAACCGCCAAGCTCCGGGCGGGTTACCAGTGAGTCATCCAGTCCGGCCGGTTTATACTTCCGGCCGGTTTATGCCACGGGGTATATCCCCGACAATATGCCCTTATCGATAGAGGATCTTATAGGAGTTTAAGCAAAACCTGAGAGTTGTGAAGAAACGATAGATGTTTGTTTGGCTTGCAGAATCCATGGATTTATCCGAACTTAGTTCGTCGACAAGAGAAATTCTGCAATGCTTGTGAGGATGACCGAGTGTTAGAATGCGAGATTCGCTAAACCATATACAAGGTAATGATTTGGGTGCGGGATGGATTGATCACCATACCGACTTACTCTTATTATTCGCCTTGCTATGTGGGATGGTAAATCTGAGTGACTTACCTATAGTAGAGAGACGACGATCAAAATCCTGTTTAAACCTTAGAATGGTATAAGAAATTTTTCCCTTGTACAAGGTAGCTTTTGCCAACCGTAGGTTATACGGTGAGGATCAACCCAGACCCATTTCCTGCAGGAGAAACCATAAATGGTTGACCACCATGAGATATCGATAGTTGTTTAGTATTGGCGCCAGACATGTCAGCTAAGAAGACCCAGTCTCGGAAGAACCTTACCTAGATGAAAGACAGAAGAATTGAGGAAAAGGTTATGCCACTACCGAAAGAGCTCAGAGAAGGAATTTTCTCGAGGATCTGAGAAGACTGACACTGTCAAGAAAAAGGATGGAGTATATGAGTTTTGATGGAACAGTAACCATGCTTCTAAGGGTGGTAGCACCCCAGACCCCTATGATGATCGATGGATTTTGAGAAGACCCCAAAACCTAACCTTTTCTTGCTAGCTTCTCCGAATCTCGAGGACGAGATTCATTTTAAGAGTGGTAGGTTTGTAACATCCCAAAATTCTAAATTTTGGAATGTTATAATAAATAGATAGATTTGATTGATTGTTTGATTGATTGTCTGAAAGTGAGTGAATTCGAAACTTTTTGAAAGTTAAATGAGAGGGAATAAAAGGACTTTCCCAAACTTTCATATTTGCTTTCTGATCTCCATGAATTCAAATTCTTTTCAAATTCAAAACCCTTGAGCGAAGATGATATGACTTCTTCCATTTAAATTAAATGAAAGGGTATTTGAAAATAATTGAATTTCATTTGGAAATATTTCAATTCATAAACTTCATGCAACTCAATGATTTTCATGAGAGAAGATAAAATGACTTCTTCAAAATATATGAAATATGAGTTGGAAGTTAAAAGGATCAAATTCAAAGTCCTTTTGGAATTTTTTTCAATTTAGAGTTATTTGAGTTTTATTCAAATTATTTTTCTCCAAAAACAAAATACATGGAAAATAGGGTAACATGATTCCCTACAATAGAAAATTTGAGAAAAATTAATTTGAAATCATTTTGGTATTTTTTAAAATGATTTTTATTGGATTTTTTTAGAGCAGGAGCACTGTTTGAATTATTAGAATTTATGTGTATTTTATTTAATGCAAAAAAAGTGTTCACGTTGTAGAAAATCTTTTTCTAAAAATTTTGATATATTATATGCCTATATAATATTTTTAATTATCTCATTTTATTATTTTAATTGTCTGGAAATTGTTTTTTTTTTTTAAAAACATTCCCTCCGACTGGGCCGGCCCAGCTCTCAGGCCAGGCCGCAGGCCCAGCCCACCTCCTCGCCGTCCCCTAGCTCCCGAGCGGGAATCCCGCTGCCGCACGACTCGCCGGCCACCGCCGTGGCCGAGACGGCCTCCGCGCGCCGCGTTTGCCCCTGCCACACGCCTCCCGAGGCCGCCCTTCCATAAATAGCGCCTCGGGCCCTCGCCTCCTTGCCTCGTGCTGCCGCTGCCGCGCCCTCGCCTCACTGCCGCCGCTCCTCGACTCGCCGCAACCGCCGCCGGCGGCGAGATCTGCCGCAGCCGCGCCTCGCCGCCGCCGCACTCCACCCTGCACTGCGCCGCCCCGCGTAGCTGCAGCCGTCGGCCGCCGCTGCCGTCGCCGCCCCAACGCTGGAGCCGCGTCGCACCTCGCCGGAATCCGTTCGCCGCCGCCGCCAGTTTTCGGCGAAAAACCAACCGAACTGGTATAAACCGTCGACTCCTATCCGGTTTATTTTTTTCAGTTTCGTTTTCTTGTTAAACCCGGTTTTGTTTTTATTAACCTAGTTATTTAGTGGACATTCGCTAGGTTAGATCTCTTAGTGAACCTTTTGTTCGTTAGATCTCTGTAGCGAGCGTTCGCTTGATAGTTTTTTTCTTTTCTTTTTAGTTTTCTGCCAGGGACTCATTTGTGATGTATTTATTTACACATCAGCCCCTGGTTTTCAAATGACTAACTTTTTACTCGTTAGTCCAAATTCAACGAAACCAACGCCCACTTCTTCGTTACAAACTTCCCTATCCATTAATCCAACTCAAATATGTTTTTAAAAAGTTTAAAATTTGAATTAGATCAGATTTGAATTCAAACTTCGTTTGATCATAACTTGAGTTTTGTAGCTCCGTTGGAGTTGATTCTTTTTGCAAATCACAGCTCTTGACCTAAACTTTCTGATAAGGCCAATTCATATAATTTTGGTACTGTTAGAAATTGTTTTATGATGCAAGAGTTATTCGCTGGGTTTTGAAGCTTTCCGAATTGTTTTCTTCTTTCTTTCCGACCTTTTGAGTGATTGCTTATGTGTGGTTACTATTGCTTGCTTACGATAGATTGACCGGAGTGTGACGAGTAGAACTATCAAGATTTTTGAGTGCGAATCATCTTCATCAACCTCGCAGGCAAGTTCACACTTTGATCATACCTCTTTCATACCCAGTTTTTATTGCATTAGACCAAACCTCCAACATTGCATGATTATGATCTAATTAAATTGTGGGATGGGAAGTAGTTGAGGTAGTACCTATTACCTGTTTATTATCAAGCCCTTGGGAGTTACTATTACGTTATGCTTACATTGCCATGCTATGCTCGTAGACGTGGATTGGGTTTTGAGAGTATTCATGACAGATGTGAGATTGTTAATTAATGGTTTACTTAAGGTGGCAACTTAAACATACATCTGGGTGGATTGAGGCACCTGGGTATTCCAGGATTGCCTGTCTAGGCACCTGGGTAGACCAGGATTGCATGTTTTTTATGGACCGCCACCCAGGCTCAAAGGGATCATGAGATTTTTCATACTAGAAACTTCCGTGTGCAGCCACAAGCTATTATGGGCTCTAGCATAGTTGATTAAGTCGTGCGAACTCTTACAGGGTAGAGTAGCAGATGTAGGGGAAAGTAGGTGTAACGGTCTATCCATCGTAAGGTGCTAGCGCTTCTGAAAGACTATGTCTCGGTCATCCGTCTTCTCAAACACCATGTAGTGCGAGAAACCAAACGGAGGCGATCGAGTCTTGTGGGGAAAAGTGTGCAAACCTCTGCAGAGTGTATAAACTAATCATGATTAGCCGTGTCCCCGATTATGGACATCTTGAGTATCTAGTACCTGGATTATCATGTGAATCTCATCACGTTACTTTAAATGAATATTGTTGGGTTTTAATGATGATGCTTAGTTGGGATTGAGAATGCTGTCAACCATTCTCAATGTTTAACAACCACCATGATAGTTAAATAAAATTTATTCCTTTGCAGTAGGGAAAAATTGGCTTTTCGCAAAAACCTTATAATCGTAGAGCTTTTCCACCAGCCAAATATGCATGTAGTGATAGCCATTGCTCATCATTCTCTATGGTGTGAATTTGCCAGCACATTCAACGTACTGACCCTTTGTGGCTGCAACGTCTCATGTTGCAGGTTTATCTTACGACGAGTAAGTGATACGTTAGGGTTACGATTTCTACACTCAACTTTGTCGTTGGTGTTGATGGGAATCCACAACCTTGTTACTTCCGCTATTTTGGGATTGAGGTAATAGTATTTTACGTTACTTATACATGTGATTTAACTCTGTTATAAATCCTCGAGTACTGTGTGTATCAGCATACCGATCCAGGGATGACACTTAAGCATAGAGACTTGATCCATTCGGGTCGGGTCGCTACATCATCGGTATGGATGTCGTTAAAATTGGTGCATGATCATTTTACATAATTGGAAGGTTGTCAAACGGTATTAGGAAACTCATTACACCATTCTGCATTAGCAAAGCAACGAGCAAGATGCTCATCAGTAGGCATGGAAGCAAAACACTTATTACACCAAGTAAAGACATGACCGTTATAACCCATGTCTATTAAGCCACAACGTTTAACATGATTCGAAAAGCTAGCCATACGACAATGGTTCGATACAGTGCTACTATTCTTCTTCGAGCGATTAACTATAACATTAAAGTCTCCTATGCAATACACTACCTTCCGTGAAGGAGAACACAAATCCTTGAACCACTTCCAAATATCTTGGTCTTGGCCTTATGATGATGAGGATCGCCATAAACACAAACTAACACGAACTTAAAGTTGGTACTGGTATGAACAGTTGCAGTAAGTCACATTCTCACTAGAGTAGTAGATGTCTAGCTTGATGTCCTCCGCCCATATAACCCAAAGGCCTACAACTCGGTCTTCTACAAGAACTACAAAACTATCATAAGGTGGCCTTAAGATATGAGGATTGCCATAAACATAGACTAACATGAAACTAAAGTTGGTACTAGTATGAACAGCTGACGCTAAGATCACATTCTAACTAGAGTAGATGTACATGATGTCCTCCGCCCACATAACCCAAAGGCCTCCAGACCATCCTTCCATAGGAACAATCAAAGCTTGGAAATTGATTGGCTAAGTCTTGAGAATTAATCTTTGATGAAAGCGTTTCTGAGATAAAGGTTACATTGGCGTTGTTCAATGACATTCATTGGCAAGGTACTGCATTTTATTGTTGTACAGGGTTCTTCCCACCCCTTTGTAGTTCCAGCAAATTAAGTTCATGGTGTTGGCTTCTCCTTGACTAGCGTCATCTGTAGTAGTGAAGCAATCTCCACGCTCCCTTGTCGATCTGCAACTCTCGATCGTAGGAGGAATATGATCTGGTCTTTAGGACAAGGACACATGCATGGATCCCATGGCTCAAAGGATGGCTCATGCCTGCTCCTATGGCCACTAGCTCTTGGATCCATCCACCACAACTTGCATTTGGGCTGCTCCATGGCCAAATGCTGGTGGAGTAAGGAAGAAAAGCCTTAGCCCATGATGTCATTTTATGGAAAGGAGATGTGGTGGTGGTTGGTGGTGGATCGGAGAATAGGGAGGCAAATTTTGATGTTGGTCGGGCTAAACGAGATGAACTGAGCAATGAGGAGGCTGGAAACGATAGAGAGGAACCACTTGGGGGAGCATGGGTGGCAGTGGCAAGGTGGCCTTGGAGGAGAGCACGAGTGGGGGAGAATGGTATTTGCTGTTGGATTTGAGAGGAGGGCTTTGGGGACGTCGCTGCTCCTGCTCGAGGGAAGGAGTCGATTTGAGTGCGAAGGAAGAGGAGAATGCAAGCAGCTTGGTGGGATTGGCTAGGGAAGAAAAGGGAAATAGGCGGAGGTGGAATCGGGAAGAGGAGGCAATAGGACGAGAAGGAAGGTGGACGAGATCTCACTGCTGTAGCGGCTTAGACCCACATGGCTCAGTGCAGGAGGATGAAAAGAAGTGGATTTGTGAAAGGCTAGTAGCAGATTTAGAGGATGGAGATGAGGAAAAAATGAAAAGATGAAGATCTGAAAATTATTGGGAAGAATCAGGAGCAAGATGCTCAATACCCACAAGGGAGTCATCATCAGAAGAGCCATTGGAGGAGGGCGGTGGGAGAAGATCCGGATGAGTCCGGGCTTGGAACAGACTGAATAACATTACCCTCTTTTTCTGTGTTATACGTTAATTTTGTTTTTATTAGGGACAAATAAACCATTGATAGTTTTATTGAAGAAATAACCCACTCATAGTTGTTTCACGAGAAAACAAAAATACAAATTTCATCTTGCGACACCTTCGCTAGTGTGAATTGTGAAGGGCAAACCTAGATCTAGCAGCAGCATGGCTGAGTAGGTAAGGATCAAGAAGTGTAGGGTGTAGGAAAGATTCATCGCATACGTGCAATGCATACTAATTGCATGCTGACATTCGGCAGGATTTTGTTTAGAAAAGGTGTGATATTAATTACACATTAATTATATGGTTAGTGCTATCGCTAATACTTTGGTATGATATTGATTGCGTGAAAACATGTTGAGCGCTCACCATTGAAGCAATCTAGCTCGTTGAAGAACGTGATTTGATGACCGGAATTACTTGGATTTACTTCTTTGGATCTTTTTTATATTTTTTAGGGAATGACATGGCTAGCTTTAATGATAATTTAACAACAATTACATCGTCCACAAGACTGGCAAATAAAAAGCTAGAGGATCGTCGTCCCATCTACGAGAAGAATTATTAAGAAAACTAAATTTAGCTAGCTCACGTGCCACACTATTTAGGTCTTTTTATATTGCTATAAATATACTAGATAATAACATTGGCATTTTCTCCTGATATCAGATTTTTTTTCCTACTTTCACCAGACAGCCATTTTCATATCCCTAGTCACCACACCGGACGAGTATATATGATGGGATCACACGCATTAACTAACTACCAGGTACAGTTAACTTTGTTGGACACGCGACGACGGCGTCGTCCACGACGTCCGAAGATCGGCAGAGCATCTTGGCCGCCATGGCCCTGCGGCGGGGCTGCCAGATCGGCCGGCCCTGGCTCTCGTAGTGGATGGCACCCGAGAAGTTGAGTGGCTCGCATCGCTGCCCCATCAGTATCTCCCGGCGCCACAGAGCTCCGCTGTCGTCCTCGCACACAGCGTCCGTTGCCGCAGCAGCCGCCTGTCGCTCCTTCTTGTGCCCGTTGCTCCGCCGGGACCGCCGTCCTCGCAGCAGGAGGCGGCGTGTGGCGCGCGAGACGCTGCGCGCGCTGGCGGCCACGGCGCCCGACACTTTGCTGATGAGGCTAGTCATGGATGGTGGCCGACTTCCGTGATTCAGTCAGGGTATGTAGGTTGTGCAATGGAGAGTGCAAGAAAACACTGTTCTTGGACTTCATATTTATACACGGAGTACTCAATTATAGATGGAATACAACTAAATCTTTCCCAGAAATGGATGCGCTATAAATTGGAAATCCCGTATAAGTTTTTTATGGTGCTATAAATTGTCACTATTTAATTCTAGTTTAACAAAATAAAATTGAAGGTTTGCTAAAGATATAGTATCAGCTCCATGGAAAATCTTTGGCGTGGGTTTCTGCATGACACAATCTAATTTATTTTTTATTGAGAAAAGAATGCAATATAGTTTCCCCCCTCCCCCGGAAACTTAGGACTTTATTCAACCAATGTCGGTCCCAGCGCGATCAGCCATAACATGAGACATGAAGAAACTAGGGGGAGTTCATCCAACAATCAGTGAGTGTGCATGCAAATTTTCCACACAAGTGGGCTGGAGTGTTGGCATTTCTAGTTACATGATGAGTATAAAAGGAAATAAACGATAAGGCTAGTCCTTCAATTTCTACTAGTAGAGACGCTATAAGAGAGCGTGCGAATTGTCACGAGTTTGAGAGGTTTACCACCTCCAAACAATCATTTTCCATTACCATTCGCGAAAGACCTCGGAGTTTAGCGAAAATCACCCCATCCGTTAGAGTTGTAGGATCGGCAGTAAGCGGTCAATGATGTTAGGATAGAGCTTACTCCAAGCAGCAATGAATGTAGTAGGTGTTCTTGCTTGACCTCCGGCTCCACTCTTACTTTCAACACACGATACACTCACATCGGTATTGATTTTCGCCCAGTCCTGCTCAGGCGGCTTCCAACCAAAGCCACGAAGAGTCTTGGTTTGTTCCACCGGAAGCTCCAACAATGCTAAAGTCTCTCTAATCCACTTCAAAGACTGAACCGGATCCATACTTACTTTATCATCTGTGATACTGTTCCTCGACGTCCATATCACCCACATGATGGTAACAATCTTGGCCCAGTCTACCTTCGCTATTCGTGCGTCACACATGATATCCTTATGACATGTACTTAGGTGTAGCTTCAGTAACATGACTTCCAGCCAAAATCTTGCTTCAGACCAAAACGTGTGTGCACGAGAGCACCTGAGCAGGGCATGCATAATGTCCTGATCCGCCCCCAAGCACACCTTGCATCGAGCCATGGTTGCTATGTGTCGATTCTTGAGTGTCAACTCCATAGGGAGAATACCTCGAAAAACACGCCACCAGGACACACGCACCTTGGACGGGACCTTGAGCTTCCATAGCCTTGTCCATAATTCTTTACCATCCTTTTAAGTTTCTATAACAGTCCCTTCCTCTACAGCCAAATGCTCGTTGCGAGTCATTAGAGCAAGGTACACGGATTTCACAGTATATGCACCCGACTTCTCTTGAGCCCAAGCCCAGAAATCACCCCACCTCCTTGCCGAAGAGGTACGTTTAGAATAGCATCAACATCAGGTGGTATAAAATTTTCCTTTGACTAAATCAGCTTTCCACGTCCATTTTTCACGATCTATTAAGTCAGAAACTGTATGAAGTGATGCTTGACCAATCTGCGTCGATGCGACAGTCGTCTATCTGTCCATATGCTCAGTGAAGACCCATCCTCAATCCTCTTCAGCGGACCTGTCTCCAACGCCGCTCTTCCCGCAATGATGGCTCGCCAGGTAGAAGAAGCGTTGTGAGGAACAATGGCATGCATGGAATTTGCCAATGGGAAATAAGGCCCCTTAAGCACCCGTGAGCAAAGCGAGCTCGGACTTGTGGTCAACCTCCATCCATGCTTGCCCAACAGTGCAGTGCCGAAGTGCTCTAGATCTCGAAACCTGAATTTTCCTCTGATTTTTGGAAGTGCAAGAGACTTCTAATCAATCAAATGCATGGACCACCGATTGATCGAGCTACTCAACCAAAATTTTGCCATCGGCAAGGAGATGCTTTTATACACTTTTTTGTCAACTTAAAGCAACTCATAGTAAAAGTTGGGACTGCTAGAGCTTTTGACTTGATTAAAACTTTCCTATTCGCGCAAGAAACCAAACTCTCTGTTCCACTATTCATCTTTGATCCCACCCTCTCTCCGATGAAATCAAAAGTTCCTGATGTGATTCTTCCTACTGTTGTCGGGAGGCCTAAATATCTTTCAGTAAAGGCTTCTACTACAATACCAGTTGCTCCTTTCAACAATGTTCTGAATGGATGAGGTGTGTTCGAACTGAAGAAAATGGAGCTCTTCTCCTTATTCACATATTGGACCATCATAAATCCACAAAATATTATTCAGCTGGGTAGCACTCTCCACCTTAGCTTGCATAAAAATACCTTTATCCAAGTTGACTCCTCCAAACTTGTTTAACTAGTGTTCATAACGCAATATAGTTGGCACCATTCAAATGCAGTGAAATTGTACTGCTATCCCTCTCTGTCACACATACTCCCTTGCATATGTAGGATAATCTCAGACATCATCACACCTTGATGATAAGTTGATCCTAACTAGTGTTCACATGCATTAATTTAATTTCAATAACAAAATAAAGCAAAAACTTACAAACATCAAATGATGAATTCTTACATAGATGTTTTTGGACCATAACTATGTCCTCCTATTTTAGATCTACAAAAAATTGTCATCTCTTCTTGATAAAAGAATAAATTACCTCTTCGTTGCGCTCCCTAACACTTGTAATCGTGGTAGCATGTGAAGCAAATATTTTGGTCCTATTTGTTCTAAAAAATGTATCAAGTGGTAGACCGCCAACCCTACGAATTGGCGAAGTGGTTTAGTACTTTCTTTTGCTTCAAGATTTAGCCACGTTCCCTTAAAAACATAACATTTTGTAAATATTGTTTCACTTTTCGTCTGCATGAAATGGCAGTCCTCATGTTTGTTTCTTCAACAAAAAAACATGCATACTCATTCTGAGCAAACTTTGGTAGAGGGAAGGCTTCCTTTTGGCCAAAAAACACTACACGCAATGTACACTTGATTTCAGACAAGAAAACATCACAACCACGTGATTCCCCTTCCTCACACCCTTTCTTTCTTTATTTCATCGATTGTTGCCGCCATATGAGGCAACGTAGTTAATACCCCTAGCTCTAGACTTATGTCCACCTCTAACCTTAACCCTAGCAGTAAAGTAACCCTTGCTTCACCTCCACTTTCCTTTTTTGGGGCCTCCGTTAACATACTAACATTTGTTCACATCGTCATCTCAAGCCTTGATGATGCCAATATTGATGGGAGGCCAAGCACTGGAGGTGACCCGGCGAGACGGATCCGCATTTGCAGAAGGGGGGAGGGTGGATAAAATTTGGAGTAAGGGTTATTAATAGGAATGGAACAATGGATTGAGGTGTTCCATTCCTATTAATAACCCAACACTCCCACCGCCCTACTGGGTCTACTTGGTTACGCTAGTAGGGCGGTGGGAGTGTTGGCTCGACTCAGACAACTTTACCGAGGTACGCCATCCGGCGACCGGCGAATTGTCATGATGTTAGGGATCTTCATTGTGGGGCTTAAGTGTAAAGCCTCCACATAGTTAAATCAATTTAAAAAGTCGTGTCCTTGGTATAGACATGTTGCTACAGCGTGTTCACACTATCTAGTCTAGTCTCATGGGTCATAGTTGACGCATGGTTAACTATTGTTAGCCATAGATAGTCGAGGATATCTATGCATTTCACACTAAGGTGGGAGAAATACTAGGCATATCTACGTGTTTGACACTAAGGCACATGAGATGTGTTGACCATTGAAGCATGCTATTTCAATTAATTACTTACGAAAGCAATGGTTAGACCCCAAGTGCAAGGGTTTGAAGAAAATGACACAATTTACCTTTTGTCAATATACATGGGATAATAACCTTCCAATTCCAACTTATGAGAAGCTAGACCGCGTTCTGCCTTCTGTAATTGGAGCAAAAGTTTCCTCTCATAATAGTGTGAGCGTTACAAAGGGATCTGACGGACCATACCACTCTACAAGTGGACTCGGGTGACTCAGATCACCTAGGGAACAAATTGACCTTTTAATTTGAGCTTTCATGGTCGAGCGAGAAGGTTTTCTAGAGACGCTAGAGGCAAAATGGCAAAGGGAACTAGAGGTAATACGAATATAGAAAGATGGTAATAAAAATTCCGACATCTTAGACAATTCTTGAGGGGTTGGGCTAAGAATACTAGCATATTATATAAGAGGTAAGTTGCTATGTATTTAACGATGAGAATGATATTAAATTGGAGGCGACTCATCTTAGTTCAATAGAATACGCTGCTAAATGTGAGGAAGGGGAGACGCTTTCTAAGTTATTAAGAGAGGAAGAGATTCATTAGGCAAAACGTGCTAAAATGAGGGAAGTTAAGGGGGTGACAATATGTTGGGAAACGTAGTAGAAAACAAAAAAAATCCACACCTATGAACCATCACTACTGCAGGATGCTGCTAACACGACACTGCAATCAGAGACCCTTTGAGAAACTGTGTGCGATGCAATAATCGCAAACGGTGTTGTATGATAACCGTCATAAATGTATAAAATGTTTGCGATGACGGATGCATCAAACACTATTCAGGTTTTATTTGCGTGTGCGATCAAGGGCATAAGGTCCAGTTCAATGAACTGTTTGCGATGAGGAGGAACAAAAGAAATGGGCAGCCAGATGAAGGCGTGTGCGATACACATCATACGGTTCACTCGGATGAACTATTTGTGATTAGGCCACACAAAAGAAACGGACAACCAGATCAAAGGTGTGTGCAATATACGGCATGCCGTTCACTCGTATGAATTGTTTGCTTTGAGACATGAGAACAGAAATGGTTCAAATGAACAAGATGTGTGTGATACGAGGCAAATAGGTCTGTAATCGGAGACGTGTGCGAAGACCGATAACAACACAGGCGATTACTGCTAACAAGCCATGTGTGTTGTGAGCAAACGATTGCTGTTATACAATTGTGAGTGATTGATGAAAACATCACCGACAGGTTCCATTGTTTAGTCCATGTGCGATGTGATTTTCTTTGTCCGCACAACATCTACGCTCTGTCTACAACATCAACATATATACTTAAAAAGACAGTATTGCATAACCAAATTAAGCATACAATTACACAAGTGACTACACACATAACATTTCCACACACCAAAGAAAGTAATTACATGCATACTAAAATAGGAGAAATGAGGATCTAATCATCTACTTATTGTTGCGACGATGCTTGCCATTGCTCTGCTTCCGGCTGGATCCCTGGCCGTTTTGGGGAAGGAGGGACTTCCTCATGTCAACGATCCACCTGTACATGTCGTAGCTCGTGTACGCCTTTCAGGGAGTCCTGGATTAGGGGGTATCCGAACAGCCGTATTATATCCTTTGGCCGGACTGTTGGACTATGAAGATACAAGATTGAAGACTTTGTCCCGTGTCCGGATGGGACTCTCCTTGGCGTGGAAGGCAAACTTGGCAATACGGATATGTAGATCTCCTTCCTTGTAACCGACTCTGTGTAACCCTAGCCCCCTCCGGTGTCTATATAAACCGGAGGGTTTTAGTCCGTAGGACAACAAACAATCATAACATAGGCTAGCTTCTAGGGTTTGGCCTCTCTGATCTCGTGGTAGATCAACTCTTGTACTACTCATATTATCAAGAACAATCAAGAAGGACGTAGGGTTTTACCAACATCAAGAGGCCACGAACCTGGGTAAAACATCGTGTCCCCTACCTCCTGTTACCATCCGCCTTAGACACAAAGTTCGGGAGCCCCTACCCGAGATCCGCCGGTTTTGACACCGACATTGGTGCTTTCATTGAGAGTTCCTCTGTGTCATCATCATTAGGCTTGATGGCTCCTTCGATCATCGATAGCGATGCAGTCCAGGGTGAGACTTTTCTCCCCGGACAGATCTTTGTATTCGGCGGCTTCGCACTGCGGGCCAACTCGCTTGGCCATCTGGAGCAGATCGAGAGTTACGCCCCTGGCCGCCAGGTCAGGTTTGGAAGCTTAAATTACACGGCCGACATCCGCAGAGACTTGATCTTCGACGGATTCGAGCCCCTGCCGAGTACGCCACACGGTCACGATAGCATGATTTAGCTCTACCATCGGACAGTGTGCAGGAGATCACACCGGCAACCGCTCCGACCCTCAATTCGGAGCCAATGGCACCATCCACGGACGAGGGGATAGACCCCGCCACGGAGGCCGCATTCTCAGTGGCAATCGAGCCGAGTATTGACCTTACCCTTCATGAGAGCCGTGACGCCAAATTGCTGGATTCTTCCCCGGCCACGGACTCCGAACCGCCCGCGCCCGTGCCTATCGAATCCGACTGGGCGCCGATCATGGAGTTCACCTCCGCAGATATCTTTCAGCACTCGCCCTTCGGCAACATACTAAACTCATTAAGGTCTCTCTCCCTGTCAGGAGAGTCCTGCCGAACTATGTTCGGCAGGATTGGGATGCGGATGACGAAGAAATTCGCCGCCCACCCACCACCCACTTAGTAGCCACTGTCGACAATTTGACCGACATGCTCGACTTTGACTCCGAAGACATCGACAGTATGGACGGCGATGCGGGAGACGAAGAGGACCCACTGCCCACAGGGCACTGGACAGCCACCTCATCATACGATATATACATGGTGGACACACCCAAAGAAGGCAATGGCGATGGGACAGCAAAGGATGACCCCTCCAAGAAGCAACCCAAGCGCCGATGTCAGCGGCGCCGCTCTAAGTCTCGCCAAAGCAAAAGCGATGATACCGGTACAGGAGATAATAGCACTCCGGACAGTGCCGAAGACGACAACAATCCCCTCCAGCAAGATGTAGAGCAGGAGGATGGAGAAGCCAGCCCTCCTGAGAGAGTGGCAAAATGAGAGGCGGAGGAAGATAATTACATGCCTCCTCCCGAAGACGAGGCAAGCCTCGACGATGATGAATTTGTCGTGCCGGAGGATCCCGCCGAGCAAGAGTGCTTCAAGCGCTGGCTTATAGCCACGGCAAATAGTCTTAAGAAAAAGCAACAACAGCTTCAAGCTGATCAAGATTTGCTAGCTGACAGATGGACTGAAGTCCTTGCAGCCGAGGAATATGAACTCGAATGCCCCTCCAAGAGTTACCCAAAGCACAGGTTGCTACCCCGACTGGAGGAGGAAGCATTAAAACCTACATCTCCAGCATATAACGCGGCTAATCGGCCACCTCATGGCCGCGACAGAGAGGCATTTCAGCCAAAAGTGCAGCCCGCACCCCGACGCCACTCAAATAAAAATGAAAAGGCACAGGGAAACATGCTAGACCTGCGAGACGTATTGGAGGACAAAGCAAAACACGCAAGATCGATCTACGGATCACGAGGGCGCGCCACTACGCGAGACGATAACCGTCACGCCGGATACAGAAAAAGTAAATCCGGCCGGGCTGAACACAGAGGACAAGACTCATTCGAGCTGCGTCGCGACATAGCCCACTACAGAGGCGCCGCACACCCCATATGCTTCACAGACGAAGTAATGGATCACCAAATCCCAGAGGGTTTCAAACCCGTAAATATCGAATCATACGACGGCACAACAGATCCTGCGGTATGGATCGAGGACTTCCTCCTGCACATCCACATGGCCCGCGGTGACGATCTACACGCCATTAAATACCTCCCGCTCAAGCTCAAAGGACCAGCTCGGCATTGGCTCAACAGCCTGCCAGTAGAATCCATTGGCTGTTGGGAAGATCTGGAAGCCACATTCCTCAACAACTTTTAGGGCACTTATGTGCGACCACCAGATGTCGATGACTTGAGCCACATAATTCAGCAGCCAGAGGAATCGGCCAGGCAATTTTGGACACGGTTCCTGACAAAGAAAAATCAAATCGTCGACTGTCCGGATGCAGAGGCCCTAGCAGCTTTTAAGCACAACATCCGCGACGAGTGGCTCGCCCGGCGCCTTGGCCAGGAAAAGCCGAAATCTATGGCAGCCCTCACGACACTCATGACCCGCTTTTGCACGGGAGAAGATAGCTGGCTGGCTCACAGCAATAACATATCAAAGAACCACGGTACTTTAGATACCAAGGATAGCGATTGCAGGTCACGTCACAACAAACATAAGCGCCGCGTCAACAGCGACAATACCGAGGATACAACAGTCAATGCCGGATTCAGAGGCTCTAAACTCGGTCAGCAGAAAAAGCCATTCAAAAGAAGCACTCCGGGCCCGTCCAGTTTGGACCGTATACTCGATCGCTCATGCCAAATACATGGCACCCCGACACGCCAGCCAACCACACCAACAGGGAATGTTGGGTGTTCAAGCAGGCCGGCAAGTTAAACGCCAAAAACAAAGATAAGAGGCTACGTAGCGATGACGAGGAAGAGCCCCGGCAGCCGAACACCGGAGGACAGAAGAGGTTCCCCCCACAAGTGCGGACGGTGAACATGATATACGCAACCCACATCCCCAAGAGGGAGCGGAAGCGTGCGTTAAGGGATGTATACGCGTTGGAGCTAGTCGCCCCAAAGTTCAACCCATGGTCCTCCTGTCCGATCACCTTCGATCGCAGGGACCATCCCACTAGTATCCATCATGGAGGATTCGCCGCTCTGGTCCTAGACCCAATCATCGACGGATTTCACCTCACTCGAGTCCTTATGGACGGCGGCAGCAGCCTGAACCTGCTTTATCAGGACACGGTGCGCAAAATGGGTATAGACCCCTCAAGGATCAAACCCACAAAAACGACCTTCAAAGGCGTCATACCAGGTGTAGAGGCCCATTGCACAGGCTCAGTCACACTGGAAGTGGTCTTCGGATCCCCGGATAACTTCCGAAGCGAGGAGTTAATCTTCGATATAGTCCCGTTCCGCAGTGGCTGTCATGCACTGCTCGGGCGAACCGCATTTGCGAGATTCAACGTGGTACCGCATTATGCATACCTCAAGCTCAAGATGCCAGGACCTCGAGGGGTCATCACAGTCAATGGAAACATAGAGCGCTCTCTCCGCACGGAGGAGCACACTGCGGCCCTCGCAGCAGAAGCGCAAAGCAGCCTCTTAAGGCAATCCACCAGTTCGGCGAATAAAGACCCGAACACCTTCAAGCGCGCCCGGAGTAATCGGCAACAAGACCGCCTAGCATGTTCCGAGCTCGCATAGCAATGCGGCCCCCACCCCAGTCCCAGCCAAACGGCAAAATTCGTGCCACGCGTACATAATTACACATTGAAAATACCATGGGCACAGGTGGGGAGGGGGGCATGACTACGGCACGCCCCAAGACGCGACTCAACCGCACTAGGGGCTTCCCGCTTTGTTATTTTTCTCTCTTTTAGGACTTTACTCTCTGGAAGCCCCGTCCGGCAGTATAATTGCCGGACACACGATGCAACAACCAAGGAAGCAGAAAGCTACGTCGCACCATGGAACTCCCAGGTGGTCCCTGATAACGAGTGAAATACTTGCTTTAAATACCATTCCTCAGGTTGCCCTTGGAGGGGACATGTCAAATAGTCTTACTTTTTTGCTTATCGCACTACTTGTATCATTCTGCTTCGACGCACCTTTTTGAATAAACAATGCATATCACTAGACTATTACCGCATTCTCTATTCTTTTTTATATATATGTTCATTCACGACATTCAGCACCCGTACACTTTGGTACGGCCAAAATGCCAGGGGCTTAAGCGTACCCCATTATACGGCGTGAGAAGTCCGAACACTTTCAACGGTGTGGCACCCCGAACTTATAGCATTATATGCATCAGCTCCGAATCATGTCTTGGGTCAATAGTTGGGTTTGCCCGGCTCCCATGTTTTGGTACCTTACGTTCCGATATATCGGCTAAGGTAGCACTGGGAGAACTACTGCGATTGTGCCCCGGTTCATCTGGGCAAGCACCTCAGTAGAGAAAGCTAAAACTGACTGTCATGATAATGCGAGAGCTGGTCGCTGTTCGAGAGGTCTCGAGTCCCTAAAGACTCATGCCGCTTAGAGCGAGGAGTCGGTTTTGTCCGGCTTAAGGCGTGTATAGCGCCCCAAAATCGACCTTCCGAATACTAGGGGCTTCGCCAAAATTTAAAATTGTAGACTTCTATGGCTAAGTGAGAGTGATAAAGCATTATAGTCCGATTGCCTTGTTCGTTGTGCTGAGCACCTCCCTCGAAGGACCCAACTATGGGAAAAAGAGTGCTCAGATTTATCCCGAACACCCCGACACTCATGGCATGGGGGCAGAAGCCGACGATTGGCCATCTCTCAGATTTAATAAACAGCCGCACAGAAGGTAATATTTTAAATTCAAACAAGTGTTGCATAGCGCATATGAACAAGTTTTCATAATACAGGATCACACGAGCAAGTTCATTAAAAAATTACATCCTTCGCACACTTGTCCGCCACAAGACGGGCACCATTCAGGACACCCTCATAATACATTTTGGGGTGGCAATGCTCCTTGCCCAGCGGCGGCCCCTCCTTCACCAGCTTCTCGGCATCCATCTTGGCCCAGTGCACCTTTGCACGGGCAAAAGCCCGACAGGCACCTTCGATACAAACGGACCGCTTGATGACTTCCAGCCATGGGCAGACATCCACAAGCCGCCTCACCAGGCCGAAGTAGGTGTTGGGAAGGGAGTCGCCAGGCCACATCCAAACTATAAGGCCCCTCATGGCCTGTTCGGCTGCCTTGTGCAGCTCGACCAGTTGCTTCAGCTGGTCGCTCATAGGCATCGGGTGTTCGGTCCCAGTATACTGAGACCAGAACAACTTCTCTGTCGAGCTTCCCTCCTCGGCCTGGTAATACTTCGCGGCATCCGACACACTGCGGGGCAAATCTGCGAATGCTCCTGGAGAGCTCCGGACTCGGGTAAGTAACAAGTAATTTACTTTCACATGCTTGCTTTGCATACTGAATGCATTACCCGCCGCTATCTTCCTCATCGCCTCAATTCCCTGGAGGGCCTTTTGGGCTTCAGCCTTGGCATGCTTTGTGCTCCCGAGGGCCGCGGCAAGCTCGGACTCTCGCGTCTTTGAGTCAAGCTCCAAAGTCTCGTGTTTCTTCACGAGAGCCTGGAGCTCTTGCTGCACCTCGCCCACCCGTGCCTCTTGTTTCTCCCGCTCGATGCGCTCCTTGGCCGCTTTGTTTTCGGCCTCGGACAACGCTTGCTTCAGGGTCGCCACTTCGGTCATGGCCCCTGGCACATTCATGATGATCCTATCAGTTCGCAACCACATTTTCTTTTTTATATAGACAAGGTATTACTTACCTTTGTTCTCCTCGAGCTGCCTCTTGGCAAGGCTGAGCTCTTTCTTGGACCGCTCGAGGTTCTGCTTCAGTGCGGCGACCTCCGCACTCAGTGCGACCGAGGTCAGCAGCAAAGCCTGCATACGCATACAGACATACTTATATTAGACTCCTGCAGATATTATTTGATCCTCTATTCAACTTTTCTTTGTGAACACCAAACAGAGCATCAGGGGCTACTGTCTATGCGGCAATATTTTTCCTACATTTTAAATACTTACCTCAAAGCTTGTTAGAAGGCTGATACATCTCCAACGTATCTATAATTTTTGATTGCTCCATGCTATATTATCTACTGTTTTGGGCAATATTGGGCTTTATTATCCACTTTTATATTACTTTTGGGACTAACCTATTAACCGGAGGCCCAGCCCAGATTTGATGTTTTATGCCTATTTCAGTGTTTCGAAGAAAAGGAATATCAAACGGAGTCAAAACGGAATGAAATCAACTGGAGAAGTTATTTTTGGAAGGAAACCTATCGGATAGACTTGGACCCTACGTCAGAAGATAAAGGAGGTGCTCATGAGGGTATGGGGCGCGCCCACCCCCCTGGGAGGCGCCTCCTGCCTCGTGGCCCCCCCTTTGGTCCACCGACGTACTCCTTTCACCCATATATACCTACGTATCGTAAAACTTCCAGAACAACACACTAGATCAGGAGTTCCGCCGCCAGAAGCCTCCGTAGCCACCAAAAACCAATCTAGACCCATTCCGGCACCCTGCCGGAGGGACCAATCCTTCTCCGGTGGCCATCTTCATCATCCCGGTGCTCTCCATGACGAGGAGGGAGTAGTTCTCCCTCGGGGCTGAAGGTATGTACCAGTAGCTATGTGTTTGATCTCTCTCTCTCTCTCGTGTTCTTGAGGTGATACGATCTTGATGTATCGCGAGCTTTGCTATTATAGTTGGATCCTATGATGTTTTCTCCCCCCTCTACTCTCTTGTAATGAATTGAGTTTCCCCTTTGAAGTTATCTTATCGGATTGAGTCTTTAAAGATTTGAGAACACTTGATGTATGTCTTGCCGTGCGTATCTGTGGTGACAATGGGATACCGCGTGATTCACTTGATGTATGTTTTGGTGATCAACTTGCGGGTTCCGCCCATGAACCTATGCATAGGGGTTGGCACACGTTTTCGTCGTGATTCTCCGGTAGAACTTTGGGGCACTCTTTGAGGTCCTTTGTGTTGGTTGAATAGATGAATCTGAGATTGTGTGATGCATATCGTATAATCATGCCCATGGATACTTGAGGTGACATTGGAGTATCTAGGTGACATTAGGGTTTTGGTTGATTTGTATCTTAAGGTGTTACTCTAGTACAAACTCTAGGGCTGTTTGTGACACTTATAGGAATAGCCCAACGGATTGATTGGAAAGAATAACTTTGAGGTGGTTTCGTACCCTACCATAATCTCTTTGTTCGTTCTCCGCTATTAGTGACTTTGGAGTGACTCTTTGTTGCATGTTGAGGGATAGTTTTATGATCCAATTATGTTACTATTGTTGAGGGAACTTACACTAGCAAAAGTATGAACCCTAGGCCTTGTTTCCTAGCATTGCAATACCGTTTACGCTCACTTTTATCACTTGCTACCTTGCTGTTTTTATTATTTCAGATTTCAAATACCTTTATCTACTATCCATATACCACTTGTATCACCATCTCTTCGCCGAACTAGTGCACCTATACAATTTACCATTGTATTGGGTGTGTTGGGGACACAAGAGACTCTTTATTATTTGGTTGCAGGGTTGCTTGAGAGAGACCATCTTCATCCTACGCCTCCTACGGATTAATAAACCTTAGGTCATCCACTTGAGGGAAATTTGCTACTGTCCTACAAACCTCTGTACTTGGAGGCCCAACAACGTCTACAAGAAGAAGGTTGTGTAGTAGACATCAAGCTCTTTTCTGGCGCCGTTGCCGGGGAGGTGAGTGCTTGAAGGTATATCTTTAGATCTTGCAATCGAATCTTTTTGTTTCTTGTTTTAGCACTAGTTAGTCTATAAAAGAAAACTACCAAAAAATGGAATTAAGTTTGTCTCATACGCTTCATCTTTTTAATATCTTTCGTGAGTATGATGGAAAGGAAAATTGTGCCAAAGTGTTAGAATAAGAAATCTATAAATTGTTTGCACTAAATATGTGAATGATGAGCACGATTGCAATGTTGTTAGTACGAATTCTTTGAATATCCATGATGCTAATGATGATTGCACTAGTTATGATGAAAATGCCTCCTATAAATATGTCAATTTTTGTGGAGTATATTGGGTTTGCAAGTACACACCAAATAGGGAAGATAGATACTGTAAGAGGCATAAGTACTTAGAAACCAAATTGTTGCAAGAAGAGCTAGATGAATGTGTTGAAAATTTATCTTTTCTTAGCCCTACTTGTGAACTTTGCAATGAACGTGATCATTTTAGTACCCAATGCAAATTGTTTCATGAGCGTATCGTGTCCAAAAATTGTGATGACTTGATTTCCCTTGCACATCATAATGAACTTAGTTTGCTCTTGGGTTATGAAGAAATTAAACGTAGAACTAAGGATATTCCAAAATTTGTCCTTGAAAAAGTTCTTAATTTTAATCTAGAAGAAATTTATATGTATTGTGCGGTGAATTGCATTGAAAATCCTTATATTGCCAATTACATAAAGAAAAGAAAACAAATAGAGGATGAAGAGAATACTAATGAAAGGGAAGAGACTTCCCAATATCCTCCTATTATTTCTTATGATGAATCAGGTAACGAGGAGGAGATCTCTATCCAACCATTCTCATTAATAAGGAGCTCCAAAAAGAGGATTGAACCCACACATGATGTGGTGAAGAAGAAGAAAAGAAAAAGGAAGAGAAGTAAAAAGGTATCTCTCCCAAATAAAGTTGCTCCTATTATTGCTGTACCTCATGAAAATGAAGATGATACAGTTGATGATGATCTCGTTATGCCTATTGCTTGTTGTGATGATTATGATTGGGAAGATAATGATACTTCTTATGATCTTGAAAATCTTTTTGGTACTTGCTTGGAAGAATGTAATAATTGCTATACTATCGGTGCAATCTATACTATTAATGATGAGAGTGATTATGCTATGAAAAGGCCCAAGCTTGGGGAAGCTATGTTTGATGAGGATGACATATTTGAGAATATATTTTCTGCAATTAATGTTTGTCCCAAGCTTGGGGAAGCTATGATTAATGAAGATGATATTTTTAGTCTCCCAAGTTTTGATATGCAAGTTTATAATGATGATAGCATGCCTCCTACTTATGATGATTATTGTGATGACATGTATGCTTTAAAGAATAATAATAACAGTGAACCTTGTCATCTTGATCTTAATTTTCAATCACATGATAGTTATTTTGTTGAGTTTGCTCCCACTATTATTCATGAGAAGAATTTTGCTTATGCGGAGAGTAGTAAATTTTCTATGCTTGTAGATCATGAAAAGAATGCTTTAAGTGCTGGTTATATTGTTGAATTTATTCATGATGCTACTGAAAATTATTATGAGGGAGGAACATATGCTTGTAGGAATTGCAATAATATCAAGTTTCCTCTCTATGTGCTTAAAATCTTGAAGTTTTGCTTGCTTTACCTTCCTATGCTAATTGATTATTGTTTCCATAAGTTGTTTGCTCACAAAATCCCTATGCATAGTAAGAGGGTTAGACTTAAATGTTCTAGTAATATTCTTCATGATGCTCTCTTTATGTTTCAATTCTTATCCTTTATATGAGCATCATTGAAATCATCATGCCTAGCTAGGGGCGTTAAACGATAGCACTTGTTGGGAGGCAACCCAATTTTATTTTAGTTCCTTGCTTTTTGTTCCTGTTTAGTAATAAATAATTCATCTAGCCTATGTTTAGATGTGGTTTTATGCTTTTAATTAGTGTTTGTGCCAAGTAGAACCTTTGGGAAGACTTGGGGAAAGTCTTGTTGATCATGCTGTAAAAAACAGAAACTTTAGCGCTCACGAGAACTGCTGCCATTTTTATTTGGAGAGTGATATTTAGTTAATTATTTTTGCAGATGATTAATAGACAAATTACTCAGGTCCACCAATTTATTTGAGAATTTTATGAGTTCCATAAGTATACGTTTGATACAGATTACTACAGACTGTTCTGTTTTTGACAGATTCTGTTTTCTATGTGTTGTTTGCTTATTTTAATGAATCTATGTCTAGTAAAAGAGTTTATAAACCATAGAGAAGTTGGAATACATTAGGTATAACACCAATATAAATAAATAATGAGTTCATTACAGTACCTTGAAGTGGTGATTTATTTTCTTATACTAACGGAGCTTACGAGTTTTCTGTTAAGTTTTGTGTTGTGAAGTTTTCAAGTTTTGGGTAAGGATTCGATGGAATATGAAATAAGGAGTGGCAAGAGCCTAAGCTTGGGGATGCCCGATGCACCCCAAGGTAATATTCAAGTATAGCCAAGAGCCTAAGCTTGGGGATGCCCCGGAAGGCATCCCCTCTTTCGTCTTCGTTCATCGGTAACTTTACTTGGAGCTATATTTTTATTCACCACATGATATGTGTTTCGCTTGGAGCGTCAATTTATTTTGTTAGGATTTGCCTGGTGTTATTTAGAATAATGTTTTTCATCTTTTATTTCAATAAAAGTGGCATTGATAGCCTTTACTATGCCTATGTTACAAGTATACATGTTGCTGTTTGAAAACAGAAAGTTTACCGCTGTTGCAATAATTCCCTAGAAAAGTCAGAATGTGATAAAATGTTGAAACCTTTTGAATATTAAGATCTCATAAATTTACTACAGTGGGAATTTTATTTCATAAGTTTTAGAGCTAGGGAAGTATGGATGCTGCAGCATTCTTTACAGACTATCCTGTTTAGGCAGATTGCTGTTATGTTTGCATTGTTTGCATATGTTTGCTTCTTTAATGATTCCATTTGAGGATAGGACTATTAAATATGCAGAGGCATTTAGCATGCAATTTTTAATAATAATTTTAGTGATTTGCTACAGTAGAGTATGATAAGGTTTTTGCAATGGTTTATACTAACTTATCTCATGAGTCCTTGTTGAGTTTTGTGTGGATGAAGCTTTTGACATTTAGGGAGACCGTGATATGAGAGGAATTAAGGAGACACAAAAGCTCAAGCTTGGGGATGCCCAAGGCACCCCAAGATAATATTTCAAGAACTCTCAAGCATCTAAGCTTGGGGATGCCCCGGTTGGCATCCCACCTTTCTTCTTCAACAATTATCGGTTAGTTTCGGTTGATCCTAAGTTTTTGCTTCTTCACATGATGTTTGCCATTCTTAGAATGTAATTTTTTTGCTTTGCTTGCTGTTTGAATAGAATACCAAGATCTGAAATTATTAAATGTTAGAGAGTCTTCACATAGTTGCATAATTGTTCGACTACTCATTGATCTTCACTTATATCTTTTGGAGTAGTTTGTTGTTTGCTCTAGTGCTTCACTTATATCTTTTAGAGCATGGTGGTAGTATTATTTTGAAGAAATAGATGAACTCTCATGCTTCACTTATATTATTTTGAGAGTCTTAAATAGCATGGTAATTTTCTTAAAATCCTAATATGCTAAGCATAAAAGATTTGTAAGAATTCTCATGAGTGTGTTGAATACTAAGAGAAGTTTGACGATTGATGATTGGTTTGAGATTTGGAGGTAGTGATATCAAAGTTGTGCTAGTTGAGTAGTTGTGAATTTGAGAAATACTTGTGTTGAAGTTTGCAAGTGCCGTAGCATGCACGTATGGTAAACGTTATGTAACAAATTTGAAACATGAGGTGTTATTTGATTGTCCTCCTTATGAGTGGCGGTCGGGGACGAGCGATGGTATTTTCCTACCAATCTATCCCCCTAGGAGCATGCGCGTAGTACTTTGGTTTTTGATGGCTTGTAGATTTTTGCAATAAGTATATGAGTTCTTTATGACTAATGTTGAGTCCATGGATTATACACACTCTCACCCTTCCATCCTTGCTAGCCTCTTCGGTACCGTGCATTGCCCTTTCTCACATTGAGAGTCGGCGCAAACTTCGCCGGTGCATCCAAACCCCGTGATATGATACGCTCTTTCACACATAAACCTACTTATATCTTCCTCAAAACAGCCACCATACCTACCTATTATGGCATTTCCATAGCCATTCCGAGATATATTGCCATGCAACTTTCCACCATCCAGTTTATCATGACACATTCATCATTGTCATATTGCTTAGCATGATCATGTAGTTGACATAGTATTTGTGGCAAAGCCACCGTTCATAATTTTTTCATACTTGTCACTCTTGATTCATTGCATATCCCGGTACACCGCCGGAGGCATCCATATAGAGTCATACTTTGTTCTAGTATCGAGTTGTAATCATTGAGTTGTAAATAAATAGAAGTGTGATGATCATCATTCAATAGAGCATTGTCCCCACAAAAGAGAAAGGCCAAAGAAAAAAAAGAAGGCCGAAAAAACTAAAAAATAAAAAGGGGCAATGTTACTATCCTTTTACCACACTTGTGCTTCAAAGTAGCACCATGATCTTCATTGTAGAGAGTCTCTCATGTTATCACTTTCATATACTAGTGGGAATTTTTCATTATAGAACTTGTCTTGTATATTCCAACAATGGGCCTCCTCAAGTGCCCTAGGTCTTCGTGAGCAAGCAAGTTGGATGCACACCCACTTAGTTTCTTTTGTTGAGCTTTCATACATTTATAGCTCTAGTGCATCTGTTGCATGGCAATCCCTACTCCTCGCATTAACATCAATCGATGGGCATCTCCATAGCCCATTGATTAGCCTCGTTGATGTGAGACTTTCTCCTTTTTGTCTTCTCCACATAACCCCCTCATTATATTTATTCCACCCATAGTGCTATATCCATGGCTCGCGCTCATGTATTGCGTGAAAGTTTATGAGTTTGAGATTACTAAAGTATGAAACAATTGCTTGGCTTGTCATCGGGGTTGTGCATGATGAGAGCATTCTTGTGTGACGAAAATGGAGCATGACTAAACTATATGATTTTGTAGGGATGAACTTTCTTTGGCCATGTTATTTTGAGAAGACATAATTGCTTAGTTAGTATGCTTCAAGTATTATTATTCTTATGCCAAAATGAACTTTTGTCTTGAATCTTTCGGATCTGAATATTCATATCACAAGTAGGAAGAATTACATTGAAATTATGCCAACTAGCATTCCACATCAAAAATTACCTTTTTTATCATTTACCTACTCGAGGACGAGCAGGAATTAAGCTTGGGGATGCTTGATACGTCTCCAACGTATCTATAATTTTGACGCTCCATTATATATTATCTACTGTTTTGGGCAATATTGGGCTTTATTATCCACTTTTATATTACTTTTGGGAGTAACCTATTAACCGGAGGCCCAGCCCAGATTTGATGTTTTATGCCTATTTCAGTGTTTCGAAGAAAAGGAATATCAAACGGAGTCAAAACGGAACGAAATCAACTGGAGAAGTTATTTTTGGAAGGAAACCTATCGGATAGACTTGGACCCTACGTCAGAAGATGAAGGAGGTGCTCATGAGGGTAGGGGGCGCGCCCGCCCCCAGGGGCGCGCCCCCTGCCTCGTGGCCCCCCTTCGGTCCACCGACGTACTCCTTTCACCCATATATACCTACGTATCGTAAAACTTCCAGAACAGCACATTAGATCAGGAGTTCCGCCGCCAGAAGCCTCCGTAGCCACCAAAAACCAATCTAGACCCGTTCCGGCACCCTGCCAGCGGGGGCAATCCTTCTCCGGTGGCCATCTTCATCATCTCGGTGCTCTCCATGACGAGGAGGGAGTAGTTCTCCCTCGGGGCTGAGGGTATGTACTAGTAGCTATGTGTTTGATCTCTCTCTCTCTCTCGTGTTCTTGAGGTGATACAATCTTGATGTATCACGAGCTTTGCTATTATAGTTGGATCCTATGATGTTTTCTCCCCCCTCTACTCTCTTGTAATGAATTGAGTTTCCCCATTGAAGTTATCTTATCGGATTGAGTCATTAAAGATTTGAGAACACTTCATGTATGTCTTGCCGTGCGTATCTGTGTCGACAATGGGATACCACGTGATTCACTTGATGTATGTTTTGGTGATCAACTTGCGGGCTCCGCCCATGAACCTATGCATTGGGGTTGGCACACGTTTTCTTCGTGATTCTCCGGTAGAACTTTGGGGCACTCTTTGAGGTCCTTTGTGTTGGTTGAATAGATGAATCTGAGATTGTGTGATGCATATCGTATAATCATGACCACGGATACTTGAGGTGACATTGGAGTATCTAGGTGACATTAGGGTTTTGGTTGATTTGTATCTTAAGGTGTTATTCTAGTACGAACTCTAGGGCTGTTTGTGACACTTATAGGAATAGCCCAACGGATTGATTGGAAAGAATAACTTTGAGGTGGTTTCGTACCCTACCATAATCTCTTCGTTCGTTCTCCACTATTAGTGACTTTGGAGTGACTCTTTGTTGCATGTTGAGGGATAGTTTTATGATCCAATTATGTTAGTATTGTTGAGGGAACTTACACTAGCGAAAGTATGAACCCTAGTCCTTGTTTCCTAGCATTGCAATACCATTTACGCTCACTTTTATCACTTGCTACCTTGCTGTTTCTATATTTTCAGATTTCAAATACCTTTATCTACTATCCATATACCACTTGTATCACCATCTCTTCGCCGAACTAGTGCACCTATACAATTTACCATTGTATTGGGTGTGTTGGGGACACAAGAGACTCTTTGTTATTTGGTTGCAGGGTTGCTTGAGAGAGACCATCTTCATCCTACGCCTCCAACGGATTGATAACCCTTAGGTCATCCACTTGAGGGAAATTTGCTACTGTTCTACAAACCTCTGCACTTGGAGGCCCAACAACGTCTACAAGAAGAAGGTTGTGTAGTAGACATCAAAGGCTAGCACAGGCTTCAGTCAGTCCGCTCTTGGCGGACTGAACCTTCTTGATCACCGCACTCATAATAGTGCGGTGCTCTTCGTTGATGGAAGCGCCGCGAAGCACTAACAACAGGTCGTCCGGTGCCTCTGGTTGGACAGAGGTCACCAGCACGGATGGCTTGCCCCTCTTGGAAGGGGGCCACCTGCCCGATTCCGGAACCACTGGAGGTTCCGGCGCGGTGTTCGGCCGAGGGCCAAATTTGGAGCCCCTGGGAGCCTTGCTCCCTTTGCTCCTGGAGTCCGGAAGGTCACCTTGAGGCGCCTCCGGGACTATCTCCCCCCGGCTCGGTGCCCCTTGAGACAATACCTCGGCATTGTCCGTAGGGCAAGGAGAGGAGGCGGTTGGAAGTGTATCACTATTCATGTCCGACGAGTCCGAGGAACCGTCCGACGAGGATATGTCGATACGGGCTTGGGGCGGACTACATAATCATATTCGACGTTAGGAGAAGCAGTGTAACAAAAGTATTCTATGAGTTACTCTGGTATCCGAATACTTACGACTTCGACAGGGGCTTGGCCCTGAGCAGCCACTCATCTGCGCCATCGGTGGCGGTAGTGGAGCAGTCCGGAAGGAGAGTCCTTCCCTTCTTGGACCCTTCGGCCTCCCCGGTTGGGGCGGCCTTCCTTTTCTTGTCTCCCCCGGCTAGAGGGGGAGAATCTTCATCTTCCTTCTCCTCGTTTTCACAGGAGGAGTGCGTCTCGGAATTATCAGACGATGTGTCCGATACCACCTGGCGTCGGGAACTCTTTCGGGTTCTCGTGGCCTTCTTCTTGGTCTTCTCCGGCACCTCATAAGGAGCCAGAGTCCGCATCTCCGTCAGGAGAGCGTCTTCGGGGTCTTCGGGCAGAGGGGCCGGACAGTTAATCAGCTCCGATGTCTCCACCCAGTCCTGTCAAAGGCATGGGAGCTCAGACCCCGCACATGGTTAAGCTATGGGAAATAAATACCCTATGCACAGAGCTTACCAGATTCGCAGGGCGCTTCGCGCTTAGCCCGCGGTCCTCGGTAAGAGAAGGGGGGACCTCGGCGCCCTTGAATAGCACCTTCCAGATCATCCTTATGCGTCGTGTCGAAGAGCTCGCACAGAGTCTGGTGCTGGGCCGGGTCGAACTCCCATAAGTTGAAAGCCCGTTTTTGACACGGGAGGATCTGGCGGAAGAGCATGACCTGGACTATGTTGACAAGCTTAAGTTTCTTGCTTGTCATGTTCCGGATACACTTCTGGAGTCCGTCCAGCTCCACCGATGAGCCCCAAGACAGGCCCTTCTCCTTCCAGGAAGTGAGCCACGTGGGGATTCCAGATCGAAACTCGGGGGCCACCACCCATTTGGTGTCGCGCGGCTCGGTGATGTAGAACCACCCCGATTGCCACCCCTTTATGGTCTCCACGAAGGAGCCCTCGAGCCATGTAACGTTGGGCATTTTGCCCACCATGGCTCCGCCGCATTCCGCTTGTTGGCCGCCTACTACCTTCGGCTTGATATTGAAGGTCTTCAGCCATAGGCCGAAGTGGGGACGGATGCGGAGGAAATCCTCGCACACGACGATGAATGCCGAGATGTTGAGGATGAAATTCGGGGACAGATCATGAAAGTCCAGCCCATAATAGAACATAAGGCCGCGGACGAATGGATGGAGGGGAAACCCCAGTCCGTGGACGAAGTGGGGGAGGAAAACCACCCTTTCGTGTGGTTCCGGGGTAGGGACGATCTGCCCCGCGGCTGGCAGCCGGTGCGCAATATCCGCGGCTAAGTATCCGGCTCCACGTAGTTTTTTGATGTGTCCCTCCGTGACGGAGGAGGCCATCCACTTGCCTCCCGCTGCGGACATGTTTGGAGAGAGTTGAGGAGAAATATGTGGACTTGGGCGCTGGAGCTCGAGTGCGCGAGAATGGATGAGAAAGGAGGAAGAAGGCGTGGGTAGAAAAAGGTGAAACCTTATCCCTTTATGAGGGCGGACAAAACTATGCGCCCCACAAGCCTGGTAAAACTCGCTTATCCCCCAAGTGCCGTAATTGATGGCGCGGTTGGGTTACCCAAGTCTCTATTAATGGGAATCCCGTAATAAGGGGACACGATCTCTGCTTCAACAAGACGTGCCAAGGAAACCGCATCGCGAAACACGCTGAGATTGGTTATGAAAAATGATTTGAATAAAGACCTGGTTGTGGTGTGATGCCACACTATGGGGTACGTCAGCAGATTAGATTTGTGTAAATATTATTCCCTCTACGGTGGTATGTGGAACTTATTTTGCAGAGCCGGACACGATCCTCGTGTTCAAAATCTTCTATGAAGTATTCGGAGGAGGAACCCGCCTTGCAATGTCGAAAACAATCTGCACGCTGGACTCATCGTCATTGAAGCCTGGTTCAGGGGCTACTGAGGGAGTCCTGGATTAGGGGGTATCCGGACAGCCGGATTATATCCTTTGGCCGGACTGTTGGACTATGAAGATACAAGATTGAAGACTTCGTCCCGTGTCCGGATGGAACTCTCCTTGGCATGGAAGGCAAGCTTGGCAATACAGATATGTAGATCTCCTTCCTTGTAACCGACTCTGTGTAACCCTAGTCCCCTCCAGTGTCTATATAAACCGGAGGGTTTTAGTCCGTAGGACAACAGACAATCATACCATAGGCTAGCTTCTAGGGTTTAGCCTCTCTGGTCTCGTGGTAGATCAACTCTTGTACTACACATATTATCAAGAACAATCAAGCAGGACGTAGGGTTTTACCTCCATCAAGAGGGCCCGAACCTGGGTAAAACATCGTGTCCCCTGCCTCCTGTTACCATCCACCTTAGACGCACAGTTCGGGACCCCCTACCCGAGATCTGCCGGTTTTGACACCGATAGCCTCCTTGGCCGCGTACACGACATGAGCTTTGTTGAGTTTCTCCATCCAGGGCGACTGCCAGGCAGGCTTGTCCTTGTTGCACGAATCCTTCATGTCTCTATAGTAGGGGTCGATGATGGCCTCAGCGAGGTGAACCAGTGAGTCCTTCTCATGCTCCTTGCTGCCCCTGATCTTGTATTGGTCCTGGATGTCGACAAGATTTTGGCAGGCGATGCCCAAATTCTCGAGCGCCTTTACATCATTGGTGATGTCCATCATAGCGAACATGTAGTGGGGGGCTGTTGACAAACCTGGCGAAATGCTCGCAAGGCCTTGTGGCAAGGCAGTACTGGTAGACGAGGACGTGGTGGCGCACGCACATCTAGGCGACGGTGACCTTGGGACGAGACCCGGCATGAGCGCGGGTGTATTCGAGGTCGAACCCGGCCACCTTATACTTCTCCTCAGCAAGCAACAGCTACATGATGTGGATGGAGTGCTCCGCCTAGACTGGGTCATTGGTGTACACCACCGAGAGGTCCATGAACCTTCTGTGGGTGTCCACCATGGCACACATGGTGAACTAGTGATCGTCGTCGGCAGCCTCTCAGAGCGCCATTGGAGCCGCGCAGGATACCCTCTAAGAATTTCTCGTGGTGGGTGTGCTTCTTGCAATGGTGGGGCGCGATCGAAAGGTTGAAGAGACACAAGGGTAGGTTAAATGGCCGCTGTAATATATGGGTGACGGCCGGCCTGTAATCGTCACGTCTTGTCACGACGTTCATAGCAGAGGATTCCAGAATCCAGTGCATGCTTGACAACACGCACCCCAGGCGTGGGCTCGAAGAGCCTGTTCCCGCGCTACCGCGCAAGCTTTCCGCCCAGCTAGTTTGGCCACGCGTCGGATAGAAGAGGGACAAATCATGCGCGTTTACTGGCAAAAAGCTTCGTAAAAACAAAGTGTGTGGAAAGACTTCGGTCATAAGTTTACCCTTGGGTGATGAGGTCAAAGTTACATAGAAGGGTGATGATGGACACTCGAGTGTGATAATTAATTCTGCGCTCTACAGTGCACACGGTGGAAGAAACCAACTGTGTGCAATAATGTTGAAGATCGTAGTCGAGTTAGCTATACATACCGTGTGCTGTGAGATCGACAAGGTAAACTGATTCGAGAATGGTTAATAGATCTAAGACCATTGCATATTAAGGTCAAAATAGTGCTAGCAATATACGAGTCTCATATGATGCCATTTCAACGATTGTACCACAAAATCTCGAAATGTTACAAGGTTCAAATTCCAGAGTTATATGGCTCAAATTCGAAGATTACAAGGTTCAAACTGATATTAGAAATGAAATTTAGCTCATCAGCTGCAAACGCTCGCGCTGATGCGCTGAACATGGATATCAGAGAGGTTCAAACTAATACCACCGCTTCTAAGTCTGGCTTCGAAACCTCACAATTTTTGCAAAGGGGTCAGCCACTGAGAAGTCATGTATGGGGTCGACCCGATGACCTCCGATTACTATGTCATCTGAAGTTCCAAAATGAAATTCATCATTTTTGGAGACTACTCCATTCTACCGCAGGCGCTGGCGTTAATCAACAGACCATTCATTTTTGTGAAATAAATGTAGGGCAAACCTCATTTGCTTCAGCACCCTTGCTCTGAGAACAAAGAACCTGGTGAATATAATCTCCGGTAAGGTCCCTCGGTAGGAGTTCAAAGTAATTTCTGAGAGATGCAGATCTAGGCATTCGACGTGCTTGTTATATTGTATCACATTATCCACCACTGGGCCTAATCTTATCTGCAAAAGAAGAAAACGTGTTAGTGCCTACATGCAGTTTTGAACATTACTACAGGCCTAGCTATTTGGTTTGCAGGATTTGTAAAATGCACTAACATGCCATCTTTGATCTGACATGATTAACATGGGCATTTGATTGCATTCTAGAAAAATGTAGCCTTCTTCACAAGAGGTTGGAGTGGATGAAAAGTTCCCTAACATAACTAGTACAGATGAATCCAAAGGAGAAATGCTTATTGATTGTAACCATATGGATCAAGCAACCAATATGGGGGGCATGTATGCACTGAAATCCTCCAAAAGAACCTTCAGAAATCATAGTACATTGTCATTTGATACGTCTCCAACGTATCTATAATTTTTGATTGCTCCATGCTATATTATCTAATGTTTTGGACTATACTGGGCTTTATTTTCCAATTTTATATTATTTTTGGGACTAACCTATTAACCGGAGGCCCATACAAGACTTGTTGTTTTTTGCCGATTTCAGTGTTTCGAAGAAAAGGAAAATCAAACGGAGTCCAATTGACCTAAAACTTCACGGAACTCATTTTTGGAAGGAAAGAAGCCCAGAAGACTTGGAGTGCACGTCAGGGGATCTACGAGGAGGCCACGAGGGAGGGGGGCGCCCACCCCCTGGGCACGCCCTCCACCCTCATGGGCCCCTTTTCGCCCCCCTGACGTTCTTCTTCCTCCTATATATCTCCATATACCCTAAAAACATCGGTGCGCACAATAGATCGGGAGTTCCGCCGCCAGAAGCCTCCGTAGCCACCGAAAACCAATCTAGACCCGTTCCGGCACCCTGCCGGAGGGGGCAATCCTTCTCCGGTGGCCATCTTCATCATCCCGATGCTCTCCATGACGAGGAGGGAGTAGTTCTCCCTCGGGGCTGAGGGTATGTACCAGTAGCTATGTGTTTGATCTCTCTCTCTCTCTCTCTCTCTCGTGTTCTTGAGATGATACGATCTTGATGTATCATGAGCTTTGCTATTATAGTTGGATCCTATGATGTTTTCTCCCTCCTCTACTCTCTTCTAATAGATTGAGTTTCCCCTTTGAAGTTATATTTTCGGATTGAGTCTTTAAAGATTCGAGAACACTTGATGTATGTCTTGCCGTGGATATCTGTGGTGACAATGGGATATCACGTGATTCACTTGACGTATGTTTTGGTGATCAACTTGCGGGGTCCGCCCATGAACCTATGCATAGGGGTTGGCACACGTTTCCGTCGTGATTCTCCGGTAGAACTTTGGGGCACTCTTTGAGGTCCTTTGTGTTGGTTGAATAGATGAATCTGAGATTGTGTGATGCATATCGTATAATCATGCCCACGGATACTTGAGGTGACATTGGAGTATCTAGGTGACATTAGGGTTTTGGTTGATTTGTGTCTTAAGGTGTTATTCTAGTACGAACTCTAGGGCTGTTTGTGACACTTATAGGAATAGCCCAACAGATTGATTGGAAAGAATAACTTTGAGGTGCTTTCGTACCCTACCATAATCTCTTCGTTCGTTCTCCGCTATTAGTGACTTCGGAGTGACTCTTTGTTGCATGTCGAGGGATAGTTATGTGATCCAATTATGCTATTATTGTTGAGAGGACTTGCACTAGTGAAAGTATGAACCCAAGGCCTTATTTCCTAGCATTGCAATACCGTTTACGCTCACTTTTACCATTAGTTACCTTGCTGTTTTTATATTTTCAGATTACAAAAACCTATATCTACTATCCATATTGCACTTGTATCACCATCTCTTCACCGAACTAGTGCACCTATACAATTTACCATTGTATTGGGTGTGTTGGGGACACAAGAGACTCTTTGTTATTTGGTTGCAGGGTTGCTTGAGAGAGACCATCTTCATCGTACACCTCCTACGGATTGATAAACCTTAGGTCATCCACTTGAGGGAAATTTTCTACTATCCTACAAACCTCTGCACTTGGAGGCCCAACAATGTCTACAAGAAGAAGGTTGTGTAGTAGACATCAAGCTCTTTTCTGGCGCCGTTGCCGGGGAGGTTAGCGTTTGAAGGTATATCTTTAGATCTTGCAATCGAGTCTTTTAGTTTCTTGTTTTATCACTAGTTTAGTTTATAAAAGAAAACTATAAAAAATGGAATTGAGTTTGTCTCATACGCTTCATCTTTTTAATATCTTTCGTGAGTATGATGGAAAGGAAAATTGTGCCAAAGTGTTAGAAGAAGAATGCATTAAAATGTTTGGCACTAAATATTTGAATGATGAGCATGATTGCAATGTTGTTAGTACGAATTCTTTGAATATCCATGATACTAATGATAATTGCACTAGTTATGATGAAAGTGTCTCCTATAAACATGTCAATTTTTGTGGAGTGCATTGGGTTTGTAAGTACACACCAAATAGGGAAGATAGATATTGCAAGAGGCATAAGTACTTAGAAACTTAATTGTTGCAAGAAAGTCTTGATGGTTGTGCTAAAAGATTCAATATTTTTTGTGCCCCTTGTGAACTTTGCAATGAACATGGTTATTTAAATCTCCAATGCAAATTGTTTCATGACCGAATCATATCCAAACATTGTGATAATTTGATTACCCTTGAGCATCATAAAGAGCTTAGTCTCCTTTTGGGGTATGAGGAAATGAAACGTATAACTGAGGCTATTCCAAAGTTTAATCTTGATAGATTTCTTGATTTTTATATAGAGAAAATTTATATGTATTGTGCGGTGAATTGTATTGAAAATCCTTATATTGCCAACTACATAAAGAAAATAAAACAAATAGAAGATGAAGAGAATACTAATGAAAGGGAAGAGGCTTCCCAATACCCTCCTATTATTTCTTATGATGAATCACGTAACGAGGAGGAGCCTCCTATTCAACCAATCTCATTAATAAGGATCTCCAAAAAGAGGATTGAACCCACACATGATGTGGTGAAAAAGAAGAAAAGAAAAAGGAAGAGAGGTAAAAAGATGTCTCTCCCAAATAATGCTGCCCCTATTACTATTGTGCCTCATGAAAATATAATTATGGAAGGTAATGATACTTCTTATGATCTTGAAAATCTTTTTGGCACTTGCTTGGAAGAATATGATAATTGCTATACTATTGGTGCTATCCATACTATTAATGATGAGAGTGATTATGCTTATGATATGAAAAGGCCAAAGCTTGGGGATGCTATGTTTGATGAAGATGATGTTTTTGAGAATATATTTGATGCAATTAATGTTTGTCCCAAGCTTGGGGATGCTACATTTAATAAAGATAATATTTTTAGTCTCCCAAGTTTTGATATGCAAATTTATAATGATGATAGCATGCCTCCTACTTATGATCATTATTGTGATGATACATATGCTATAAAAAG
This sequence comes from Triticum urartu, assembly GCF_056163025.1. Lineage (NCBI taxonomy): Eukaryota > Viridiplantae > Streptophyta > Magnoliopsida > Poales > Poaceae > Triticum > Triticum urartu. Next base: position 394,661,908 of record NC_141875.1, read on the forward strand.
TAGTGATTATATTTATAAAACTTGTCATGATTATGATTACCCCTTCTCTGAACATTACTCTTTTAATGTGGAAACAATTTATTGTATTCAAGTCTCTTATGACACTCCCACTATTCCGAATGAGAAGAATTTTGCTTATGTGGAGAGTAGTAAATTTTCTATGCTTGTAGATCATGAAAAGAATGATTTAGGTGCTGGTTATATTGTTGAATTCATTCTTGATGCTACTGAAAATTATTATGAGGGAGAAACTTATGCTTGTAGGAATGGCAATAATATCAAGTATCCTCCCTATGTCCTTAAAGTTTTGAAGTTATGCTTGTTTTACCTTCCTATGCAAGTTGATCCTTGTTCCCACAAGTTGTTTGCTCACAAAATCCTTATGCATAGTAAGAGGGTTAGACTTAAATGTGCTAGTCATATTCTTCATGATGCTCTCTTTATGTTACAATTCTTATTTACTATATGAGCATCATTGAAACCATCATGCCTAGCTAGGGGCGTTAAACGATAGCGCTTGTTGGGAGGCAACCCAATTTTATTTTAGTTCCTTGCTTTTTGTTCCTTTTTTGTAATAAATAATTTATTTATACTCTGTTATTATTGAGTTTTTTTGTTTTAAATTAGTGTTTGTGCCAAGTAGAACCGTTGGGAAGACTTGGGGAAAGTCTTGTTGATCATACTGTCAAAAACAGAAACTTTAGTGCTCACGAGAATTGCTGCCATTTTTATTTGGAGAGTGATATTTAGTTAATTATTTTTGAAGATTATTAATAGATTAATTCCTCAGGTCCAGAAATTTATTTGAGAATTTTATGAGTTCCAGAAGTATACGTTTGATCCAGATTACTACAGACTGTTCTGTTTTTGACAGATTCTGTTTTTCATGTGTTGTTTACTTATTTTGATGAATCTATGGCTAGTAAAATAGTTTATAACCCATAGAGAAGTTGGAATACAGTAGGTTTAACACCAATATAAATAAAGAATGAGCTCATTACAGTAACTTGAAGCGGCCTTTTGTTTTCTTTCGCTAACGGAGCTTACGAGTCTTCTGTTAAGTTTTGTGTTGTGAAGTTTTCAAGTTTTGGGTAAGGATTCGATGGACTATGGAATAAGGAGTGACAAGAGCCTAAGCTTGGGGATGCCCAAGGCACCCCAATGTAATATTCAAGGATAGCTGAGGGAGTCCTGGATTAGGGGGTGTTCGGATAGCCGAACTATACCTTCAGCCGGACTCCTGGACTATGAAGATACAAGATTGAAGACTCCGTCCCGTGTCCGGAAGGGACTTTCCTTGGCGTGGAAGGCAAGCTTGGCGATACGGATGTTCAGATCTCCTACCATTGTAACCGACTCTATGTAACCCTAACCCTCTCCGGTGTCTATATAAACCGGAGGGTTTTAGTCCGTAGGACAACATACACATCAACAATCATACCATAGGCTAGCTTCTAGGGTTTAGCCTCTCTGATCTCGTGGTAGATCTACTCTTGTACTACCCATATCATCAATATTAATCAAGCTGGACGTAGGGTTTTACCTCCATCGAGAGGGCCCGAACCTGGGTAAAACTTCGTGTCCCTTGCCTCCTGTTACCATCCGGCCTAGACGCACAGTTCGGGACCCCCTACCCGAGATCCGCCGGTTTTGACACCGACATTGGTGCTTTCATTGAGAGTTCCTCTGTGCCGTCGCTGTCAGGCCCGATGGCTCCTACGATCATCAATGGTGATGCAGTCCAGGGTGAGACCTTCCTCCCCGGACAGATCTTCAGCTTTGGCGGCTTTGCACTACGGGCCGATTCACTTGGCCATCTAGAGCAGATCGAAAGCTACGCCCCTGGCCGTCAGGTCAGATTCGGAAGTTTAAACTACACGGCTGACATCCGCGGGGACTTGATCTTCGACGGATTCGAACCACTGCCGAGCGCGCCGCACTGTCACGACGAGCATGATCTAGCTCTGCCGCCGAACAGTGCCCTAGAGGCCGCACCCGCATCGGCTCCGACCCTTAGTTCGGAGCCAACCGCACCGATCGAGGGTGGGCGGTTGGACGCCACCTCGGGGGCTGTGATCCCAACGGCGGTTGAGCCGAACACCAGCCTCGTACTCTGCAAGACTTGTGACTCCATGGGGCCGGATTCTTTGCCGGACTCCGAACCCTCCGCGCCCCTGCCGATCGAATCCGATTGGGCGCCGATCATGGAGTTCACGGCCGCGGACGTCTTTCAGCACTCGCCTTTCGGCGATATCCTGAATTCACTGAAGTCTCTCTCTTTATTAGGAGAGCCCTGGCCGGACTACGGTCAGCAAGGTTGGAGTACGGACGATGTAGAAATTCAAAACCCACACACCACCCACTTTGTAGCCACCGTCGATGACTTAACCGACATGCTCGACTACGACTCCGAAGACATCGATGGTATGGACGCCGATGAAGGAGATGATGAAGAACCAGCGCCTACTAGGCCCTGGAAAGCCACCTCGTCATATGACATATACATGGTGGACACCCCAAAAGAGGGAGATGGCGATGGAACAGCGGAGGATGACCCCTCCAAGAAACAGCAAAAGCGCCGGCGTCAGCGGCGCCGCTCAAAATCCCGCCAACACAAAAATGGTGATTCCAGCACGGGAGATAATAATACTCCGGAGAGTGCCGAAGAAAACCCCCTCCAGCAAGGTTTAGCACAGGAGGATGGAGAAACCAGCCCTCATGAGAGAGCGGCAGATAGAGAGGTTGAGGACGATAATTATATGCCTCCCTCCGAAGACGAGGCAAGCCTCGACAACGACGAATTCGTCGTGCCAGAGGATCCCATTGAGCAAAAGCGTTTCCAATGCAGGCTTATCGCCACGGCAAGAAGCCTCAAGAAAAAACAGCAACAACTCAGAGCTGATCAAGATTTGCTGGTTGACACATGGACTGAAGTCCTTGCGGCCGAAGAGCATAAACTCGAACGCCCCTCCAAGAGTTACCCAAAGCGCAGGTTGCTACCCCGATTAGAGGAGGAAGCACTTGATGCGGCCGAATGGCCACCTCGTGGCCACGACAGAGAGGCCTCCCGGCCCTCCACTCAAGCCGCACCCCGTACCAAGGCACGAGAATATGCGCCGGACTTATGAGACATGTTGGAGGACAAGGCAAGGCAAACACGATCGATCTACGGATCGCGTGGGCACCCCACGGCTCGAGACGGTAACCGTCACGCCGGCCACACATTCGGCAGGGCCGAACACAGTAGACAAAGCTCATTGGAGCTACGTCATGATATCGCCCAGTACAGAGGCGCCGCACACCCACTGTGCTTTATAGACGAAATAATGGATCATCAAATCCCCGAGGGTTTCAAACCCGTAAACATCGAATCATATGATGGCACAACAGACCCTGCGGTATGGATCGAGGATTATCTCCTTCATATCCACATGGCCCGCGGCGACGATTTTCATGCCATCAAATACCTCCCACTCAAGCTTAAAGGACCAGCTCGGCATTGGCTCAACAGCTTGCCAACAGGGTCAATCAGTTGTTGGGAGGACCTGGAAGCTGCATTCCTCGACAATTTCCAGGGCACTTATGTGCGACCCCCAGACGCCGATGACCTAAGTCACGTAATCTAGCAGCCAGAGGAATCGGCCAGACAATTCTGGACACGGTTCCTAACAAAGAAAAATCAAATAGTCGACTGTCCGGACGCTGAGGCCCTAGCAGCCTTCAAGCACAATATCCGTGACGAGTGGATGGCCCGACACCTCAGACAGGAAAAGCCAAAATCTATGGAAGCACTCACGACACTCATGACCCGCTTTTGCGCGGGAGAAGATAGCTGGCTCGCTCGTAGCAACAATATGACCAAGAACCCTGGTAGTTCGTACACCAGGGACATTAGTGGCAGGTCGCGTTGCAACAAGCAGAAGCGCCGCATTAACGGCGACAATGCTGAGGATACGGCAGTTAATGCCGGATTCAGAGGCTCTAAATCCGGTCAGCGGAAGAAGCCATTCAAACGGAATCCTAGGGGCCCATCCAGCTTGGACCGAATACTTGACCGCTTGTGCCAAATACATGGCACCCTCAAAAAGGCGGCCAATCACACCAACAACGATTGTTGGGTGTTCAAGCAGGCAGGCCAGTTAAGCGCCGACAATGAAGACAAGGGGCTGCATAGCGATGACGACGGGGAGCCCCGGCCACCGGACAACAATGGACAGAAGGGTTTTCCCCCACAAGTGCGGACGGTGAACATGATATACGCCACCCACGTCCCCAAAAGGGATCGGAAGCGCACGTTAAGGGACGTATACGCGGTAGAGCCAGTCGCCCCAAAGTTCAACCCATGGTCCTCCTGCCCGATCACCTTTGATCGAAGAGACCATCCCACTATCATCCGTCATGGCGGATTTGCCGCATTGGTTCTAGACCCAATTATTGACAGATTTCATCTCACTAGAGTCCTCATGGACTGCGGCAGCAGCCTGAACCTGCTTTACCAGGATACAGTGCGAAAAATGGGCATCGATCCCTCAAGGATTAAGCCCACCAAAACGACCTTTAAAGGCGTAATACCAGGTGTAGAGGCCAACTGTACAGGCTCAGTCACACTTGAAGTGGTCTTCGGATCCCCGGATAATTTCCGAAGCGAGGAATTGATCTTCAACATAGTCCCATTCCGCAGTGGCTATCATGCACTGCTCGGACGAACCGCATTCGCCAAATTCAATGCGGTATCGCACTACGCATACCTTAAGCTCAAGATGCCAGGCCCTCGTGGAGTAATTACGGTCAATGGAAACACCGAACGCTCCCTCCGAACGGAGGAGCACACGGTGGCCCTTGCAGCGGAAGTACAAAGCAGCCTCTCCAGGCAGTTCTCCAGTCCGGCCATTAAACATCCGGACACCGTCAAGTGCGCCCGGAGTAACCTACAACAAGACCGCCTGGCACGTTTCGAGCAGGCGTACCAATGCGGCCCCAACCCCAACCCTCGCAAAAATGCGACGCCAGTACTTCGCGTCCATAACTACGCTCTGGAAATACCATGGGCATAGGGGGAGGGGCACCATCACGGCATGCCCAAAACACGGCTTAATCTGCACCAGGGGCTGCCGACCTTTTTTTACTTTTCTCTTACTTCCAGGACTCTACTCTCCGGAAGGCCTGTTTGGCAGTTCAATTGCCGCACAAACGACAAAAGAACCTGGGAAGCAGGCAAGCCATGCCGCATTACGGAAATCCCAGGTGGTCTCTATCACGAGCAGTATACCTGTTTCACATACTATTCCGTAGCTTGCCCCTGGAGCAGACATGTTAAATAGTCCAACTTTTCGTTTATTGCATTACTTATATCGTTCTGCTTTGATCGCAGCTATTTTTAATATACAATGCATAGCTTTTGTCTATTTTTTGCATTATCTTTTTATAAATAAATGTTCCTTAATGACATGTTGCACCCGTACAACTTGGTACGGCCAAAATACGCCACGGGCTTTTAGCACCCCTCAATATGGTGTGAGAAGTCCGAACACTTACACAAGTGCGGCACCCCGAACTTATAGCACTATATGCATCGGCTCCGAATCATGTCTTGGGTCAATAGTTGGGTTTGCCCGGCTCCTATGTTTTGGTGCCTTACGTTCCGCTATATCGGCTAAGGTAGCACTAGGAGAACCACTGCGATTGTGCCCCAGTTGAGCTGGGCCGAGCACCTCAGTGGAGAAAGCTAAAACTGACTGTCATGATGAAGTGAGAGCTGGTCGCTGTTCGAGAGGTTTTTTCGAGTCCCTAAAGACTTATGCCGCTTAGGGCGAGGAGTCGGCTCTGTCCGGCCAAGGCGTGGATAGCGCCCCGAACTCGGTCTTCCGAATACTAGGGGCTTCGCCGAAATTTAAAATTATAGAATTCTATGGCTAAGTGAGAGTGTTCACGCATTATAGTCCGATTGCCTTGTTCGTTGGGCTGAGCGCCTCCCTCGAAGGACCCCAAATATGGGAAAAAGAGTGCCCAGGTTTATCCCCGAACACCCCAGCACTAGCGGCAAGGGGGCAGAAGCCGACGACTCGCCATCTCTCAGTATTGATAAACAGCCGCATAGAAGGTAATATTTTAAATTCAAGCAGCATTGCTCAGCGCATATGAACAAGTTTTCAGCGCACATGACAAACACGAGCGAGTTTTACTCAAAAATTACATCCCTAGTACATTTATCCGCCACAAGGCGGGCACCCTTCAGAACATCCTTATAGTAATTTTCGGGCTTGTGATGCTCTTTCCCTGCTGGTGGACCGTCCTTCACAAGCTTCTCCGCATCCAGCCTGCCCCAGTGCACCTTAGCACGGGCAAAGGCCCTACGGGCACCTTCAATACAGATGGAGCGCTTGATGACTTCGAGCCTTGGACAGGCCTCCACCAGCCGCCGCACCAGCCCAAAATAGCTCCCAGGCAGAGCCTCTCCAGGCCACAGCTGAACTAGGAGGCCCTTCATGGCCTGCTCGGCCGCCTTGTGGAGCTCGACCAGTTGCTTCAGTTGGTCGCTCAGGGGCACGGGGTGTCCGGCCTCAGCATACTGAGACCAGAACACCTTCTTCGTCGAGCTGCCCTCCTCGGCTCGATAGAATGGGGCGGCATCGGATACACTCCGGGGAAGATCTGCAAATGCCCCTGGAGAGCTCCGGATTCGGGTAAGTATCAAGTAACTCACGTTTATGTGTTTACTTTGCATAAAGAATTCCTTACCCGCCACTATCTTCTTCACCTCATCCAACTCCTGGAGGGTCTTCTGGGATTCGGCCTTGGTAGATTTGGCATTTTCAATAGCCACCGCAAGCTCGGACGCTTGCGTCTTCGAGTCACGCTCCAAACTCTCATGTTTTTCCATGAGAGCCTGGAGCTCTTGCCGCACCTTGCCAACCTCGGCCTCATACTTCTCCCGCTCGGTGCGCTCCGAGGCCGAATTCTTCTCGGCCTCGTCCAGCGCTTGCTTAAGGTTCGCCACCTCAGATGTGGCCCCTACAATAGCCACGATAATCCTGTCATTTTTTGCAATTGCACCTTTTTATATATATATATATATTTTTAACAAGGTATTTCTTACCTTCATTGTCCTCGAGCTGCTTCTTGGCACGCTCGAGCTCTTTCTCGGACCTTTAGAGGTCCTGCTTTAGCATGTCCACTTCCGCAGTCAGTGCGGCGGACGCAAGCAGGGTAGCCTGCACATGCATATTGACTCATTTTTGTTAGACTCCTGTGAATTCTATTTGATCCTCTATTCGGCTTTTCTTCCCAAACGCCAAACAGAGCATCAGGGGCGACTGTCTATGCGGTACTATTATTTACACTTTCTTTACTTACCTCGAAGCCTGTCAAAAGGCTAGTACAAGCTTCAGTCAGTCCGTTTTTTTGCGGACTGAACCTTCTGGACCACCGCAGTCATAATAGCGCGGTGCTCCTCGTCGATGGAGGCGCCTTGGAGCGCCTCCAACATATTGTCCGGCGCCTCCGGTTGGACGGACGCCGCCAGCATGGTGGACTTGCTCCTCTTGGAAGGAGGTCCCCCGCCGGACTCCGGAACCTTTGAAGGTTCCGGAACGGTGTCCGGCCTAGAGCCGGACTTGGAGCCCTAGGGGGTTTCATCCCCTTTACTCCTGGAGTCCGGGAGGTCGCCTTGCGGCGCCTCCGGGACCACCTCCTCCCTGCTTGGAACTTGTTGGGACAACACCTCGGTGTCGTCCGTAGGGCGGGGGGAGGAAGCCGTCGGAAGCGAGTTCATCCGACGAGTCCAGTGAGCCGCTCAACGACGCGTCGAGCCGGTCTTTGGGTGGGCTGCATAAGCATATTCGACATAAGGGAAAGCTGTGCAATAAACGAATACCATGAATTACTCCAGTATCCGGATACTTACGATTTTGCCAGGGGCTTGGACCTGGGCTGCCACTCATCTCCGTCGTCGTCGGAGTCAGCGGAGTAGTCCGGAGGAAGGGTTTTCCCCTTCTTGGACCCTCCGGCCTCCTCAGAGAGGGCGGCCTTCCTTTTCTTCTCTCCTCCCGCTGGAGGGGGAGAGGTTTCTTCTTATTCCTCCCCGTCTTCGCGAGAGGAAGGCGCTTCGGGACCGTCGGATGATGAATCCGACACCTCCTGGCACCGGGCGCTCTTTCGAGTCCCCGTGGACCTTTTCATGGCCTTCTTCTCCGGCACCACATAGGGCGTAGCCTCGCCAAGCGAACGTCCGCTGGGCCTTTGGGCAAAGGGGCTGGACAGTTAATCTGTCTGGATGTCACCTGCCAATCTTGTCAGCGGAAAGGGAGCTTAGATCCCGCATAGAGTCAAACTATGGAAAACTGATACCCTGTAAAAGGAAAAAACAGCTTACCGCGAGCGCATGACGCTGCGCACTGAATCCGCGATCCTCATTAGTGGATGCGGGAGCCTCGGCGCCCTTGAAAAGCTCCTTCCAGGTATCTTCGTACGTCGTGTCGAAGAGCCTGCTCAGAGTTTGGTGCCGCGCCGGGTCGAACTCCCACAGGTTGAAAGCCCGTCGTTGGCACGGGAGGATCAAGCGGATGAGCATAACCTGGACTATGTTGACAAGTTTGAGCTTCTTGTACGCCAGGGTTTTGACGCATGTTTGGAGTCCGGTCAGCTCTCCTTTTTTACCCCACGACAGGCCCGTCTCTTTCCAGGACGTGAGCCGCGTTGGGGGTCCGGACCGAAACTCAGGGGGTGCGACCCATTCGGCGTCGTGCGGCTCGGTGATGTAAAACCACCCCGATTGCCACCCCTTCAGGGTCTCCACAAAGGAGCCCTCGAGCCATAGGACGTTGGCCATCTTGCCCACCATGGCGCCTCCGCACTCCGCCTGGCTGTCGCGCACCACCTTCGGCTTGACGTTGAAGTTCTTCAGCCAGAGCCCGAAATGGGGGCGGATGCGGAGGAAGGCCTCGCACACGACGATAAACGCCGAGATGTTGAGGACGAAGTTTGGGGCCAGATCGTGGAAATCTAGGCCGTAGTAGAACATGAGCCCCCGGACAAATGGGTGGAGAGGGAAGCCCAGTCCGCGGAGGAAATGGGGGAGAAACACCACCCTCTCATGGGGCCTAGGCGTGGGGATGAGCTGCCCCTTCTCGGGGAGCCGGTACGCGATGTCGTTAGATAGGTATCCGGCCTTCCTCAGCTTTTTGATGTGTCCCTCCGTGACGGAGGAGACCATCCACTTGCCTCCCGCTCCGGACATGGCTGGAGAAGGTTGAGGTGGGGAGTGCGGACTTGGGCGCTGGAGCTCGAGTGCGCAAGAATGGATAGGTGAAGGAGGAAGAAGGCGTAGGTGAAAAGGTGGATCTTTATCCCCTTACATGGGTGGACACGACTACATGTCCCCACCAGCCTGGTAAAAGTTGCTTATCTCCAAGCGCCGTAATCAAAGGCGCGGTTGGGTTACCCACGCCCGTATTGATGAGAATCCTGGAATAAGGGGGCACGATCTCTGCTTTGACAAGACGTGCCAAGGAAGCCGCCTCGCATGACGCGTTGAGGTGGGATAATTAAACGACTCAGATAAAGGCTTGGCCGTGGTGTGTCGCACCACGGAATACGTCAGCAGATTAGATTTGTGTAAATATTATTCTCTCTATGGCAATTTGTGGAAAACTTATTTTGCACAACCGGACACTATCTTTGTGTTTAAAATCTTCTATGAAGTACTTGGAGGAGGAACCCGCCTTGCAATGCCGAAGACAATTTGCGCGCCGGACTCGTCGTCATTGAAGCCTGGTTCAGTGGGCTACTGAGGGAGTCCTGGATTAGGGGGTGTTCGGATAGCCGAACTATACCTTCAGCCGGACTCCTGGACTATGAAGATACAAGATAGAAGACTCCGTCCCGTGTCTGGAAGGGACTTTCCTTGGCGTGGAAGGCAAGCTTGGCGATACGGATGTTCAGATCTCCTACCATTGTAACCAACTCTATGTAACCCTAACCCTCTCTGGTGTCTATATAAACCGGAGGGTTTTAGTCCGTAGGACAACATACACATCAACAATCATACCATAGGCTAGCTTCTAGGGTTTAGCCTCTCTGATCTCGTGGTAGATCTACTCTTGTACTACCCATATCATCAATATTAATAAGGCAGGATGTAGGGTTTTACCTCCATCGAGAGGGCCCGAACCTGGGTAAAACTTCGTGTCCCTTGCCTCCTGTTACCATCCGGCCTAGACGCACAGTTCGGGACCCCCTACCCGAGATCCGCCGGTTTTGACACCGACAATAGCCAAGAGCCTAAGCTTGGGGATGCCCCGGATGGCATCCCCTCTTTCGTCTTCGTTCATCGGTAACTTTACTTGGATCTATATTTTTATTCGCCACATGATATGTGTTTTGCTAGGAGCATCATTTTATTTTATTTTATTTTGCTTGATGTTGGAATAAAATACCAAGATCTGAAATTCTTAAATGTTAGAGAGTCTTCGCATAGTTGCATAATTATTCGACTATTCATTGATCTTCACTTATATCTTTCGGAGTAGTTTGTCATTTGCTCTAGTGCTTCACTTATACCTTTTAGAGCATGGTGGTAGTTTTATTTTGAAGAAATGGATGAACTCTCATGCTTCACTTATATTATTTTGAGAGTCTTAAATATCATGGTAATTTGCTTAAAATCCTAATATGCTAGGTATACAAGATTAGTAAAAACTTTCTTATGAGTGTGTTGAATAATAAGAGAAGTTTGATGCTTGATGATTGTTTTGAGATATGGAGGTAATAATATCAAAGTCGTGCTAGTTGAGTAGTTGTGAAATTGAGAAATTCTTGTGTTGAAGTTTGCAAGTCCCGTAGCATGCACGTATGCTAAACGTTGTGTAACAAATTTGAAACATGAGGTGTTATTTGATTGTCTTCCTTATGAGTGGCGGTCGGGGACGAGTGATGGTCTTTTCCTACCAATCTATCCCCCTAGGAGCATGCGCGTAGTGCCGAGGTTTTTGATGACTTGTAGAATTTTGCAATAAGTATGTGAGTTCTTTATGACTAATGTTGAGTCCATGGATTATACACATTCTCACCCTTCCATCCTTGCTAGCCTCTTCGGTACCGTGCATTGCCCTTTCTCACATTGAGAGTTGGTACAAACTTCGCCGGTGCATCCAAACCCCGTGATATGATACTCTCTTTCACACATAAACCTCCTTATATCTTCCTCAAAACAGCCACCATACCTACCTATTATGGCATTTCCATAGCCATTCCGAGATATATTGCCATGCAACTTTCCATCATTCCATTCATCATGACACATTCATCATTGTCATATTGCTTAGCATGATCATGTAGTTGACATAGTATTTGTGGCAAAGCCACCATTCATAATTCTTTCATACATGTCACTCTTGGTTCATTGTATATCCCGGTACACCGCCGGAGGCATTCATATAGAGTCATCTTTTGTTCTAGTATCGAGTTGTAATCATTGAGTTGTAAATAAATAGAAGTGTGATGATCATCATTATTAGAGCATTGTCCCATGTGAGGAATATAAAAAAAGAGAAGGCCCAGAAAAAGAGAAAGGCCATAAAAAAGAAAAGGCCCCAAAAAACGAGAGAAAAAGAGAGAAGGGACAATGCTACTATCCTTTTACCACACTTGTGCTTCAAAGTAGCATCATGATCTTCATAGTAGAGAGTCTCTCATGTTATCACTTTCATATACTAGTGGGAATTTTTCATTATAGAACTTGGCTTGTATATTCCAACAATGGGCCTCCTCAAGTGCCCTAGGTCTTCGTGAGCAAGCAAGTTGGATGCACACCCACTAGTTTCTTTTGTTGAGATTTCATACATTTATAGCTCTAGTGCATCTGTTGTATGGCAATCCCTACTCCTTGCATTAACATCAATCGGTGGGCATCTCCATAGCCCATTGATTAGCCTCGTTGATGTGAGACTTTCTCGTTTTTTGTCTTCTCCACATAACCCCCCTCATTATATTCTATTCCACCTATAGTGCTATGTCCATGGCTCGCGCTCATATATTGCGTGAAAGTTTATAGGTTTGAGATTACTAAAGTATGAAACAATTGCTTGGCTTGTCATCGGGGTTGTGCATGATGAGAGCATTCTTGTGTGACGAAAATGAAACATGACTAAACTATATGATTTTGTAGGGATGAACTTTCTTTGGCCATGTTATTTTGAGAAGACATAATTGCTTAGTTAGCATGCTTGAAGTATTATCATTTTTATGTCAATATGAACTTTTGTCTTGAATCTTTCAGATCTGATTATTCATACCACAATTAAGAAGAATTACATTAGAATTATGCCAAGTAGCACTCCGCATCAAAAATTCTGTTTTTATCATTTACCTACTCGAGGACGAGCATGAATTAAGCTTGGGGATGCTTGATATGTCTCCAACGCATCTATAATTTTTGATTGCTCCATGCTATATTATCTACTGTTTTGGACTATACTGGGCTTTATTTTCTACTTTTATATTATTTTTGGGACTAACCTATTAACTGGAGGCCCAGCCCGGAATTGTTGTTTTTTGCCTATTTCAGTGTTTCGAAGAAAAGGAAAATCAAACGGAGTCCAATTGACCTGAAACTTCATGGAACTCATTTTTGGAAGGAAAGAAGCCTAGAAGACTTGGAGTGCACGTCAGGGGATCTACGAGGAGGCCACGAGGCAGGGGGCGCGCCCACCCCCCTGGGCGTGCCCTCCACCCTCGTGGGCTCCTCGTGGCCCCCTGACGTACTTCTTCCTCCTATATATATCTCCATATACCCTAAAAACATCGGTGCGCACAATAGATCGGGAGTTCCGCCGCCAGAAGCCTCCGTAGCCACCGAAAACCAATCTAGACCCGTCCCGGCACCCTGCCGGTGGGGGCAATCCTTCTCCAGTGGCCATCATCATCATCCCGGTGCTCTCCATGACGAGGAGGGAGTAGTTCTCCCTCGAGGATGAGGGTATGTACCAGTAGCTATGTGTTTGATCTCTCTCTCTCTCTCTCTATGTTCTTGAGATGATACGATCTTGATGTATCGCAAGCTTTGCTATTGTATCCTATGATGTTTTCTCCCTCCTCTACTCTCTTGTAATAGATTGAGTTTCCCCTTTGAAGTTATATTATCGGATTGAGTCTTTAAGTATTTGAGAACACTTGATGTATGTCTTGCTGTGGATATCTATGGTGACAATGGGATATCACGTGATTCACTTGATGTATGTTTTGGTGATCAACTTGCGGGTTCCGCCCATGAACCTATGCATAGGGGTTGGCACAAAGTTTCGTTGTGATTCTGCAGTAGAACTTTGGGGCACTCTTTGAGGTCCTTTGTGTTGGTTGAATAGATGAATCTGAGATTGTGTGATGCATATCGTATAATCATACCCATGGATACTTGAGGTGACATTGGAGTATCTAGGTGACATTAGGGTTTTGGTTGATTTGTGTCTTAAGGTGTTATTATAGTATGAACTCTAGGGCTGTTTGTGACACTTATAGGAATAGCCCAACGGATTGATTGGAAAGAATAACTTTGAGATGGTTTCGTACCCTACCATAATCTCTTCGTTCGTTCTTCGCTATTAGTGACTTCGGAGTGACTCTTTGTTGCATGTTGAGGGATAGTTATGTGATCCAATTATGTTATTATTGTTGAGAGGACTTGCACTAGTGAAAGTATGAACCCTAGGCCTTGTTTCCTAGCATTGCAATACCGTTTACGCTCACTTTTACCATTAGTTACCTTGCTGTTTTTATAATTTCAGATTACAAAAACCTATATCTACTATCCATATTGCACTTGTATCACCATCTCTTCGCCGAACTAGTGCACCTATAAAATTTACCATTGTATTGGGTGTGTTGGGGACACAAGAGACTCTTTGTTATTTTGTTGCAGGGTTGCTTGAGAGATACCATCTTCATCCTACGCCTCCTACGGATTGATAAACCTTAGGTCATCCACTTGAGGGAAATTTGCTACTGTCCTACAAACCTCTGCACTTGGAGGCCCAACAACGTCTACAAGAAGAAGGTTGTGTAGTAGATATCATCATTGTAAACTTGAAAAAAGGTTTCACAAATTGAACTCCCTTATGGTTAACATTTAATAGGAAATGAACATCACCTCGATATATAGCTTCTCCAGGCACGGAAAGCATCTCAGGAAACTGACAACTTGCTCCAGGTCAGGCCCGATAGATTCTAGTGCCAAGACCTTCACTGTGCGGAGTTTTGGGGTCAAGCTTGTCGGAGTCATTTTCCGAATGACAGACAAACATACATCTTCAAAAATAGAAATAATGTTAATTTGTAGAAGGAGAGGTAGAAGGCGGCTATTGTACCTGACCGGGTGTGGATCCAATAACAAGTTCGGAGTATTTGTCAGGCGAGTAGCCCACCACTGTCAATTTTGGTGCAGAAATGACATTGATTCTTGCTGGACCTTCTTGATCAACTACAAGTAATCTCTCAAGTGCAGGTGTGTCCTGGATGACCATACCGTGGTCCACCTTTTGTGGTGTCTTCCTTCCGCACCAGCAACACACATAAATAGTCCGGAGAGTCATGGAGGTGATGTGGAAGGTACTCAACCCATTGATCGCTTGAAGACGAAGGTACTCGAGTGCAGTACAGTCACGGAGCAGGCGCTCCATGTCACCCTTTGAGAGGCGGAGGGCGACGAGCTTGAGGTGCTTCAGTCGTGGTAGAATAAGAGCGGGCGCGTCATTAAGGGGCAGGAAATGGCAGTTCCTGAACTTGGCGACGCGCAGCATGGGCGCAAGGCGGAGTGCTGATGTTGGCAATGACCGCAGATGTCCATCATCAAAAGTGAGCTCCTCGAGCTGATCTAGGGCGGGGGATCGGAACCAATCGTCTAGCTTGGCTCGTTCCTTGCCGTTGGAATGGAATTTGCCCATTCTAAGGCCTTTGGTTGGGCCAAGGTGACTGCCGAGGATCTTGGAGAATGCACCCAAGCTTTTGCGATAGCCATGGCAGAGCTCATGGGTGTCGATGAGGTCAAGAGGGCTAGAGTTCCATAGGGGCGCCACCCCCGAGAAAGGAGGGTTGTCCACGCCCCATATTTGACTGGGAGGAGGGAGATGATGACTCCCAACATATCATCGGGGAGGTTGCTGATTAAGTCTAGGCCTGCTGGAGTCACTTGCAGTTTTATCTCGCCCCGCCTCCGCTTGTTGGCAGCCCCGTTCTCCACCTCCGGAGTCTCCTTGTGAGCGGCGCTTTCTGATAGAAATGGGAGTACATGGAATATTTAGTTAAAATAGGCCAATAGAAAAGTGTATTGGTAACTAGAAGTTATTAGGTAGGAATATAGTAAGATAAGGGAGTGGCAATTGATTGCTTAAATACTACACAATTCATTTGACATTGCTGGGTAAGTCAACATATGCAGATAGTTGAAAAGAAAACTTACTTCGAACAAAGTCTGGACGGATGATTTTGTCGAGGAAGTTAGCATATATCTCATGACCAGGCCCTTCTCTGTGCAGTGCAATTTTAGTGCCAACGTTTAGTACATAAACATTTGCAATTTCATTCCAAAAGCCAGTGCCAAAATAGGAGTCACCATGTTCATCAAGTCTTCCAGTAGCAACGATTGTAAATCCATGGTTTGGGCGTAGTATGACATTCATGGAGCCTTGATGTATGTAAAGGAAAAAGTGTGCACTACATAATCTGTTGCATAGCGAGGGATGTCCTGCAGAAAATGGTAGGGTTGTTAAAGAAAATATGGTAACATGCAAATATGGGCCCAAATTGAAAGAACTGTACAACAGTTGAAATCGAAGGACACAAGTCTATAATTAAACAGATAGGGTAAACATGATGTCATGGAAATATGAGAGTAATCGAAAGAACAATACATCATTAATTTGCCTAATATAGAAAGAAGAGGGGGGGGAATCCCCTTTGACGTATATGGTGCATGTGGCACCTTTTATCCAAATGTAGCAATATTTAGAATATGTTCAGGAAAGTAGGCCATGCCAAACGATTTAGGGTGAGATTGAACATACCACGCGCGTCCTCAAGTTATCTGGTACGATGGGATGGAATCTCTAGCGGCGGTCGGCAAGTCCTGAAGTATCGGCGCACTGTACATTCTATGGATGAAAGAAAACCCTCAAATCAGCTCGAATAAAAATGAATTCATGGCGATTTCCACCGGGTGATTAAAGGAGGCAGATGAACTGGGATAAGAGATGAGATAATATCTCGTTAAATTAGTTACCTTGTCGTCCATGAGAAAGAACCCTTAGTACGGCAAATTCCCCAACCGAGCGGAGCTGGGTCGACCACGAGTGTGACGCCCCCGATTTAATCGTACACTAATCATACACGCAAACGTGTACGATCAAGATCAGGGACTCACGGGAAGATATCACAACACAACTCTACAAATAAAATAAGTCATACAAGCATCATATTACAAGCCAGGGGCCTCGAGGGCTCGAATACAAGAGCTCGATCATAGACGAGTCAGCGGAAGCAACAATATCTGAGTACAGACATAAGTTAAACAAGTTTGCCTTAAGAAGGCTAGCACAAACTGGGATACAGATCGAAAGAGGCGCAGGCCTCCTGCCTGGGATCCTCCTAAACTACTCCTGGTCGTCGTCAGCGGGCAGCACGTAGTAGTAGGCACCTCCTGTGTAGTAGGAGTCGTCGTCGACGGTGGCGTCTGGCTCCTGGACTCCAGCATCTGGTTGCGACAACCAGAATGAAAGGAAAGGGGGAAAAGGGGGAGAAAGCAACCGTGAGTACTCATCCAAAGTACTCGCAAGCAAGGAGCTACACTACATATGCATGGGTATCAAATGGAGTAAGGGTATCATATGTGGACTGAACTGCAGAATGCCAAAATAAGAGGGGGATAACTAATCCTTTCGAAGACTACACTTCTGGCAGCCTCCGTCTTGCAACATGTAGAAGAGAGTAGACTGAAGTCCTCCAAGTAGCATCGCATAGCATAATCCTAACCGATGATCCTCCCCTCGTCGCCCTGTGAGAGAGCGATCATCGGTTGTATCTGGCACTTGGAAGGGTGTGTTTTATTAAGTATCTGGTTCTAGTTGTCATAAGGTCAAGGTACAACTCCAAGTCGTCCTGTTACCGAAGATCACGGCTATTCGAATAGATTAACTTCCCTACAGGGGTGCACCACATACCCCAACACGCTCGATCCCATTTGGCCGGACACACTTTCCTGGGTCATGCCCGGCCGCGAAAGATCAACACGTCGCAGCCCCACCTAGGCACAACAGAGAGGTCAGCACGCCGGTCTAAACCTAAGCGCACAGGGGTCTGGGCCCATCGCCCTTAGCACACCTGCACGTTGCGAACGCGGCCGAAAGCAGACCTAGCCTAGTGGCCTTCCAGTCCAATCCGGCGCGTGCCACTCAGTCGCTGACGTCACGAAGGCTTCGGCTGATACCACGACGCCGGGATACCCATAACTACTCCCGCGTAGATGGTTAGTGCGTATAGACCAAATGGCCAAACTCAGATCAAATACCCAGATCTCGTTAAGCATGTTAAGTATCCACGAACGCCGACCAGGGCCAGGCCCACCTCTCTCCTAGGTGGTCGGAACCTGCCCTGTCGCTCCGCCTCAAAGATCCACTCGCGGGTGCTCCTACGAGCCGACCCGTCTTTAATCACCACATGTATCATGTATAAAGTAAATAGTATATACCCGTGATCACCTCCCGAGTGATCACGGCCCGATAGTATAGCACAGCAGACGGACAAGAATGTAGGGCCACTGATGATAAACTAGCATCCTATACTAAGCATTAGGATTGCAGGTAAAGGTAACAACAGTAGTAGCAAGGATAGGCTATGCACCAGGATAAGATTAACGGGAAGCAGTAACATGCTACACTACTCTAATGCAAGCAGTATAGAGGAGAGTAGGCGATATCTGGTGATCAAGGGGGGGCTTGCCTGGTTGCTCTGGCAAGAGAGAGGGATCGTCAACTCCGTAGTCGTACTGGGTAGCAGCGGTGTCGGTCTCGGTGTCTAGCGAGAGAAGAGGGGGAGAAACAATAAATATTTAAGCAAACAGATGCATAGCGATGCATGACATGACAAGTAGCGGTGCTAGGGGTGCCCTATCGCAGTATGAGGTGATACCGGTGAAGGGCGGAAACATCCGGGAAAGTATCCCCGGTGTTTCGCGTTTTCGGACAGGTGAAACAGAGGGGGAAAGTTGCGTGTTCGCTATGCTAGGGATGCGTGGCGGATAAACGGGCTGCATATTCAAATTCGTCTCGTCGTTCTGAGCAACTTTCATGTAGAAAGTATTTTAATCCGAGTTATGGATTAAAAGATATGATTTTCTAAAGATTTTACTAATTTCTGGAATTTAATTAATTATTTAATTTAATTCGAAATTTGGATTTATGACATCAGCATGATGTCATGCTGACATCACCAGTCAACAGGGGTTGACTTGGTCAACTGATGCGTGGGTCCAGTGGGACCCACCTGTCATACAATGTTAGGTTAATTAGGGTTTAGTTAAACTAATTACTGTTTAATTAAGCTAATAGGTTAATTAGATTAATTAATTAAGGTTAACTAATTAATTAATTTAGTTAATTAATTAATTAATTAAATTTATTTTTACTTTAATTATTGTTTTATTTATTTATATATATATATATTTTAACGTTCTGGGGGCGGGCCCCCTTTGTCATAGGCACAGGGGCGATGCGGGTTGCGGGCGCTGGGAGGTACGGGCGTGCGGGCGTTGGGCGCACGCCCACACTACCAGGGGGCGCCGGCCACGGCGGGGCGCCGGAGCAGCACGGCACGGGGACGGGCACACGTAGGCGTGCGCGGCCAAGGGGGCGCTGCCGGCCGGAGCAGACGAGACGGGGCGGGGTCGCGGGATGGAGCAGAGTCGGTGAGGGGACGAGGTCTAGCAGGGGCGCGACAGGCATGGGTGTACGCCGGAGCAGAGCTCCAGACGCAGCAGTAGGGCGACCGCCAGTGGCTGCGAGGCACTGGTACGGCGAGTAGTGGGAGGCGCGGTGAAGCCAGGGGCTCCGGAGACCGGAGGCGAGCCGGGCGTGATTGTGCGAGGGACGAGCGGCCGGAGCGGGCAACAGGGACTAGGAGAGAAGGAGAGGCCGGGGGCCTCACCGGGAAGTGTAGGGACGGGGCAGCGGGCTCAAGCTCGAGGATGGTGACGGGGACGACGTGCGGCGGGGCGATGAGGTCCGGCGACGTAGAGGAGGAGGACGGCGAGGTCTGGCGATGGGCAGCGGCGGGACGGCGCGCGTCCACGGCGTCCGGCGAGGAGGGGGTGAGGACGAGCGACGGGGCGGCGGTGGTCGGGATCCGGGGGGGTCAAGCGCCGGTGGGGGGGGAGGCGGCGACGGTCGACGGGTGTTGGGGGCCGGCCCGATCCGATCTGGATCGGGTGAGAGGGAGTGATGAGGGAGTGGGGGAAGTGGTGGGTTCGTGCGGGGCAACGGGGATGATCCCGATCCAGATCTGGATCGATGGGGGAAGTGGGGGGGGGGGGTGGTTGCCCTAGGGTTCGATCGGGGTGGGGAATATGGAGGAGGGGAGTGGGGCGCCGGCTGGGCCGGCCTGGCGGCCCGATGGCCTGCTGGGCCATGGTCCAGCAGGGGGGGGATCTTCTATTCCTTTTTTTGTTTAACTGTTTATAACATTTTTCTTTTACGATTTTAATTCATACTATTTTTGTTTTATGAAATATAATTCTAGCACCTAAATTAGTGGTAGTAATTATATTACTGCCACAATTATCCTTTTATTTATTAAAAGTAGTTTTCAATAATTTAATCATTTAAGTGATGATTAAATAAATAATTTAGCTATTGTTTCTATCATTTAGTGCATCTAAGCATTTTATAAAATTTTGGGTTCACCACCCTGATCATATATGATTTATTTGCTACACTTTGAACATTTTAGATTTGACTTTAGAAAACTTTTATCGTTTAACTTTATTTTAAGTTAGAATTCGAAAGGGACGTGATACACCGCAAGATTAAAAATAGTAACCATGGTGACATGGCATCATTATCGTGAGATTACCGTAGCCTAATTATCCGGGCGTCACAATTCTCCTCCACTACAAGAAATCTCGTCCCGAGATTTACGAGGGGAGTAAGGGAAAGACGTGGCTACGAAATTCTATCGAGTCTTCTTGGTCTTGGTTGCTCTTCTCGAAGAGGTTGATCCCTTTCGTTGATGTCTTCATTTCTCTGATTTAAGTCACCATGACCAAGTCGTCATCCTTTCTTCGGAACTCCAACGTACTTACGAATAGGTAATAGGCAACTTGGCTACGTCAGAATGCTTATGAGGGAAACAAGCTGGGGGTTAACCCATGAATGAGCATAAGACTACCTCTCGAGTTGAACATATAAAATACATCGAGAGTAAGGTACGAAGGTACAATGAGAGGCCCCAAGCGGATAGATAGTTGTTCAATGTCTGAACCATAGTGAGAAAGGGTTCACAACAGCGAGAGTAAGTATTGCGTCTGATACCAAAATGGAGCACTAGGAAGGTGGCTCACGAATTACCTACGAAACCAAGAGCAAGGGATAACTTTGTTAACAAGGTGTACCGGAGAGTCAGGTTTCGATCCTGTGGGACTGTGGGTTATGGGCCCACCATGTGGTTAAAAGTAGGAAGGACGGTGACATCTTGCACGATCATGTAAGCAAGGCATGTCAGAGGATAGTCTGTCGGTCATGTCGGCAACACATCAGTACCAAGGGCGAGGGACGAAGAGAACCATTTTCCTGCTCGTTGAACGAGGCGGACCAGTAGGCAAGATTCTCGTCCATCGATGGTTACCGTAATGCCATCAACAAAAGTAACAGGGTCGTTCTAACAGAGTGGTACAACGAGGTGTTTACATAAGCAAGGATATATTACTGCTTATACAATATAGAACACAAGAAGGTTTAAACAAACCAATGGAAAGGAAAAGTGATTATCAGGTTTTAAACAGAACAATGGAAAGGAAAATGTGTTTAAACACATATTTCAAGGGTATATTCTTCCCAAGGACAAGCAGAACATATTATCCATGACAGGATATAATGTAGAAAACTCCTTAGGTAGGGGAGAGAAATTTCATGACATTACCCGTACATCGGTGTTTGGATAATTGAACAGGAAACATTTAGCATTGGGCTTCAAATGGTCTTGTTGAAAATTGAAGTACCATAGGCATGCTCCGAGAAAGCATCGACATGGTCATCAGTTGAAGATCAGACTTTGGAAACACAAAGGATCCATCAAGAATAACTTGTAGAATAAGTCTTACAATTTCCTCATGGAAGAATGGATAACCTTGCTGAAAAGGGATCTATAACAATATGGCCAACCGGCCAGGTGTGCTAGGCACGACACCACCTTACTGGGTCACATAAGACCAATGTTATAACTCTTGGAAATATGTTCCAACCATCATATCTGACCGAGATTTAGATCTGATTGGTGTCAGGATAACTCAGACTCAGGAGGCCCGAGGAGAAAAGGTGCGACACAAATTGTCAAGATGACATTGTAAGATTCTCGGGAATTGAACTGTGGAAGCAAGTTCCGAATCATGAGTTCATTATTAAATCAAGGATAGAATGAGGTGGCTGATGAACTCAGCGACAATTCATCGAGATTTCCAAAAGATGGATTTCCACAATTATGTGAACAGGAAATATCATTTGTCGGATCAATGATATAATGATGTATGCTCGAGGGAAACATGCTCAACTGAGCAATGATAGAAGGGTGCACCCAGGAATCTGGACTAGGTAGCACGATCAATGTTTGAATGATGATTCAATAAGCAATATAATTCTAATGAAACTGTAGACCAATAACTTCAAAGCAATAGGGTTGCTAGAAGTTTAGAATTTACACATCACAGACCATTTGTCAGTATTCCGGTTAGAAACAACACGGAGACCAAGAAATGAACGCAAATGGCGAGAGATATTACTATACCAAGAATTCTTAAGATATGGTGCAATCCTCACAACATTCTTGATATAGAAGACAATAATACTACAAGGTAGAACATAACCTAAGCTAGATAGCAAGGAAATCAAGGTACAACACAATCATGAACAAGTTTGTGTTGGGGGAAGGCAAGAATGTTGCCGATGATAACACAAATCATTGAGGGGCAAGAATGGTGTTTCCCATCATGAATTCAATTGATATCCTGGAAGAGCTTAGAATGTTGATGATGATCACGATACATTTGTCGAGAGATTTCATGAGGATATAATCGATCATCGATGACATCAAGCAAAAGGAGCAGTGAAGCAAAAATTATCAGAACCATGGGTATGAAACATACTCGAAATCAAGTTTGCTATTCAAGGAGAAATGATATGACAAAGAAGATCGACATAAGATTAGCTCACTGTCGAAATTTGTGCTCCGTGAAGTAGGACCATGTAGCACAGTTAAAAATTAGCCCAATAATGGTATAGCCGATCAGGCTGGAATGACTTGAAGGATTTTTAAACTCATAAGCAACGAATATTACTTAAAGTTATCGAACCAGAGTGCGGAATCGGTTCACTTACCGGTGTTCTTGAGCGACTAACAACTCATAACCCATGAAAAATTGGAATCGGTGAGAAATAATAGCTGATGGAGACTCATAAGATGCAACACAGTTCTTAGATATACTCGAGATACCAGAGGGTAATACTCGACTGTAGATCAAGGTAGAGGTTGGACTGGTGTATTGACTTACAAAAGACAAGTGCTTAAACTTGTCCGAGAAATGGGATCAAGAAGAAAATATGGTCGGAACCTTGTTCGCAAAAGACCAATTCACAGATACCAGATGATCGTTATTAAGGAATAGTTATTATTACAAGAAGCTTCTATGATAGGATCTACATCGTGTCCATGGGCATGAACACAAAGTTCAAGGTCGACTCCCACTTCTCCAATGCACAACCTTTCATTCACTTCTCACATTCAATGAAGTTGTAGTGTTGAAATTTTATCTGGCAAAATACCAGAAGAGTACGACTCATGAAAACTTTCGAGTTCACACATATTAAGGAAGGCATAGGTTCAACCCATCAGGGTATCGTGGAAATATATACCACAAGCTTCAATAGTAAATACCACCAGCCCGAAAGCTGAGCATGGTTGAGAAAGTAGAGGATACAATTTACCAAAGGCATTATGTATCTGAGGGAAGGCCCACAAGGTTATTGAGTATGAAGGACGCTGTTGGATAAAACCCAACAAAGGATCTGCCGGTCCATAATGGAGCTGATGTGAGTATCGGCACACGATCAGAGGACAAAACAAAGCAAGGGTTTGAATTATCGAAACAACTAACTAATCCAGAGCTCAAATGCAAAGGGATTATGATTTTTAAATCAAAGGATCATAAGCAAACGCTCTGATTAAGGATGGATAAGTTGAGTAAGCTTAGGGGTAAAATCAACAACAATTTGATTGGTCGAGATCCATCTCATGTTTAAAATGACGTCTGAGCCGAAAGGATGAATTCTAGGATCTGATTGAGGATTGCGAGCATTGGCAATATTTTGAATCAATGGACTCAAAATAATAGAGACAAAGGCTGCCAATAAGATTACTATACTTATGGGCTTAACCATAATGCAAGCAAGCAAGAATTTCAAGAGCAATAAGCTGCTAAGGATTTTCGGAAGAACGAATATTATTTCGAAGACCTTAGTGAAACACATAAACAACGGGGAAAGAACGGATATCTGGTAAGTGTGAGGAATTATCCGTAGGGGGTATTCATGTGGCAAGAACTGCAAGGCAGTGGGCACAAAGTATACTCGAAACATTATAGAGAATTTCAGGTTATCTTGTAATAACAAGATCAACTGGGAATAAAAGTAAGAACGACAGGTGTAAGTATTTCTCCATAGGGATATTTCGGTGGAAGGGAATTGCAAAAACAACGGGCACAAGGTCTCGAGAGAATATCAAAGAGTATCTTCGAAATCTTCTAGTGCAGCCAACGATCATCTGGACTAAAGGGGCTCTCCGGAAGAAAGTATTTTCGAGAACCTAAAGTTAGATTTTAGTAAAAATTGTTTAACCCGAATAGAAGAGAGTTCAGAATCCCAGAGTAAAGATCGAGAAGTAAAAGATCCTAATACCACCCAATGGCGACGTGGGCCCATGGGCCGCACAGCCATGTTAGTAAAATAGTTTTCATCGACTAGACTCAACTTCGGCCAAGGAGTGTGGAAGAGGGATTCCTACAGGCAGTCGGCTCTGATACCAACTTGTGACGCCCCCGATTTAATCGTACACTAATCATACACGCAAACGTGTACGATCAAGATCAGGGACTCACGGGAAGATATCACAACACAACTCTACAAATAAAATAAGTCATACAAGCATCATATTACAAGCCAGGGGCCTCGAGGGCTCGAATACAAGAGCTCGATCATAGACGAGTCGGCGGAAGCAACAATATCTGAGTACAGACATAAGTTAAACAAGTTTGCCTTAAGAAGGCTAGCACAAACTGGGATACAGATCGAAAGAGGCGCAGGCCTCCTGCCTGGGATCCTCCTAAACTACTCCTGGTCGTCGTCAGCGGGCAGCATGTAGTAGTAGGCACCTCCGGTGTAGTAGGAGTCGTCGTCGACGGTGGCGTCTGGCTCCTGGACTCCAGCATCTGGTTGCGACAACCAGAATGAAAGGAAAGGGGGAAAAGGGGGAGAAAGCAACCGTGAGTACTCATCCAAAGTACTCGCAAGCAAGGAGCTACACTACATATGCATGGGTATCAAATGGAGTAAGGGTATCATATGTGGACTGAACTGCAGAATGCCAGAATAAGAGGGGGATAACTAATCCTTTCGAAGACTACGCTTCTGGCAGCCTCCGTCTTGCAACATGTAGAAGAGAGTAGACTGAAGTCCTCCAAGTAGCATCGCATAGCATAATCCTAACCGATGATCCTCCCCTCGTCGCCCTGTGAGAGAGCGATCACCGGTTGTATCTGGCACTTGGAAGGGTGTATTTTATTAAGTATCTGGTTCTAGTTGTCATAAGGTCAAGGTACAACTCCAAGTCGTCCTGTTACCGAAGATCACGGCTATTCGAATAGATTAACTTCCCTGTAGGGGTGCACCACATACCCCAACACACTCGATCCCATTTGGCCGGACACACTTTCCTGGGTCATGCCCGGCCGCGAAAGATCAACACGTCGCAGCCCCACCTAGGCACAACAGAGAGGTCAGCACGCCGGTCTAAACCTAAGCGCACAGGGGTCTGGGCCCATCGCCCTTAGCACACCTGCACGTTGCGAACGCGGCCGAAAGCAGACCTAGCCTAGTGGCCTTCCAGTCCAATCCGGCGCACGCCACTCAGTCGCTGACGTCACGAAGGCTTCGGCTGATACCACGACGCCGGGATACCCATAACTACTCCCGCGTAGATGGTTAGTGCGTATAGACCAAATGGCCAAACTCAGATCAAATACCCAGATCTCGTTAAGCGTGTTAAGTATCCGCGAACGCCGACCAGGGCCAGGCCCACCTCTCTCCTAGGTGGTCGGAACCTGCCATGTCGCTCCGCCTCAAAGATCCACTCGCGGGTGCTCCTACGAGCCGACCCGTCTTTAATCACCACATGTATCATGTATAAAGTAAATAGTATATACCCGTGATCACCTCCCGAGTGATCACGGCCCGATAGTATAGCACAGCAGACGGACAAGAATGTAGGGCCACTGATGATAAACTAGCATCCTATACTAAGCATTAGGATTGCAGGTAAAGGTAACAACAGTAGTAGCAAGGATAGGCTATGCACCAGGATAGGATTAACGGGAAGCAGTAACATGCTACACTACTCTAATGCAAGCAGTATAGAGGAGAGTAGGCGATATCTGGTGATCAAGGGGGGGCTTGCCTGGTTGCTCTGGCAAGAGAGAGGGATCGTCAACTCCGTAGTCGTACTGGGTAGCAGCGGCGTCGGTCTCGGTGTCTAGCGAGAGAAGAGGGGGAGAAACAATAAATATTTAAGCAAACAGATGCATAGCGATGCATGACATGACAAGTAGCGGTGCTAGGGGTGCCCTATCGCGGTATGAGGTGATACCGGTGAAGGGGGGAAACATCCGGGAAAGTATCCCGGTGTTTCACGTTTTCGGACAAGTGAAACAGAGGGGGAAAGTTGCGTGTTCGCTATGCTAGGGATGCGTGGCGGATAAACGGGCTGCGTATTCAAATTCGTCTCGTCGTTCTGAGCAACTTTCATGTAGAAAGTATTTTAATCTGAGTTACGGATTAAAAGATATGATTTTCTAAAGATTTTACTAATTTATGGAATTTAATTAATTATTTAATTTAATTCGAAATTTGGATTTATGACATCAGCATGATGTCATGCTGACGTCACCAGTCAACAGGGGTTGACTGGGTCAACTGATGCGTGGGTCCAGTGGGACCCACTTGTCATACTCTGTTAGGTTAATTAGGGTTTAGTTAAACTAATTACTGTTTAATTAAGCTAATAGGTTAATTAGATTAATTAATTAAGGTTAACTAATTAATTAATTTAGTTAATTAATTAATTAAATTTATTTTTACTTTAATTATTGTTTTATTTATATATATATATATATATATATATATATATATATATATATATTTTAACGTTCTGGGGGCGGGCCCCCTTTGTCATAGGCACAGGGGCGATGCGGGTTGCGGGCGCTGGGAGGTACGGGCGTGCGGGCGCTGGGCGCACGCCCACGCTACCAGGGGGGCGCCGGCCACGGCAGGGCGCCGGAGCAGCACGACACGGGGACGGGCACGCGTAGGCGCGCGCGGCCAAGGGGGCGCTGCCGGCCGGAGCAGACGAGACGGGGCGGGGTCGCGGGATGGAGCAGAGTCGATGAGGGGACGAGGTCTAGCAGGGGCGCGACAGGCATGGATGTACGCCGGAGCAGAGCTCCAGACGCAGCAGTAGGGCGACCGCCACTGGCTGCGAGGCACTGGTACGGCGAGTAGTGGGAGGCGCGGTGAAGTCAGGGGCTCCGGAGACCGGAGGCGAGCCGGGCGTGATTGTGCGAGGGACGAGCGGCCAGAGCGGGCAACAGGGACTAGGAGAGAAGGAGAGGCCGGGGGCCTCACCAGGAAGTGTAGGGACGGGGCAGCGGGCTCAAGCTCGAGGAGGGTGACGGGGACGACGTGCGGCGGGGCGATGAGGTCCGGCGACGTAGAGGAGGAGGACGGCGAGGTCTGGCGATGGGCAGCGGCGGGACGACGCGCGTCCACGGCGTCCGGCGAGGAGGGGGTGAGGACGAGCGACGGGGCGGCGGTGGTCGGGATCCGGGGGGGTCAAGCGCCGGTGGGGGGGGGAGGCGGCGACGGTCGACAGGTGTTGGGGGCCGGCCCGATCCGATCTGGATCGGGTGAGAGGGAGTGACGAGGGAGTGGGGGAAGTGGTGGGTTCGTGCGGGGGAACGGGGATGATCTCGATCCAAATCTGGATCGATGGGGGAAGTGGGGGGGGTGGTTGCCCTAGGGTTCGATCGGGGTGGGGAATATGGAGGAGGGGAGTGGGGCGCCGGCTGGGCCGGCCTGGCGGCCCGATGGCCTGCTGGGCCATGGTCCAGCGGGGGGGGGGGATCTTCTATTCCTTTTTTTTGTTTAACTGTTTATAACATTTTTCTTTTACGATTTTAATTCATACTATTTTTGTTTTATGAAATATAATTCTAGCACCTAAATTAGTGGTAGTAATTATATTACTGCCACAATTATCCTTTTATTTATTAAAAGTAGTTTTCAATAATTTAATCATTTAAGTGATGATTAAATAAATAATTTAGCTATTGTTTCTATCATTTAGTGCATCTAAGCATTTTATAAAATTTTGGGTTCACCACCCTGATCATATATGATTTATTTGCTACACTTTGAACATTTTAGATTTGACTTTAGAAAACTTTTATCGTTTAACTTTATTTTAAGTTAGAATTCGAAAGGGACGTGATACACCGCAAGATTAAAAATAGTAACCATGGTGACGTGGCATCATTATCGTGAGATTACTGTAGCCTAATTATCCGGGCGTCACAACGAGCAGCATCGAGAAAGTCTATGGCGATAGGCGGCGGCAAGCAGAAGTGGCAAAATGTGGTGGGCTTTGCCGGCAGCCTGGCGGCAGCGGCAGGCGTCGAGCTAAGTGTTTACTGCCGTGATAGGCGGTGCCATGGCATAGACTCGGAGGAGCTTGTGCAGGTGTGAATGAGGAACGTACCAGAGGGGCCGAGGTGGGTGGCGGGTGGGGTGAGGGTTTTTGTGACGTGGGGATGGTGAGGGTTTTCTTTTTTCTTTTTTTGAATTGGGTGGTGAGGGTTTTCTATCCCACAAAGAATTTTGGGGGCGACGGTTTGCTAGAGCGAACCGTGTGTGATTGATGCAGCAGGCAAAATGATAGTCATTGCACACGGTTCCAATTTTGGGAACCGTGTGCGATTGACGTACTACCTTTGTCCTGGTTTGTTGGTCCCCCATTGTAATTTTTACCAAAATTTGGCGAAATATTTAACATACTCAGACATAGATAATAAGCGTACACATACGTAAGCATAGTTCAACCGTCATTAAGCATACTCAAGCGTACATAGTTCGATCCATCCCACATCTCATCTCACATGCGGCCGGCATGATCCTGAAGCTTCTCCAGGTACTCAGCGTACGCGTCGTGCACTACCCTGCGAGGATACTTCTGCTTGAAGGAGCCAACGGCCCGTCCTCTTGCATGCGCAAGAACACTTAGATACGCGTCATGAATCTTGTGGTTGCATGGGCATCCATAGTCATCGTTCCAGGTCCTAATACGCCTGTTATGCATTCCCGCATAAAGCTCACTCAGGATTCGCCTCTTGTACCTCCTCTGGGCATCTTCATCCTTGCTGTCCACATCGTCAGACAGCACCTATACATATAGTAAAACAAATTTGGCATCAAATCACTGATTACATGCCGTGAAGTAGGATTAGGAATTTATGGCTATTTATTTATACATATTCAGAGATTATGGTTCGATTTTTAAGCACAATCGTCTATGTACAGACCAATCTTGAAGAAAATAATGGCACAAACAGATGTAGGTCATTCAAAATCAATTGTCAAGTCCTGGCTAGGAATTATTAGCACGAACACAAACCCTAGTCGGATTACTAGCAGAAATCATTTGCACAGATGACGCAACTAATCACTTATCACCTGTACCATTCAAACAATCAATACACTACACGGATCTAACGAAACTTACTCAGATTTCATGGATTGGGAGAACATAACCACAGGATTTCTATTCCAAAAAGGGGGAGGCAGGAGTAACCAGAGAAACCCTGTGATCTATTTGACACATAAATGGTTATAGATGACTAACCAGCTGTCCGTCGTCGTCGGAGTCGTCGCCGGAGTGGTCGTCGAAGTCATCGCCGGAGTGGTAGTCAGAGTCGTCGCCGGAGTGGTCATCAGAGTCATCGCCGGAGTGGTCGTCAGAGTCGGTGTGGAACTCCGCCTCCGGCTGTGGAAGCTCGACGCTGTCGATGACGTCAGGGTGCAGCGATAACTCACCGACGGTGACGGCAACCTCCGTCTCCATCTCCACGCCGTGCTCCGGTGCTTTAGCAGCCCCAGCGTCGCTACTTCCTCCGATGGGGCGCTTCGGCGGCATCCTCATACACTAACGGCTTTGAGGACTGAGAGGATTGTGTGTGCGTAGCGACGATGGGGGGTGTGGCTGCTCGGGCGCACCATTAATATGGAGTACTGGGAGTTGTGGGAGAGAGGCGGGTGGCGGTCAAACCGATGGCTTGCCTCCCAGTGAGCCTGCGCACCGGACTGCTGGCATGCCTAGCAAAGTTTCACACATCTACTCGCACGCCTCCTGATGACACTGCACAGCGAGCACTCCTCCATCAATTCACACACCTGCACACACGCCTCCCTGTCTACGTGCGTGGCGGACTGCTCGCATGCGTCCCGTCAACTCACGCCTGCTCGCACGCCACACGGGTTGCGCGGCGGCACGTATATTGTTTTTATATTTGGATGATTAATGCTGCCACTTTATTGCTTAGCCGAAGCATGGCACATTTCCATTGTTGGTCTAACGCTCATGGTTTGAATAAATAATCCGTTTGGGTATTGGTTCCCAATTATTAATAATCTCCCGTCTGTAATTAGATAAAGATTACATCAAAACTGGTCTCAAATTTGACAAGTACAATGCCACTTTGTATTGGTGTCCATATGACAACACGATAAGTTTCATGAACTTCAAATAAGTTTTGGATGTACTAGAATTTAAAAATCAAGATTCTCAATGTTTGAAATTTGTTGCACGGGGAGTAAACATGCACCAGTGAGACACATGTGTTTTTGCAATCCATTTAGGTGCACTGTCATGTGTGCACGTAGCTCAAATTTAAATTTTTGCACATTATACCCATAGAAAATCAATCAATCAATGTACTAAAACGTCTTAATGATCTCTGTGAATTTTTTGAAATTAAAACGTCCCTCCTTTGGTAACATGTATGTTCACCGTGAGATAATTAATTTAACATGCATCGTAGTTGCGATGGATTCATGGTGTTTATGTGGATGTGTGCGTTTAGGGGTGGCGGGTGGCTCACAGTACACTACGAGTTGTGAGCCACCGTGTGGGTTGGCCGTTTTGTTAGGCAGGCTGGTGCCACATTAGAGTCGTGAAATCGTTATTTAAAACATTACACAACCCTTCCATACATAAATGTTATGGCCACATGCAGTCGATGGTTGTCCTACACGACACTCGATACTCGCGTGTCACGCTTTCTGTGGGCCCGTGAGGTCGTCGTCCATCACTTTGACGAACAGCCGGCTGTGAGGTTAATTTGACCAGCAAGGTATAATCTTTTTTGTTTGTGTTATGGTGGTATATAGTACGAGTCGAAGAGGTGGGAGGGGACTAGCATATATACTATACGTATGTGTTCGTGAACAAGTACACCTCACTTAGTGTAGGGAATTTTTGGTTACTGAGGCACGTGCCACATCAAAATTGTGAAATTGGTTATTCAAACATCACACAACACCTTTTTGGGCCACATGCATATATATATCCTAGCTAGGACACTCATGTGTGACACTTCCATCTGTGGGCCCACAAGGCCATCGTCGATGCATGCATGCATGCATCACTTTGACCTACATCAGGAGAGGTTAATTAATTTCACCATCGATGAGGATTCTTTTGGGCTGTACATATATTATGGCAGGAGCATATAGTATGCGGGGAAGAGGGGGGAAGGGGACCATCATATGTAGTACGCTTGATATGAACCTCTCTCTGTGTGGGTGCATGGTTTATGGTTTTGAGGCATGTGGCACATCACAGTTGTGCATTTTGGGTATTCAACATATATATGTTTGGCCCACATGCAAAGCGGTGGTAGTTGTCCTCTCGCACCCACTTAAGCGATTATCAGCGATATCGATGCTTTCCATCTGTGGGCCTGCTTGGTCCATCACTTCTTTTTGCCTGACAACAAGAGAGGTTAATTTGACTTAGGAGGGGATTATTATTTTTGCTTTGGGATGACATGCATGATACACTTTGAGCACAGACATATGCATGTGTATGCATGAATCCCTCCCATCGAGTCAAAGTGGCTAGTATAACGACACCATCATGAACCGATCTCGCTCTGTGTGGGGAGCTAGTGTATGATTTTTGACACACACGCCAGATCAATGTTGTGTATTCAAACATGCATGCACGCATCACCTCCATACATATGCATGTAGTGGTTGCCTTCGAACGATACACTCCCTCACATGGTTATCGGCGACAAGCCTATATATTTGTGGGCCCGCGTAGACATCCATGATCACCTTGACCAACAACAAGATAGGTTACCATGGCGGATTCTTCATTTGTTTAGTGTTATTGTAGTATAAGTCATGGTGAGATTCGGACTTAATTAAGTTTGAGCGCATATAATATGCACGCATGCATGCATATATGAATCCCCGTCGTTGGCTTGAAGTGTGGTGTAACATACATATGCATCATCAACCTAACCCTCACTCAGTGTGGGGATTTCTAGTTAAAATCACGGTGCCACATCAAAGTTGTTCATTGTTACTCAAACACACACCTCTCCATACATACGTTTGGGCCACACGCATGCAGTGGTTGTCTTCGGGGACTAGCTAATTGCGTGATTATTGGCGAGCTAATTCATCTCCGGGGTCGCATGGATGGCCATCACTTTGACCAACAACAAGAGAGAGGTTGTATGACCAAGGTGGATTATTCTTGGTCCGTTTTAGGATCCATCTTGGTGAGATATATGCCTCTCTGGCCCGCTGACTAAAAGTGTGTGTGTAGGGGGGGATGGTTGCTACATCGCACTTTGCTAGGTGAACCTCGGTAGGGGGGCATGCATTCACAGCTTAATTAGGATTCCATTCATGGCGACACAAGGGGGGTGGGGGGCTGCTAGCTACTTCGCACTTTGCTAGGTGAACCTCGGTTGGGGGGGGGGGGGAGCATGCTCATAGCTTAGGATTCTGTAACGCCCTGAGACCGTTGCGCCAGGTGTCTTCCAGCTATTCGCCGACGTTGCCATGTCATTTGCTCGCGTGTTGCATTTTGCCATGTCATCATCCGCATTGCATCATCATGTTTTCGAAACTTGCATCCGTCCCGGTCTCCTTGTTCTCTCCGTTGTCCGTTCTGAGCCCAACCACACTCGCACACGCCCACGGCACGTCCGAAATATTATTTTATAAGTGGCCGAAAAATGTTCTTGGAATGGGTTGAAAGTTGACATGCGTTGTTGTTATGTTGTCAGTAGACCGCCTGTCAAGTTTCATCGCATTCGGAGTTCGTTTGATAGCCCAACCGTTAAACTATAGCGGCAGTATAGCCGGTCTAACGTCGGACGTTTTCGGTTTCCGAAAACTGTTGTCGGGCTTCCCTCTCTTTCCTCCCTAGACCGTCTACACAGTCCACTACCTACCGCCAGGCCCAACCTAACCTCTCCCGTCAGCCCGCGGCCCTCCTCGCGCGCGCGTCCGAAAGCTGTCCCGGACCCGACCCGGGCAGTCGTCACCGTTGGATCCGGATCATCCCCAAACGTCCCTAAAACATCTTCATTTTGTTCATTGGACTCCCTCGCCTATTTCTTTCGTCCGTCCGATTACGATCGGAGGGGATAATAGCCCCTACCCAATTCCCACCTACTATATATAGCAGATAAACTCCTAACCCTAAATTTAGGGACAATGTACCATCCATCTCCTCAACCGCCGCCGCTACTCTCTCCCTTGGGATCCTCCTAGATCCCCTCCTCATCTCCTCCTGCACCAACCTCAGCTCCATCTCGTCTTTCAGTGCCGGGCCAACCAGCATCGCCGCTGCCACCAGCCACACTGGATCGATCCAGCGGCCAGGGAACAGTGACCCCGTGCCGCCCCGTCACGCCACCTCTCCCTTCCTTCTTCCCGTTTCTTCCTTCTCCTCTCGCATCTGGCTCCCTCTCCTTTTCCCTCGTAGAAGCCCGCCATGGCGTCTAGGAGGCTTCAGGAACCAGCAGCTCCAGTTTCACGTCGGATCCACCAGGGAACAGACGGATCCATCGTCCTCGACCCCATGACCTCCTCCTCCATGCCTCCCCATCATCATCTTCGGTGCCAAGCTGCCGCCAAGCTTTGCCTCGCCGGAGTTCCCGCGCCAAGACACCTCGGCCTCCTCCAACCCTGTTGAGGCGTGCCACCACACCGACGAGCCAGACCCTCCCCGTCGCGCAGCATTTCTCCGGAGCCCCAGACGCACCAGGCCGCCACTGCATCCCCTGCTTCCCGCCGGCCGGCCTCTGCTTCTCGCCGGCCGGCCACTGCTTCCTCTTCATCGAGCAGGAACTCGCTCGCTCCAGCACGCCCCACGCCGCGCCAAGGCCCTCTTCGCCCGGATCCCGTCGCTGGCCTCCAGCATCAGCTGCGCCTCCTCTGTGACCCGCAACCCCTACGCTCCGTTGACCTCACCGTCTCGCTAAGGCTGGCCTATGCTGTCTGTTCCTCTGCACCGGGAGAGGCGGGTTCGTCCGCATCGATCTCGCGCGGTCAACGCACGCATCGCCAGCCGCTCGGCGCCCTGCTTCAGCCCGCCAGATCCGCCGGCCTGTTGGCCCATGGGTGAGCAGGCTAACAGCCCCTCTCCTGTGCTCCTAATGGGCCAGCTAGATACGGACCGTTTCGTGTTTTTTTCCTTAGAACGTTTTTCCTATTTTTTCCAGAGAGTGCAGTTTTACAGTAAAGCCCTTGCACTTCATGCATATCCTAACTTCACAACCGTGCATCAGAATTAAACAAACTTAATATGTAAAGTGCTTAGAATTTTGTGTAGTTTAATAATGTGCCTTTTTCATCCATTTTTAAAATGTTGTTTTCTTTATTTTACATAATGCCATGTTAAAAATGCTTTAATTCATAACTAAATAACCGTAGCTCGGATTTAAATAAACTTTATATGTAAATGGGGTAGGAAAATGCCTAGTTTAACATGGTGTACTTACTTTGCATGTTTAACAACTCTAAAATATGGTTTAGGGCAGAACAGTACCAAATCAAAAATATGCATATGAGGTTTTCCGGACTTGTTGTTTGTTGTTCCGGCCTCATTTAAACTTACCTAGATAGGTAGTTTTCATATGCTTCATCCCTTGCCATGTTTTAAAAAACATTTAATATTGTTGAGTACATAAACATGCGAGAACTAAATAGCTGACATGGTGTTTCGTCAATATGCATATTGAGCTCCACTTAATTTGTAGTTCTGTTTGTGCACTTTGCCATGTCATGCCTCATTATACCAGACATGCATCATACTTGGTTGTGCATCATGCCATGCTTATGTGATGGTTGTTTACTATGTTGTTTGCTTCTTTTCGGGTTGCTTCTCTCGTTAGCTTCCGTTTCGTTTCGGAGTTGTGAGGATCCGCTCGACTACGTCTGTTTGTCTTCTTCATGGACTCGTTCTTCTTTCTTGCGGGATCTCAGGCAAGATGACCATACCCTCGAAATCACTTCTATCTTTGCTTGCTAGTTGTTCGCTCTATTGCTATGCCGCGATACCTACCACTTGCTATATCATGCCTCTAATATTGCCATGTCAAGCCTCTAACCCACTTTTCCTAGCAAACTGTTGTTTGTCTATGTTACCGCTTTGCTCAGCTCCTCTTATAGCATTGCTAGTTGCAGGTGAAGTTGAAGTTTGTTCCATGTTGAAACATGGATATTGTTGGGATATCACAATATTTCTTATTTAATTAATGCATCTATATACTTGGTAAAGGGTGGAAGGCTCGGCCTTATGCCCGGTGTTTTTTCCCACTCTTGTCGCCCTAGTTTCCGTCATACAGGTGTTATCTTCCTTGATTTTGCGTTCCTTACGTGGTTGGGTGTTATGGGAACCCCTTGACAGTTCCCTTTGAATAAAACTCCTCCAGCAAGGCCCAACCTTGGTTTTACCATTTGCCTCACCACCACCTACTTTTCCCTTGGGAGTCACGCTCCCGAGGGTCATCTTTATTTTAACCCCTCGGGCCAGTGCTTGTCTAAGTGTTGGTCCGAACCTGTCAGCTGTCGGTGGCCACCAGGGGCAACTCTGGGTTGGCCTACCGGAATCTTGGACAATCCGGTGTTTCCCTGAGCACGAGATATGTGCAGCTCCTATCGGGATGTCGGCGCATTGGGCGGTCTTGCTGGTCTTGTTTTACCATTGTCGAAATGTCTTGTAACCGGGATTCCGAGTCTGATCGGGTCTTCCTGGGAGAAGGAATATCCTTCGTTGACCATGAGAGCTTGTGATGGGCTAAGTTGGGACACCCCTGCAGGGTTTTGAACTTTCGAAAGCCGTGCCCGTGGTTATGTGGCAGATGGGAATTTGTTAATATCCGGTTGTAGAGAACTTGAAACTTAACTTAATTAAAATGAATCAACCGCGTGTGTAGCCATGATGGTTTCTTCTCGGCGGAGTCCGGGAAGTGAACAAGGTTCTTGTGTTATGTTTGTGCATAAGTAGTTTCAGGATCACTTCTTGATCACTTCTAGTTGACGACCGTGCTTTGCTTCTCTTCTCGCTCTTATTTGCGTATGTTAGCCACCATATATGCTTAGTGCTTGATGCAGCTTCACCTCATTACTCTTTCCTACCCATGAGCTTAAATAGTCTTGATCTCGCGGGTGTGAGATTGCCGAGTCCTCGTGGCTCACAGATACTTCCAAACAGTTGCAGGTGCCGATGATTCCAATGCAGATGACGCAACCGAGCTTAGGTGGGAGCTCAATGAAGATCTTGTTCGTTGTGTTGTGTTGTTTCCTGTTGATCAGTAGTGGAGCCCAGTTGGGACGACCGGGGATCTAGCATTTGGGGTTGTCTTCTTTTATTTTGGTTCTGTAGTCGGACCTTGATTGTATTCTGGTTGATGTATGTTTAACCTGTATCTGTGTGAAGTGGCGATTGTAAGCCAACTCTTTATCCCTTTCTTATTCAGTACATGGGATGTGTGAAGATTACCCCTCTTGCAACAAGCCTACCATGCGCCTATTCCACTAAGTCATGCCCTGACATGTGGGAGATATAGCCGCATTGTGGGTGTAACTGATTCCCTTCATGGCGACACGAGGGGGGCTGCTAGCTACTTCGCACTTTGCTAGGTGAACCTCGGTTGGGGTGGGGGCATGTGCATTCACGGCTTAGGATTCCCTTCGTGCCGACACGAGGGAGGGGTGGCTGCTAGCTACTTCACACTTTTCTAGGGTGAACCTCGGTTGGGGGGCATGCATTCATAACTTAGCTAGGATTCCCTTCATGCCGACACAAGGGAGGGGGGCTGCTAGCTACTTCGCACTTTGCTAGGTGAACCTCGGTTGGGGGGGCATGCATTCATAGCTTAGGAATCCCTTCGTGCCGACATGAGGGAGGGGGGCTGCTAGCTCTACTTCACACTTTGCTAGGTGAACCTCCGTTGGGGGGCATGCATTCATAGCTTAGGATTCCCTTCGTGCCGACACGAGGGAGGGGGGCTGATAGCTACTTCACACTTTGCTACGGTGAACCTCAGTTGGGGGGCATGCATTCATATATAGCTTAGGATTCTCTTTGTGTCGACACGAGGGAGGAGGGGGGCTGCTAGCTACTTCGCACTTTGCTAGGTGCACCTCGGTTGAGGGGGAGGGGGCATGCATTCATATATAGCTTAGGATTCCCTTCGTGACGACACGGGGGAGGAGGGGGATGCTAGCTACTTCGCACTTTGCTAGGTGAACCTCGGTTGAGGGGGAGGGGGCATGCATTCATAGCTTAGGATTCCCTTCGTGCCGACACGAGAGGGTGGGAGCAAGCAATACCGTGCGCTTTGCGAGAGAGGTGCCACATCGAAGTTGCATTTGGTATTTGAAAATCAAACCACCCTTTTGATACATAAATTTGGTCCACATGCAAGTGTGTTTGTGTTCTGACCATCTTCCGCGTCATTTTTCGCCAAATTTATGAACATTAAACAAGTCGGATGATGCAACAGACACGGTTCACTCAAATTAAGCGTGTGCCACGCTGGTGCACCTGTCACGCACACATCCGCACAGTACATTGGGCTCCACGAGACTCCCCTCTCAAAAATATCTGCTCGCTTCGAGGGTTTTTCTGTTTCATAACACACGGTGGTTATCTCCGGACCGTGTGCGATGTTTCTTGTTCCCAATCCCGCCTGCATCAAAAATATCTGCCTGCCTCGTGGGTTTTTCTTTTTCATAACACACGGTTGTTATCTCCGGACCGTGTGCGATGCACTATCAACAAAATTTTCAATAGCCCGACATTTCACTCCCGCGTAGTAAAATTTTCAGTACCCACGTCATTTCCTCAAACACCACGCGCCCCTCCACACACACACACACACACACACACCAAAACCTCCTCAAGCGTGCGCGCGCGGGCGTGTGCGCACACACACACACACCCTCCCTCGCTCGAAACCCTACCAAAGTCCCCGCCGCTGTCGCCACCGCAAGGCCTCCATTGTCAACATCTGCCGGTTTGCCCGTGCAGCTTACCCACCGATCTCCATACCCAGGCCGCCCTGAGTTTCTTAGATGATGCCTGCCAAACGCCCCCTTTCCCATAGATCCCCATCCCCATCCCCCACTCCAGAGTGTCATAGTCTAAGCCCGGCTATGCTTGCCCTAGAGCTCGAGGAGCGACTGGCCCAAAAGAGGTGTATAGTGGTCTCTTCGCCCGACGTCGCCAAGGAAGCTGACGACCATTACTGGCGGCAGGCACTCAAGCAGCGCGCTAGAGTATGCGGGCATGTCTCATCCGCCGGCTACGACATCAAAGTCATCGAGAGCGACGCCCTGAGGCGGGCTGTGTCACATGTCAAGTGGCCCACCCCAACCCGGGTTCAACCGTTGTTGATCTCATCCATGGCCCCACTGCTGATCTCCTCTGGCTTGCTGTCAACAACTTGCCATTCTACATCGCTATCAAGCCCCTTTTGTCATTTCTGAAGGACACGTTCTGCGACGCTGGCTTGGGATCCACAGCTTCCAAGTCAGACCTCATTGACGGCGACCACGAGGAGGGCACCCTCTCCTGCTCTTCCAAGGGGAAAGAGCCCATCTGCTCTTCCAAGGGGAAAGCGCCTGTCTGCGATATCAGGGAGGGCACCCTACAGTCGTGCTCTTCCAAGGGGAAGGAGCCCATCTGCGACAACATGGAGCGCATCCAGGGTCCGTGCTCTTCCCACGGGAACGAGCCCATCTGTGACAAGTGAGGAAACCCATTTGTTTATTTCAGTTGTTCACAATGTGATGCTCTATATGTGCAATTATTTACCGTGCAGTACATTTCATCAATCCAGTTTTAAACATACCGATAGGAATGCATATATTTGCTTGCTGTTAAGCCTGTTATAGCTAGCATATGCCTCTTTTAATGTTTTTTGATTGTTCAGTTGTTTGTAGTTAGCATATGTTCAGTTTCAAATTCTATCTTTGGTTGTTCGTAGTATGCCTTGTTTATTCCAGTTATTCACAACATGATGTTCTATATGTGCAAGTATGAACTGTGCAGTTCAATTTCATCAGTACCAGTTTCAACAATACCACTATGAATGACTACATTTGGTTGCTGCATCTTGTAGTTAACATGCCTTTCCATTTTTATTTAACCATAACTAGTTTACTTAGACCGGCACAATACCAGTTTGAATGACCATGTTTGCTTGTTGTTAAATGTTAGGCCTATTGTAGTTAGCACACCTTTTCCACTTGTTTTGCCTTACTAGCGTGCTTAAGCCTGCACACTGAAGCTATCTTTTGGAGATTATTTTGTCTGCCATGTGTAATTTTGGTTGATGTTTAGCCTGTTGTGCTTAACATGCTTCTTGATGTACCTACACAGGACAATTTTGGGAACGACTGCTGTTTTCCATCGAGGTTAGTTTCATCCCATGGCTTATATCAGCTCACTGTTCAGGATATCCGTAGCTGGTACCATATAGGCCGGCGGCTGATAAGGAACTAATCGGTGAATCGGACTTTTAACTAAATATATCTGCAACCCATTTTTCCTTAGGTTAACTAGGGCCATATGTAATATATTTGAGGCTACATAGCAACATGCACTATACTTAATGTCTAAATATGCAATCCTAGGCTACATAGCAACAAGGAAGAGTGTTACATTAATGTTCTAATGATGTCTAGATATACGTAGAAGAGCAGTAGCAACAACAACAACAACAACGCAGCCTTGGTTGGATACTCAACTTAGCTAGAGGTTAGAGTTAGTTTCTAGGTCATTACTAACCCTGAACTAACTCCATCCAAAGAGTTGTTTGGATGGGAGGGTTAGATTGACAATAAATGCACTAGGAGAACTAGCTCCAATTAGAACCTCTTGGGTTGGATACTAGTTTTTTGGGTGGGTTATAGATGCAACTAGCTCAAACTAGCCCTCATGTTTAGATATACTTTAGGGCTATTTGAGCCTGAACTAGCTCAAACTAACTGTAACCCGTGGATACAGCAGCAGATAATTTTTAAGAACAAACTAAACTCCTTCCGGCCCATAATATA
Source organism: Triticum urartu (assembly GCF_056163025.1). NCBI lineage: Eukaryota > Viridiplantae > Streptophyta > Magnoliopsida > Poales > Poaceae > Triticum > Triticum urartu. Next base: position 394,702,125 of record NC_141875.1, read on the forward strand.
AGATGTTAATTAATCTAATATGTGAGTATATTGGATGTTATAAGATACTCCCTCCATTCCTAAATATTTGTTCTTTTTAGTGATTTCAAATGGACTACCACATACGGATGTATATAGACATATTATAAAAGAGTGTTGTACTACATCATTGTGCCATTGCTGTCTAGCTTCTAATATTAACTTGGTGCTTTTAGGTACATATGTCATTGGTAAAGATTCGTGTTTCGACCCTTTCTGCGTATGGGGCAATGAGATATCGATGAACCAGCATCAAGTGAGGAAGCTGATAAATATTGTTAGTAAAATGGGTCCAAAGATGGCAATTAAACTATTTGTTTACACTTTATCCAAGACAACAACGAACTGCAGGATGGTAAGTAAGAATTCTGCAACCTTCTTTTTACTGCCCATAATGAGTTGTGTTAGATGACAATGTCTGAAATCTTATTCCTTTGTAGTGGTTGCCAAAGCAGTTTACTCAAGATTACCTCTCAAACTACATGATTGGTGGGCATGCAAAGGTTAAAGTTTTTCTACCAGAACACGATGATTATCTAGATGTTTTCATGAAGACTATGAAGGATGGGCGGTCGGCCATCACAAGGGGTTGGACTAGAGTCATGCGTCCCTTCTGCATGGAGGAGGGCACAATATGGGCATTCCGCTTCACCTTGTTCAGCAACCAGAATATATTTCACCTCTTTCTTTACCGTCTTTAATAGTACAAGCATATAACTTTGGTTCATCATTCTTTATTTGGTTCTTATGTAATTCTTGAACATATGTACCTATGAATCGAATAGTGCATTGGTTGTTTGAACCTGATGGATATGAATAAAGTTGTTGCATACATTCAAATTCAAATCCAAATGCGGTACAATTTGGAAAAGCAGCAATTAAATTACGGTGAAATTATGTTCTCCAGGTTGTTACGACACACACGGTTGGTAAAGCACAAACGTTTGCGATATGCACCATAATCCGAGACAGTTCACAGAGAGGAAACGTGTGCAAGCATGCACACAGTTGCCATTTGCAAAGCGTGAGCGATGTCAGGTAATATCACAAACGGTGCGGGCAAACTAAACGTTTCTGTTAGTTGCCTTATCGTACACGATTCACAACCATGAACTGTTTCTGATGAAGTATGCATCGTAAACGTTGCACCACAGAATAGCGTGTGCGATAGTTGTCGTGTACGATGATGTTACGATGGTCCGATGTTTTGTAATCCTGTTCAACACTCGTACAACGATTAGCTAATCTTCTTAACGGTGAACCGTTTGTGATGGGCCGCGCATCATACACGTTCTATAATAGTGAACCGTTTGTGATGGACCACACATCGTAAACGTAGCACCACATAATACCGACTGCAATGGCAATGAGAGTAGAAACGAGTAGGAGTACTCTAGAGGCCCTATTCCCGAGGTTTCTGGGTCGTGTGGGAAGGACCCCCTATCGCCCACACTCACTTGGCGACGGTTCCAAATGTCGTCCTGGAAAGGGGTTTTAAACCGTTTGTTTAGGACCGACGCGCACCAGTGCATCCCATGATCCCTATTAATATACAAGTGGATTGGATCTAGATTAGATTGCTCACCATCATAATGCAATAGAGAGGATTGTTAGTGAAGCGTGTTGATGCAGATTCCCACCGCTAGTGTGACGCCCCGAGACCGATGCTCCAGATGTCTTCCAGTTATTCCTCGTCGTTTCCATGTCATTCACTTGCGTGTTGCACCTTTCCATGTCACCATATGCATTTCATCCGCATGTTTTTCAAAACTTGCATCCATCCATAGTTGTCCAGTCTCCCAATTCTCTCCATTGTCCGTTCTGAGTCCAACCACACTCGCACGCGCCCCCGGCACCTCTGGAATATTATTTTATAAGTGAGTTAAACACATTCTCGGAATGGGTTGAGAGTTGGCGTGCGACCTTGTTTTATTGTAGGTAGACCGCCTGCCAGATTTCATCGCATTCGGAGTCCGTTTGATGCCCAACGGATAACTATAGGGACACTATAGCCGGTAAAACGTCAGACGTTTTCGGTATCCGAAAACCATTGTCAGGCTGCACTGCTTCCCACTCATCTCAGCCCAACCCCTCTTCACAACCAACTAGGCCTGCCTAATCCCCCCTCTTGATCGGAACCATCGGATCGTGATCGGAGGGTCTGAAACCCCCCTAAAACCCCCTAACACTAACCCCTGCCTATTTAAGCAGCTCCTACCCCTCCATTTTTGGAAACCCTAACTCCTAGCCTCCACCTACCTCTAGCCAGCCACCGCCCTCCTCCAAATCCGTGCTGGCCGCCCCTTCTCCACCACTTGGCACCGTCCCAGCGGGCAACTGCCATCAGCACCGCTGCCCGCGGCCACTCAAGAGGCGCCACGTTGCCTCCTGCCTGCCACCTCGCTGCGGCCCTCCGGGCCCATGGGGAGCCCTCCCTGGGCCACAACCGGGCCGTGCCACCGTGGTACGAGCCCCTCTATGGCCGCTCGCTCCGCCTTGCTGGAAGGTCGCCTCCGCCGCCAGACCCTAGGAGCACCACCACGCCTCTGCGCTCAAGCCTCCCGCAAGCCCGAGAGAGTGCCCCGCTGCTCTCCCTAACCTACTACGACCCACGCCACCCCGTCGCCGTCCTGCTACTGGCAGCCGCACCGGCGAGCACGCGCCGCCGGACATCCTCTGCCAAATCCATGTCGGAGCTGCCCGGATCTGACGCCCCCGCATCCATTCCGGCCTCCTCTGCTCGCCCCGCCACATCCTCGCGCCGCCATCGGCCCTCTGCCTGCATCCAACCACCGCGGGACCACGTCGTCCCGGCGCTGCCTCGAACCCTGGAACCAAATGTGATGATGCACCGCACCATCCCGCCTGGCCTCGTCCACCTGGACCGCGTCGTCCTGGATCCGCGTCAACCCTCCATACAAATGGGCCTCCCGTTCGTTCCACCCCGCCATCCCGCTTCTCGCCGCCCCGCTTCCCGCCGTCTAGTTGGCCCACGGGCCCTAGGTGAGCACCCGGCAGTTATCCCTCGTCCAATGCGCTGCTTAATTATCTGACGCTCAGATCCAATATTTCTCCAAGTCATTCTGCGAATTCATATCTTATTGCATTTTGTCATGTTTGTATCTTGGTAACCGTGCATCCTATGAACATGATTTATATATGTAAAATCGTTTACTCTTAGTGCTCTATATGATGGTGCCATTTGCATTCATGTTAGGATTCATCTTCATGTCATAATGTTTGTTCTAAAAGTGCATCCTGATGTTAAGTGATGCTAACTATAGAAAACTGTTAAAACTTTTCATCTTTGCTTGATGATTCCCATTGATCAAGAGCTCATATGCATATGATTCCTTCGTGTGATTTGCTCCATGTTATGTTTAATTTGATTTCATGGCCTTGGTTGCCATTCATAGTTGTTGTAGCATGTCTCCTTATTGCTCTCAAGTTGTCATCATGCTAAATCTGTTAATCTGTTAACAACATGTTCCATTTTGTAAAAACCATAGTAATTAATCTATGCATCTTATGAAGTTGTGCCCATGGAGTAAGTTAGAGTATGCAATGTATACTACATGTCCATGTCTTTTCCATAAATATTAAAATTGCTATGCTTGCTGAGATGTGCCTCTCAAGTTAGCATCATGATGTTAATGTTTGTGTTCCTAGATTTTTGAAATCATGGTTGCATATTGTTTTGATGGTTCCCATGAACTTGTTGCTCCTACAGATATGCCATGTTGTATGTTTTGAGCTCCATGATATGTAATACCATGCCATGCTATTTAATGCCATGTTCAAGCACTGTAGCATATTTGTTTCATGCCTCCAACATGCCATCATTTTCACTCTACTGTCATACATGCCCAGTTTTGTCCTAATCTGTAACAGAACTTTGCATTTTGCACTGATCATATTGAATTAACCCTGATGCCTATGAACCTGGACCTTAAAAGATGTGTTGAAATATATCATGTCTACTTTAAGTGCATACCTATTTTGTGCCCATTGAGTTACTGTAGCTTTCTGTTTTGATGATTGCGAAGTGCCTAGTTGTTGTTTAGGCAGATTGTTGTTATATCTTGTTTTGAGTGTGTGTGTTGAACCGTTGCTCCGTTTGGATCATGTCCTATATGAAACTTGCTTAGAATTGTATGTAGTTTCATCACGACTTGTTGCATCCTTGTTTTGAGTGTTTGTGATTGATGTTTGCATGCATTTTGCATCAATGCCATGTTTAACTTCTATTTCTCATATCTCTTAGACCGTAGCTCCGAATTAAATGATCTACATATGTAACTTGACTAGAAAAATATGTGTAGATCATCATGGCGCATGTTAACTTGCTGTTTAAAAACTTCAACATAATGTTTAATTCAGACCAGTACCGAATTCAAATTTCCCATATGGAGACTTTCCAGAATTGTTATGTGTTGTTTCCGGCCTCACTTAAACTTGTTTTGGTGTGGGTTCTTTCATGCATCATATCTTGCCATGAGTAACAACATTTAACCTTGTCATGCATCATACTTGGTTGTGCATCATGGCTTGTTGATGTGTTGATTGTTGACTATGTTGTTTGCTCCTTTCCGGTTGTGCTTCTTCTCGATAGTTCTGTTTTCGTTGATGATTGTTACCTTGAATCTCACTACTATCTTTGCTATGCAGTTGTATCGATGCCATCGCTATGTCGAGCTACCCACCACTTGTTTATCGAGCCTCCCAATATGCCATGAAACATCCTCTAACCTTTTCACCATCCCAGCAAACTGTTGTTTGACTATGTTACCGCTTTGCTCAGCCCCTCTCATAGCATTGCTAGTTGCAGGTGCAGTTGCAGTTTGTTCCATGTTGGGACATGGATATCTTGGGATATCACAATGTCTCTTATTTAATTAATGCACATATTGTTGGAAATATGCCCTAGAGGCAATAATAAAATGGTTATTATTCTATTTCCTTGTTCATGATAATTGCCTATTGTTCATGCTATAATTGTGTTATCTGGAAATGGTAATACATGTGTGAATACATAGACCACAACATGTCCCTAGTGAGCCTCTAGTTGACTAGCTCGTTGATCAATAGATGGTTAAGGTTTCCTGACCATGGACACTGGATGTCGTTGATAACGGGATCACATCATTAGGAGAATGACGTGATGGACAAGACCCAATCCTAAGCCTAGCACAAGATCATGTAGTTCGTATGCTAAAGCTTTTCTAATGTCAAGTATCTTTTCCTTAGACCATGAGATTGTGCAACTCCCAGATACCGTAGGAATGCTTTTGGTGTGCCAAATGTCACAATGTAACTGGGTGGCTATAAAGGTGTACTACGGGTATCTCCAAAAGTATCTGTTGGGTTGGCATGAATCGAGACTGGGATTTGTCACTCCGTATGACGGAGAGGTATCTCTAGGACCACTCGGTAGGCCATCATCATAATGAGCTCAGTGTGATCAAGGATTTGATCATGGGATGATGTGTTACAGAACGAGTAATGAGATTTTCCGTAACAAGGTTGAACAAGGTATCGGTATACCGACGATCGAATCTCGGGCAAGTGCTATACCGGTAGACAAAGGGAATCATATACGGGATTGATTGAATCCTTGACATCGTGGTTCATCTGATGAGATCATCGTGGAGCATGTGGGAGCCAACATGGGTATCCAGATCACGCTGTTGTCTATTGGCCGGAGAGATGTCTCAGTCATGTCTGGATGCCTCCCGAACCCGTAGGGTCTGCACACTTAAGGTTCGATGACGCCAGGGTTATAGGGAATAGATGTACGTGGTTACCGAATGTTGTTCGGAGTCCCGGATGAGATCCCGGACATCACCAGGAGTTCTGGAATGTCCTGAGGTAAAGATTTATATATGGGAAGTTCAGTTTCAGTCACGGGAAAGGTTTTGGGGTTTATCGGTATTGTACCGGGACCACCGAAGGGGTTCCAGGGGTCCACCGGGAGGGTCCACCTGCCCTGAAGGACCAGCCCCTTAGTGGGCTGGTGCGCCCCTCCCCCCAAGGGCCCAAGGCGCCTAGGGTTGGAAACCCTAGGGGGCCGCTGCCCCCTGGGGGCGGGCGCCCCCCCCTAGTTGGAAACCCTAAGGGGGCCACTGCCCCCCCGAGGGGCCGCTGCCCCCCTCTCCCCTTTCCCCTATAAATAGTGGGGGTGGGAGGGCAACCTCACCCCTTCTCCTGGTGTAGCCCTACCCCTCTCCCTCCTCGTCTCTTGCAGTGCTTGGCGAAGCCCTGCTGGAGTGCCACGCTCCTCCACCACCACCACGCCGACGTGCTGCTGCTGGACGGAGTCTTCCCCAACCTCTCCCTCTCTCCTTGCTGGATCAAGGCGCGGGAGACGTCACCGGGCTGCACGTGTGTTGAACGCAGAGGCACCGTTGTTCGGTGCTTAGATCGGAATCGGCCACGATCTGAATCGCTTCGTGTACGACTCCACCGACCGCGTTCTTACAACGCTTCCGCATCGCGATCTTCAAAGGTACGAAGATGCACTCCCCTCTTGTTGCAAGTAAACTCCATAGATTGATCTTGGTGATGCGTAGAATTTTTTTAATTTCTGCAACAATCCCCAACACATATATACTTGGTAAAGGGTGGAAGCCTCAGCCTTTTTCCTGGTGTTTTGTTCCACTCTTGCCTCCCTAGTTTCCGTCATACCGGTGTTATGTTCCTTGATTTTGCGTTCCTAACACGGTCGGGGGTTATGGCCCCCCCTTGACTGTTCGCTTTGAATAAAACTCCTCCAACGAGGCCCAACATTGGTTTTAACATTTGCCCAACATAATAAATATGATATTAAATTTTACGCATGTTAAAACCAGGAGCCGCTGCCGCCGCCGAGGTTCGTTATTCAACATAGGGGCCAGTGATGATGGTGCTGGTCCAAACTAGAGAGCACTATGTGCGGCCGCCCCTTGGCAACTTGGGGTATTTGGCACCTATACACGTCGCTTATCCGATCGTGGCCTGAGAAGAGATACACGCGGCTCCTATCGGGGTGTAGGCATGTCGGGAGATCTTGCTGGACTTGTTTTACCATTGTCAAAATGTCATGTGAACTGGGATTCCGAGCTTGATCGGGTTGTTCAGTAATGGAGGATTTTCCTCCGCGGATCGTGAGTGTTTGTGATGGACTAAGTTGGGACACACTTGCAGGGTTTAATCTTTTGAAAGCCGTGCCCTCGGTTATGTGGCAGATTGGGAATTTTTAATATCCGGTTGTAGAGAACTTGACACTAAACCCAAAACATAATACACCAAGTGCTTGAGTAACCGTGACCGTCTCTTTTCGATGAGTTCGGGAAGATTACTGATGTCTACTACACAACCTTCTTCTTGTAGACGTTGTTGGGCCTCCAAGTGCAGAGGTTTGTAGGACAATAGAAAATTTCCCTCAAGTGGATGACATAAGGTTTATCATTCCGTGGGAGGCATAGGATGAAGATGGTCTCTCTCAAACAACCCTGCAACCAAATAACAAAGAGTCTCTTGTGTCCCCAACACACCCAATACAATGGTAAATTGTATAGGTGCACTAGTTCGGCGAAGAGATGGTGATACAAGTGCAATATGGATGGTAGATATAGGTTTTTGTAATCTGAAATTATAAAAACAGCAAGGTAACTAATGATAAAAGTGAGCGAAAACGGTACTACAATGCGTTGAAACAAGGCCTAGGGTTCATACTTTCACTAGTGCAAGTCCTCTCAACAATAATAACATAATTGGATTATTTAACAATCCCTCAAAATGCAACAAAGAGTCACTCCAAAGTCACTAATAGCGGAGAACAAACGGAGAGATTATTGTAGGGTACGAAACCACCTCAAAGTTATCATTTCTGATCGATTTATTCAAGAGTCTGTAGTAAAATAACATGAAGCTATTCTTTCTGTTCGATCTATCCTAGAGTTTTTACTAGAATAACACCTTGAGATGCAAATGAACCAAAACCCTAATGTCACCTAGATACTCCAATGTCACCTCAAGTATCCATGCGTATGATTATACGATATGCATCACACAATCTCAAATTCATCTATTCAACCAACACAAAGAACTTCAAAGAGTGCCCCAAAGTTTCTACTGGAGAGTCAAGAAGAAAGCGTGTTCCAACCCCTATGCATAAGTTCACAAGGTCACGGAACTCACAAGTTGATCACCAAAACATACATCAATGGAATCACGTGAATATCCCATTGTCACCACAGATAAGCACATGCAAGACATACATCAAGTGTTCTCAAATCCTTAAAGACTCAATCCGATAAGATAACTTCAAAGGGAAAACTCAATCCATTACAAGATAGTAGAGGGGGAGAAACATCATAAGATCCAACTATAATAGCAAAGCTCGTGATACATCAAGATCGTGCCATATGAAGAACACGAGAGAGAGAGATCAAACACATAGCTACTAGTACATACCCTCAGCCCCGAGGGTGAACTAATCCCTCCTCATCATGGAGAGCGCCGGGATGATGAAGATGACCACCTGTGATGGATCTCCCCTTCGGCAGGGTGCCGGAATAGGGTCCCGATTGGTTTTTGGTGGCTACAGAGGCTTGCGGCGGCGGAACTCCCGATCTAGGTTTCTTTTCGGGGGTTTCTGTATTTATAGGAATTTTTTGCGGCGGTCTCACGTCAGGGGGGTCTCTGATTCATCCACGAGATAGGGGGGGTGAGCCTAGGGGGGTAGGGCGTTCCCTCAACCCTCGTGGATGGCTCGGGATTCTTCTAGCCCAACTCTTTTACTTCGGGGGCTTCTTTTGGTCCATAAAAAATCATCAAAAATTGGCACACCAATTAGACTCCGTTTGGTATTCCTTTTCTATAAAACTCAAAAACAAGGAAAAAACAGAAACTGGGACTGGGCTCTAGGTTAATAGGTTTGTCCCAAAAATCATATAAAATAGCATATAAATGCATATAAAACATCCAAGACGGATAATATAATAGCATGGAACAATCAAAAGTTATAGATACGTTGGAGACGTATCAAGCATCCCCAAGCTTAATTCCTGCTCATCCTTTAGTAGGTAAATGATAAAAACTGATTTTTTTGATGTGGAATGCTACCTAACATAATTATCAATGTAATTTTCTTTATTGTGGCATGAATGTTCAGATCCGAAAGATTCAAGACAAAATTAATATTGACATAAAAATAATAATACTTCAAGCATACTAACAAAGTAATCATGTCTTCTCAAAATAACATGGCCAAAGAAATTTCATCCCTACAAAACCATATAGTCTGGCTCTGCTCCATCTTCATCACACAAAATATTCAAATCATGCACAACTCCGATGACAAGCCATGAGATTGTTTCATACTTTTGATGTTCTCAAACTTTTTCAACTTTCACGCAATACATGAGCTTGAGCCATGGACATAGCACTATAGGTGGAATAGACGATGGTTGTGGAGAAGACAAAAAGAAGGAGATAGTCTCACATCAACTAGGCGTATCAACGGGCTATGGAGATGCCCATCAATAGATATCAATGTGAGTGAGTAGGGATTGCCATGCAACGGATGCACTAGAGATATAAGTGTATGAAAGCTCAAAAAGAAACTAAGTGGGTGTGCATCCAACTTGCTTGCTCAGGAAGACCTCGAGCATTTGAGGAAGCCCATCGTTGGAATATACAAGCCAAGTTCTATAATGAAAATTTCCCACTAGTATATGAAAGTGACAACATAGGAGACTCTCTATCATGAAGATCATGGTGCTACTTTGAAGCACAAGTGTGGTAAAAGGATAGTAGCACTGCCCCTTCTCTCTTTTTCTCTCATTTTTTTGTTTTTTGGGCCTTCTCTTTTTTTGGCTTTCTCTTTTTTTCCTCACATGGGACAATGCTCTAATAATGAAGATCATCACACTTTTATTTACTTACAACTCAAGAATTACAACTCGATACTTAGAACAAAATATGACTATATGAATGTCTCCGGCGGTGTACCGGGATGTGCAATGAATCAAGAGTGACATGTATGAAAGAATTATGAATTTTGTCTTTGCCACAAATACAATGAAAACTACATGATCATGCAAAGCAATATGACAATGATGAAGCGTGTCATAATAAACAAAATGGTGGAAACTTGCATGGCAATATATCTCGGAATGTCTATGGAAATGCCATAATAGGTAGGTATGGTGGCTGTTTTAAGGAAGGTATATGGTGGGTTTATGGTACCGGTGAAAATTGTGTGGTACTAGAGAGGCTAGCAATGGTGGAAGGATGAGAGTGCGTATAATCCATGGACTCAACATTAGTCATAAAGAACACACATACTTATTGCAAAAGTCTATTAGATATCGAAACAAAGTACTGTTGGGGAACGTAGCAGAAATTCAAAATTTTCTACGCATCACCAAGATCAATCTATGGAGTAATCTAGCAACGAGGGGAAGGAGAGTGCATCATAATACCCTTGTAGATCGCTAAGCGGAAGCGTTCAAGTGAACGGGGTTGATGGAGTCGTACTCGCCGTGATTCAAATCACTGATGATCCTAGTGCCGAATGGACGGCACCTCCGTGTTCAACACATGTACAGCCCGGTGACGTGTCCTACGCCTTGATCCAGCAAGGGGAGAAGGAGAGGTGGGGAAGACTCCATCCAGCAACAGCACGACGGCATGGTGGTGGTGGAGGAGCGCGGGACTCCAGCAGGGCTTCGCCAAGCACTATGAGAGACGAGGAGGAAGAGAGGTAGGGTTGCGCCAAGAGGGAGAGGATCTCGTGTGTCTTGCAGCCTCCAATACCTCAAGTATATATAGGGGAAGGGGAGGGGCTGTGCCCCCACCTAGGGTTCCCTCCCTAGGGGTGGCGGCAGCCCCCAGATCCCATCTGGGTGGCGGCCACAAGGGGGAGAGCGGGAGGCGCACCTGGGGTGGGCCTTAGGGCCCATCTGCCCAAGGGTTTGCCCCCCTCCCCTCTTGGAGGCGCCTTGGGACTTGGTGGGAGGCACCCCAGCCCACCTAGGGGCTGGTCCCTTCCCACTATTGGCCCATGTAGGCCTCCGGGGCTGGTGGCCCCACCTGGTGGACCCCCGGACCCCTCTGGTGGTCCCGGTACACTACCGGTGATGCCCGGAACACTTGCGGTGGCCAAAACCATACTTCCTATATATCAATCTTTACCTCCGGACCATTCCGGAACTCCTCGTGACGTTCGGGATCTCATCCGGGACTCCGAACAACATTCAGTAACCGCATACATACTTTCCCTATAACCCTAGCGTCATCGAACCTTAAGTGTGTAGACCCTACGGGTTCGGGAAACATGTAGACATGACCGAGACACCTCTCCGGTCAATAACCAACAACGCGATCTGGATACCCATGTTGGCTCCCACATGCTCCACGATGATCTCATCGGATGAACCACGATGTCAAGGACTTAATCAATCCCGTATACAATTCCCTTTGTCTAGCGGTACGATACTTGCCCGAGATTCGATCGTCGGTATCCTGATACGTTGTTCAATCTCGTTACCAGCAAGTCTCTTTACTCGTTCCGTAACACATCATCCCGTGATCAACTCCTTGATCACATTGTGCACATTATGATGATGTCCTACCGAGTGGGCCCAGAGATACCTCTCCGTTTACACGGAGTGACAAATGCCAGTCTCAATTCGTGCCAACCCAACAGACACTTTCGGAGATACCTGTGGTGTACCTTTATAGCCACCCGGTTACGTTGTGACGTTTGGCACACCCAAAGCACTCCTACGGTATCCGGGAGTTGCACAATCTCATGGTCTAAGGAAATGATACTTGACATTAGAAAAGCTTTAGCATACGAACTACATGATCTTGTGCTAGGCTTAGGATTGGGTCTTGTCCATCACATCATTCTCCTAATGATGTGATCCCATTATCAACGACATCCAATGTCCATGGTCAGGAAACCGTAACCATCTATTGATCAACGAGCTAGTCAACTAGAGGCTTACTAGGGACATGGTGTTGTCTATGTATCCACACATGTATCTGAGTTTCCTAGCAATACAATTCTAGCATGGATAATAAACGATTATCATGAACAAGGAAATATAATAATAACCAATTTATTATTGCCTCTAGGGCATATTTCCAATAGTCTCCCACTTGCACGAGAGTCAATAATCCAGTTCACATCGATATGTGATTAGCACTCAAGGGCACATCCCCATGTGACTAACACCCAAAGAGTTCTGGGTTTGATCATGTTATGCTTGTGAGAGAGGTTTCAGTCAACGGGTCCGCAGCATTCAGATCCGTATGTACTTCGCAAATTTCTATGTCATCTTGTAGATGCAACTACTACGCTACATTTGGAGCCATTTCAAATAACTGTTCTACTTGGAGCTATTCTAAATTGTTGCTCCATTATACGTATCCGGTATCTCTACTCAGAGCTATCCGGATAGGTGTTAAGCTTGCATCGACGTAACTCTTTATGTCGAACTCTTTATCACCTCCATAACCGAGAAACATATCCTTATTCCTCTAAGGATAATTTAGACCGCTATCTGGTGATCTAGTCCTAGATCACCTTTGTACCCTCTTGCCAAATATGTGGCAAGGCACACATCAGGTGTGGTACTCAGCATGGCATACCGTATGGAGCCTATGACAAAAGCATAGGGGACGACCTTTGTCCTTCCTCTTTCTTCTGCCGTGGTTGAGCTTTAAGTCTTAACTTCATACCTTACAACTCAGGCAAGAACTCCTTCTTTGACTGATCCATCTTGAACACCTTCAAGATCATGTCAATGTGTGTGCTCATTTGAAAGTACCATTAAGCGTTTTGATCTATCCTTATAGATCTTGATGCTCAATGTTCAAGTAGCTTAATCCAGGCTTTCCATTGAAAAACACTTTCCAAATAACCCTATATGCTTTCCAGAAATTCTACGTCATTTCTGATCAACAATATGTCAACAACATATACTCATCAGAAATTCTATAGTGCTCCCAGTCATTTCTTTGGAAATACAAGTTTCTCATAAACTTTGTATACACCCAAAATCTTTGATCATCTCATCAAAGCATACATTCCAACTCCGAGATGCTTACTCCAGTCCTTAGAAGGATTGCTGGAGCTTTGCATACTTGTTAGCATCTTTCAGGATTGACAAAACCTTCCGGTTGTATCACATACAACCTTTCCTCAAGAAAATCGTCGAGGAAACAATGTTTTTAACATCCTATCTGCAAGATTTCATAAATAATGCAGTAATCGCTAATATAATTCCAACAGACTCTTAGCATCGCTACGAGTGAGAAAGGCTCATCGTAGTCAACTCCTTGAACTTGTCGGAAAACATCTTAACGACAAGTCGAGCTTTCTTAATGGTGATACTTACCATCATTATCCGTCTTCCTTTTAAAATCCATATGTACCTAACAGCCTTACGACCATCAAGTAGTTCTTCCAAAGTCTACACTTTGTTTTCATATATCGATCCTCTCTCGGATTATATGGCCTCGAGCCATTTTGGAATCCAGGCCCACCATCGCACCTCCATAGCTCGTAGGTTCATTGTTGTCTAGCAACATGACTTCCAAGACAGGATTACGTACCATTCTGAAGTAGTACACATCCTTGTCATCCCACGAGGTTTGGTAGTGACTTGATCTGAAGTTTCATGGTCACTATCATAAGCTTCCACTTCAATTGGTGTAGGTGCCACAGGAACAACTCCCTGTGCCCTGCCACACACTAGTTGAAGAGACGGTTCAATAAACTCATCAAGTCTCCACCATCCTCCCACTCAATTCTTTCGAGAGAAACTTTTCCTCGGGAAAGGACCTGATTCTAGAAACAATCCCTTATTGCTTTCGGATCTAAGACAGGAGGTACACCCAACTGTTTTGGGTGTCCTATGAAGATGCATTTATCCGCTTTGGGTTCGAGCTTGTCAGCCTGAAACTTTTCACATAAGCGTCGCAGCCCCAAACCTTTTAACAAATGACAGCTTAGGTTTCTCTAAACCATAGTTCATACAGTGTCATCTCATCGGAATTATGTGGTGCCCTATTTAAAGTGAATGTGGTTGTCTCTAATGCCTAACCCATAAACTATCGTGGTAATTCGATAAGAGACATCATGGTATGCATCATATCCAATAGGGTGCAGTTATGAAGTTCGGACACACCATCATACTATGGTGTTTCAGGCTGTATTAGTTGTGAAACAATTTCCACAATGTCTTAATTCTGTGCCAAACTCGTAATTCAGATATTCATCTCTATGATCATATCATAGATATTTTATCCTCTTGTCACGACGATCTCTCACCTTCACCCTGAAATTACTTGAACCTTTCAATAATTCAGACTCGTGATTCATCAAGTAAATATACTCAACATCTACTCAAATCATCTGTGAAGTAAGAACATAACGATATCCACTACACGCCTCAGCACTCATTGGACTACACACATCAAAATGTATTACTTCCAACAAGTTGCTTTCTAGTTCCATTTTACTGGAAACGAGGCTTTCAGTCATCTTGCCCATGTGGTATGATTTGCATGTCTCAAGTGATTCAAAATCAAGTGAGTCCAAACGGTCCATTTGCATGGAGTTTCTTCATGCATATACACCAATAGACATGGTTCGCATGTCTCAAACTTTTCAAAACGAGTGAGCCCAAAGATCCATCAACATGGAGCTTCTTCATGCGTTTTATACCGATATGACTTACGTGGCCGTGCCACAAGTAGGTGGTACTATCATTACTAACTTATATCTTTTGGCATGAACATGTGTATTACTACGATCGAGATTCAATAAACCATTTATTTTAGGTGCAAGACCATTGAAGGTATTATTCAAATAAACAAAGTAACCATTATTCTCCTTAAATGAATAACCGTATTGCGATAGACATAATCCAATCATGTCTATGCTCAATGCAAACACCAATCTCGATGGTAGAGGGAGCGTGCGATGCTTGATCACATCAAGCTTGGGAAAAACTTCCAACACATATCGCCAACTCGCCTTTAGCTAGTCTCCGTTTACTCCGCAGCCTTTTATTTCGAGTTTACTAACACTTAGCAACCGAACCAGTATCCAATACCATGGTGCTACTAGGAGTACTAGTAAAGTACACATTAACACAATGTATATCCAATATACTTCTATCGACCTTGCCAGCCTTCTCATCTACCAAGTATCTAGGGTAATTCTGATCCAGTGGATGTTCCCCTTATTACAGAAGCACTCAGTCTCGGGTTTGCGTTCAACCTTGGGTTTCTTCACTAAAGCAGCAGCTGATTTGCCGTTTCATGAAGTATCCCTTCTTGCCCTTGCCCTTCTTGAAACTAGTGGTTCAACCATCAACAATTGATGCTCCTTCTTGATTTCTACTTTTGTGGTGTCAAACATCGCGAATATCTCAAGGATCATCATATATGCCCCTGATATATTATAGTTCATCACGAAGCTCTAGCAGCTTGGTGGCAATGACTTCGGAGAAACATCACTATCTCATCTGGAAGATCAACTCCCACTTGATTCAAATGATTGTTGTACTCATACAACCTGAGCACAAGCTCAACAATTGAGGTTTTCTCCCTTAGTTTGCAGGCTAAGAAAATCGTCGGAGGTCTTATACCTCTTGACGTGGGCACGAGCCTGAAATCCCAATTTCAGCCCTCGAAACATCTCATATGTTTCGCGACGTTTCAAAATGTCTTTGGTGCCTCAACTCTAAACCGTTTAACTGAACTATCACGTAGTTATAAAAATGTGTATGTCAGATGTTCGCAACATCCACAGACGACGTTCGAGGTTCAGCACACTGAGCGGTGAATTAAGGACACAAGCCTTCTATGAAGCAATGAGGACAATCCTTAGTTTACGGACCTAGTCCGCATAATTGCTACTATCAACTTTCAACTAAATTTTCTCTAGGAACATATCTAAACAGTAGAACTTAAACGCGAGCCACGACATAATTTGCGAAGACCTTTTGACTATGATCAGGATAACTAAGTTCATTTTATGAACTCCCACTCAGATAGACATCCCTCTAGTCATCTAAGTGATTACATGATCCGAGTCAACTAGGCCGTGTCCGATCATCACGTGAGACGGACTAGTCAACATCGGTGAACATCTTCATGTTGATCGTATCTTCTATACGACTCATGTTCGACCTTTTGGTCTTCTGTGTTCCGAGGCCATGTCTATACATGCTAGGCTCGTCATGTCAACCTAAGTGTTTGCATGTGTAAATCTGTCTTACACCCGTTGTATGTGAACGTTGGAATCTATCACACCCGATCATCACGTGGTGCTTCGAAACAACGAACTGTCGCAACGATGCACAGTTAGGGGGAACACTTTCTTGAAATTATTATGAGGGATCATCTTATTTACTACCGTCGTTCTAAGTAAACAATATGCAAAAACATGATAAACATCACATGCAATCAAATAATAGTGACATGATATGGCCAATATCATATAGCTCATTTGATCTCCATCTTGGGGCTCCATGATCATCTTGTCACCGGCATGACACCATGATCTCCATCATCATGATCTCCATCATCGTGTCTCCATGAAGTTGCTCGCCAACTATTACTTCTACTACTATGGCTAACACGTTTAGCAATAAAGTAAAGTAATTTACATGGCGTTTCTCAATGACACGCAGGTCATACAAAAAAATAAAGACAACTCCTATGGCTCCTGCCGGTTGTCATACTCATCGACATGCAAGTCGTGATTCCTATTACAAGAACATGATCTCATACATCACATATATATCATTCATCACATCCTTTGGCCATATCACATCACAAAACACTTGCTGCAAAAACAAGTTAGACGTCCTCTAATTGTTGTTGCAAGTTTTTACGTGGCTGCTATAGGTTTCTAGCAAGAACGTTTCTTACCTACGCCAAAACCACAACGTGAATTGCCAATTTCTATTTACGCTTCATAAGGACCCTGTTCATCGAATCCGATCCGACTGAAGTGGGAGAGACAGACACCCGCCAGCCACCTTATGCAACTAGTGCATGTCAGTCGGTGGAACCGGTCTCACATAAGCGTACGAGTAAGGTTGGTCCGGGCCGCTTCATCCCATGATGCCGCCGAATCAAGATAAGACTAGTAACGGCAAGATAATTGACAATATCGATGCCCACAACTAATTTGTGTTCTACTCGTGCATAGTAACTACGCATAGACCTAGCTCATGATGCCACTGTTGGGGAACATAGCAGAAATTCAAAATTTTCTACGCATCACCAAGATCAATCTATGGAGTAATCTAGCAACGAGGGGAAGGAGAGTGCATCTACATAACCTTGTAGATCGCTAAGCGGAAGCATTCAAGTGAACGGGGTTGATGGAGTCGTACTCGCCGTGATTCAAATCACCGATGATCCTATTGCCGAACGGACGACACCTCCGTGTTCAACACATGTACAACCCGGTGACGTCTCCTATGCCTTGGTCCAGCAAGGGGAGAAGGAGAGGTTGGGGAAGACTCCATCCAGCAGCAGCACGACGGCGTGGTGGTGGTGGAGGAGCGCGGGACTCCAGCAGGGCTTCGCCAAGCACTACGAGAGACGAGGAGGAAGAGAGGTAGGGCTACGCCAAGAGGGAGAGGATCTCGTGTGTCTTGCAGCCTCCAATGCCTCAAGTATATATAGGGGAAGGGGAGGGGCTGCGCCGCCACCTAGGGTTCCCTCCCTAGGGGTGGCGGCAGCCCCCAGATCCCATCTGGGTGGTGGCCACAAGGGGGAGAGGGGAAAGCGCACCTGGGGTGGGCCTTAGGGCCCATCTGCCCTAGGGTTTGCCCCCCTCCCCTCTTGGAGGCGCTTTGGGCCTTGGTGGGAGGCGCCCCAGCCCACCTAGGGGCTGGTCCCTTCCCACTATTGGCCCATGTAGGCCTCCGGGGCTGGTGGCCCCACCTGGTGGACCCCCGGACCGCTTCCGTGGTCCCGATACACTACCGGTGATGCCCGGACACCTCCGGTGGCCAAAACCATACTTCCTATATATCAATATTTACCTCCGGACCATTCCGGAACTCCTCGTGACGTTCGGGGTCTCATCCGGGACTCCGAACAACATTCGGTAACCGCGTACATACTTTCCCTATAACCCTAGCGTCATCGAACCTTAAATGTGTAGACCCTACGGGTTCGGGAAACATGTAGACATGACCGAGACACCTCTCCAGTTAGTAACCAACAGCGGGATCTAGATACCCATGTTGGCTCCCACATGCTCCACGATGATCTCATCGGATGAACCACGATGTCAAGGACTTAATCAATCCCGTATACAATTCCCTTTGTCTAGCGGTACGATACTTGCCCGAGATTCGATCGTCGGTATCCTAATACGTTGTTCAATCTCGTTACCGGCAAGTCTCTTTACTCGTTCCGTAACACATCATCCCGTGATCAACTCCTTGATCACATTGTGCACATTATGATGATGTCCTACCGAGTGGGCCTAGAGATACCTCTCCGTTTACACGGAGTGACAAATGCCAGTCTCAATTCGTGCCAACCCAACAGACACTTTCGGAGATACCTGTAGTGTACCTTTATAGCCACCCGGTTACGTTGTGACGTTTGGCACACCCAAAGCACTCCTACGGTATCCGGGAGTTGCACAATCTCATGGTCTAAGGAAATGATACTTGACATTAGAAAAGCTTTAGCATACGAACTACATGATCTTGTGCTAGGCTTAGGATTGGGTCTTGTCCATCACATCATTCTCCTAATGATGTGATCCTGTTATCAACGACATCCAATGTCCATGGTCAGGAAACCGTAACCATCTATTGATCAACGAGCTAGTCAACTAGAGGCTTACTAGGGACATGGTGTTGTCTATGTATCCACACATGTATCTGAGTTTCCTATCAATACAATTCTAGCATGGATAATAAACGATTATCATGAACAAGGAAATATAATAATAACCAATTTATTATTGCCTCTAGGGCATATTTCCAACAAGTACTACGCGCATGCTCCTAGGGGGATATATTGGTAGGAAAAGACCATCGCTCGTCCCCGACCGCCACTCATAAGGAAGACAATCAAAAAATATCTCATGCTCCAACTTCGTTACATAACGGTTCACCATACGTGCATGCTACGGGACTCACAAACCTTAACACAAGTATTTCTCAAATTCACAACTACTGACTAGAATGACTCTAATATCACCTTCTTCATATCTCAAAACAATCATAAGGAATCAAACTTCTCATAGTATTCAATGCACTTTATATGAAAGCTTTTATTATATCCCTCTTGGTTGCCCATCATATTTGGACTAAATTCATAACCAAAGAAAACTACCATGCTGTTTAGAGACTCTCAAAATGATATAAGTGAAGCATAAGAGTTCAACAATTTGTTGAAAATAAAAGTACCACCATGCTCTAAAAAGATATAAGTGAAGCACTAGAGCAAACGACAAACTACTACAAAATATATAAGCGAAGCACAATGAGTAGTTGAATAATTATGTAACTATGTGAAGACTCCTTCTCATAAATAAAATTTCAGATCTTAAGTACTTTATTCAAACAACAAACAAAACAAAAGAAAATGACATTGCAAGGATAGCACATATCATGTGAAGAAGCAAAAACTTAGGCTCAACCGAGGCTAACCGATAATTGTTGATGAAGAAAGGTGGGATGCCTACCGGTGCATCCCCAATATTAGATCCTTGAGAGTTCTTGAAATATAATTAGGGATGCCTTGGGCATCCCCAAGCTTGATCTTTTGCGTCTCCTTAATTCCTCTCATATCATAGTTTCCTAAATCTTAAAAACTTCATCCACACAAAACTCAACAAGAATCCGTGAGATAAGTTAGTATAAATCCATGCTAAACCTTATCATTCTCTACTGTAGCAAATCACTAAAATTATTATTTAACATTTCCTACTAAATTTCTCTGCATATTTATGAGTCCTATATTCAAATAGAATCATTAAACAAGCAAACATATGCAAACAATGCAAACAATGCAAACATAACAGCAATCTGTCTAAACAGGATAGTCTGTAAAGAATGCAGGAGGAATCATACTTATTTAACTCCAAAAATTCTGAAAAATTGCCACAATGTAGATAATTTGTTGTTACTCATTTTCTAAAAATTTCAAGATTTTATCATGTTCTGACTATTCACCAATATTCAAAACATAACAGCAAACTTTCTGTTTTTAAAACAACAACATATGGACTTGCAAGATAAGCATGGTAAAGGTTATACTTGAAATTTTTATTGAACTAAAAGATGAAAAAAATTACTCTAAATAACAGCAAGCAAATACTAATAAAATAAAATGACGCTCCAAGCAAAACTCATATCATGTGGTGAATAAAAATATAGCCTCAAGTAAAGTTACCGATAAACGAAGACGAAAGAGGGGATGCCATCCGGGGCATCCCCAAGCTTAGGCTCTTGGTTGTCCTTGAATATTACCTTGGGGTGCCTTGGGCATCCCCAAGCTTAGGCTCTTACCACTCCTTATCCCATAGTCCATCAAATCTTTACCCAAAACTTGAAAACTTCACAACACAAAACTTAACAGAAAACCTGTAAGCTCCGTTAGTATAAGAAAGCAAATCACCACTTAGGTACTGTCAAGAAAAGATTCATAATTTTTCTCACATGAAGCCTACTGTGCCCTATCCATTCTACAATTTATATTAAGAAATATAAGCAATAGAAACTAGAAAACAAGCAAACTATGCATCGAAAACAGAATCTGTCAAAAACAGGACAGTCTGTAGTAATCTGGAGGTCTGGAATACTTCTGTAACTCCAAACATTCTGAAAAATTAGGAAGACCAGTATAAAAAGTATATTAATCTACTGCACTTGGAATTGGTATTTTATCGCTCTCTGGTAAAAAATGATAATTATTTTCGTGAGCGCAAACTTTCTGTTTTTATCAGCAAGATCAAACAACTAACACCATAGATCATCCCAAAGGTCTTACTTGGCACTTTATTGAAACAAAAGCTATAAAACATGATTAATACAGTAGTTTAATCATGTTAACACACAAAAACAGTAGGGGTTAACGTTGGGTTGTCTCCCAACAAGCGCTTTTCTTTATTGCATTTCTAGCTAGGCATGATAATTTCAATGATGCTCACATAAAAGATGAGAATTGAAACGCAAAGAGAGCATCATGAAGCATATGACAAGCACATTTAAGTCTAACCCACTTCCTATGCATAGGGATTTTGTGAGCAAGCAATTTATGGGAAGAAGAATGAACTAGCATAGGAAAGCAAAACAATCATAACTTCAAGATTTCAAGCACATAGAGAGGAAACTTGATATTATTGCAATTCCTATGAGCATATATTCCTCCCTCATAATAATTTTAAGTAGCATCATTGATGTAGGGGGAAACCCTAGGGGCCGATCTTTCACGAAAGGAGTGGATCCTGCGATGAACACGAAGAAAACGAGGGGAAAACACGAGGGGAAATCACAAAGGGGCACAAAGAGGAACACTCAGACCAACAAGATTAAGTCACACATGTGCTAGATCCTCGGAACACGAGAGGAGATACAAGATCCAAAGTCAACAGAGGACGATACAAGAGGTAACCGGTTCTTCTCCGTAAGAAGGTCTTGAATCCACGAGGGGATCTTCCCGTGAGGGGTCTTGAATCCAAGGTGTATCTTCTTCGAAGAGGGGCCGCGGTCACTCTCAAGGAGTAGGTCCGATATGGATGAGCGAGGCTCTATCTCTCAAATGAACTATCACAACGCTAACCCTCAAATGGAGGAGGTGGAGGAGTATATATAGTCTAGGGCCACAAAGGGGTAAGTGAGGGGTGAAGGGGTACATGGGCCTCGGGCCCGTTACACTGTGCGCAGACACGCGTCGGACGTCCGGTGGGTGTCGGACGTTCGGAGGCTCGGGATGGTCCGGACGTCCGGTGGTCTTCGGACTTCTGTAAATATTGTTCTGCCGCCATGGCGCCGGTCGTCCGATGGCACTCGGTTGTCCGGGGCCTGGGGTGTGTCGGGTGTCCGGTACTTGCTGGTCGTCCGGCCGCTGTAGCTTCCGTCGGCTGGCCCTTCTGGCTGGCTGAGTGTCCTGTCGTTGGATGTCCGACGTTGTCCGGTCGTCCGGTGGCTGAAGACTTCAGGCAACTTCTTCTCTTGGTCCTTGTACTTGGCGTCCTCGCTAGCTCATCCGTTGGATGTGGTGGCTCCGTGGCTTTCCTCTAAGTACATGATCATGCATAGCACACACGTTGGAGGTAGTAGCCATGTCTCACAGGTAGAAAGTGAAAGTTCGAAGAGTAGCGAGTTCACCTTGTGTCCAATGGCATACATTCGTGGTCTCGTCATATGTCCTCTTGGGGCTTGGAGATTAGTCGGAGTGTACATGGGGATGAACGCGGGATGCTCCGCATCACCCCGCCTTGGGAAAATCCGACCTCAGATCGTGATCCTCATCACCATGGAAATGGTTGCCGTGGACGGACTTGTAGTTGGATGGAGTGGAAGACGATGCGCAATCCAAGTACTCCAAGGTGTCGCCCGGGTGGTATACATGCAAGAAAAGAAAACACAAACGACACTCGGAAATACAATGGTTATCACACACAAAGTGTTCATCAAGGAAGTATGAGTCTGTGTGGCAAGATTGTTCATGACAAAGCACATGAAGCTTAGCAAGATGATATGCAATGAGATGTAAAGCATTCATGGGAGCAAAAGCATTCATTGTGCACACAAATGTATTATGAATATGATCAATGCAACCACGGTGCAAAATGATGTCATAGTGTGATGGTTTATCAAGAGCATGAATATGGCAATGGATGCTCAATATGTGTATGTTATCACGCAATTTATGGTAGGCAATGTGATCATTATGTATGATTATGCCATCAAGGAAGATCACAACAAATTTGCTAAGGAAATGCACAAGCTCCTATATCATGGATGACATTGGAATACAAGATGCAACAAGGCAATCATAATGTGAGTCAATCCATGCATAAGATGCAAATTTGTTATGTGTATGATATGTCCATCGAGCATGACATGTGTGAGCACAATCAACAAATATGGAGGTGTTGGTGTACCAATGCTTGATGTTGTGGCATGACTGGAGGTTTGAAGGTGCATCCAATAAGTCCGAGCGCTCCTCAATTTGAAGGTCCATAGAGCCAATCTCCAAGGTCGCTCCTCCGTTCATGAGATGTATCATGTAGAGAACAAGAAGGAGACAACAATGAAAGAGTGACCCATCCAATATGCGTATTTGAGGATGGCTCAAAGGGAAGGAGTTCACCTTTAGGAGATTCTCGCAAATGTTGGTGTTGCACATCGTGTATGCCTTCACATAACCAAGTTGTCGCATAACGACACCTCCTTGTGAATCTTCCAAAATGAAAGAACATGAAAACCACTTGGAAAAACAAACGAGGTTAGCGGAAGTGAAAAACCTATCATTCGTGTGGTAAGATACCCAACAAGTGTATGCATCATGCTCATCATAAAAAAGGACAAGGGAGCATTTCATAGTATGGAGGCATATGATGCGAGAATAACCAAATACAATAGGCTCAATCAAACAAGCATGCATCACAAGTAAGATGTCCAAGTCTCCACGATCAATAAGCATAGATGCAACACTTGGAGGCAAGCGACAATGATCAAGACAAATCAAGTGAGAGGCATGAACATATATGCCATTAACTCAAGAAAGCAAGTAAGAGTGGAACATGGGTGATGCGGCAAAGCAAGCAATCATAGTGATCAAGTCAAGCAAGCTAGTAGTGCGAAGATGCAACATACTAGAAGGAATCATGGCAATCATGTCGTGTGTGCAAATAGTGAGCATGTATGATGCACATGACATATCACAAGCATGAAAGCAAGATATGAGCAAAATATCATCAATGTATTGGCGAGAGGCCATATGTAAATAGCAATGGGGCATCATGACTCTCCCAACACAACAAGCATCAATAGCATGGGACACAAAGAAATCATGGCAATCGCTACTAGGGTCTCCACCAAGAAGGCAAATACACATAGGAGTAGCATAATGGTGAATCATGGGTAGATGCAAGAAAGGGTCACAATTGCTTGGCAAAATCATGTAAAGAGGCATAACATGCAAAGTGAACACGATATAATGGGCATAAGGTGACAAATGGTAAATAGCCCAAAGCAGTGTGAGAGCCAAGTAAAAGAGATGCGCGTAGTTCTTGCGCGAATGGAACGTTGGTAACGGTAGTCCATGGGATCCCAAACCGTCGTTTCTCTCAAGATCTCGTTTCGTCAACTCTTGGGATTGAAAGGTTGACGAGTATACGCGAGTACCTACACAAAACAAAGACAAAGGGAAAATTGTGTGTGCGTGGTATATGTACACATCATCCATCATGATGCGCACGTGCTTGTGTTGGTTAGCACAAAATATCCAATGCTCAAATAAATGAGATGCATGATATATAAACATGTCATCCATGATGAGAGGTTTGTTGTTATGTATAGCATAATGGAGACTCAAATTATGTAATGCATCATGGGAAATATCTAGAGTATTGTTATGCGTGGAATGCATATGGTGCAAGCAATTATGGGAATCATGCAAAGTATGGAATGCATCAAAATCTCCTACTATGTATGGGGAAACTATGGGGGTCTCCTCATGAGCATTAGTGGAAACATCACATGGAGAATATTGGCAACATCCAAAACAAAGCATATTTGGTTCTATGTGATCATGGCATAGGAGATGAATTGTGCAAATCATGTAAAGGAAGCATGGCAATATCATCACATGAAAAACAAAAGCCAATGACCATCATCTCGTCATCTATGCCATAAGTGAAAATGGGATTTATTTTAATAGGGCATGCATAGCTACTATTTTGAGATTGAAATGATGCAATATGGGAGATCTTACTCATAGCATATGAAAAGTTCAATGGATTGTCAAACATGATGTGACCAATAGAATTTTCACATGATATCCTATGGAGCATAGCATCACAACTAGGCAAATAAACATGCTCATCATCATATTCATCATAAATGGGTGGCATATCAAAGCATGTAGAAGACATAATATGTGGTGAATCCATAAGGTGATCATCATCATGCAAGCAATCATTTGCAAGATAGTCCACTAGTGGGACAAGAGAAGTACCATCACATATGCTACCTTTGGAGAATCGCTCATGTGTTGTAGGTGAGGTGTCAAATACCAAGTCGTGGTCGTCTTCATCTTGATGGAACCATGTGGGGGGTGCATCATCGTCCACCATGGCCATCGTCGTCATTGGAGGTATGGACTCGTCGAGGGTAGGCATGTCGTCATGTAGGAGACCTAGCACCAAATAAGAAAACACACTTGGAGTAGAGGGTAAGTCATTAGAAATCATAGTGGCCTCACATGCCGTATCAACTATCTCACTCACTAAGTGTTGTTTCTCACTCAGTCCCTCTTGGATGCTATGACTCATATGGTTGGTGGAGTCACTCAAATGGTTCTCAACCTCACATAGGATGTGTGGCATGCTCTCATGTGTGGGGCTAGTGGTGGTCACACTCATCCTCTCATAGGAAATGCTCTCAATGTCACGTATGGTGGAGTCACTCATCTCACTCATGGGGTGGTGGCTCTCCTCGCATGGCAATTGGGGCATCTTGTCATATGTGGGTGTTGGAGAGATGTAGGTGCAAGTGTCTCCATAGATGAATGCCGTAGGATGTGGCAAAACATCACTCTCCTCCGAGATCAAAGATAAGGTCTCATGCGCTCTCGCGTAGCTTGACTCGGAGTATGAGTCCAATATGGGCCGTCTTCATGTTGTTGAAGAGGTTCATGCTCGTCACCGTAGTCGAAGGGGATGACCCTTGCTCGACCTTCTTGTCACCATCTTGTTGTTGGGGCCCATATGATGTGGCACCTCGTAGCTCGTCTCCATGACCAAAGGGAATGTCCCATGCTCGGCCATCTTCCTTGGGTGGCTTCCGAAGATGGAAGTGTCGCCCTCGCTCGTAGTTGGTCGCCTCGTTGATGAAGTCGTTGTAGGCGTACTCGTGGGAAGTGGGTGAAGATGCTGTACGTCCAAAGGCGAAGATGCCTTGATAGCACTTGGCGAAGATGCAGAAGTGGTGGTGGTAGCCATAGCGTTCTCTTGGTGGTGCTTGTCTCACGGTCTTCTCTTGTGCTCGTGAGGCTTGGCCTTGGCGTGAAGTAGAGCTTGTTGGGACTTGTACATTTGCGCTTGGCGAGCATCTTCATGATGATGGTGTCATTGTCGCACTTGAGCTCGTAGTAGATGTCGTTCATCGTCGCCGTGCACATGTTGCTTCGAGGTGACCTGCCCTTCATGATGATGTGTATCACGAACGTGATGGTGGTCGCCATGGAGATGTGGACATGGACGAATTGCGCTTGTATCATTTTTGCGCTCCAAAGACTTGTGACTTGAATGTCGCCGCCTTGAGGATGATGAAGGGGAAGAACGGTTGATCAACAAGGCTCGAATCTCCTCCATCCTTGCGTCTTGCTCCTCCTTTTGTGCGGAAAACTTGTTGTCGAAGTAGTCCCTTCTCCTAGCTTCGGAATGTCGTAAGTCGGTGGTGATGTTGTCGATGACTTGCATTGCTTGTTGTAGTCTGAAGTGGGGAGTGTTGGTGTTGGAGTTGTTCACGCCGCCGTTGTAGTTGAATACCGGAGATGAAATGCCTTGCCTATCCATCACAAGACTCGAGCAAATATGAGTGGGAGAAAGAGAAGAACTATACCAAATGTACCTTGACCGATGTTGAAGATGGATCAATGATCACTCAATGATGTAACAAGGAAATAACACAATCGGTACCAATCTCGTCGATTTCTCACACCTACACAAGTAAGGCTTATGGTGGAGCCCGGTGAGTATAGTGGCACAAAAACTTGATGCAAAATGTTGGCAAGAGTCAATAATGTTGAAAGAGATTCACAAATTTTCAAGTGAAACAAGTCGACCAATAACAATATGTGGTACACGAAAACACACACATGGATAGATAAATGGGGTCGTGCAACCAAGGAATGAGCACAAAATGTGGAATCCACGGAAAACGCTCGTGTTGCACAACTCAAGAGAGACGTTAGCACGATTGCTCTATAGGCGGATACGACACTTGTGCACAACCTATAAGATGCAAAATGTATGAACTTTCTATCCCAAGTATGCTATATATGTATGTTCCGGTGGTGTGATCCAATATGATCGGATATGACAATCTTATATGCATTGTGGTATGATGCTATGGCTATTGCTTACAAGCTTCTTTGCTCTTTCTCTTTTGCTTAAAAGCTTATTCCTTTTTTTTGTATGGCCACTTTTGCACAATGCACAAACCAAGATAGCAATTGTATATATGCGGGAACAAACTTGTGGCGCAAGGGATGATATGATACTAATATGATATGGTATGGTATGTATGCAATGGAAGGTGTAGATCGATGATCACTAATGTGCACAAGTAACGTTGCCGGCAATACTCAAAGGCTAGTCTCGATAGGCAAGTGACACAAAATGGGCTAGGGGTTATTAATGCAATGGCAAGGGAATATACAATGGAGGGATACCACAATACCAAGATGATATGGAGGTTACTCTCCTTGGCGATGATGAGTGGCGGTGATCTTGATGGAGATACCAAGATGATGGAGACTCGTTGCTAAGTAGCCGAAACACCTTAGGAAACGGAAAACCACGAACTCAAAATCTCAAATGTCAAATGTCAAAATGGTGGTAGCGGGATGCGGTGGTGGTTGCGGAAGCTCCAAGGGATTGCGCAAATGGAGGGTAGGGTGGTGGACTATACATGGTGTCAGAGTTGGAAGCACGGTCCCTAAGTAGCCGAAACACCTTAGGAGACACAACTCACAACACAAACAAAATTGGGTTAAGTCGGTCTGGCGAAAGTGTATGTTGGGTAAGCCTATGCGGTAGTGGTGGTGATGGTTGATGAAGAAGCAACCGTCCCTAAGTAGCCTAAACACCTTAGGAGACTCAAATCACAAATCAAACAACCACTAATGCGAAGGGGAACAAAATTGGTTAGGTTGCGGAAGTCGGTTGTGGTGTATCAGATGATGTGGTAGAAGCCCTAGGCAAAGATGCCAAAGTTCCAAAAATTTGATGGAGTCAAATGATGTTGGTGGTATTTTTGTGGGAAGGGGGGATGTCAGGAGCTTCAAAACGAGCTAAAGAACGTCAAAATCGGAGTTCGGATGAATTAGTTATGGCCGAAACAAAAATCTGCCGAAGATGATATCTACAGGTTACGGACGTCCGTAAAAGGACGGATGTCCGGTCGGGCTCAGAAATCCGTAAATTCTGTTCTATTGGCTGGTTCCGGTCATCCGGTAAGTTGCGGACGCCCGGTCGTTCGGGAGGCTCCGGACGCCCGTAAAAACGTCGGTCGTCCAGTGGGTCGGGGTCAACGCGAGATGCGAATTTTGGGACGCGATTTTGGGCGGAAAATGGAGATTTTGGGGGCAAAATTGAGGAGATTTTGTGGATGGAAGGTGGGGAAACTTGGGGAAATATTAGATCCACTCGAAACCAAGCAAATCCATGGATCAAATCCAACAAAACTTCATCATACCAACAAATCACAAAAAAATTTGGGGCTATTTTTGGTGGGGATTTTCGAAATTGGGGAAGAACACAACAAAATCAAGCTAGAAAACGAAGAGGGGAGGCTCCGAAATCGTGATCAACGTGGCTCTAGATACCGAGATGATGTAATGTGGAAACCCTAGGGGCCGATCTTCCATGAAAGGAGCGGATCCCGCGATGAACACGAAGAACACGGGGGGAAAACACGAGGGGAAATCACAAAGGGGCACAAAGAGGAACACTTAGACCAACAAGATTAAGTCACACATGTGCTAGATCCTCGGAACACGAGGGGAGATACAAGATCCAAAGTCAACAAAGTACGAGACAAGAGGTAACCAGTTCTTCTCCGTAAGGAGGTCTTGAATCCACGAGGGGATCTTCCCGTGAGGGGTCTTGAATCCAAGGTGGATCTTCTCCGAAGAGGGGCTGCGGTCTCTCTCAAGGAGTAGATCCGATATGGATGAGCGAGGCTCTATCTCTCAAATGAGCTATCACAATGCTAACCTTCAAATGGAGGAGGTGGAGGAGTATATATAGTCTAGGGCCACAAAGGGGTAAGTGAGGGGCGAAGGGGTACATGGGCCTCGGGCCCGTTACATTGTGCGCAGACAGGCGTCGGACGTCCAGTGGGTGTCAGACGTGCGGAGGCTCGGGACGGTCCGGACGTCCGGTGGTCTTCGGACTTCCATAAATATTGTTCTGTCGCCATGGCGCCGATTGTCCGATGGCGCTCGGTCGCCCGGGGTTTGGGGTGTGTCGGACGTCCGGTACTTGCCGGTCGTCCGGCCGCTGTAGCTTCCGTCGACTGGCCCTTTTGGGTGGCTGAGTGTCTAGGGGTCGGACGTCTGACATTGTCCGTTCGTCCGGTGGCTGAAGACTTCGGGAAGCTTCTTCTCTTGGTCCTTGTACTTGGCATCCTCGCTAGCTCGTCCGTTGGATATGGTGGCTCTATGGCTTTCCTCTAAGTACCTGATCATGCATAGCTGATACGTCTCCGTCGTATCTACTTTTCCAAACACTTTTGCCCTTGTTTTGGACTCTAACTTGCAAGATTTGAATGGAACTAACCCGGACTGATGATTTATTCAGCAGAATTGCCATGGTGTTATTTATGTGTAGAAACAAAAGTTCTCGAAATGACTTGAAACTCCATGGAGCGTATTTTTGAAAATAATAAAAAATAATGGCAAAAGATCAAGGCCAGGGGCCCCACATCCTAGCCACGAGGGTGGGGGGCGCGCCCCTACCTCGTGGGCCCCTTGGAGCTCCTTCGACCTCAACTCCAACTCTATATATTCATGTTCGGAGAGAAAAAAATTAAGGAGAAAGATTCATCGCGTTTTACGATACGGAGCCGCCGCCAAGCCCTAAACTCTCTCGGGAGGGCTGATCTGGAGTCCGTTCGGGGCTCCGAATAGGGGAATCCGTCGCCATCGTCATCATCAACCATCCTCCATCACCAATTTCATGATGCTCACCGCCGTGCGTGAGTAATTCCATTGTAGGCTTGCTGGACGGTGATGGGTTGGATGAGATTTATCATGTAATCGAGTTAGTTTTGTTAGGGTTTGATCCCTAGTATCCACTATGTTCTGAGATTGATGTTGCTATGACTTTGGTATGCTTAATGCTTGTCACTAGGGCCCGAGTGCCATGATTTCAGATCTGAACCTATTATGTTTTCATGAATATATGAGAGTTCTTGATCCTATCTTGCAAGTCTATAGTCACCTACTATTTGTTATGATCCGGCAACCCCGAAGTGACAATAATCGGGACCACTTCCGGTGATGACCGTAGTTTGAGGAGTTCATGTATTCACTATGTGTTAATGCTTTGGTCCGGTACTCTATTAAAAGGAGGCCTTAATATCCCTTAGTTTTCGCTAGGACCCCGCTGCCACAGGAGGGTAGGACAAAAGATGTTATACAAGTTCTTTTCCATGAGCACGTATGAATATATTCGGAATACATGCCTACATTACATTGATGAATTGGAGCTAGTTTTGTGTCACCCTAGGTTATGACTATTACATGATGAACCGCATCCGGCATAATTCGCTATCACCGATCCATTGCCTATGAGCTTTCCTGATACGTCTCCAACGTATCTATAATTTTTGATTGTTCCATGCTATTATATTATCAACCTTTGATGTTTTATATGCATTTATATGCTATTTTATATGATTTTGGGACTAACCTATTAACCTAGAGCCCAGTGCCAGTGCCAGTTCCTGTTTTTTCCTTGTTTTAGAGTATCGCAGAAAAGGAAAATCAAACGGAGTCCAATTGACCTGAAACTTCACGGAACTTATTTTTGGAAGGAAAGCAACCCGGGAGACTTGGAGTCCATGTAAGTGAATGAACGAGGAAGCCACGAGGCAGGGGGCGCGCCCACCCCCTGGGCACGCCCTCCACCCTCGTGGATCCCTCGTGGCTCCCCTAACGTACTTCTTCCACCTATATATCTCCATATACCCTAAAACGATCAGGGAGCACAATAGATCGGGAGTTACGCCGCCAGAAGCCTCCATAGCCACCGAAAACCAATCTAGACCCGTTCTGGCACCCTGCTGGAGGGGGCAATCCCTCTCCGGTGGCTATCTTCATCATCCCGGTGCTCTCCATGATGAGGAGGGAGTAGTTCTCCCTTGGGGCTGAGGGTATGTAGTTGGACCTTATGATGTTTTCTCCCCTCTCTACTCTCTTGTAATGGATTGAGTTTTCCCTTTGAAGTTATCTTATCGAATTGAGTCTTTAAAGATTTGAGAACACTTGATGTATGTCTTGCCGTGCGTATCTGTGGTGACAATGGGATACCACGTGATTCACTCGATGTATGTTTTGGTGATCAACTTGCGGATTCCACCCATGAACCTATGCATAGGGGTTGGCACACGTTTTCATCGTGATTCTCTGGTAGAAACTTTGGGGCACTCTTTGAGGTTCTATGTGTTGGTTGAATAGAAGAATCTGAGATTGTGTGATGCATATCGTATAATCATACCCATGGATACTTGAGGTGACATTGGAGTATCTAGGTGACATTAGGGTTTTGGTTGATTTGTGTTTTAAGGTGTTATTGTAGTACGAACTCTAGGGCTGTTTGTGACACGTATAGGAATAGCCCAACGGATTGATTGGAAAGAATAACTTTGAGGTGGTTTCGTACCCTACCATAATCTCTTCGTTTGTTCTCCGCTATTAGTGACTTTGGAGTGACTCTTTTTTGCATGTTGAGGGATATTTATGTGATCCAATTATGTTATTATTGTTGAGAGGACTTACACTAGTGAAAGTATGAACCCTAGGCCTTATTTCCTAGCATTGCAATACCGTTTACGCTCACTTTTATCAATAGTTACCTTGCTGTTTTTATAATTTCAGATTACAAATACCTTTATCTACTATCCATATTGCACTTGTATCACCATCTCTTCGCCGAACTAGTGCACCTATACAATTTACCATTGTATTGGGTGTGTTGGGGACACAAGATACTCTTTGTTATTTGGTTGCAGGGTTGCTTGAGAGAGACCATCTTCATCCTACGCCTCCTACGGACTCATAAACCTTAGGTCATCCACTTGAGGGAAATTTGCTACTGTCCTACAAACCTCTGCACTTGGAGGCCCAACAACGTCTACAAGAAGAAGGTTGTGTAGTAGACATCAAGCTCTTTTCTGGGCCGTTGCCGGGGAGGTGAGTGCTTGAAGGTATATCTTTAGATCTTGCAATCGAGTATTTTAGTTTCTTGTTTTGTCACTAGTTTAGTTTATAAAAGAAAAAAATGGAATTAAGTTTGCCTCATACGCTTTATCTTTTTAATATCTATCATGAGAACAAGGATTCCGATAATTGTGCTCAAGTGCTAGAAGAAGAATGCATTAGAATGTTTGTCACTAAATATTTGAATGAATAGCATGATTACAATGTTGTTAGTATAAATTCCTTGAATATCCATGATGCTAATGATATGCAAAGCCACAAGCTTGGGGAAGCTATGTTTGATGAAGATGATATTTATTGTCCCCCAAGTTTTGATGAGAAAATTTATTATGTTGAAAGCATACCTCCTATATATGATGATTATATTGATGAAAGTGGATTTGGAGAGGTCATGACTTTATTAGTAATGATTCCACTATTCCGGAAGAGGTTCCAATTGATTATGAGAACAAAGTTGCTATCTATGATGATTATTGTGATGACTTGTATACTATAAAGAATAATGATATCTATGAATCTTGTCATCATGATTTTAGTTTTCAATTGGATTATGCCTCACATGATAATTATTTTGTTGAGTTTGCTCCCACTATTATTCATGAGAAGAATTTTGCTTGTGTGGAGAGTAGTAAATTTTCTATGATTGTAGATCATGAAAAGAATGCTTTTAGTGATGGTTATATTGTTGAATTCATTCATGATGCTACTGAAAATTATTATGAGGGAGGAATATATGCTTGTAGGAATTGCAATAATATCAAGTTTCCTCTCTATGTGCTTAAAGTTTTGAAGTTATGCTTGTTTTACCTTCCTATGCAAGTTGATTCTTGTTCCCACAAGTTGTTTGCTCACAATATACCTATGCATAGGAAGTGGTTTAGACTTAAATGTGCTAGTCATATTCTTCATGATGCTCTCTTTATGTCACAAATCTTATCTTTTATGTGTGCATCATTGAAATCATCATGCCTGGCTAGGGGCGTTAAACGATAGCGCTTGTTGGGAGGCAACCCAATTTTATTTTAGTTCCTTTCTTTTTGCTCCTGTTTAGTAATAAATAATTCATATAGCCTCTTTTTAGATGTGGTTTTATGTTTTAATTAGTGTTTGTGCCAAGTAGAACCTTTGTGAAGACTTGGGTGAAGTCTTTATGATCATGCTGTAAAAAACAGAAACTTTAGCGCTCACGAGAATTGCTACCATTTTTCATTGGAGAGTGATATTTAGTTAATTCTTTTTGCAGATGATTAATAGATAAATTCCTCAGGTCCACCAATTTATTTAAGAATTTTATGAGTTCCATAAGTATACGTTTGATCCAGATTACTACAGACTGTTCTATTTTTGACAGATTCTGTTTTTCTTGTGTTGTTTGCTTATTTTAATGAAACTATGGCTAGTAAAAGAGTTTATAAACCATAGAGAAGTTGGAATACAGTAGGTTTAACACCAATATAAATTAATAATGAATTCATTACATTACCTTGAAGTGGTGTTTGGTTTTCTTCGCTAACGGAGCTTACGAGTTTTCTGTTAAGTTTTGTGTTGTGAAGTTTTCAAGTTTTGGGTAAAGATTCGATGGACTATGGAATAAGGAGTGGCAAGAGCCTAAGCTTGGGGATGCCCAAGGCACCCCAAGGTAATATTAAAGGACAACCAAGATCCTAAGCTTGGGGATGCCCCGGAAGGCATCCCCTCTTTCGTCTTCGTTCATCGGTAACTTTACTTGGAGCTATATTTTTATTTTCCACATGATATGTGTTTTGCTTGGAGAGTCAATTTATTTCGTTAGGATTTTCTTGCTGTTTGAATAAAATACCAAGATCTGAAATTATTAAATGTTAGAGAGTCTTCACATAGTTGCATAATTATTCGACTACTCATTGATCTTCACTTATATCTTTCGAAGTAGTTTGTTGTTGCTCTAGTGCTTCACTTATATCTTTTAGAGCACTGTGGTGGTTTTATTTTATAGAAATAATTGATCTCTCATGCTTCACTTATATTATTTTGAGAGTCCTTTAGAACAGCATGGTAGTTTGCTTTGGTTATGAAACTAGTCTTAATATGATGGGCATCCAAGAGGGATATAATAAAAACTTTCATATAGAGTGCATTGAATACTAAGAGAAGTTTGATACTTGATAATTGTTTTGAGATATGGAGATAGTGATATCAAAGTTTTGCTAGTTGAGTAGTTGTGAATTTTAGGAATACTTGTGTTGAAGTTTGCAAGTCCCGTAGCATGCACGTATGGTAAACGTTGTGTAACAAATTTGAAACATGAGGTGTTATTTGATTGTCTTCCTTATGAGTGGCGGTCGGGGACAAGCGATGGTCTTTTCCTACCAATCTATCCCCCTAGGAGCATGCACGTAGTGCCGAGGTTTTTGATGACTTGTAGATTTTTGCAATAAGTATGTGAGTTCTTTATGACTAATGTTGAGTCCATGGATTATACGCACTCTCACCCTTCCATCATTTCTAGCATCTTCGGTACCGTGCATTGCCCTTTCTCACATTGAGAGTTGGTGCAAACTTCGCCGGTGCATCCAAACCTTGTGATACGATACGCTCTGTCACACATAAACCTCCTTATATCTTCCTCAAAATAGCCACCATACCTACCTATTATGGCATTTCCATAGCAATTCCGAGATATATTGACATGCAACTTTCCACCATTCCATTTATCGTGACACATTCATCATTGTCATATTGCTTAGCATGATCATGCAGTTGACATAGTATTTGTGGCAAAGCCACCATTCATAATTATTTCATACATGTCGCTCTTGGTTCATCGCAATCCCGGTACACCACCGGAGGCATTCATGTAGAGTCATATCTTGTTCTAGTATCGAGTTGTAATCAATGAGTTGTAAATAAATAGAAGTGTGATGATCATCATTTTTTAGAGCATTGTCCCAAGTGAGGAATAAAAAAAGAGAGAAATGCCATAAAAAATAGAGAAGCCGCCCCCCAAAAAGAGAAAGGCCATAAAAAAGAAAAGGCCCAAAAAATGAGAGAAAAGAGAGAAGGGACAATGCTACTATCCTTTGCCACACTTATGCTTCAAAGTAGCACCATAATCTTCATGATAGAGAGTCTTTTGTTTTGTCACTTTCATATACTAGTGGGAATTTTTCATTATAGAACTTGGCTTGTATATTCCAACAATGGGCCTCCTCAAGTGCCCTAGGTCTTCGTGAGCAAGCAAGTTGGATGCACACCCACTTAGTTTCTTTTGTTGAGCTTTCATACATTTATAGCTCTAGTGCATATGTTGCATGGCAATCCCTACTCCTTGCATTAACATCAATCTATGGCATCTCCATAGCTCATTGATTAACCTCGTTGATGTCAGACTTTCTCCTTTTTGTCTTCTCCACATAACCCCCATCATCATATTCTATTCCACCCATAGTGCTATATCCATGGCTCGCGCTCATGTATTGCGTGAAGGTTTATAAAGTTTGAGATTACTAAAGTATGAAACAATTGCTTGGCTTGTCATCGGGGTTGTGCATGATGAGAGCATTCTTGTGTGACGAAAATGGAGCATGACCAAACTATATGATTTTGTAGCGATGAACTTTCTTTGGCCATGTTATTTTGAGAAGACATGATTGCTTAGTTAGTATGCTTGAAGTATTATTATTTTCATGTCAATATTAAACTTTTGTCTTGAATCTTGTGGATCTGAATATTCTTGCTACAATAAAGAGAAATACATGATGAATATGTTAGGTAGCATTCCACATCAAAAATTC
Organism: Triticum urartu; assembly: GCF_056163025.1. Lineage (NCBI taxonomy): Eukaryota > Viridiplantae > Streptophyta > Magnoliopsida > Poales > Poaceae > Triticum > Triticum urartu. The sequence continues at coordinate 394,738,361 of NC_141875.1, forward strand.
TGTTTTTATCATTTACCTACTCGAGGACAAGCAGGAATTAAGCTTGGGGATGCTGATACGTCTCCAACGTATCTATAATTTTTGATTGTTCCATGCTATTATATTATCAACCTTGGATGTTTTATATGCATTTATATGCTATTTTATATGATTTTTGGGACTAACCTATTAACCTAGAGCCCAGTGCCAGTTTCTATTTTTTACTTGTTTTAGAGTATCGTAGAAAAGGAAAATCAAACGGAGTCCAATTGACCTGAAACTTCACGGAACTTATTTTTGGAAGGAAAGCAACCTGGGAGACTTGGAGTCCACGTAAGGGAAGCAACGAGCAAGCCAGGAGGCAGGGGGTGCGCCCACTCCCCTGGGTGCGCCCTCCACCCTCGTGGGCCCCTCGTGGCTCCCCTGACATACTTCTTCCGCCTATATATCTCCATATGCCCTAAAACGATCGGGGAGCATAATAGATCAGGAGTTCCGCCGCCAGAAGCCTCCGTAGCCACCGAAAACCAATCTAGACCCGTTCTGGCACCCTGCCGGAGGGGGCAATCCCTCTCCGGTGGCTATCTTCATCATCCCTGTGCTCTCCATGACGAGGAGGGAGTAGTTCTCCCTCGGGGCTGAGGGTATGTACCAGTAGCTATGTGTTTGATCTCTCTATCTCTCGTGTTCTTGAGGTGGTACGATCTTGATGTATCGCGAGCTTTGCTATTATAGTTGGATCTTATGATGTTTTCTTCCCCCTCTACTCTCTTGTAATGGATTGAGTTTTCCCTTTGAAGTTATCTTATCGGATTGAGTCTTTAAAGATTTGAGAACAATTGATGTATGTCTTGCCGTGCGTATCTGTGGTGACAATGGGATACCACGTGATTCACTTGATGTATGTTTTGGTGATCAACTTGCGGGTTCCTCCCATGAACCTATGCATAGGGGTTGGCACACGTTTTCGTCGTGATTCTCCGGTAGAAACTTTGGGGCACTCTTTGAGGTTCTATGTGTTGGTTGAATAGATGAATCTAAGATTGTGTGATGCATATCGTACAATCATACCCACAGATACTTGAGGTGACATTGGAGTATCTAGGTGACATTAGGGTTTTGGTTGATTTGTGTCTTAAGGTGTTATTCTAGTACGAACTCTAGGTCTGTTTGTGACACTTATAGGAATAGCCCAACGGGTTGATTGGAAAGAATAACTTTGAGGTGGTTTCGTACCCTACCATAATCTCTTCGTTTGTTCTCTGCTATTAGTGACTTTGGAGTGACTCTTTGTTGCATGTTGAGGGATAGTTATGTGATCCAATTATGTTATTATTGTTGAGATGACTTACACTAGTGAAAGTATGAACCCTAGGCCTTATTTCCTAGCATTGCAATACCGTTTATGCTCACTTTTATCAATAGTTACCTTGCTGTTTTTATAATTTCAGATTACAAATACCTTTATCTACTATCCATATTGCACTTGTGTCACCATCTCTTCGCCGAACTAGTGCACCTATACAATTTACCATTATATTGGGTGTGTTGGGGACACAAGAGACTCTTTGTTATTTGGTTGCAGGGTTGCTTGAGAGAGACCATCTTCATCCTACGCCTCCTACGGATTGATAAACCTTAGGTCATCCACTTGAGGGAAATTTGCTACTGTCCTACAAACCTCTACACTTGGAGGCCCAACAACGTCTACAAGAAGAAGGTTGTGTAGTAGACATCATTTCCATATATTGTTCTTCGCTTATTTACTTTTCTGTTGTTATTGTTACAATCACTACAAAATACCAAAAACATTACTTTTGCTACCGTTACTTTTGCTATCTTTACCACTACTATCATATTACTTTGCTACTAAATACTTTGCTGCAGATATTAAGTTTCCAGGTGTGGTTGAATTGACAACTCAGCTACTAATACTTAAGAATATTCTTTGGTTCCCGTTGTGTAGAATCAATAATTTTGGGTTGAATACTCTACCCTCGAAAACTGTTGCGATCCCCTATACTTGTGGGTTATCAAGACTATTTTCTGGCGCCGTCGCCGGGGAGCATAGCTCTATTCTTTGAGTCACTTGGGATTTATATCTGCTTATCATTATGAAGAACTTGAGAGATCCAAAAACCAAGATTTATCCCTCAACTACGAGGGGAGGTAAGGAACTACCTTCTAGTTCTGCACTTGATTCATCTTCTATTTTGAGTAAGCTTGCGACACCTAAACCTGCTTCTGCTATTGATTCTGATATGTCGCATGTTATTGATGATGCCACTTCTGCTATGCATGATACTTATGATGAAACTACTTCTATGCCTGATACTACTATGCCACTTGGTGAATTTCTTGATGAACAACTTGCTAGGGCTAGAGAGAATGAAATTATTGAAACTGATAATACTGATGAAAGTGATTATGAAGGCTCTCCTAATAAATATTAATTACGTGTTGTGCCCGAGGGCTATGTTATGGATGAAGAAACTAAAAGAGACTTTCTTGCTTGCAATGACATAAGTGATCTTAAGAAATTATTAGCTAAGCTTAAACAAAAAACTCTGAACGCTAGAATGAAATATGATCCTGCTTATGCTACTTCACCTATCTTTGTTACTAATAAGGATTATGAATTCTCTATTGATCCTGATATAATTACTTTGGTTGAATCTGATCCTTTTAATGGCCATGAATCTGAAACTGTTGTGGCACATCTTACTAAATTAAATGATATAGCTACCCTGTTCACTAATGATGAGAGAACTCGTTACTTTTATATCCTTAAAATATTCCCATTCTCATTAAAAGGTGATGCTAAGATATGGTTTAATTCTCTTGATCCTGGTTGTGTGCGTAGTCCCCAGGATATGATTTATTACTTCTCTGCTAAATATTTCCCTGCTCATAAGAAACAAGCTGCCTTAAGGGATATATATATAATTTTGTGCAAATTGAAGAAGAGAGTTTCCCACAAGCTTGGGGGAGGCTTTTCCAATTACTTAATGCTTTGCCTGATCACCCTCTTAAGAAAAATGAAATACTTGATATCTTTTATAATGGACTAACCGATGCTTCCAGAGATTACCTGGATAGTTGTGCTGGTTCTGTTTTCAGGGAAAGAACACCGGATTAAGCTGAAATTCTATTGAATAATATGTTGACAAATGAAAATAATTGGACACTTCCTGAGCCTATTCCTAAACCAACTCCGAAGAAAAGATGTGTTCTATTTCTCAGTCCTGAAGATATGCAAGAGGCAAAGAAATATATGAAAGAAAAGGGTATTAAAGCTGAAGATGTTAAAAATTTACCTCCTATTGAAGAAATACATGGTCTTAATTTACCGCCTGTTGAAGAAATATATGGTTTTAATCCATCACCTATTGAAGAAACACATGGTCTTGATAACCCGACACAGGTAGTAAAGGTAAATTCTCTCTATAGATATGATAAAGCTGAAATCCCATTTACTAAGTTTGCTAGCCCATGCTTAGATGAGTTTGATAAATTTATGGTTAAGCAAGAAGACTTCAATGCTTATTTTGGTAGGGAATTAAAATGCAATGCTGATATGCTTGAACACTTGGGTGATTGTATGGCTAATGTTAAAGGTGAACTTAAACTTATTAGTAAACATGCTTCTATGGTTACCACTCAAGTAGAACAAGTACTTAAAGCTCAAAATGATTTGCTCAGTGAATTGAATAGTAAGAATAAGGACTATGTTGTTAGAGTGGCTACTAGAACTGGTAAAATGACTCAGGAACCTTTGTATCCTGAAGGCCACCCTAAGAGAATTGAGCAAGATTCTCAGAGAAATAATATAGATGCACCTAGTCCTTCTAAAAGGAAGAAAAAGAAAAATGATAGAACATTGCATGCTTCTAGTGAACCTATTGCTGAAACACCTGATAATCCAAATGATATTTCTATTTCTGATGCTGAAACACAATCTGGTAATGAACCTGAAACTAGTGATAATGTTAATGATAATGTTCATGATGATGCTCAACCTAGCAATGATAATGATATAGAAATTGAACCTGCTGTTGATCTTGATAACCCACAATCAAAGAATCAACGTTATGATAAGAAAGACTTTGTTGCTAGGAAACATGGTAAAGAAAGAGAACCATGGGTTCAAAAACCCATGCCTTTTCCTACCAAGCCATCCAAGAAAAAGGATGATGAGGATTTTGAGCGCTTTGCTGAAATGATTAGACCTATATTTTTTCCTATGCGATTAATTGATATGCTCAAAATGAATCCTTAAGCTAAGTACATGAAAGAAATTGTTACTAATAAAAGAAAGATACTAGAAGCTGAAATTTCCACCATGCTTGCTAATTATACTTTTAGGCCTTCTTTGGTTCATAGGATAGGAATTTTATAGGAATAGGAAAATCATAGGAAGTGAGATGACATGCATGTCAATTCCTATAGAGAAAGAGATGTCATTTGGTGCATAGGATAGGATTTTTTCCATTGAGTCTAGGCTAATGTTTTTTTCCTCCAAAATGTGAAGGATTGATTCCCATCCTACAAACCAAAGGGCTTCAAAGGAATTTTTTCTTTGCAAATCCTATACTATAGAATTCCTACAAAAATCCTACAAACCAAAGGAGGCCTTAAAGGTGGAATACCAAAGAAACTTGGAGATCCAGGAGTACCCACTATACCATGCTCCATTAAAAGAAACTATGTTAAAACTGCTTTATGTGATCTTGGAGCCGGTGTTAGTTTTATGCCTCTCTCTTTATATCGTAGACTTGATTTGACTAAGTTGACACCTATTGAAATATCTTTGCAAATGGCTGATAAATCAACTGCTATACCCGTCGGTATTTGTGAGGATGTGCCTATTTTGGTTGCAAACGTTACTATTTTAACGGACTTTGTTATTCTTGATATTCCCGAGGATGATAGTATGTCTATGTGATGCCCCCGCTTCAATCGTACACTAATCATACACGCAAACTTGTACGATCAAGATCAAGGACTCATGGGAAGATATCACAACACAACTCTACAAATAAAATAAGTCATACAAGCATCATATTACAAGCCAGGGGCCTCGAGGGCTCGAATACAAGAGCTCGATCACAGACGAGTCAGCGGGAGCAACAATATCTGAGTACAGACATAAGTTAAACAAGTTTTCCTTAGGAAGGCTAGCACAAACTGGGATACAGATCGAAAGAGGCGCAGGCCTCCTGCCTGGGTTCCTCCTAAACTACTCCTGGCCATCGTCAGCGGCCTGCACATAGTAGTAGGCACCTCCAGTTTAGTAGGAGTCATCGTAGACGGTGTCGTCTGGTCGCAGCAATCGAGTATAGAAAGGGGAAAGAGGGAGCAAAGCAACCGTGAGTACTCATCCAAAGTACTCGCAAGCAAGGGGCTACACTACATATGTATGCATTGGTATCAAACAGAAAAGGGGTATCATATGTGGACTGAACTGCAGAATGCCGAAATAAGAGGGGGATAGCTAGTCCTTTCAAAGACTACGCTTCTGGTAACCTCCATCTTGCAACAGAAGAAGAGAGTAGATGGTAAGTTCACCAAGTATCATCACATAGCATAATCCTACCCGGTGATCCTCCCCTCGTCGCCCTATGAGAGAGCGACCACCGGTTGTATCTGGCACTTGGAAGGATGTGTTTTATTAAGTATCCGGTTCTAGTTGTCATAAGGTCAAGGTACAACTCCAAGTCGTCCTGTTACCGAAGATCACGGCTATTCGAATAGATTAGCCTCCCTGTAGGGGTGCACCACATTTCCCAACACACTCGATCCCCTTTGTCCGGACACACTTTTCTGGGTCATGCCCGGCCTCGGAAGATCAACACGTCGCAGCCCCACCTAGGCACAACAGAGAGGTCAGCACGCCGGTCTAAATCCTATGGCGCAGGGGTCTGGGCCCATCGCCCATTGCACACCTGCATGTTGCGAGGGCGGCCGGAAGCAGACCTAGCCCCCTTAATATAAGAGCAGGCTTACGGTCCAATCTGGCGCGCGTCGCTCAGTCGCTGACGTCACAAAGGCTTCAACTGATACCACGACGTCGAGTGCCCATAACTGTTCCCGCGTAGTTGGTTAGTGTGTATAGGCCAATGGCCAGACTCAGATCAAATACCAAGATCTTGTTAAGAATGTTATTTTGACAAAACCGTGGACGCAGACTAGGGCCAGGCCCACCTCTCTCCTAGGTGGTCTCAACCTGCCCTATCGCTCCGCCGCAAAGTAACAGTCGGGGGCTGTCGGGAACCCAGGCCCACCACTACCTAGGTGGAACCACCTACCCCTTCAGCCCCCAACACCGGAATCACTTGTGGGTACTCAACGAGCCGACCCGAGTTTAGTCACCACAAGTATCATATATAAAGTATATAATATTTACCCGTGATCACCTCCCGGGTGATCACGACCCGATAGTATAGTATGGCAGACAGACAAGAATGTAGGGCCACTGATGATAAACTAGCATCCTATACTAAGCATTTAGGATTGCAGGTAAGGTATCAACAGCTGTAGCAACAATGACAGGCTATGCATCAGAATAGGATTAACGGAAAGCACTAACATGCTACACTACTCTAATGCAAGAAGTATAGAGAAGAGTAGGCGATATTTGGTAATCAAGGGGGGGGGGCTTGCCTGGTTGCTCTGGCAAGAGAGAGGGGTCATCAACACCGTAGTCGTACTTGGCAGCGGCGGCGTCGGTCTCGTAGTCTATCAGAGAGAAGAGGGGAAAGAAACAATGAATAAAATGCAAACAGAAGCATAATGATGCATGACAAGACAAGTAGCGGTGCTAGGGGTGCCCTAATGTGGTATGAGGTGATACCGGTGAAGGCGGAAAACATCCGGGAAAATATCCCCGATGTTCCGCGTTTTCGGACAAAAGAACCGGAGGAGGAAAGTTGCGTGTTCACTATGCTAGGGATGCGTGGCGGACGAACGGGCTGCGTATCCGGATTCGTCTCATCGTTCTAAGCAACTTTCATGTACAAAGTTTTTCCATCCGAGCTATGGTTTATTTTATATTAACTTTAAAAGATCTAAATCATTTTTAGGATTTATTTAATTAATTTAATCAACATTATCCAGAACAGTGCACGCTGACATCAGCATGACGTCAGCAGTCAACAGAGGAGTTGACTGGTCAACTGACGTGTGGGTCCCGTTCGTCATTGACTGTTTAATCTAATTATGTTTTAATTAAACTAACTAGTTAATTAGATTAATTAAACATGATTAATTAACTTAATTAATTAATTTAATTATTATTTACTTATTTATATATTTAATTTTTATTCCTTTTTCTAAACGTTCTGGGGCGTGGGCCCCATTTGTCATTGACACAAGGGGGGCAAGGCCCACTGGTCAGTGGGCCATAGGGGCCTTAGCGGGCGCGCGGGGTTACGGGCGCGGGCGCAACGGTCGGCGGGTGCTGGGCGCCGGGCGCCAGCCCGACTGGCACTCGCCCAGTCCAGCCGCCGCACCGAGCGGGGCGGCGCGCGCAGACCAGAGAGGGTGAGCCCCGGCGAGGTGGAGCGAGGCAAGGGCCGGTGCAAGGGCCGCGGTCTACGGCGAGCGCGAGCGCCGGACGGAGGACGCCGAGGCCGTAGTGGGCGCGCCGGGGCGGCAGAGCCGTAACCGCGGGAGGAGCAGCGAGCGGGGGATTGGCTAGGTTATCGGCGCGGTCTTGGCGAGGTAGTGAGAAGTGGCAGCAGCAGAGCGGCAGGGAAGGGGGGCAGGGCATGACGAGGCGAGGCACGGGCCGCGACGAGGGAGGAAAGCCAGGGCGCACGAGGCCATGGCGGTGCAGCGCGGGGTCGGCGATGGCCGGCTGCGGCCACAGCGGGCGCGCTCGCAGACGAGGCGGGTTGAGGCCAGCACGGGCCAGCCGGAGCCGTGAGCGGCAGAGGGCGCGGCCCCGCGTGGGCGGGCGCGCGGTAGGTCAACAGCAGGGGGCACGAGACGCTCACCGCGCGGGGGGGGGGGGGGGGGGTGCGATGCGCGGCACGGGTTCGAGCGCATGCACGAGGGAGGAAGAGAGGAGGATCGGGCACGTGCTCACGGGGCCGGTAGGGGTTCGGGCAGCGGTGTTCGGGGAAGACGTCGGAGACGGCGTGACGGAGAGGAAGCAGGCCGTTGAGGTGGTCCGGCGAGGAAGCTCCGGGCGCTGGCGTCGGCGTCGGGGGTGGAGGGGCGAGGGGATCCGCCTCCTCCCGATCCAGATCCAATCAAGGGGAAGTGGGGGGGAGCGAGTGGGGGTATCGGTGGCTAGGTCACGGGGGGAGTGGGGGTTATGGGGCGCCGGCTGGGCCGGCCTGGCTTGTCCAGAGGCCAGCTGGGCCGAGGCCCAGTGGGGGGTGGGGTTTGTTTTTCTTTTTATTTTTGTTAGTTTTGTTTTTCCTTTTTTGCATTTTCTTTTCTTTTATTTATTTTCCTATCCATTTTAATTCTCTTTAAAATATTTAGGCATCCTGAAAAAGTGTGGTACCTTCCTCTTAAATACCTAGGAATTACTTAGCACACTCCGAACATTTTAGCTTTGAGGTTTGGAAACTTTTATCGTTTGACTTAATTTAAAATTTGAATTAGAAACGTTTTCAACTAACACGTGAGTAGCAATAGTAACCGAGGTGACGTGGCATCGTTAACGTGGGATTACTGTAGCATGATTATCCGGGCGTTACAAAACTCCTCCACTACAAGAAATCTCGTCCCGAAATTTAGGAGGTAGAAGGAAACAGTGCGGGGTATTCATCACGCAGGCTGTCCTCGCGTTCCCAAGTGGATTCATCTTTAGAGTGATGCGACCACTGGACCTTGAGGAACTTGATTGCTTTATGACGTGTGCGGTGTTCAGCTTGGTCGAGAATGCAGACCTGATGCTCTTTATAGGAGAGCTCCTATTGCAATTCGAGCACTTCATGATCCACTGCTCGGATTGGGTCCTTGAAGCAACGGCAGAGCTATGACACGTGGAACACATCGTGAACCTGAGGAAGGTTTGGCGGAAGCTCGAATTGATATGCCACTTTTCCACGCCTTTCGAGAATAGTGAATGGGCCGATATAGCGAGGAGCTAGCTTGCCCTTGATCTCGAAGTGGTGAGCACCCTTCATTGGTGTAACTCGAAGATAAGCCTTTTCGTCAGGTTGATAGACCATGTCTTTGTGATGACGGTCATACTGACTTTTCTGACGTGACTGAGAAGTCTTGAGATTCTCACGAATAATGCGGACTTGTTCTTTGGCCTGTTGGATAATACCTGGACCAAAGAGTGGACGTTCCCCAGTTTATGACCAGTTCAGAGGGGTCCGACACTTTCGTCCATATAATACTTCGAAGGGGGACATCTTCAGACTAGCTTGATAGCTATTATTATAAGAGAACTCGGTATATGGAAGAGATTCCTCCCATTTCTTGCTGAAGAAAATTACACAAGCTCGAAGCATGTCTTCGAGAACTTGGTTGACATGTTCAACTTGACCTTGTGACTAAGGATGAAACGCAGTACTGAATGACAGATGAGTTCCCATAGCTTCTTGGAAACTTGCCCAAAATCTTGAAGTGAATAAGCTACCATGGTCCGAACTGATAACCAGTGGGATACCATGAAGTGAAACAATTCTGGACATGTATAGAGTCGCAAGCTGACTAGCAGTGATTGTTTCTTTGACCGCCAGAAAATGTGCAACTTTAGAAAGCCGACCAATGATGACAAGAATAGCATCATTACCTTTCCGCGATTTGGGAAAACCAGTGACGAAGTCCATTTCAACATGGTCCCATTTCCATTCAGGAATAGAGATAGGTTGTAGAGTTCCAGCAGGCCTTTGATGTTCAGCTTTGATACGAGGGCAAACGTCACACTCAACAACATAACGAGCAATGTCCTGCTTCATATTAGACCACCAGAATCTCTGACGAATATCCTGATACATCTTTTACTACCAGGATGGATAGATAGAGGCGTATCATGAGCTTCTTTCATAACCTCTTGTGTCATATCATGGTTTTCCTCTGAACATGGCACCACTAGGCGGCATTTGAAGTACAAGGCGCCATCATCGGCGATAGTGAAGAATGAGGGCTTTCCTTCAGCGAGGTAGCGCTTAATCTTGTGGACTTGAGAGTCATAATTTTGTAGCATTTTGATGCTGTCCACGAGATCAGGTTTAGCAACTAGGGTATTGAGAGAACCCTGGGTAATTACGTGGAGGTTCATCTTGCGGCACTCAGGGGGAGGGGAAGTGAGTGCACCCGGAGGAACTATATGGAGGTTCAGCTTTCTGAATTCTTCAACAAGCGATGGTTGAACCTGGAGGTGGTTACAGTAAGACTTGCGACTCAAGGCGTCAGCCATCACATTAGCCTTTCCTGGGGTATAGGATATACCCACGTCAAAGTCTGCAACAGTCTCCATCCATCTCTGCTGACGGAGGTTCGGGTCTGGCTGAGTAAACATATACTTCAGACTTTGGTGGTCGGTGAAGATCTCGCAACGATTACCGAGAAGGTAATGTTGCCATTGCTTTAGTGCATGAATGACAACAGCAAGCTCGAGGTCGTGAACTGGGTAGTTTTCTTCGTGAGGGCGCCGTTGACGCAAGGCATAAGCAATCACTCTGCGCTCTTGCATTAGGACACAGCCTAATCCTTGACGGGAAGCGTCGCAGTAAATGACGAAGTCCTTCTTAGTATCAGGTGGAGCAAGCACTGGGGCAGAAGTCAACTTGTCTTTGAGTGCCTGGAAACTTTCCTGACACTTGTCTTTCCATTGGAACTTGACGCCCTTATGCAATAGGTTAGTCAGAGGCCTAGCGAACTTGGAGAAGTTCTCGACGAATCGACGGCAATAGCTGGTGAGACCGAGAAAACTTCAGACTTGCTTGACATTCTTCGGAGGAGTCCAATCGAGAATAGCCTGAACTCGTTCAGGGTTGACGGCAATACCATCCTTGGAGATGACATGCCCAAGATAGGTTACTTCGGGGAGCCAGAATTCACACTTGGAATACTTAGCATAGAGTTGGTGCTCTTGAAGCTTTTCCAGCACAAGACGAAGATGTTCAACATGTCCTTTGTTCTTGTAAAATACCAGGGTATCATCCAAATAAACCACGATGAATTTGTCGAGGTAATCCATGAATATATAGTTCATCAGACGAGAGAAGGTGGCTGGAGCATTCGTTAAGCCGAATGACATGACGGTGTACTCGTATGATCCATATCGAGTCACGAAGGCGGTCTTTGGGATATCCTCTTCACGAACACGGATCTGGTGGTAACCCAACCTTAAGTCGAGTTTGGAGAACATTGATGAACCAGCCAGTTGATCATAAAGATCATTGATCCGAGGAAGATGGTATTTATTCTGAATGGTAGCTTGGTTTATAGGACGGTAGTCTTGGACTAATCGGTTCGTCCCATCCTTCTTCTTAACAAAGAGAGAAGGTGCTCCCCAAGGAGAGAAACTAGGGCGAATCAAACCTTTGCTAAGAGATTTGTCAATTTCCTCCTTAAGCTCAATGAGTTCATGTGGCGGCATCTTGTAGGGTCGTTTGGCTATAGGAGTGGTGCCTGATTTCAAGTCGATGATGAATTCGACAGCTCTAGCAGGGGGAATCCCTGGAAGTTCTTTCGGAAAGACGTCTTGGAATTCATGAACGATGGGAATGTTTTCAATGCCCTCGAGTGGTGCAGCGTTCAATGCATTCAAGGCATAAAGCTTTGCCTCGGCATTCTGAACTAGATGGGCTTGGTAAGCAATTATTTCATTAGAAGGGTGTAGCAGATGGACGGTCTTAGTGGCGCAAACTATAGAAGCAGTATGCGCTTTCAACCAATCCATTCCCAGAATGAGGTCGATGCTACAGGACTTCAATATGATGGGAGAGACAAGGAATTCCCGTCCTTCGATTTCAACAAGGACGTCGTTGCAAATCATGGAGGTCCGGCATTGGCCCGCGGGGGTGTGTACTAATAGCGAAGCGTTCATGTCTTCGCTTTTTATGCCATGCATGAATGCAAAATCCTGTGACATGAATGAATGTGATGCACCTGTATCAAATAAAACGGATGCTGGTACTGAATTTACGAGGAGTGTACCCATCATAGTAGCAGGCTGGTCTTGAGCTTCATTGAGATCAACGTGGTTGGCATGAACACGACCATAAGACCTGGCATTGTTGTTGCGAGGCTGGTTGCTTCCACGGCCAGCTACGAGAAGGGCCAGTTGATTCTGATTCTGATTGCAGTCTCTGGCACGGTGACCTGGCTGACCACACTTGTAGCAGAGACCACTATTGGGAGTGGGAACAGGAGCTCGGGGTGGTGGAGCTGGAAGTCTCGGCTGCCTAGTTGGTGGGGGAGGCAGACGCGGTGCAGCATAGGACCTCCTTGGAGCAAGTGCGGTAGGCTGGTACATGCTGTTGGGAATACATATCCTACGCTTCTGCGAGGACGGGCCCGAAGATGAGCCTGTGTCACGGTTGGGCCTGTGAGAGCTCTGGTGTTCCTGTAGACCAGTTTCGACATTGATGGCCTTGTTCACCAAGGTGGCGAAATCAGCAAAGTCATGCACTAGAAGTGCGAGCTTGATGTTAGCTTGAAGGCCATCACGGAACTTCTCCTGTCTGCGTGCATCAGTTACAATGTCTTCTTCAGCATAGCGGGACAAATCCAGAAACTCCCGCTGATAAGCTTCAACAGTTTTGTTGCCCTGAGTGAGGTTGTGGAACTCGTGCTTCCTCTGGTCCATGACTCCCCGAGGAATGAAGCGGGCATGGAAAGCAGCTTGGAAGTCTGGCCAGGTGATGATTGTTCCAACTGGCAGAGTACGCTTGTGGCTGTCCCACCATTGAGCAACGGGTCCTTTAAGGAAGAAGGAAGCAAAGGTGACATAGCTGGCAGGGGCTACATCAGCAGACTCCATCTCATAGGTGATGTCATGGAGCCAGTCATCAGCATCCAGGGGCTGAGTTGAGCTGCGGTACACAATTGGGTTGAGGTGCATGAAATCCTGCAGAGTCACTTGGGCTGGCTGTTGGTTCATATTGGGGCGAGGAAACTGAGCCATCATATTCTCAATGAACTGGCGATTCATCTCGAGCTGTTGGATCATACCAGCCATGTACTCAGGCGGTGGTGGGGCATGGCCACCATGACCACGACCGCCTGTTCTAACCATCCTGCTAATATATAACAGGGGTAGTTCAGCATTGAGAAATTTGCAAGGACAAGAATCATTCATGATGAAACATGCATAATGAAAGGAACACGATAGATACCACATAGTAGTTGGCATATCTTACAAAAGGGGTTCATGCATAGAGTTCGGTACACAGAGTTCAGTACACAGACTAAGAACATCATAGGCAGCACGCAGGCTCGCGATGAATGCAACTAACACTAGAAAGCAAGCCTACATTAGTCCTAGGAGGAACTATGGAGGTAGGTGTATCCTTACCACTTGTAGTGACGCGAGGGGAAGTCCTCCACGTGAGTAGCCTGGGGTCCGCGGATACTCTGGAGCGGAACCCGACGCGCAGGTGGCAGAAGAGAACCAAGTGCGGGAGAGTAGCCTCCCACATCTGGCCAGCCGACGCCCTGGGGCATCACGGTCCTGGCAGGGTAGATCACAGAACACGACAGATCACCAGATCGGACAGAGGGGTCCAACAGCATCAGAGCGTAGTACAGGTGCTGACGGGTGGTGTACAACTCGTGGCGAAGAGCTCGGTTAGCTCTATCCAGCCATCAGCATGCAGAACCAGGTTCTGATGGTGGAAGGGCTCTCGGGTGACAGTGGAGTAGGCAGCAGTGTAGTATCCCTCCGCACCAACATCGGATGCGATAGCAATGTGCCTGAAAGGGGAGGTGTCCAACTCCCGATATTCTCCACGAAGACGTGTCAGAGCAGCATAAGCAGCATCATGGACCACCATGTCGATAGTCACTCCAACACCATGAGCAGTGTGCAGCACGGTAGTGGAGTTATACTCCCGAGAGTAGAGGTGGACGATGGCACGGTACTGCTCCTGGTTGAAGTCCTGGTACTCCTCGTAGACGGTGTACTCAGGGTGCCAGCGATAACCCAGATAGGTCATCATCTCAACCAACACAGCAGGTGATCCTGAGGCACCAATGGCCGTCGTGTGGCGCATGACCTGTCTCGTGGGCTCCATCTGAAAACAAAGGTGTTTCAAAGGAGTCAAATGACACTGTGGATAATGTTTAATATACTACTCTAAGGAATAACTAGGGCTTATCCAACTTTGGGGTTAACGTGGTCACGGGATCCTAATGTTAAAGTTAGTAAAATCATTTAACCCGAGTAGAAGAGAGTTCAGAGTCCCGGAGTAAGGATCGAGGAGTAAAAGATCCTAATACCACCCAAATGGTGACGTGGGCCCGTAAGGCACACAACCATGTTAGTAAAAAGTTTTGTAATGTCTAGACTCGACTCCGGCCAAGGAGTGTGGAAGGGGGAATCCTACGGGCAGTCGGCTCTGATACCAACTTGTGAAGCCCCCGATTCAATCGTACACTAATCATACATGCAAACATGTACGATCAAGATCAGGGACTCATGTGAAGATATCACAACACAACTCTACAAATAAAATAAGTCATACAAGCATCATATTACAAGCCAGGGGCCTCCAGGACTCGAATACATGAGCTCGATCATAGACGAGTCAGCGGGAGCAACAATATCTGAGTACAGACATAAGTTAAACATGTTTTCCTTAGGAAGGCTAGCACAAACTAGGATATAGATCGAAAGAGGCGCAGGCCTCCTGCCTGGGATCCTCCTAAACTACTCCTGGCCATCGTCAGCGGCCTGTACGTAGTAGTAGGCACCTCCAATGTAGTAGGAGTCGTCGTCGACGGTGTCGTCTGGTCGCAGCAATCGAGTATAGAAAGGGGAAAAGAGGGAGCAAAGCAACCGTGAGTACTCATCCAAAGTACTCGCAATCAAGGAGCTACACTACATATGTATGCATTGGTATCAAATGGAAAAGGGGTATCATATGTGGACTGAACTGCAGAATGCCGGAATAAGAGGGGGATAGCTAGTCCTTTCGAAGACTACGCTTCTGGTAACCTCCATCTTGTAGCAGAAGAAGAGAGTAGATGGTAAGTTCACCAAGTATCATCGCATAGCATAATCCTACCCGGTGATCCTCCCCTCGTCGCCCTATGAGAGAGAGACCACCAGTTGTATCTGGCACTTGGAAGGATGTGTTTTATTAAGTATCCGGTTCTAGTTGTCATAAGGTCAAGGTACAACTCCAAGTTGTCCTGTTACCGAAGATCACGGCTATTCGAATAGATTAACTTCCCTGCAGGGGTGCACCACATTTCCCAACACGCTCGATCCCCTTTGTCCGGACACACTTTTCTGGGTCATGCCCGGCCTCGGAAGATCAACACGTCGCAGCCCCACCTAGGCACAACAGAGAGGTCAGCACGCCGGTCTAAATCGTATGGCACAGGGGTCTGGGCCCATCGCCCATTGCACACCTGCATGTTGCAAGGGCGGCCGGAAGCAGACCTAGCCCCCTTAATACAAGAGCAGGCTTACGGTCCAATCCTACGCGCGCCGCTCAGTCGCTAACATCGCGAAGGCTTCGGCTGATACCATGACGTCGAGTGCCCATAACTATTCCCGCGTAGTTGGTTAGTGCGTATAGGCCAATGGCCAGACTCAGATCAAATACCAAGATCTCATTAAGCGTGTTATTTTGACATAACCGCGGACGCCGACCAGGGCCAGGCCCACCTCTCTCCAAGGTGGTCTCAACCTGCCCCGTCGCTCTACCACAAAGCAACAGTCGAGGGCCGTCGGGAACCTAGGCCCACCACTACCTGGGTGGAACCACCTGCCCCTTCAGCCCCCAACACTGGAATCACTTGCGGGTACTCAACGAGCCGACCTGACTTTAGTCACCACAAGTATCATATATAAAGTATATAATATATACCCGTGATCACCTCCCGAGTGATCGCGGCCCGATAGTATAGCATGGCAGACGGACAAGAATGTAGGGCCACTAATGATAAACTAGCATCCTATACTAAGCATTTAGGATTGCAGGTAAGGTATCATCAGCTGTAGCAACAATGACAGGCTATGCATCAGAATAGGATTAACGGAAAGCAGTAACATGCTACACTACTCTAATGCAAGCAGTATAGAGAAGAGTAGGTGATATCTGGTGATCAAGGGGGGGGCTTGCCTGGTTGCTCTGGCAAGAGAGAGGGGTCGTCAACACCGTAGTCGTACTAGGTAGCAGCGGCGTCGGTCTCGTAGTCTATCGAACAGAAGAGGGGGAAGAAACAATGAATATAATGCAAACAGAAGCATAACGATGCATGAGAAGACAAGTAGCGGTGCTAGGGGTGCCCTAACGCGGTATGAGGTGATACCGGTGAAGGGGGGAAACATCCGGGAAAATATCCCCGGTGTTTTGCGTTTTTGGACAGATGAACCGAAGGGGAAAGTTGCGTCTTCGCTATGCTAGGGATGCGTGGCGGACAAACAGGCTGCGTATCCTGATTCGTCTCGTCGTTCTGAGCAACTTTCATGTACAAAGTTTTTTCATCCGAGCTACGGCTTATTTTATATTAATTTTAAAAGATTTAAATCATTATTAGGATTTATTTAATTAATTTAGTCAACATTATCCAGAACAGTGCACACTGACGTCAGCATGACGTTAGCAGTCAACAGAGGAGTTGACTGGTCAACTGACGTGTGGGTCCCGTTCGTCATAGACTGTTTAATCTAATCAGGGTTTAATTAAACTAACTAGTTAATTAGATTAATTAAACATGATTAATTAACTTAATTAATTAATTATTTTAATTATTAATTAATTATATATATATATTTATTATTCCTTTTTTAAACGTTCTGGGCGTGGGCCCCATCTGTCATTGACACAAGGGGGCAAGGCCCATTGGTTAGTGGCCCATAGGGGCCTTAGCGGGCGCGCGGGGTTACGGGAAGGGTGCAGCCCGAATGGGCGCAACGGGCGGTGGGTGCTGGGCGCCTGGCACCAGCCCGACTGGCACCCACCCGGTCCAGCCGCCGCACCGAGCAGGGCGGCGCGCGCAAACCAGAGAGGGCGAGGCCCGGCGAGGTGGAGCGAGGCAAGGGCCGGTGCAGGGGCCGCGATCGACAACGAGCGCGAGCGCCGGATGGAGGACGCCAAGGCCGTAGTGGGCGCGCGGGGCGGCGGAGCCGTAGCCGCGGGAGGAGCAGCGAGCGGGGGATTGGCCAGGGCATCGGCGCGGTCTCGGCGAGGTAGTGAGCATTGGCAGCAGTAGAGCGGCAGGGAAGGGGGGCAGGGCGTGATGAAGCAAGGCGCGGGCCACGATGAGGGAGGAAGGCCGGGGCGCGCGAGGCCATGGCGGTGCAGCGCGGGGTCGGCGATGGCCGGCTGCGGCCACAGCGGGCGCGCTCACAGACGAGGCAGGGTGAGGCCAGCACGGGCCGGCCGGAGCCGCGAGCGGCAGCGGGCGCGACCCCGCGTGGGAGGACGTGCGGTAGGACGAGAGCAAGGGGGCACGAGGCGCTCACCGCGCAAGGGGGGGTGCGATGCACGGCACGGGTTCGAGGGCATGCGCAGGGGAGGAAGAGAGGAGGATCGGGCGCGTTCTCATGAGGCCGGTAGGGGTTCGGGCAGCGGTGTTCGGGGAAGAGGTTGGAGACAGCGTGATGGAGAGGAAGCAGGCCGTTGAGGTGGTCCAGCAAGGAAGCTCCGGGCGCCGGCGTCGGGGGTGGAGGGGCGAGGGGATCCGCCTCCTCCCGATCCAGATCCAATCAAGGGGAAGTGGGGGGGGAGCGAGTGGGGGTGTCGGTGGCTAGGTCACGGGGGGAGTGGGGGTTATGAGGCACCGGCTGGGCCGGCCTGGCTTGTCCAGTGGCCAGCTGGGCCGAGGCCCATTGGGGGGGTTGTTTTTCTTTTTCTTTTTGTTAGTTTTGTTTTTCTGTTTTTTGTATTTTCTTTTTTTGTATTTATTTTCCTATCCGTTTTAATTCTCTTTAAAATATTTAGGCATCCTGAAAAAGTGTGGTACCTTCCTCTTAAATACCTAGGCAATACTTAGCACACTCCGAACATTTTAGCTTTGAGGTTTGGAAACTTTTATCGTTTGACTTAATTTCAAATTTGAATTAGAAACGTTTTCAACTAACACATGAGTAGCAACAGTAACAGAGGTGACGTGGCATCGTTAATGTGGGATTACTATAGCATGATTATCCGGGCGTTACAGTCTATTATTCTTGGAAGACCTTTTTTGAATACTGCAGGGGTTGTTATTGAATGCACCAAAGGCAATGTCACTTTTCATGTTAATGGTAATGATCATACGGTACACTTTCCGAGGAAACAACCTCAAGTCCACAGTATCAATTCTATTGGAAAAATTCCATCGATTATTTTTGGAGGTTTTGAATTTCCTCTTCCTACTGTCAAGAAGAAATATGATATTCTTATTATTGGGGATGTGCATATCCCCCTTGAGGTAACCTAGTGTTATTCGAAAATTCTTCGGTTCCATGCTATTCGGAATGAGTTTGTTAGCAAGACTTGATCAACCTTGTTAATGGATTCCTTTTGATGATCATGAGATGGATGAATTTCGAAAACACAACTCTCTGTACCCTCTTTTTACTTTCTGTTATTTATATTAAATAAAATAAAAATAATATTTTCTGTTTGTTATCTGAATTATCCGTGCAATATAAAAATACCCTGAAAAATAAAAGTTCTCCAAATGCCCTGAAATTTAAATATGATTTTTTCTAGAATATTTGAGAATATCTGGCACTGAGAACACAGCAGGGGAGCAAGCACCTGGCCACGAGGGTCCACGGCGCGCCCACCCCCCGGGCGCGCCCCTACCTCGTGGGTCCACAGTGGCCCCCTGCACTTATTCCTGCACCCACACACTCCCTCTTCCTCCCACAAACACCATTATCTAGCTCAAGCACGAGTTCTAGCTCATTTTGCTATGATTTTCGATCTCCTTTCTCAAAGCACCTCTCACAAAACTGCTTTGGGGGATTGTTCCTTTTTATGTGACTCCTCCATTGGTCCAATTAGTTTTTGTTCTAGTGCTTTACTCATTGCAAATTTGTGCTGCCTAGGTGACCCTGTTCTTGAGCTTGCATGTCAAATTTATGTGGTTCCAAGTAGTTTTGATGCATAGTATAGGCTCTAGGCACTTGTAGGAGTAGTTGCTATCAATTTTGTTGAGTTTGGTTCACTTTTATTTGAAGTTACTAAAAATTTCAGAAATTTTTTAGAGGAAGAAATATGTTTAGGAAAATGGACCAAGGTGGTTCTTCAAGGAAACAAGGACCCAGGCTTGCAATGTGAGATGCTGATGATGAGCCACCAAGGGACGCTCTAGTGCGGCCTTGTGAATGGCCTTTAGAGGACTTCATGGATCGAGCGGTAATTAAGGAAGAATTTAACGCATATTTGCGTCACGCTGATCTTGTGAGCTTCGAGGAAGAAAAATGCCGTCAGTACCACTATATCACTAGTTCCTTTGTGAGGAGGTTTGAATTTTCATCTTCACGTAATTCTCAAATTGTCCTGTTTGATCTTTATGAAAATTCTTACACTATGGACTTAGAGGACTTTACCACTACTTGAAAACTTCCATAATGGGGTAGTGCTAGTGAACCTCGTAAATCTAAATTTAGAGATTTTCTTGGTAGTATAACTGTGGGGGAATCTAGAGATATAGCACAAGCTACCATAGGGAACATTCACTTTCCTGCTATACATTATTTTGCTCTCTTCATAGATAGATGCATTAACGGTAAAGATGAAGCATGTCACATGTGTGTCCCTAACCTCAGTATTCTTAGGAGCGCTGTGTTAGGAGATAAATCTTATAATTTGGGAGCCATTGTTGCACGTAGATTGCATCTTTATAGATTTAATGGAGATTTCTTCGGTGGAATTTATGCAACCCGCATAGCTAATTTTCTTGGTATAACCATACGTGAGGATGATATTGAGTTGCCTCCTGCTTATTTGGATTATGATGCTATGGTTCGTCATCAGTTTGTTGAGAGGAACGATCAGTTCCTCCAGTACCGACTAATCTTTGATAGACGATGCACCTATCACGTCGCTCTCCCTGCTTCTACTTTCTTTGACTTTCGGGCAAAAGGGAGATATTTTATAACCAGAGAGGAGGCGGAAGAGTATAAGAGGAGAGCTGAGATAGCTCGCCTCCAAGCTGTAGCCCACGATGCAATGCCAGCTGCATCTCAGTACGACCCCAACTACAACTTTGGATATCCGCTAGGCCATCCGTGGCATTAGACCAACTTAGGCCAAAAGCCTAAGCTTGGGGGAGTACATATTTCTCATCGACATTACATTCATGTTCACACACTCATTGCTAGATGTCGGTGCTCATACTTTTTCATTGTAATATCCATGCTTGTTTATTTCCTTTTTATGCTTTCTTCTTGTGTGTTTAATAAACCTTAAGAAAAACAAAAAAAAATAGTTGTAGCTTTTAGCTAGTTTTAATTTCTATGCTTGTAGTAGTAATTAAAAAGAAAACCCAAAAAGATTTCCTGTTCTTCTTTTTGCTTGTTGGGAGCTTTCCCATGTAAATAGTTTTATTTCTTTTCTTTTCTTTGGGGGTCGATAGGAGAAGATCATGCTTAAATTGTTGAAGTGGCTCTTATATGCATTATTGTTGATTTGACAAAAGAGCCCATATTGCCTTGTCTTCTCCTGTTTATTGAATGCTTGCAGATTCCTGCTTAGTCCAATGCACGCGCCCTATTATTATTATTCACATCATTTGGTCGTGCAAGTGAAAGGCAATCATGACGATATATGATGGACTGATTGAGATGGGAGAAGCTGGTATGAACTCGACCTCTCTTGTTTTTCTAAATATGATTAGTTCATCGTTCCTAATTCAGCCTATTATGAATAAGCATGTTTGCGATGACAATTAGAGATCATAGTTTCTTATGCCATGCTTAATTAGCTAGGAGCTTATAATGGTTTACCTTGTGTGCCAACATGCTATTAAAATGGTTGTGATGTGGTATGATAGGGTGGTATCCTCTTTTGAACGATTCGAGTGGCTTGACTTGGCACATGTTCACGCATGTAGTTGAAACAAAATCAACATAGCCTCTATGATATTTATGTTCATGGTGCATTATATCCTACTCATGCTTGCATTCGGTGTTGATTAATTTTAATTCATGTTCATGACTGTTGTCGCTCTCTAGCTGGTCGCTTCCCAGTCTTTTTATAGCCTTCACCTATACTAAGCGGGAATACTCCTTGTGCATCCAATTCCATAATCCCCAAAGTTATTCCATATGAGTCCACCATACCTACCTATATACGGTATCTACCTTCCGTTCCAAGTAAATTTGTATGTGCCAAACTCTAAACCTTCAAAGAAATATCTTGTTTTGTATGCTCGAATAGCTCATGTATCAACTAGGGCTGTCTGTATCTTCCATGTTAGGCGGCTTATTCTCAAGAGGAGTGGACTCCGCTCCTCACTCACGAGAAAATGGCTGGTCACTGGAATGCCCGGTCCCATGCTTTATGCAAATCAAATCAAAATAATTGCAAACAAAACTCCCCCTGGGACTCTTGTTAGTTGGAGGCACTCGTTGTTTCGAGCAAGCCATGGATTGCTGCTTGTTGGTGGAGGGGGAGTATAAACTTTACCATTCTGTTTGGGAACCGCCTATAATGTGTGTAGCATGGAAGATATCGCCATCTCTTGGTTGTTATGTGGACAATGAAAGTATACCGCTCAAAATATTATTCATCTCTATTTCAAAACCGAGCTCTGGAACCTCTACAAATCCCTGCTTCCCTCTGCGAAGGGCCTATCAATTTACTTTCATGTTGAGTCATCATCCTCTTATTATAAAGCACTAGTTGGAGAGCACCACTGTCATTTGCATTCATTACTGTTAGTTTACATTGAGTATGAGTTGACTGGATCTCTTTTACCATGAATTACAATGTCTAGTCAGTCCTTGATCTTTAAAGGTGCTCTGCATTTATGTTTTGCGGTCTTAGAAAGGGCTAGCGAGATACCATCTTGTTATATCATATTATGATTGTTTTGAGAAAGTGTTGTCATCCGAGATTTATTATTATTGTTCGCTAGTTAATTATGCCATTGATATGAGTAAACATGATACCTAAGAGTTATTGTGAATATGGTCAGTTCATAATCTTTGCTGAAAACTTGAATGCTGGCTTTACATATTTACAACAACAAGAGCAAACAGAGTTTGTGAAAGTTTTTCTTTATCACTTTCAGTTTGTCAACTGAATTGCTTGAGGACAAGCAAATGTTTAAGCTTGGGGGAGTTGATATGTCTCCATCATATCTACTTTTCCAAACACTTTTGCCCTTGTTTTGGACTCTAACTTGCATGATTTGAATGGAACTAACCCGGACTGACGCTGGTTTCAACAGAATTGCCATGGTGTTATTTATGTGCAGAACCAAAAGTTCTCGGAATGACCTGAAACTCCACAGAACATATTTTTGGAAATAATAAAAAATACTGGCAAAAGATCAAGGCCAGGGGCCCACACCCTAGCCACGAGGGTGGGGGGCGCGCCCCCTACCTCGTGGGCCCCTTGGAGCTCCTCTGACCTCTACTCCAACTCTATATATTCGTGTTCAAGAGAAAAAAATCAAGGAGAAAGATTCATCACGTTTTACGATACGGAGCCGCCGCCAAGCCCTAAACTCTCTCGGGAGGGCTGATCTGGAGTCCGTTCAGGGCTCCGGAGAAGGGAATCCGTCGCCATCGTCATCGTCAACCATCCTCCATCACCAATTTCATGATGCTCACCGCCGTGTGTGAGTAATTCCATCGTAGGCTTGCTGGATGGTGATGGGTTGGATGAGATTTATCATGTAATCGAGTTAGTTTTGGTAGGGTTTGATCCCTAGTATCCACTATGTTCTGAGATTGATGTTGCTATGACTTTGATATGCTTAATGCTTGTCACTAGGGCCCGAGTGCCATGATTTCAGATCTGAACCTATTATGTTTTCATGAATATATGAGAGTTCTTGATCCTATCTTGCAAGTCTATAGTCACCTACTATGTGTTATATGATCCGGCAACCCCGAAGTGACAATAATCGGGACCACTTCCGGTGATGACCGTAGTTTGAGGAGTTCATGTATTTACTATGTGTTAATGCTTTGGTCCGGTACTCTATTAAAAGGAGGCCTTAATATCCCTTAGTTTCTGCTAGGACCCCGCTGCCACGGGAGGGTAGGACAAAAGATGTTATGCAAGTTCTTTTCCATAAGCATGTATGACTATATTTGGAATACATGCCTACATTACATTGATGAATTAGAGCTAGTTCTGTGTCACCCTAGGTTATGACTATTACATGATGAACAGCATCCGGCATAATTCTCTATCACTCATCCATTGCCTACGATCTTTCCATATATTGTTCTTCGCTTATTTACTTTTCCGTTGCTATTGTTACAATCACTACAAAATACCAAAAACATTACTTTTGCTACCGTTACTTTTGCTATCTTTACCACTACTATCATATTACTTTGCTACTAAATACTTTGCTGCAGATATTAAGTTTCCAGGTGTGGTTGAATTAACAACTCAGCTGCTAATACTTGAGAATATTCTTTGGCTCCCCTTGTGTCGAATCAATAAATTTGGGTTGAATACTCTACCCTCGAAAACTGTTGCGCTCCCCTATACTTGTGGGTTATCAATAGCACACACGTTGGAGGTAGTAGCCATGTCTCACATGTAGAAAGTGAAAGTTCGGAGAGGAGCGAGTTCACCTTGTGTCCAATGACGTATGTTCGAGGTCTCGTCATATGTCCTCTTGGGGCTTGGAGAGTAGTCGGAGTGTACATGGGGATGAACGTGGGATGCTCCGCATCAATCATTAATGAATTCAACAATATAACCATCACATAAAGCATTCTTTTCATGATCTACAAGCATAGAATTACTCTCCACATAAGCAAATTTCTTCTCATGAATAGTAGTGGGAGCAAACTCAACAAAATAACTATCATGTGAGGCATAATCCAATTGGAAGATAAAATCATGATGACAAGTTTCATGGATATCATTAATATTTATAGCATACGTGTCATCACAATAATCATCATAGATAGGAGGGATGCTTTCATCATAATAAATTTGCTCATCAAAACTTGGGGGGCAAAAAAAATATCATCTTCATCAAAGATAGCATCCCCAAGCTTGTGGCTTTGCATATCATTAGCATCATGGGGATTCAAAGAATTCATACTAACAACCTTGAAATCATGCTCATCATCCAAAGATTTAGTGCCAAACATTTTAATGCATTCTTCTTCTTCTAACACTTTGGCACAATTATCGGAATCCTTATTTTCACGAAAGACGTTAACAAGATGAAGCATATGAGGCAACCTTAATTCCATTTTTTTGTAGTTTTCTTTTATAGACTAAACTAGTGATAAAACTTGAAACTAAAAGATTCGATTGCAATATCTAAAGATATACCTTCAAGCGCTAACCTCCTCGGCAACGACGCTAGAAAATAGCTTGATGTCTACTAGCCAACCTTCTTCTTGTAGACGTTGTTGGGCCTCCAAGTGCAGAGGTTTGTAGGACAGTAGCAAATTTCCCTCAAGTGGATGACCTAAGGTTTATCAATCTATGGGAGGAGTAGGATGAAGATGGTCTCTCTCAAACAACCCTGCAACCAAATAACAAAGACTCTCTTGTGTCCCTGATGTCTACTACACAACCTTCTTCTTGTAGACGTTGTTGGGCCTCCAAGTGCAGAGGTTTGTAGGATAGTAGCAAATTTCCCTCAAGTGGATACCTAAGGTTTATCAATCCGTAGGAGGCGTAGGATGAAGATGGTCTCTCTCAAGCAACCCGGCAACCAAATAACAAAGAGTCTCTTGTGTCCCCAACACACCCAATACAATGGTAAATTGTATAGGTGCACTAGTTCGGCGAAGAGATGGTGACACAAGTGCAATATGGATAGTAGATAATAGTTTTTGTAATCTGAAATAATAAAAACAGCAAGGTAGCAAGTGATAAAAGTGAGCGTAAACGGTATTGCAATGCGTTGAAACAAGGCCTAGTGTTCATACTTTCGCTAGTGTAATTTCCCTCAACAATACTAACATAATTGGATCACATAACTATCCCTCAACATGCAACAAAGAGTCACTCCAAAGTCACTAATAGCGGAGAACAAACGAAGAGATTATGGTAGGGTACGAAACCACCTCAAAGTTATTCTTTCCAATCAATCCGTTGGGCTATTCCTATAAGTGTCACAAACAGCCCTAGAGTTCATACTAGAATAACACCTTAAGACACAAATCAACCAAAACCCTAATGTCACCTAGATACTCCAATGTCACCTCAAGTATCTGTGGGTATGATTATACGATATGCATCACACAATCTCAGATTCATCTATTCAACCAACACAAAGGACCTCAAAGAGTGCCCCAAAGTTCTACCGGAGAATCACGACGAAAACGTGTGCCAACCCCTATGCATAGGTTCATGGGCGGAACCCGCAAGTTGATCACCAAAACATACATCAAGTGAATCACGTGGTATCCCATTGTCACCACAGATACGCACGGCAAGACATACATCAAGTGTTCTCAAATCTTTAAAGACTCAATCCGATAAGATTACTTCAAAGGGGGAACTCAATTCTTTACAAGAGAGAAGAGGGGGAGGATAAACATAAGATCCAACTATAATATAAAAGCTCGCGATACATCAAGATCGTATCATCTCAAGAACACGGGAGAGAGAGATCAAACACATAGCTACTGGTACATACCCTCAGCCCCGAGGGAGAACTACTCCCTCCTCGTCATGGAGAGCACCAAGATGATGAAGATGGCCACCGGAGAGGGACTGCCCCCTCCGGCGGGGTGCCAGAACGGGTCTAGATTGGTTTTCGTTGGCTACGGAGGCTTCTGGTGGCGGAACTCCCGATCTATTGTGCGTTCTGGAAGTTTTAGGTCACGTGGGTATATATGGGTGCAGGGAGGACGTCGGAGGAGCCACGAGGGTCCCACGAGTCGTGAGCACCTCATTCCTTCCTTGACGTGGGGTCCAAGTCTATCAGGTGTGTTTCCTTCCAAAAATAACTTCTCTAGTTGATTTCGTTCCGTTTCGACTCCGTCTGATATTCCTTTTCTTCAAAACACTGAAATAGGCATAAAACAGCAAATCCGGGCTGGGCCTCCGGTTAATAGGTTAGTCCGAAAAGTAATATAAAAGTGGATAATAAAGCCCAGCATTGCCCAAAACAGTAGATAATATAGCATGGAGCAATCAAAAATTATAGATACGTTGGAGACGTATCAAGCATCCCCAAGCTTAATTCCTGCTCGTCCTCGAGTAGGTAAATGATAAAAAAGATAATTTTTGATGTGGAATGCTAGTTGGCATAATTTCAATGTAATTCTTCTTACTTGGTATATGAATATTCAGATCCATAAGATTCAAGACAAAAGTTCATATTGACATAAAAATAATAATACTTCAAGCATACTAATAAAGCAATCATGTCTTCTCAAAATAACATGGCCAAAGAAAGCTATCCCTACAAAATCATATAGTCTGGCTATGCTCCATATTCACCACACAAAATATTTAAATCATGCACAACCCCGATGACAAGCCAAGCAATTGTTTCATACTTTTGATGTTCTCAAACTTTTTCAATCTTCACGCAATACATGAACGTGAGCCATGGACATAGCACTATAGGTGGAATAGAATGGTGGTTGTGGAGAAGACAAAAAGGGAGAATATAGTCTCACATCAACTAGGCGTATCAACGGGCTATGAAGATGCCCATCAATAGATATCAATGTGAGTGAGTAGGGATTGCCATGCAACGGATGCACTAGAGCTATAAATATATGAAAGCTCAACAAAAGAAACTAGTGGGTGTGCATCCAACTTGCTTGCTCACGAAGACCTAGGGCAATTTTTGAGGAAGCCCATCATTGGAATATACAAGCCAAGTTCTATAATGTAAAATTCCCACTAGTATATGAAAGTGACAACATATGAGACTCTCTATATGAAGAACATGGTGCTACTTTGAAGCACAATATATGAGACTTGCTATATCATGGTGCTACTTTGAAGCACAAGTGTGGTAAAAGGATAGGAGCATTGCCCTTTTTTAGCCTTTTTTTTCTTTTTTTTGTTTGGCCTTTTTTTGGGACAATGCTCTATTGAATGACGATGATCATCACACTTCTATTTATTTACAACTCAATGATTACAACTCGATACTAGAACAAAGTATGACTCTATATGAATGCCTCCGGCGGTGTACCGGGATATGTAATGATGCATGAGTGACATGTATGAAAGAATTGTGAATGGTGGCTTTGCCACAAATACAATGTCAACTACATGATCATGCTAAGCAATATGACAATGATGAAGCGTGTCATAATAATGGAATGGTGGAAAGTTGCATGGCAATATATCTCGGAATGGCTATGGAAATGCCATAATAGGTAGGTATGGTGGCTGTTTTGAGGAAGGTATATGGTGGGTTTATGGTACCGGCGAAAGTTGCGCGGTACTAGAGAGGCTAGCAATGGTGGAAGGGTGAGATTGCGTATAATCCATGGACTCAACATTAGTCATAAAGAACTCACATACTTATTGCAAAAATCTATTAGTTATCGAAACAAAGTACTACGCGCATGCTCCTAGGGGGATAGATTGGTAGGAAAAGACCATCGCTCGTCCCCGACCGCCACTCATAAGGAAGACAATCAATAAATAAATCATGCTTCGACTTCGTCACATAGCGGTTCACCATACGTGCATGCTACGGGAATCACAAACTTCAACACAAGTATTTCTCAAATTCATAACCACTCAACTAGCATGACTCTAATATCACCATCTCCATATCTCAAAACAATTATCAAGTATCAAACTTCTCATAGTATTCAATACACTCATAAGAAAGTTTTATTATTCTTGAATACCTAGCATATTAGGATTTTAAGCAAATTACCATGCTATTTAAGACTCTCAAAATAATATAAGTGAAGCATGAGAGTTCATCTATTTCTTCAAAATAAAACTACCACCATGCTCTAAAAGATATAAGTGAAGCACTAGAGCAAATGACAAACTACTCCGAAAGATATAAGTGAAGATCAATGAGTAGTCGAATAATTATGCAACTATGTGAAGACTCTCTAACATTTAATAATTTCATATCTTGGTAATTTATTCAAACAGCAAGCAAAGCAAAATAAAATGACATCTAAGAATAGCAAACATCATGTGAAGAAGCAAAAACTTAGGATCAACCGATACTAACCGATAATTGTTGAAGAAGAAAGGTGGGATGCCAACCGGGGCATCCCCAAGCTTAGATGCTTGAGACTTCTTGAAATATTATCTTGGGGTGCCTTGTGCATCCCCAAGCTTGAGCTTTTTTGTCTCCTTAATTCCTCTCATATCACGGTCTCCCTAAATCTCAAAAGCTTCATCCACACAAAACTCAACAAGGACTCGTGAGATAAGTTAGTATAAACCATTGCCAAAACCTTATCATACTCTACTGTAGCAAATCACTAAAATTATTATTCAACATTTCATACTAAATGTGTCTGCATATTTAATAGTCCTATCCTCAAATAGAATCATTAAAGATGCAAACATATGCAAACAATGCAAACATAACAGCAATCTGCCTAAACAGGATAGTCTGTACAGAATGCTGCAACATCCATACTTACCTAACTCCAAAAATTATGAAATAAAAGTCCCACTGTAGTAAATTTATCAGATCTTAATATGCAAAAGGTTTCAACATTTTATCACATTCTGACTTTTCTAGGGAATTACTGCAACAGCGGTAAACTTTCTGTTTTCAAACAGCAACATGTGGACTTCTAAAATAGGCTTAGTAAAGGCTATCAATGCCACTTTTATTGAAATAAAAGATTCAAAACATTGTTATAAATAAAAGCAAGCAAATTCTAACAAAATAAATTGACGGTCCAAGAAAAACACATATCATGTGGTAAATAAAAATATAGCTCCAAGTAAAGTTACCGATGAACGAAGACGAAAGAGGGGATGCCTTCCGGGGCATCCCCAAGCTTAGGCTCTTGCCTATACTTGAATATTACCTTGGGGTGCCTTGGGAATCCCCAATATTAGGCTCTTGCCACTCCTTATTCCATAGTCCATCGAATCTTTACCCAAAACTTGAAAACTTCACAACACAAAACTTAACAGAAAACTCGTAAGCTCCGTTAGTATAAGAAAATAAATCACCACTTCAAGGTACTGTAATGAACTCATTATTTATTTATATTGGTGTTAAACCTACTGTATTCCAACTTCTATATGTTTTATAAACTATATTACTAGCCATAGATGCATCAAAATAAGTAAACAACACATGAAAAACAGAATCTGTCAAAAACAGAACAGTCTGTAGTAATCTGAATCAAACGTATACTTATGGAACTCATAAAATTCTCAAATAAATTTCTGGACCTGAGGAATTTATCTATTAATCATCTTCAAAAAGAATTAACTAAATATCACTCTCCAAATAAAAATGGCAGCAATTCTCGTGAGCGCTAAAGTTTCTGTTTTTGACAGCATGATCAACAAGACTTTCCCAAAGTCTTCCCAAAGGTTCTACTTGGCACAAACACTAATTAAACACATAAAACCACATCTAAACAGAGGCTAGATGAATTATTTATTACTAAAAAGGAACAAAAAGCAAGGAACAAAAATAAAATTGGGTTGCCTCCCAACAAGCGCTATCGTTTAATGCCCCTAGCTAGGCATGATGATTTCAATGATGCTCACATAAAGGGTAAGAATTGTAACATAAAGAGAAGATCATGAAGAATATAACTAACACATTTAAGTCTAACCCACTTCCTATGAATAGGGATTTTGTGAGCAAACAACTTATGGGAACAATAATCAACTAGCATAGGAGGGTAAAACAAGCATAACTTCAAAACTTTAAGCACATAGAGTGGAAACTTGATATTATTGCAATTCCTACAAGTATATATTCCTCCCTCATAATAATTTTCAGTAGCATCATGAATGAATTAAACAATATAACCAGAAACTAAAGCATTCTTTTCATGATCTACAAGCATAGAAAATTTACTACTCTCCACACAAGCAAAATTCTTCTCATGAATAATAGTGGGAGAAAACTCAACAAAATAACTATCATGTGATTGAAAATTAAGATCAAGATGACAAGGTTCATTGTTATTATTATTCTTTAAAGAATACGTGTCATCACAATAATCATCATAGATAGGAGGCATGCTTTCATCATAATAAATTTGCTCATCAAAGCTTGGGGGACAAAAAATATCATCTTCATCAAACATAGCTTCCCCAAGCTTGTGGCTTTGCATATCATTAGCATCATGGATATTCAAGGAATTCATACTAACAACATTGCAATCATGCTCATCATTGAAATATTTAGTGCCAAACATTTTATAGATTTCTTCTTATAGCACTTGAGCACAATTATCCTTTCCATCATACTCACGAAAGATATTAAAAAGGTGAAGTGTATGAGACAAACTCAATTCCATTTTTTTACAGTTTTATTTTATGAACTAAACTAGTGATAAAACAAGAAACTAAAATACTCGATTGCAAGATCTAAAGATATACCTTCAAGCGCTAACCACCCCGGCAACGACGCTAGAAAAGAGCTTGATGTCTACTACACAACCTTCTTCTTGTAGATGTTGTTGGGCCTCCAAGTGCAGAGGTTTGTAGGACAGTAGCAAATTTCCCTCAAGTGGATGACCTAAGGTTTATCAATTCGTAGGAGGCGTAGGATGAAGATGGTCTCTCTCAAGCAACCCGGCAACCAAATAACAAAGAGTTTCTTGTGTCCCCAACACACCCAATACAATCGTAAATTCTATAGGTGCACTAGTTCGGCGAAGAGATGGTGATACAAGTGCAATATGGATAGTAGATAATAGTTTTTGTAATCTGAAATAATAAAAACAGCAAGGTAGCAAGTGATAAAAGTGAGCGTAAACGGTATTGCAATGCGTTGAAACAAGGCCTAGGGTTCATACTTTCGCTAGTGTAAGTTTCCTCAACAATACTAACATAATTGGATCACATAACTATCCCTCAACATGCAACAAAGAGTCACTCCAAAGTCACTAATCACGGAGAACAAACGAAGAGATTATGGCAGGGTATGAAACCACCTGAAAGTTATTCTTTCCAATCAATCCATTGGGCTATTCCTATAAGTGTCACAAACAGCCCTAGAGTTCGTACTAGAATAACACCTTAAGACACAAATCAACCAAAACCCTAATGTCACCTAGATACTCCAATGTCACCTCAAGTATCCGTGGGTATGATTATACGATATGCATCACACAATCTCAGATTCATCTATTCGACCAACACAAAGGACCTCAAAGAGTGCCCCAAAGTTCTACCGGAGAATCACGACGAAAACGTGTGCCAACCCCTATGCATAGGTTCATGGGCGGAACCCGCAAGTTGATCACCAAAACATACATCAAATGAATCACGTGGTATCCCATTGTCACCACAGATACACATGGCAAGACTTACATCTAGTGTTCTCAAATGTTTAAAGACTCAATCCGATAAGATTACTTCAAAGGGGGAACTCAATTCTTTACAAGAGAGAAGAGGGGGAGGAGAAACATAAGATCCAACTATAATAACAAAGCTCGCGATACATCAAGAACATATCATCTCAAGAACACGAGAGAGAGAGAGATCAAACACATAGGTACTGGTACATACCCTCAGCCCCGAGGGAGAACTACTCCCTCCTCGTCATGGAGAGCACCGGGAAGATGAAGATGGCCACCGGAGAGGGATTGCCCCCTCCGGAAGGGTGCCGGAACGGGTCTAGATTGGTTTTCGGTGGCTACGAAGGCTTCTGCCGGCGGAACTCCCGATCTATTGTGCATTCTGGAAGTTTTAGGTCACGTGGGTATATATGGGTGCAGGGAGGACGTCGGAGGAGCCACGGGGGTCCCACGAGACAGGGGGGCGTGCCCTGGGGAGGGGGGGCGCCCCCACCCTCGTGAGCACTTCGTTCCTTCCTTGATGTGGGGTCCAAGTCTATTAGGTGTGTTTCCTTCCAAAAATAACTTCTCCAATTGATTTCGTTCCGTTTCGACTCCGTCTGTTATTCCTTTTCTTCAAACACTGAAATAGGCATAAAATAGCAAATCTGGGCTGGGCCTCCGGTTAATAGGTTAGTCCCAAAAGTAATATAAAAGTGGATAATAAAGCCCAATATTGCCCAAAACAGTACATAATATAGCATGGAGCAATCAAAAATTATAGATACGTTGGAGACGTATGAGTCCCCAACACACCCAATACAATGGTAAATTGTATAGGTCCACTAGTTCGGCGAAGAGATGGTGATACAAGTGCAATATGGATGGTAGATATAGGTTTTTTGTAATATGAAACTATAAAAACAGCAAGGTAACTAATTATAAAAGTGAGCAAAACGGTATTGCAATGCGTTGAAACAAGGCCTAGGGTTCATACTTTCACTAGTGCAAGTTCTCTCAACAACAATAACATAATTGGATAATATAACAATACCTCAACATGCAACAAATAGTCACTCCAAAGTCACTAATAGCGGAGAACAAACGAAGAGATTATTGTAGGGTACGAAACCACCTCAATGTTATCCTTTCTGATCAATCTATTCAAGAGTCAGTAGTAAAATAACACAAAGCTATTCTTTCCGTTCGATCTATCCTAGAGTTCGTACTAGAATAACACCTTATGACGCAAATCAACCAAAACCCTAATGTCACCTACATACTCCAATGTCACCTCAAGTATCCATGGGTATGATTATACGATATGCATCACATAATCTCAGATTGATCTATTCAACCAACACAAAGAACTTCAAAGAGTGCCCCAAAGTTTCTACCAGAGAATCAAGACGAAAACGTGTGCCAACCCCTATGCATAAGTTCACAAGGTCATGGAACTCACAAGTTGATCACCAAAACATACATCAAGTGGATCATGTGAATATCCCATTGTCACCACAGATAAGCACATGCAAGACATACATCAAGTGTTCTCAAATCCTTAAAGACTCAATCCGATAAGATAACTTCAAAGGGAAAATTCAATCCATTACAAGAGAGTAGAGGGGAAGAAATATCATAAGATCCAACTATAATAGCAAAGCTCATGATATATCAAGATCGTGCCATATCAAGAACACAAGAGAGAGAGATCAAACACATAGCTACTGGTACATACCCTCAGTCCCGAGGGTGAACTACTCCCTCCTCGTCATGGAGAGTGCCAGGATGATGAAGATGGCCATCAGTGATGGATTCCCCCTCCGGAAGGGTGTCGGAACAGGGTCCCGATTAGTTTTTGGTGGCTATAGAGGCTTGCGGTGGAGGAACTCCCAATCTAGGTTTCTTTTCGGGGGTTTCTGTATTTATAGGAATTTTTTGCGTCAGTCCCACGTCAGGGGGGGTCTCTGAGTCATCCACGAGATAGGGGGGCGAGCCCATTGGGGTAGGGCGCGCTCTCCACCCTCGTGGATGGATCGGGACTCTTCTGGTCCAACTCTTTTACTTCGGGGCTTCTTTTGGTCCATAAAAATCATCAAAAATTGGCACATCAACTGGACTCTGTTTGGTATTCCTTTTGTGTAAAACTCAAAAACAAGGAGAAAACAGAAACTGACACTGGGCTCTAGGTTAATAGGTTAGTCCCAAAAATCATATAAAATAGCATATAAATGCATATAAAACATCCAAGATGGATAATATAATAGCATGCAACAATAAAAATTATAGATACATTGCAGACATATCAATTACTCATCCAAATTTCCAATAGCCCCGACATTTTACTCCCGCGTTTGACTCTCGTGTAGTAAAATTTTCAGTAGCCCCGTCATTTCCTCAAACACCCCCATCCCCATCCACACCCCCAAAAAATCCTCGGGCACATGCGCATGCGCACACACACCACAACCCCTCCCTCGCTCGAAACCTTAGCAAGGTCGCCGCCGCCGCCGCAAGGCCTCCATTGTTAACATCTGCCGGTTTGCCTATGCAACTTACCAACCAATCTCCATACCCAGGCCGCCCAGAGTTTCTTAGATGACGCATGCCAAACACCGCCTTTCCCACACATCCCCATCCCCATCCGCATCCCGCACTCCAGAGCGTCCCAGCCTAAGCCCGGCTACGCTTCCCGTGGAGCTCGAGGAGCAACTGGTCCAAAAGAGGTGTATCACAGCCTTTTCACCCGACGTCACTGAGGTGGCCGCCGAGGAAGCTGACGATCATTACTGGCCGCAGGCACTCAATCAGCGGGATATAGTATGTAGGTATGTAGCAGATGCTGGCTATGACATCGAGGTCGTCGACAGTGATGGCCTGACGCGGGCTATGTCATAGGTTAAGTGGCCCACCCCCAACCCCTCGGGTTCAACCGCTGTCGATCTCATCCATGGCCCCGCCTCTGATCTCCTCTGGCTCATTGTCAAGAATTTGCCATCCTACATTGCCATCGAGCCCCTTTTGTCATTTCTAAAGGACACATTTTGCAACGCTGGCTTGGGATCCACATCTTCTAAGTCAGACCTCATCGACAGCGACCACGAGGAGGGCACCCTCTCCGGCTCTTCCAAGGGGAAAGTGACCATCTGTTCTTCCAAGGTGAAAGAGCAGAACTGCGACATCAGGGAGGGCACCCTACAGCCGCGCTCTTCCAAGGGGAAGGAGCCCATCTGCAACAACATGGAGCGCACCCAGGGTCCGTGCACTTCCCACGAGAACGAGCCCATTCGTGACAAGTGAGGAAACACATGATTTGTTTTGCCATGCCTTGATACGTCTCCGTCGTATCTACTTTTCCAAACTCTTTTGCCCTTGTTCTGGACTCTAACTTGCATGATTTGAATGGAACTAACCCGGACTGACACTGTTTTCAGCAGAATTGCCATGGTGTTATTTTTGTGCAGAATAAAAAGTTCTCGGAATGACCTAAAACTTAACGGAGATAACTTTTGGAATTAATAAAAAATGTTGGTGAAAGAATCACTAACAGGGGGCACACCCTAGCCATAAGGGTGGGGGCGTGCCCTGACCTTGTGGGCCCCCTGGACCGCCACCGACCTCAATTCCAACTCCATATATTCTCTTTCAGGGATAAAAAAAATCAGAGAGAAGGATTCATCGCGTTTTATGATACGGAGCCGTCGCCAAGCCCTATTTTTCCTCGGGAGGGCAGACCTGGAGTTCGTTCGGGGCACCGGCAAGGGGAATCCGTCGCCATCGTCATCATCAACCATCCTCCATCACCAATTTCATGATGATCACCACCATGCGTGAGTAATTCCATCGTAGGCTTGCTGGACCTTGATGGGTTGGATGAGATTTACCATGTAATCGAGTTAGTTTTGTTAGGGTTTGATCCCTAGTACCCACTATGTTCTAAGATTGATGTTGCTATGACTTTGCTATGCCTAATGCTTGTCACTAGGGCCCGAGTGCCATGATTTCTGATATGAACCTATTATGTTTTCATGAATATATTTGTGTTCTTGATCCGTTATTGAAAGTTATAGTCACCTACGACGTGTTATGATCCGGCAACCTTGGAGTGACAATACTCGGGACGACTCCCAGTAATGATCGTAGTTTGAGCAGTTCATGTATTCACTAAGTGCTAATGCTTTGATCTGGTACTTTATTAAAAGGAGGCCTTAATATCCCTTAGTTTACAGTAGGACCCTGCTGCCATGGGAGGGTAGGACAAAAGATGTCATGCAAGTTCTTTTCCATAAGCATGTATGACTATATTCGGAATACATGCCTACATTATATTGACGAATTAGAGCTAGTTCCGTTTCACCCTATGTTTTAACTATTGCATGATGAATGACATCCGACATAATTATCCATCATTGATCCATTGCCTAGGAGCTCGTTTCATATTGATCTTTGCTAAGTTACTTTTCTGTTGCCACTGTTTCGATTGTTACAAAACTACTACTGTTACTTTTTCCACTGTTACCATTACTTCCATGCTACTTTGCTACTAGATACTTTTCTATAGATATTAAGTCTTTCAGGTGTGGTTGAATTGACAACTCAGCTGCTAATACTCGAGGATATTCTTTGGCTCGCCTTGTGTTGAATCAATAAATTTGGGTTAAATACTCTACCATCGAAAACTGTTGTGATCCCCTATACTTGGGTTATCAAGACATTTTTCGGGCACCATTGCCGGGGAGCATAGCTCTATTCTTTGAGTCACTTGGGATTTATGTCTGTTGATCACTATGAGGAATTTGAAATATAAAAGAACCCCCTCAACTATGAGGGAAGGTAAGGAACTGCTATCTAGCTCTGCACTTGATTCTCCTTCTGTTTTGAGTAAACTTGCCACACCTGCACCTACTATTGATTCCGATATGTCGCATATTATTGATGATACCACTTCTGCCATGCATGATGCTTGTGATGACACTACTTCCGTGCTTAATGATACCGTGCCACTAGGTTAATTTCTTGATGAACAACTGAAGGAAATATGCCCTAGAGGCAATAATAAAGTTGTTATTTTATATTTCCTTATATCATGATAAATGTTTATTATTCATGCTAGAATTGTATTAACCGGAAACTTGATACATGTGCTGATACATAGACAAAACACCATGTCCCTAGTAAGCCTCTACTAGACTAGCTCGTTAATCAAAGATGGTTAAGTTTCCTAACCATAGACATGTGTTGTTATTTGATGATCGAGATCACATCATTAGGAGAATGATGTGATGGGTAAGACCCATCCGTTAGCTTAGCATGTTGATCGTTCAGTTTTATTGCTATTGCTTTCTTCATGTCTTATACATTTTCCTTTGACTATGATATTATGGAACTCCCTGATACCGGAGGAATACCTTGTGTGCTATCGAACGTCACAACGTAACTAGATGATTATAAAGATTCTCTACAAGTATCTCCGAAGGTGTTTGTTGGGTTGGCAAAGATCAAGATTAGGATTTTTCACTCCGAGTATCGAAGAGGTATCTCTGGGCCCTCTCAGTAATACACATCATGATAAGCCTTGCAAGCAATGTGACTAATGAGTTAGTTATGAGATGATGTATTAAGGAACGAGTAAAGAGACTTGCCGGTAACGAGATTGAACTAGGTATGAGGATACCGACGATCGAATCTCGGGCAAGTAGCATACCAATGACAAAGGGAATAACGTATGTTGTCATTACGGTATTACCGATAAAGATCTTCATAGAGTATGTGGGAACCAATATGAGCATCTAGATTCCGTTGTTGTTTATTGACCAAAGAGGTGTCTCGGTCATGTCTACATAGTTCTTGAACCCGTAGGGTCCGCATGCTTAACGTTCGATGACGATTTTGTATTGTATGAGTTATGTGATTTGCTGACCGAATGTTGTTCCGAGTCCCGGATGAGATCACAAACATGACGAGGAGTCTCGAAATGGTCGAGAGGTAAAGATTCATATATTGGATGATGATATTCATACACCGGAAGTCTTCCAGGTGTACCGGGTACATATCGGGTCACCAGAAGTGGTTCCGGGCATACCCCCGGCAACTACATGGGCCTAGTGAGCCAAGAAGGGGACAGACCAGCCCCTAGGGGGCTGGTGCGCCCCATGTAGGCCGAAATAAGGGGGAAGGAAAGAGGGTAAGAGAGAAAGGAAGGGGAGCAATTCGGCCTCCCCCTTCCTTCTCTCCTCCCTCCTCCTTCCTTCCCCATCTGGATGGATATGGAAGGGGGGAGGCCAAATTGGGAGGCGCCCAAGTAGGATTCCTCCTACTTGGGGAGCCCCCTTGGCTCCCTCTCCTCCCCTCCAACCTATATATATGAGGGGGGCACCGCTAGAACATAGAACAACGATTGTTAGCCGTGTGCGGCGCCCCCCTCCACAGTTTACGCCTCCGGTCATATTTTTGTAGTGCTTAGGCAAAGCCCTACACGGATCACTTCACCATCACCGTCAGCACGCCATCGTTCTGAAAAAACTCTCCCTCGACACTTTGCTGGATCAAGAGTTTGAGGGACGTCATCGAGCTGAACGTGTGCAGAACTCGGAGGTGTCGTACGTTCGGTGCTTGATTGGTCGGAACAAGAAGAACGACTACATCAACCGCGTTGTCAAATGCTTCTGATTTCGGTCTATGAGGATACATGGACACACTCTCCCCCTCTCATTGCTATGAATCTCCTAGATAGATCTTGTGTGAGAGTAGGAATTTTTTTAAAATTGCATGCTACGTTCCCCAACAGTGGCATCCGAGGCAGGTCTATGCGTAGATGATATGCACGAGTAGAACACAAAGAGTTGTGGGCGGTGATCGTCATACTGTTGGAAATATGCCCTAGAGGCAATAATAAAATGATTATTATATTTCCTTGTTCATGATAATTGTCTATTATTCATGCTATAATTGTATTATCCGGAAATCGTAATACATGTGTGAATACATAGACCACAATGTGTCCCTAGTGAGCCTCTAGTTGACTAGCTCGTTGATCAACAGATAGTCATGGTTTCCTGGCTATGGACATGGGGATGTCATTGATAACGGGATCACATCATTAGGAGAATGATGTGATGGACAAGACCCAAACCTAAGCATAGCACAAAGATCGTGTAGTTCGTTTGCCGTAGCTTTTCTGAATGTCAAGTATCGTTTCCTTAGACCATGAGATTGTGCAACTCCCGGATACCGTAGGAGTGCCTTGGGTGTGCCAAATGTCACAACGTAATTGGGTGACTATAAAGGTACATTACAGGTGTCTCCAAAAGTGTCTGTTGGGTTGGCACGAATCGAGACTGGGATTTGTCACTCCGTATGACGAAGAGGTATCTCTGGGCCCACTCGGTAATGCATCATCATAATGAGCTCAATGTGATCAAGTGGTTGATCACGGGATCATGCATTACGGTACGAGTAAAGTGACTTGCCAGTAACGAGACTGAACAAGTTATTGGGATACCGACGATCGAGTCTCGGGCAAGTAACGTACCGATTGACAAAGGGAATTGTATACGGATTGATTAAGTCCTCGACATCGTGGTTCATACGATGAGATCATCGAGGAGCATGTGGGAGCCAACATGGGTATCTAGATCCCGTTGTTGGTTAGTGACTGGAGAGTCGTCTCGGTCATGTCTGCTTGTCTCCCGAACCCGTATGGTCTACACACTTAAGGTTCGGTGACGCTAGGGTTGTAGAGATATTAGTATGCAGCAACCCGAAAGTTGTTCGGAGTCCCAAATGAGATCCCGGACATCACGAGGAGTTCCGGAATGGTCCGGAGGTGAAGAATTATATATAGGAAGTGCAATTTCAGCCATCGGGAAGGATTCAGTCACCGGTATTGTACCGGGACCACCGGATGGGTCCCGGGGGTCCACCGGGTGGGGCCACCCATCCCGGAGGGCCCCGTGGGCTGAAGTGGGGAGGGAACCAGCCCCTAGTGGGCTGGTGCGCCCCCCCCCCCCTTGGCCCCCCTGCGCCTAGGGTTGGAAACCCTAGGGTGGGGGGCGCCTCCACTTGCCTTGGGGGGCAAGCCTCCCCCTTGGCCGCCTCCCCCCCAAGGAGATCCCATCTCCTAGGGCCGGCTCCCCCCAGGGGGCCTATATAAAGGGGGGGAGGGAGGGCAGCCGCACCTCAAGTCTTGGCGCCTCGCTCTCCCCTGCTACACCTCTCCCTCTCGCAGAAGCTCGGCGAAGCCCTGCTGCGATCACTGCTGCATCCACCACCACGCCGTCGTGCTGCTGGATCTTCATCAACCTCTCCTTCCCCCTTGCTAGATCAAGAAGGAGGAGACGTCATCCGCTCCGTACGTGTGTTGAACGCGGAGGTGCCGTCCGTTCGGCACTTGGTCATCGGTGATTTGGATCACGGCGCGTACGACTCCATCATCCCCATTCTCTTGAACGCTTCCGCTCGCGATCTACAAGGGTATGTAGATGCACTCTCCTCTCGTTGCTAGTTGACTCCATAGATTGATCTTGGTGAAACGTAGGAATTTTTTTGTTTTCTGCAGCGTTCCCCAACACATACTGCTTACCATTTTGATTCGGCGGTATTGTTGGATGAAGCGGCCCGGACCAACCTTACATGGCCATGTTCATGAGACCGGTTCCACCGACAATAATGCAACTAGTTTTGCATAAAGGTGGCTGGTGGGTGTCTGTTTCTCCAACTTTAGTTGAATCGAATTTGACTGCGGCCGATACTTGTTGAAGGTTAAAACAACAAACTTGATAAATCATCGTTGTGGTTTTGATGCGTAGGTAAGAACAGTTCTTGGTAGAAGCCCACAGCAGCCACGTAAAAGTTGCAACAACAAAGTAGAGGACGTCTAACTTGTTTTTGAGGGCATGTTGTGATGTGATATGGTCAAGACATGATGTGATATACGTTATTTCATGAGATGATCATGTTTTGTAGAAGTTATCGGCAACTGGTAGGAGCCTTATGGTTGTCGCTTTATTGTATGAAATGCAAACGCCATGTAATTTCTTTACTTTATCACTATGCATTGGCGATAGTTGTAGAAGCAATAGTTGGCAAGATGACCATGACACTATGATGGAGATCAAGGTGTCAAGCTGGTGACGATGGAGATCATGATGGTGCTTTGGGGATGGAGATCAAAGGCACAAGATGATGATGGCCATATCATGTTAGATATTTTGATTGCATGTGATGTTTATCTTTTATGCAGCTTATTTTGCTTAGTACGGCGGTAGCATCATAAGATGATCCCTTACTAAAATTTCAAGGTATAAGTGTTCTCCCTGAGTATGCGTCGTTGCGACAGTTCGTCGTGCTGAGACACCACGTGATGATCGGGTGTGATAAGCTCTACGTTCACATGCAACGGGTGCAAGACAATTTTGCACACGCGGAATACTTGGGTTAAATTTGACGAGCCTAGCATGTACAGACATGTCCTCGGAACACTGGAGACCGAAAGGTCGAACATGAATCATATAGTAGATATGATCAACATAGAGATGTTCACCATTGAAAGCTACTCCATCTCACATGATGATCTGACATGGTTTAGTTGATATGGATCACGTGATCATTTAGATGACTCGAGGGATGTCTATCTAAGTGGGAGTTCTTAAGTAATATGATTAATTGAACTTAATTTATCATGAACCTAGTCCTGATAGTATTTGCATATCTATGTTGTAGATCAATAGCTCACGATTTAGCTCCCTTATTTTTGATATGTTCCTAGAGAAAACTAAGTTGAAAGATGATAGTAGCAATGATGCAGACTGGGTCCATGATTTGAGGATTATCCTCATTGCTGCACAGAAGAATTATGTACTTGATGCACCGCTAGGTGACCGACCTATTGCAGGAGCATATACATACCTTATGAACGTTTTGCAAGCCCGATATGATAACTACTTAATAGTTTAGTGTGCCATGCTTTACGGCTTAGAACCGGGACTTCAAAAACGTTTTGAACACCACAAAACATATGAGATGTTCCAAGAGCTGAAATTGGTATTTCAAACTCATGCCCGTGTCGGGAGGTATGAGACCTCTGACGAGTACTTCGCCTACAAGATGGAGGAGAATGGCTCAGCCAGTGAGCATGTACTCAGAATGTCTGGGTAGTACAATCGCTTGAATCAAGTGGGAGTTAATCTTCCAGATAAGATAGTGATTGACAGAGTTCTCTAGTCACTATCACCAAGCTACTAGAACTTCGTGATAAACTATAGTATGGAAGGGATGATGAAAACGATTCCCGAGCTCTTCCCGATGCTGAAATCGGTGAAGGTAGAAATCAAGAAAAAGAATCAAGTGTTGATGGTCTACAAGACCACTAGTTTCAAGAAAAGGGGCAAAGGAAAAGAAAGGGAACTTCAAGAAGAATGACAAGCAAGTTTCCACTCCCGTGAAGAAGCCCAAAGCTAGAACTAATGTATATTTGATATACATGTTATTGATGTGTATTTTACTAGTGTTCATAGTAACCCCAGGGTATTTGATACCTCTTCAGTTGCTAAGATTAGTAACTCGAAACAGGAGTTACAGAATGAACAGAGACTAGTTAAGGGCGAGGTGACAATGTGTGTTGGAAGTGATTCCAAGGTTGATAAGATCACCATCGCACACTCCCTCTACCTTCGTGATTAGTGTTGGACCTAAATAAATGTTATTTGGTGTTTGCGTTGAGCATGAATATGATTAGATCATGTTTATTGCGATATGGTTATTCACTTAAGTTAGAGAATAATTGTTGTTCTATTAACATGAATAAAACCTTCTATGGTCATGCACCCTTGAAGAGTGCTATATTTTTGTTGAATCTCGATCATGGTGATACACATATTCATAATATTGATGCCAAAAGATGCAAAGTTGATAATGATAGTGCAACATATTTGTGGCACTCCGTTTGGGTCATATTGGTGTAAAGTGCATAAAGAAACTCCATACGGATGGATTTTTGGAATCACTTGATTATGAATCATTTGGTACTTGCGAACCATGCCTCATGGGCAAGATGACTGAAACTCTGTTCTCCAGAACAATGTAGCGAGCCAATGACTTATTGGAAATAATACATACCGATGTATGCAGTTCGATGAGTATTGAGGCACGCGGCGAGTATCGTTATTTTATGACCTTCACAGTGATTTGAGCAGATATGGGTATATCTACTTAATGAAACACAAGTCTGAAACATTTGAAAAGTTCAAAGAGTTACAGAGTGAAGTGGAGAATCATCGTAACAAAGAAAGTTTCTATGATCTAATCGCAAAGGGGAATATTTGAGTTACGAGTTTTGCCTTCATTTAAAACAATGTGGAATAGTTTCACAACTCACGCCACCTAGAACACCACAACATAATGGTGTGTCCAAACGTTCTAACCGTACTTTATTAGATATGGTGCGATCTATGATGTCTCTTACTGATTTACCACTATCATTTTGGGGTTATGCATTAGAGACAGCTGCATTCACATTAAATAGGGCACCATCTAAATCCATTGAGACGACACCGTATGAACTGTGGTTTTGCAAGAAACCTAAGCTGTCGTTTCCTAAAGTTTGGGATTGTGATGCTTATGTGAAAAAGTTTCAAACTGATAAGCTCGAACCCAAATCAGAGAAGTGCGTCTTCATAGGATACCCAAAAGAAACTATTGGGTACACCTTCTACCATAGATCCGAAGGCAAGATCTCTTTTTGCTAAGAATGGATCCTTTCTAGAGAAGGAGTTTCTCTCGAAAGAAGTGAGTGGGAGGAAAGTAAAACTTGATGAGGTAATTGTACCTTCTCTTGAATTGGAAAGTAACACATCATTGAAAACCGTTCCCGTGATGCCTACACCAACTAGAGAGGAAGCTAATGATGATGATCATGAAACTTTGGATCAAGTTACTACTGAACCCGTAGGTCAACCAGAGCACATTCCACACCAAAGTGGTACTGTAACCATGTTCTGGAAATCATGTTACTAGACCATGATGAACCTATGAA
The DNA here is from genome assembly GCF_056163025.1 of Triticum urartu. Lineage (NCBI taxonomy): Eukaryota > Viridiplantae > Streptophyta > Magnoliopsida > Poales > Poaceae > Triticum > Triticum urartu. Next base: position 394,782,097 of record NC_141875.1, read on the forward strand.
CTATGAAGAAGCTATGATGAGCCCAAATTCCGATAAATGGCTCGAGGCCATGAAATCTGAGATAGGATCCATGTATGAGAACAGAATATGGACTTTGATGGACTTGCCCAATGATCGGCAAGTCATTGAGAATAAATGGATCTTCAAGAGGAAGACGGACACTCATGGTGATGCGGAGCATCCTATGGTCATCCCCATGGACCTACCGTCGCCTCAACAAGAGCCAAGAGGACCCATGACACGAGCTTGAGCTAGAGCTCTCGAGAACGAGGTGACTTCTCTCCTTAGTGATATTGCATATGATCCCCTTGAGACATGGCTACTACCTAAGTCTGAGATGTTGTGCATGATTAGGTACCAAGAGGACCCTCCCGAAGATGCACGTGAAGGTGTACAAGCCCCCAAGTTCATGGATGAAGAGAACCAACGGAAGGAGTCAAGTACACCTCCCAGGCCCTGAACATCCGGCCCCTGGGGCTTCACCCACCACAGCCGCTCAGCCGCCAGAGACTACAGGCCCCGGACATCCGACCTCGCCAGCACGGACATCCGGCCCTTCCCGAGACCCCGGATATCCGGCCTCCAGTCCAGAAATCCAGATCCCTCCAAACCCGAGAGCAGCAAAGCCCACCGCTCCAGCCCGGACATTTGGCCTCGCTAGCTCGGACATTCGGCCCCGCGTGAAAGCCCGGACATCCGGCCCGACGCCCGGACGTCCGGCCTCCCTTGTCTGCGCACAGTGAAGGGCCGAGGCCCGTGTACCCCTTGAACCCCTAGACTATATATACTCCTCCTCGTCCTACTTTCTAGGGTTAGCATTGGTTTAGCTCATATTTAGAGATAGGGCATTGCTCATCCACATCGGATATACTCCACGAGAGAGACCGCGGCCCCTCTTCGGAGAAGATCCCTTTGGATTCAAGACCTCCTTGCGGAGAAGAACATCAAGACCTCCTCACGAAGAAGACCGGCTACCTTTGTATCGTCCTTAGTTGTCCGTCGATCGTGTGATTTCTTATGTACTCGAGGATCTAGCACATGTGTGACTATTTCTTGTTGGTTTAGTGTTTCTCTTGTGTTTCCCCCGTGTTTTCCCCTTGTTTCCCTCCTCGTGTTCTTCATGTTCATCGCGGGATCCGCTCCTTTCGTGAAAGATCGGCCGATTAGGTTTCCACCCTACATCATCTTGGTATCTAGAGCCACGTTGATCCTGATTTCGGAGCCTCCCCGTTGTGTTTCTAGTCTAGTTTTTGTTGTTTTTGTCCCTAATTCGAAAATTTCCCCACAAAAATAGCCCCAATTTGTTTTTTGTGATTTGTTGGTGTGATGAAGCTCTGTTGGATTTGATCCGCGGATTTCGTGTGTTGCAGGTAAATCTAGCTTTCCATCCACTTTTCCCCAATTTCCATCCACAAATTCCTTCGAATTTTGCCCAGATTTGACCTCTCCTCGTGAAGATCTTTGAATCCATCCATGGATATCCGGCCCGACAAGACCGGACATCCGGCGCCCCGGACATCTGGCCATCAGGCCCGGACATCCGGCCCCTGGCAGCACCACTTCCTCTCCACCGCCCGTTTTCTATCCATATTTCGCCAAATTTTGTTTCGGTGCCCACATATACTTCCGCATACCACCACCACTTCTGCATATCACCACCATCGCTTACCACTTCCAACTCCAACATTTTTGGTCCAATTTTGCTTTGAGAATTTGAGTTGCAGTTCCGTGTCCTACTTGTGTTTCGGCTATTTAGGTACGGTTCGAGATCAACATCACCGCCACTCATCTTCGCCACAGACACGTCATCAACAACGACCACCTCGACTACATCTTGGTATTCGTGACACTCATTGGATCATCGTCATCTGTTCTTGCTTATGGACGAGGAACCGATGAAATGGCAACCTCACCTTGGTATTGGACATATCATTCTTGCCATTACATTGGTAGCCATCATAGCCTTACTCCTTGGCGTCGCTTACCCATCAAGACTAGCCATTGAGTATTGCCGGCAACGAGACTTGTGCACATTAGTGATCATACTTCCCATAGCATACATACATCATTGTTGCATATCTTGGTATCATCTCTTGTGTCACAAGGTTGTCATCGCATACACAATTGCTCTCTTGGTTTGTGAAGCATTGCATGAGAAAAGAGCCCAAACAACAAAGAGCCAAACAAGCTTTTAAGCAAAAGCGAGAGATAAGCAAAGACCTTTTAAGCAAGAACCATAGCATCATGCAACATTAAGATTGTCATATTAGATCATCTTGGATCATATCATAGAAACACATTGCACAGAGCATACTTGGGATAGAAGTCGTCGCATTTTTGCTTAGTAGGTTGTGCACAAGTCCTTGTATCCGCCTATTGTGAAATCGTGCTAGCGTCTCTCTAGTGTTGTGCAACAAGAGCATTTTTGTGGATTCCACATTTTGGCTCATCCTTGGTTGCACGACCCCACTTATCTTTTTGCGTGTGTGTTTCCGTGTACCTTATATTGCTTGGTCTACTTGTTGCATTGCAATCTTGCGAATCTTTTCCAACATTATTGAAGCTCACTTACAATTACATCAAATTTTGTGCCACCATCCTAACCAAGCTCCACCATAAGCTTTTACTTGTGTAGGTGTGAGAAACCGACAAGAATTGGTACCAATTGTGCTATTTCCTTGTCCACATTGGAGTGATCATTGATCCACTTTCAACTTCGGTCAAGGTACATTTGGTATTCATTCTTCTCTTTCAACCACTCACATTTTTCTCTTGGAATGATGGATAGGCCAAGTACCTCTACAAAGCCTCTCTTCATTGAGCACGATAACGACATGAAATCCTACGTCATCAAGAGCCACCTCTTTGGTGCACAACGTGCTTTGCATCAAGAGCAACAAGCAATGAGTGAACGCATCGACAACCTCGCCACCGACTTGCGACTCTCCGAGCAACGTACAAGGGACTACTTCGACCACAAGCTCGACGATCACAATCAAGAGAACGATGCAAGACTGGACGAGATTCGTGCTTTTTTGCTCAACCGCTCTTCTTCCACTTCGTCCTCATCAAGGAGCCGTTCAAGTCGACACTCTGACTTCACCCTCTCCAGCTCAAGTACACTGACATCAAACACTCTTCGACATGTCGCGTGCAATGATCGTCAAGGAAGGCTTGATCCTCTATGTGATACCAACTCTCAAGAGCTCCGACAACGTCAAACCCAAGAGGCTTTTGTGCTAGCATGAGAAAGGAAACAACAACGCCAACATGAAGCGGAAGAGCGAGCGCGTCTACACCAAGAAGCACAAGATGTCGAGGCACAATGCCAAGAACAAAAACACCATGAAGCTCAAGCACTTGAGGTGCAATGTGCCCTTCAAGATTCAAGTCATGCCGCCGCCACACGCAACCGCCATCGGCGTGAACAAGAGGAAGCACTTCGCGAAGAGGTTCAAGAAAGAAGATTTCAAGCTCGCGTGCATCGTCAAGTTCCTCAATTTCCTCCTCGAGCTCGACAAGCTCCCCCACAAGCTCGCCAAGAACATCAAGTTCATCAAGAGCATGAAGACAATGGAAATCCTCCACGACAAGAACAACATGAGGTTGACAACCCTCCTCACCAAGAGCAACACGAGCTTGACAAACATCAACGACATGGACATCATCATCCCCGACCCCAACACAATGAAGAGCAACGCTACGGCAAGCTAAAGTTCACCATGCCCAAGTTCAATGGAAGCAACAATCCCGAAGAGTATATTTCATGGGCACTGAAGGTCGACAAAATCTTCCGTTTGGACAACTATGAAGAAGAGAAGAAGATCGCAATGACATCCCTTGAGTTCCAAGACTATGTCCTCATTTGGTGGGAACAAGTAATCGAGCGTCGTGAGGCAAGAGGTGAACCGCCCATCACTACTTGGGCACAAATGAAGGATGTAATGAGAGCACGCTTTGTGCCTACCTACTACAATCGTGACCTCTTTAATAAACACCAACTACTCAAGCAAGGAACCAAGAGCGTTGAAGAGTACTACAAGGAGATGGAGATTGCCATGACAAGAGCCAATGTCACGGAAGATGATGAGCAAACTATGGCACGTTTCTTGAATGGACTCAACCACCCTATCAATAAGATCGCCGACTTCCAACCATACTCAAACCCCATCGAGCTCGTGCATCAAGCTACAAAGGCGGAACGTCAAGTGCAAGAAGATTTCAGGTATACCAAGTTCTCATGCAAGTCCTTCGGCTTCTCCAACAACCAAGCTTCAACGACTCCAATACCGTCTACAAGCAACATAGACAAGTCGAGTTCCAAGAAAGCTTCGTCAACTCCAAGTCATCCTCCTACTACAAGCAACTTCAAGCCGAGAGCTTCATCATCATCTACTCCAACCGATGAGACTGTCATGACGAGTTCCTTCAAATGCTTCACATGCGGAGGCCGAGGCCACAAGTCCTATGAGTGAACCAACAAGCGGACCATGATCCTCAACGACGACAGCACTTACGACTCAATGAGTGAAGGAGAAATGGACGCTCTTGAGCAAGTCGCCATGCACCAACAAGTGAATGATGAAGAAGAACAAGTCTTTTGCGATGAAGATTCAAGTCCCGATCTTGTTGTATCCAAGGTCTTGACTCTACAACATCACCAAGAAGAAGACCAACGATGTCACATCTTTCATACCAAGGACGGCATCAATGGATGATCCTTCAAGGTCATCATCGATGGAGGGAGTTGTCATAACCTCGCAAGTGAAGAACTTTGATCCAAGCTCCAATTTCCCAAGATGAAGCACCCACACCCATACAAAGTTCAATGGCTTAGCGACTCCGGCACTATCCAAGTCGAGCATCGAGTACAAGTCTCCTTCAGAATTTGCGCCTATGAAGACACTTTGGAGTGCGACATCGTTCCAATGACCGTTTTCCACCTTCTCCTTGGACACCGATGGCAATTTGATAGAGGAGTCATCCACAATGGCCGAACGAACAACTGCATCTTTTAGATGAAGGGAAAGGAGTACGTACTTCATCCCATGTCTCCAAGCCAAGTGATCACCGACAAGCAAGCCACCCATCGTGGAGAGCATAGTGAGAGAGCGAGCCACCAAAAAGAGAGTGAGCTCCAAAAGCCCAAATCGAGCGCCTCCACGATGAGCGAAAAGAAAAACTTGGTCCTGTTTGCCGCCACAAGTGAGATAAGAGGAGTGTGTGAGAACCCATCTAGTGTCCTACACTACGTCCTTTTGTTCAAGGACAATGAAACACAAGCTAACACCTCTCACACTCTACCTTTAGTGTCATCTTCTCTTTTGCAGGAATTTCACGATGTTTTCCCCGACGAGCTACCTCCGGGACTACCTCCACTACGAGGCATCGAGCACCACATCGACCTCATCCCCGGAGCACCTCTTCCGAACAAAGCTCCCTACCGCGTCAACCCCTAAGAGACCAAAGAAATAGAAAGGCAAGTAAAGCATCTCATAGATCATGGACATGTGCATGAAAGTTTGAGCCCTTGTGCCGTCCCGGTCATTCTTGTGCCAAAACGAGACGGTAGCTTTCACATGTGCTCCGATTGTAGACCTATCAATGCTATCACCGTTCATTATAGGTATCCCATTTCACACCTTGACGGTATGCTTGATGAACTTAGTGGTGCCACTATCTTTTCAAAAATTGATCTTACGAGTGGTTACTATCAAATCCGCATATAAGAGGGTGATGAATGGAAAACCGCTTTCAAAACCAAGTTTGGGTTGTATGAGTGGTTAGTCATGCCTATGGGTCTATCGGAAGCACCAGGTACTTTTATGCATCTTATGAATCATGTTTTTCGCGCTTACATTGGTGTGTTTGTTGTGGTCCTTGTTTATAGCAAATCTCTTCAAGATCATGTCACCCATGTTCGAACTGTTTTACAAACTCTTCGAAACGAGCATCTCTTTGCTAACATGGAAAAGTGCCTTTTCGGCGTTGATAAGCTTGTTTTCTTGGGTTTTGTTGTATCTTCTAAGGGTGTTCATGTATATGAGTCCAAGATCAATGCTATTAAGACTTGGCCACAACCAACCAACTTGCAACAAGTGCGTAGATTTCTTGGCCTTGCGGGTTTCTATCGTCGCTTTGTGAAAGATTTTAGCACCATTGCTTCGCCTTTGCATGCTTTGAGAAAGAAGAATGTGCCTTTTATTTGGCGACCATCCCAAGATAGCGCTTTCAATGAGCTTAAGAATTTTCTTACTCATGCTCCCGTGCTTGCTTTACCCAACTTTGACAAAACTTTTGAGATTCATTGCGATGCTAGTGGTAATGGCATAGGAGGTGTGTTAATGCAAGAGAAGCGCCCCATAGCTTACTTTAGTGAGAAACTTTCCAGAGTGCAACTCAATTACCCCATCTATGACAAAGAGCTATATGCTTTAGTCCACGTTTTGCATGAATGGGAACACTATCTTCGCCCTCATGAATTCATCATTCATACCGATCATGAAACGCTCAAGTACCTTAAGGGCCAAACCAAGTTGAACAAGCGTCGTGCTAAATGGAGTGAATTTATTGAGTCTTTTCCTTATATCATAAAGTACATCAAAGGTAAGGAAAATGTTGTGGCGGACGCCCTTTCCCACATATGCATGCTTGTTACTCAACTTGAGTTGAATGTAATTGGCTTTGAGAACATAAAAGACTTGTATGAGCATGATCCCACTTTTGCTACTACTTATGCCAAATGTTTAACGCATACATCTTGGGAACTCTACTACATCAAAGATGGATATCTTATGAGAGCTAACAAGCTTTGCATCCCGAGTCTTCTCTTCGTTTGTTGCTTTTGCAGGAATCTCATGGAGGAGGCTTAATGGGACATTTTGGACGCGATAAGACTTTCGCTACGCTCTCCAAGAACTACTATGTAAGTGCATCTAGTGCCACCCCTAGTTGGTTTTGGAGTATTGACGACAAACCTGGTTGAGGGACTAATGTGTTTGTGAGAATTGCAGGATAACACATGTAGAAGTCCCTCATTGATTCGGTTTTCCTACCAGAGATGACCCCTAAAATTGTATGAAGACATTGAAGTCAAAGGTGGTATGTGAAGACATTCACATTGAAGACTATGACAACACAAGACATCGCGTGAGGACTATGGAGCGCGAAGACTTAGTTGTTTCGTCGTTCTTTTTCTTCTTTGTTGAGTCAGAGGAACCACCGTACTATTAAGTGGGGTCCAAGAAAACCAGTCAGAATGACTGAAGTGATGCTTAACCAAAATCCTATGTCTTCGAGTGAAGACTGTGAGAGCAAATCTTATTCAGAGTTGGATAAGTCAGCTTTGCTTGTAGCCCAAGTAAAGTTGCCGTGTGTGTGTTTGAAATCCGACCGTTGGAACACGTGTCAGTTCCTTAGTGACCCAGGGTCATTTCGGACAAATCAGGTCGGGTTGCCTAGTGGATATAAATAGCCCACCCCCTACAACCATAAACGGTTGGCTGCTCAGAGTTAGTGTACGACTTTTGTCGTTTGAGAGCAACCCACCTCGAAGCCTTTGAGAGAGAATTCCTTGCGAGGATAAAGCCCTAAACACCCAGAGCCAAAGAGTGTTAGGCATCACTTAAGTCTTCCTGTCTGTGTGATGTAAAGACTTATTACACTTGAGGACTGTGAATCCTCCAGCCGGTTAGGCGTCGCGTTCTGAGCATCCAGGAGTCATTGTGGATCGCTGGTGAACAAAGTCTGTGAAGGCTTGGAAGTCTACCTTGAGGACTTACCAGAGTGATTGGGCGAGGACTGGGTGTTCTTAGCTCAAGGGGAATAAGGTGAAGACATGATCTTCTGAGTTGAATCTCAGCCTCCCTAACCAGACGTACAGTTGTCACAGCAACTGGAACTGGTCCAACAAATCATTATCTTCAACGAGTCACTGGTTCTATCCTTCCCATCTCTTTATTTACATTTGGTCCTTGTGAAGTCATTGCCCGTTTGCATTATCTTTTGTCTTCATTGAGTGACTGGTTGTTCCCGATTGGCTTCATACTATCTTCCATCCTGATCTATACTGCCTAGCTGCTATTAGTCTTTGTGCTTTCATTTCATTGAATACTTGACTATGGCTTGCTTAGTGTAGTCTACCTTCCGCTGCATGGTAATAGGTTTATTTCTATAGTTTGTCTTTGAAACTTCCATGTTTTGAAGACTTTCGTAAAAATCGCCTATTCACCCCCCCTCTAGTCGATCACTAGCACTTTCAATTGGTATCAGAGCAAGGTACTCCCTTGTTCTGTGTGATTCGGTTTAACCACCTGGAGTTTTAGCTATGTCGACTGCAGGGATAATCAAAGTCTCCGCTGCGTGCCCAGTCTTCGATGGAACTGAATATCCCTACTGGAAGAATAAGATGCGCATGCATCTTGAAGCCATTGATGTCGACCTCTGGTATCTCGTCAAGAATGGTGTCCCCAAGGCTGGTGAAGGTGTCACCACTGCTGATGTCAAGAAGTTCGTTCAACTGGACTCCACTGCCAAGAACATCATCTGTGGTCATCTAACCAAAGGGCAGTATGGCCGTGTGAGTGCTCTGGAAACACCTAAGCTAGTCTGGGGCTGGCTTTCCAAGGTCAACGAAGGCGTATCAACCCAGAGAGATCAAAGAATCAGTGTCCTTCGCAACCGCTTCAAGAGAAACGACACTGAGAATGTTCAGCTCATGTTTGATCGACTCACTGACATCACAAATGAGCTTCAAGCCCTCGGCGCTACGGAGATCACCAAGCATGAAGTCGTCAAGACACTCCTGAGATCACTTGACAGCTCGTTTGACACCCTAGCCCTGATGATTCAAGAAGGCCCTGACTTCAAGACACTCGATCCCTCTGACATACTGGAAAGGCTCAACACACATGAGTTTCAGCTTTATGAGAAAAGAGACATCTATGGTCCCAACTATGGGTGAACTCATGCCCTGAAGGCAAAAGCTGTCTCCTTATCTGAAGAAGAATCTGACAGCAGTTCTGATGATCCTGAAGACATTGGAAAGGAGCTTGCTATGCTTGTGAAGAATTTCCAAAAATTCACCAAGAGGAAAGGCTTCAAAAAGTCTTCACGATCAAGCTCAAGGAATGATGAAGCTTCTGCTCATGACTATAAGAAGAGAACATGCCACAAGTGCAAGAAACCTGGCCACTACATCTCTGAGTGTCCACAGTGGGACAATGAGAACAAGAAGAAGAAGAAGAGCAAGGAGTATGATTTCGACGACAAGAATAAGAAGAAATACTCAAAGTCTTCTTCCAAGACTTCCTCAAAGTCTTCATCACACAAGAAGAGCTCATCTGGCAAGGCTCGTGCGTTCGTTGGCAAGGAAATGGATTCAGAGGAGGAGTCTGCTTCTGAGGAGGCGGAGGTGGAATCTAAGGAGGAGTTCGATTCTGGCATTGCAAGTCTGGCTACAGCCTACGTTGCCAAGTCCATCTTCAACATTGAATACAATGACTCCATCACTGACGCTGATGCTAATGACCAGGACGACTCCACTCCCACCTACTGCTTCATGGCACACGGTGCCAAGGTAAACTCATGCACTACTCACTATCAAACATCCAGTGAAGATGACTCTGACTGTGGTTCCAAATCCAGCTACAAAACACTTGCTAAAATTGCAACTGGACAACAGAAAGCTATGGAACATATTCAAAAACTGTTAGACAAAAGTGATGACCTGTTAGACGCTGAAATGACTCGATCTCAGTCCTTAATTGAAGACATAAAAATCTTCATGTTAAGTATGAGGAACTTGAAAGTCGTCATGAAACGCTCTCAACAACTCATGAAAAGCTTTCCTATGATTATCTTCAAAGGAAGCAAGATCTTGAGAAATTGAGAGTGGCTCATCAAGATCTTCAAAAGGAAAACGAGTCACTTCGCGCCAAACAGATCAGTTCCGCTCAGGAAGGATTTGAACCACCATGTCTTAAATGCATTGAGTGTGACAACGCTACTTCTGTTGCTGGATGTTCTACTGCTGCTACTATTGCAATATCTTCAACTGTTGATGTGGTAACTAACCCCTCTGCTGAGGATACCACTGCTATTGCTGATGAAAATGCTAGGTTGAAGACATTGCTTGAAACAGGGATGTACAAAAGTCTCAAAGGGCATCAGACACTATGTGATGTCCTCAAAAGGCAGATCCTGAACCGAAACCCTAGGAAAGAGGGTCTTGGGTTCAAAAGGAAAATGAATGCTGATGGCTCTTACTAGAAACCTGAGCAGTACCCCAAAACCACATGGGTTGCTGCAAAGGAACCTTCAGTGGATCCATCCACCCTGTCTGGCTTCACTTGTGATAATCCCATTGTTATTGATGAATCCTTTGATGCAAACTATAAACTGTTTAAGAATCAGAATGGTGAAGTGTTTGCCAGGTATATTGGTACTTACTGCAGGAATGGCCCACCTATGAAGAAAGTCTGGGTGCCGAAAAAGTTGTTGGAGAATCTTCCTGTGAATGTCGTCATGACACCATAAGTGAAGAAGACAAACCCTAGACCACAGGCTTCATATGGTCCAAAGGCTTCATACAGACAAAGGACTCACCTGAGTCGCACTAATGCAAATGTTTTGCAGGGAAACCATACTCAGGCCTATGAATATGAGCGCGTTTCATCAAACCGCCATGTTCATAAGACCAAGAACTACTCTGCTTATTCTTATGAGTACTATTGTCCACCTGCAAGACTTTTTGCTAGGGCTCCAAAGCCAAAGTTCTCAGATGCTGCACTTAGACTCATTGCTTTGAAGCCACCCTTGAAGATGTGGGTGGCTAAGAAAGCTTAAATCTCTTTTGTAGGGAAGGGTCTCCAGCCAAAAATCAAATTCGTCTAAAGCTTTTGCTGGGGACCTTAAACATCTTGTAGGGCACAAGATCAAATGCCCAAATGGTCTTATTATGTACTTTGTTCCTGAGTCGCTTGCTACTTGCCCTATCAGTCCTAACCTCGATCTAAGCTTTCATAATCCACTTGCTCGTCAAATGTTTATGCTTCACAATTCTCTTCGTGAAGCCTATCCCCCTAACTGCACTGTAGGGTATGACACCAGCTGCTTCAGAATGGATTATTGATAGTGGGTGTACGAATCACATGACAAGCAAGCGAAGTCTTCTCATGGACTCAACTTTACGTCCATTTGACAAGAGTCACATCACATTTGCTGATACTGGTAAAAGCAAGGTATTGGGTCTAGGTAGAGTTGCAATCTCGAGGGATCAACACATGGATAAAGTAATGCTTGTTGAATCCCTTGGTTTCAACTTAATGTTTGTCTCAATGCTTTGTGATTTAAACATGATTGTGATATTTGGAAAATATCGTTGCCTTGTTCTAATGGAATCTGACAAGTCTCTAGTCTTTGAAGGGTATCAGAAAGATGATTTGTACGTGGTAGATTTCTCAGCAGGACCACAGCTTGCCGTATGTCTTCTAGCAAAAGCTTCAGAATGTTGGCTCTGGCATCAGAGGCTAGGGCATGCTGGCATGAGGAACTTGCACACTCTCGCAAAGAAGAAGCATGTCATAGGCATCGAGGGCATCAAGTTCAAGAAGGATCACTTATGCGGTGCCTGTGAAGCAGGAAAGATGACGAGGGCCAAGCATCCCTCGAATACAATCATGACAACGACTCAACCCTTCGAACTGCTCCACACGGACCTCTTTGGTCCCACTCGTTACTCAACTCTTACTACTACTACTACTACTACTACTACTACTACTACTACTGCTTGTCTCTTTGGTTTTGTCCTTGTTGATGATTATTCAAGATATACTTGGGTGCATATAATCCTCTACAAGACTGAAGTGCAGGATGTCTTCAGACGCTTCGCCAATCGAGCCATGAACAACTATGGCGTCAAGATCAAGCACATCAGAAGTGACAATGGCACTGAATTCAAGAACACAGGCCTAGACACTTATCTTGATACTTTGGGCATCACTCATGAATTCTCAGCTCCGTACACGCCGCAGCAAAATGGCGTCGTGGAACGCAAGAACAGAACACTTATTGAGATGGCCCGGACGATGCTCGATGAATACAAGACTCCAAGAAAGTTCTGGCTTGAAGCCATTGAGACTGCATGCCATATAATCAACCATGTTTATCTTCACAAGCTTCTGAACAAGACATCCTATGAGCTCCTTACTGGCAAGAAGCCAAATGTCAGTTACTTCAGAGTATTTGGTGCCAGGTGCTGGATCAAGGATCCACATCACACTTCAAAATTTGCACCGAAAGCACATGAAGGTTTTATGCTTGGATATGGAAAGGATTTGCACTCCTACAGAGTCTTCAACCTCTTTCACTATAAAGTGGTTGAAACTGTGGATGTGCGGTTCGATGAGACTAACAGCTCACAAAGAGAGCACCTGCCAAATGTGCTATATGAAGCTCCATCCAGTGAAACCATCAAACTCATGGGAACTGGAGAAATCGTACCGTCTGAAGCTCAGCCTGAAGAGGAACTCATCATCTCTGCACTAGATCAACCTGAAGACAATGCTCAGCCTGACGACAATCCTTCTAATGATGACAATGATCAGCAAGAGCAAAATCTTCGTCCTATTCATCCTCGTGTTGCAAATGAAGTACAGATTGAGAGAATAATTGATAGCATCAATGCACCAGGTCCACTCACTCGTTCAAGGGCAACACAACTAGCAAATTTCTGTTGGCATTTCGCATTTGTCTCAATATCTGAACCCAAGAAAGTTGATGAAGCCTTCATGGAACCTGAATGGATTCAAGCTATGCAAGAAGAGCTTCAACAGTTTGAGTTGAATAATGTATGGGAACTGGTTAAGCGTCCTAATCCTCGTAAGCACAATATAATAGGCACTAAATGGATATATCACAACAAGCAAGATGAGCATGGTCAAGTTGTCAGAAACAAAGCTCGTCTCGTTGCTCAAGGATACACTCAAATTGAAGGAATTGACTTCGATGAAACATTTGCTCCTGTGGCTAGGCTTGAAGCTATACGCATACTGATGGCCTATGCAAATCATCATAACATTCTTCTGTATCAAATGGATGTGAAGAGCGCTTTTCTCAATGGCAAGATTGAAGAAGAAGTGTATGTTGCACAACCGCCTGGCTTTGAAGATCCAAAACATCCTGACATGGTCTACAAACTCAACAAGGCACTATATGGCCTTAAACAAGCCCCTCGAGCTTGGTATGACACACTCAAAGACTTCCTGAAGAGCAAAGGCTTCAAACCTGGTTCCCTGGATCCCACTCTCTTCACGAAGACATATGATGGCGAACTGTTTGTGTGCCAAATATATGTGGATGACATTATCTTCGGCTGCACTAACCAGAAATACAGTGAAGAGTTTGGATATATGATGCAAGAGCAATATCATATGTCCATGATGGGTGAGCTGAAGTTCTTCCTTGGTCTTCGAATACGTCAGCAACGCAATGACATCTTCATATCTCAAGAGAAATACCTCAAGGATTGCCTGAAGAAATTTGGAATGGAAGACTGCAAAGGCTACACGACGCCAATGCCAGCTAAACACCATCTGGGTCCCGACGACAATGGTAAAGAGTTCAATCAAAAGGTATACTGCTCCATGATTGGTTCTTTGCTTTATTTATGTGCATCTAGGCCAGATATCATGCTTAGTGTTTGCATGTGTGCCCGGTTCCAAGTGACACCAAAGGAATCGCATCACTTAGTTGTGAAGCGAATTCTTAGATATTTGGCTCACACCCCAACACTAGGATTATGGTATCCAAAGGGCTCAGAGTTTGATCTAGTTGGATTCTCGGATGCTGATTATGCTGGTGACAAGGTGGATCGAAAGTCTACATCAGGCACATGTCACTTTCTAGGATGATCACTTGTATGTTGGTCTTCAAAGAAGCAGAACTGTGTATCTCTCTTCACTGTTGAATCTGAATACATTGCTGCTGGATGTTGTTATGCTCAGCTTCTATGGATGAAGCAAACACTCAAGGACTATGGCATTCATCTGAAGCAAGTGCCACTCTACTGCGATAACGAAAGCGCCATCAAGATTGCTAACAACCCAATTCAGCACTCGAAGACAAAGCACATTGAAATTCGTCATCACTTTCTTAGAGATAATGTCATGAAGGAAGATATTGATATCATACACATCAACACTGAAGAGCAACTGGCAGATATCTTCACAAAGCCCTTGGATGAGAAGAGGTTTTGCAAGTTACGGTGTGAGCTAAATATCTCGGAATCCTCAAATGTCCTGTGATCAGGCACACATCCTAACACTTATGCATGTTGATGACTTAGATATGCAACACACGAAGTAACGTATGTCTTCAATCAATGAAGACTTACATTCTAAGTGTGAATACATTAACGTGGAATTTGACTTCGGAGCGCCACGATAATTGTGCGCCATGTCTGGGTCTAATATTTCCTATACGGTGGGTAACGCCACCACCAAACTCCTGTTTGGAATACTTTCTGTTGGTGTTACATTTGCAAAGTCTTCGCTTTCTGTTTGTCTTCAATGTTAACATGACCTCATGTTTATCTTCAACGTACTGATTTGGTTTCTGTCCTCTACAGCATTCACTTATAGCTATGGCCTCTTGCTGAATCTGTTGAACGAAGTGAATGTGATCGGACCCTAACCCCTCTATGCTTATTTCCTAAGTCTATCTATCCAAATCATATGCATTCTATTGACACTGTCAAAATGTCTTCTCTACATTCTTGTCAGCAGAAGACACAAAGACAACATTAATCCGTTTTCAATGCTAAATCCTTTCACCTGAAACCCGGAGAAGTGGGAACGACCACCCGACAATCCAGGCGTGAGTGGGAACGTGGACCAACCTCCGATGTGTTGCATGATAGCCACGTGTCCTTCAGATGTGAACCGCCAGGGGCACCTGTGTAATAACACTGTGCCGTCCCTGTCCCTATAAATACACGCCTCACCATAGTCATTATCCTTTCTCCCACTCTCGCACAAACCCTAGCACCACCGCTAGCCCTCGACGACGCTGGCGACGAAGCACTTAACTGTCGCGACCTCACCGACGCTGTCTTCACGCCGACCGCAGACATCGTCTTCTCCGCCGTCGCCGTAGGTGTCCTCCGTCACCAAGTTAGGGCATGGAAGATCGAACTGCTCGGCCTCCTCTCCCACTCCGTCTAGCAGTTCCTCGTGTGGTAAATAAAACCTCCTTTTTATGGTCCCTTTGATCCGATAGATTCATCCTTTTCTACCACAAGCAGTTTCTATTCACACAAGTTGGATCTATTTCATACTTCATCTCATAATATGCCTAGTATGTTCACTTATGCTTCACAAAGTAGTTAGATTCCTCACTTGTACTTATTCATGGATTCGTACAAATCTGGAACCAACTCTCTATCTATGAGTGAATGTCTTCGCACTGTGAGGTCAATGTCTTCTAAACTGATTTATCTTCAAAATGTTCTGAGAATGCATATGACCTCTTCCCCTTCCCTCGCACCTTAATGTTGTCACAGGTACATGTCCGTGGGAGAATCCCTTGGTTCTCATAGTCTGCATTCATTTGCAGAATTCTTACAGCATCATATAAATTCCCCTGATGCCAGTTCTTGTCTGACCAGTAGACGGAAGACTTTGACAGTTTTTAAGCCTTTCAGTCTAAACTTCATGGCACCGGAAAAATCTGCAAGAAATGGTGGCAGGCAGCATCGTGGCAACACCTCAAGAGATTTGCCTCCAGACCTCTATGAGCTGTACAAGACAGATCCGGAGGAGGACTACAATCAGCGGAAAACTCGAATCCAATGGATTCAAAGATATTGGGCAGAACAGTGGTTCAAGTACAGGTTCGTGACCCAGGAGTATGCTGAGAAGAATGCCATCAAGCGACCGTGGGGAGACATCCTATAGAAAAATCTTCAACCCAGGTCCAGAGCTGAAGCCATTGAACAAGGCTTCTATCCCTGCATGGTTCGTGGACCTCAGCCTACAGATGCAGACCCATCGTCATTGCTATGGTGTCGTGACGACAATCTATTCAAGATGAAGACAATCTAGCTGTTGACCCCATCGCAGCTGAAGACATTGGTCCTCACGACAATGTTGAAGATGATGAAGTCCTTCATCAGATCGAGCACCAATTGGTATCATCGCCTGTGCTTACGCACAGCGAACTCATCAGCATTGGTCGTCCTCTGATGCCAACTGCTCAGGATGCATCGTGGGCTGATCACCCACAACGACAAGACACCCCAAGTTCTCCCCAACCGCAAGCTACCTCACCAGTGCACGATGCCGATGACTTTGAGGCCCAGCACACTCCATCTCCACAAGCGTCGCCGGCATTACGCAGGCTTCGCAAAGGACCAAGGCCCCAAGTCACTCCCACTATGCACGTATCTGAGTCTGAAGCCAAAATGGCTGAAGATATTCCGGCTGCATCAACCGATGAAGAAGAAGAACCAAGAGTTGAAGCAGACAGAGTTGCTACACCCCTGTCCCACCAAGATGTTGTTCTCGAGGAGAACGTGTCTGACCCTCTAGCTTCTGAAGTGGAGGTTAATAATCTTGAGGTGGCCACCAACATCACCGCTGAAGCCAATGATGTTGTCATGGCTGAAGCTAATGCGGCGCCTGAAGCTACTGCGGTGCCAGAAGTTCAAGCGCCTGAAGCCACTGCAGCGCCCAAAGCCACTGCTGAAGCACCTGAGGTGCAAGCCCTTGAAGCCAATGTGGCCCCTGAAGCCCGTGTCAACGACAATGCCAATTCTCCTGTTCCCCTCCAAGACCTCACACCATTGAGCTGGCATTTGATCGTGGCCATCCTATTATGGTTCGATGGCCCATTTTGGTTCCTCCACCTGCTGCGGGTCCCCAATTTGACTATCATGTCGAGCACAGACCTTCCATCCAGAAGCCCAAGCCAAGACTTCCATGATTCCCAGGCAATGCAACTTCACCTGGGGTCTTCAATGTGAATGGCTTCGTGGCACATAACACCTTCAACAGCGCCAAGAACCCTTATACCAAACCTTGCATTTCATCAAACCGGTTCTGGAGCTATCAGCAGCGCAGCTACTATTCCCGCGTCCTATACAATCAAGGGCGCATATTTCCACATATGCGCCTCGACTCTGAAGCTATAGCTGGCCTGCCCTGCCTTGAAGAAGCGTTGGATTGCTTCAGAGATGCTGGACTGCTGCAGTTTGTCACAGATAAGGAACACTGGAATGAAGAGCTTCTGCTACAGTTCTATGCAACTCTTCACATTCGAGGTTACAACAGGGATCCAAAGACTTGGGTCCTTGAGTGGATTACATGCAATGTCCATCATGAAGCCAAAGCTCTTGATATCATTGAGCTCACAGGCCTGCCCACTCCTGGTGAATACTATGAACCAGGTTGTCAACAACACCAGAATGCCTTGGAAAGCATTTTTCAGAAGCCAGAACCCAACATGAGTCAAATGCTGAGCATGATGAAGCCTCTACCTCACGACGCTGAATACTCGTCTGAATTCTTTGTTGAAGACCTAGAGTACCTGCCTCGCACCATTTACCATATCATCAGGAAGACTCTATGGCCTGTCAAAGGACATTCATCTGCAGCGAAGCTTGAAGGAGCAATGAAGACTTTGGTCTTCTATACCTTCAATGGCATCAGCTTCAATGCTCAAGACTTCTTCATCAGGCAGTTGGCTGCATCTGGCTCCGACATTTTTGGGTTGAAATTCTATGCTCCATGGGTCATGCGTCTTATCAAGCGTCACTCTGCCTTCTGCTATCAGCCGTCTGCGCGCAATCATCTCATATTCTTGCCAGAGGTTGATCTGTCAGTTGAAGCTATTTACCCAGAGCCGGCTAAGGATCCCATTTATCTTCACAATGTTGATCACCAAAGCTTCACCCAGCCTATTGAAGGAGTTCCAGCAGTTTCTCGTGTTTATCGCCTTGCTGGCAACACATGTGCCCCTCGCGCTCAAACTGACGCCACTGGTAGCACCATTGCGCAAAGGCCTCAAAGGCGATCTCGTGTCCTAAATGACTGAGAGCTTCTCGTCGCGCTACACCGGAAACAGGACAAACATCACGACTCGCTTAAGCGTCAGATGCAAAGCCTCTTGGTGGATGTCAACCGCATTCGCAATCTTGCCACCAAAAATGCCTTTGTCACTCATGAAACCTGTCGGAGGTCGTGGAAGAGTTTGACATTACTTAGTGCTGAAGCTGATCTGCAAGACGATGGCTTCACTGAACGGTTCAAGTTTGACTCAACTCCTCCCAGGAATGCTCACTTGCGTCGGACTCCCTCACTTGAAGACTCTGACTATTCGTCCTTACCTACGACAGTGAATGCCAAAGTCATCAATGACCAAGATGATGCAACTTCACCTCCTCCAACTTCAGCGCGTGTCGACACTACACCAAGTTCTTCTGCACCACCGGACCTCAATGATGACCCTACTGCCTCGCCTGCACCTCATGGGAACGAGTAGGCTCTCTATGTCTTCAAACCTTTTTGGTCCTTACTGACAAAAGGGAGAGAAGAATATGAGTTTATATTCTTCAAGCGGGTCCATATGGGTGGTTTCTTTACCCTTTGCTACTCTTGCCAAGTGTTTACAACTCTTGCTTTTCGATACATTTGGTTCTTTCAGTTGTAACACTTAAACTCGATGGTCGTCTGCTACTTATTTGCTATTCTATGATGCGATGATAAATTTCGGACTTAGGTCATTTTGCAGACGTCCATTTTTCATTATGCATGTCATTATCTTCGTTACATCATATCATGCATGATGAATTGTCATCATAGGTTGAAGAGGATCTCCACAAGTACAACCTGCCATGTGCATTTGCATTCCAAGAGCAAAGTACTTATATGCACATCTTCAGGGGGAGCCTTTGCAACTTATGAAGACAATACCCTATCCTTTACAATTTCACATATTTTATTCCCCGTTGAAAACTTCAATCAGTTTGTCACCAATCACCAAAAGGGGGGAGATTGTAAGTGCATCTAGTGCCACCCCTAGTTGGTTTTGGAGTATTGACGACAAACCTGGTTGAGGGACTAATGTGTTTGTGAGAATTGTAGGATAACACAAGTAGAAGTCCCTCATTGATTTGGTTTTCCTACCAGAGATGACCCCTAAAATTGTATGAAGACATTGAAGTCAAAGGTGGTATGTGAAGACATTCACATTGAAGACTATGACAAGAGAAGACATCGCGTGAAGACTATGGAGCGCGAAGACTTAGTTGTTTCGTCGTTCTTTTTATTCTTTGTTGAGTCATAGGAACCACCATACTGTTAAGTGGGGTCCAATAAAACCAGTCAGAATGACTGAAGTGATGCTTAACCAAAATCCTATGTCTTTGAGGGAAGACTATGAGAGAAAATCTTATTCAGAGTTGGATAAGTCAGCTTTGCTTGTAGCCCAAGTAAAGTTGTCGTGTGTGTGTTTGAAATCTGACCGTTGGAACACGTGTCAGTTCCTTAGTGACCCAAGGTCATTTCGGACAAATCAAGTCGGGTTGCCTAGTGGCTATAAATAGCCCACCCCCTACAACCGTAAATGGTTGGCTGCTCAGAGTTAGTGTACGGCTTTTGTCGTTTGAGAGCAATCCACCTCGAAGCCTTTGAGAGAGAATTCCTTGCGAGGATAAAGCCCTAAACACCCAAAGTCAAAGAGTGTTAGGCATCACTTAAGTCTTCCTATCTGTGTGATCTGAAGACTTATTACACTTGAGGACTGTGAATCCTCCAGCCAGTTAGGCGTCGCATTCTGAGCATCCAAGAGTCATTGTGGATCGCCGGTGAACGAAGTCTGTGAAGGTTTGGAAGTCTACCTTGAAGACTTACCAGAGTGATTGGGCGAGGACTGGGCGTCCTTAGCTCAGGGGGAATAAGGTGAAGACACAGTCTTCTGAGTTGAATCTCAGCCTCCCTAACCAGACATACAGTTGTCACAGCAACTGGAACTGGTCCAACAATTCATTGTCTTCAACGAGTCACTGGTTCTATCCTTCCCATCTCTTTATTTACATTTGGTCCTTGTGAAGTCATTGCCCGTTTGCATTATCTTTTGTCTTCACTTAGTGACTGCTTGTTCTGATTGGCTTCATACTATCTTCCATCCTGATCTATACTGCCTAGCTGCTATTAGTCTTTGTGCTTTCATTTCATTGAATACTTGAGTATGGCTTGCTTAGTGTAGTCTACCTTCCGCTGCATGGTAATAGGTTTATTTCTATCGTTTGTCTTCAAAACTTCCATGTTTTGAAGACTTTTGTAAAAATCACCTATTCACCCCCCTCTAGTCGATCACTAGCACTTTCATACTATTGGCCCAAGATGTTTCATGACGTCAACTGCTTCACCAACCGATGCTCTACATGTCGCAAAGCTAAGTCTAAAGCTCAATCCCATGGCCTTTACATGCCTCTACCAATTCCATACCAACCATGGGAATAAATTAGCATGGATTTTGTACTTGGCTTACCTAGGACTCGCAATGGAAAGGATTCTGTATTTGTCGTTGTGGACCGTTTCTCTAAGATGGCGCATTTCATTCCTTGCAACAAGATATATGATGCTTCACATGTTGCTAATCTCTTTTGTAGAGAAATATTACGTCTACATGAAGTGCCAAAGACAATTGTCTCGAACCACGACGTCAAGTTCCTTAGCTACTTTTGGAAGACCCTATGCGCCAAGCTCAGAATCATGCTACTCTTCTCCATGGCGTATCATCTACAAACCGACGGCCAAATGGAGGTGACCAACCGCACACTCTCCGCTCTACTTCGAGTACTCATCAAGAAGAACATCAAGGAGTGGGAGGAGTGTCTACCTATTGCCGAGTTCGCCTACAACCGGGCAAGACACTCAACAACCGGCAAGTCCCCCTTTGAGGTCGTCTACGGATTCAACCCTTTGTCCCCTTTGGACATTATCCCTCTACCACTACAAGAGCGCATCAATATGGACGCAAGTGCACATGTGAACCATCTCAAGAAGGTGCATGAAGATACCAGGCACACCATCGAGCGACACGTACAACAACTTGCGACCAAGCTCAACATCAACAAGCACCCCATGGTATTCAACATTGGAGATCTTGTGTGGCTACACCTTCGCAAGGACCGCTTCCCCCACGAACGCAAGTCCAAACTTCAACCACGAGCGGATGGACCCTTCAAGGTGCTTGAACGCTACAACAACAATGCATACAAGATCAACCTCCCGTGCGACAAGTACTCTGTGAGCGACATCTTCAACGTCAAGGATCTCTCGCCCTACCATGGTGATGAGGATATCGATCCGACGTCAGATCTTCCCCAAGGGAGGGGAGATGATGCGGAGCATCCTACAGTCATCCCCATGGACCTACCTTCGCCTCAACAAGACCCAAGAGGATCCATGACACGAGCTAGAGCTAGAGCTCTCGAGAACGAGGTGACTTCTCTCCTTAGTGATATTGCATATGATCCCCTCGAGACATGGCTACTACCTAAGTCCGAGATGTTGTGCATGATTAGGTACCAAGAGGACCCTCCCGAAGATGCACGTGAAGGTGTACAAGCCCCCCAAGTTCATGGATGAAGAGAACCAACGGAAGGAGTCAAGTACACCTCCCAGGCCCCGGACATCAGGCCACGACCCGGACGTCCGGCCCCTGGGGCTTCACCCACCACAGTCGCTCAGCCGCCAGAGACTACAGGCCCCGGACATCCTGCCCTTCCCGAGCCCCCGGATATCCGGCCTCCAGCCCGGAAATCCGGATCCATCCGAACCCGAGATCAGCAAAGCCCGCCACTCCAGCCCGGACATCCAGCCTCGCCAGCCCGAACATCCGGCCCCGCGTGAAAGCCCAGACATCCAGCCTCCCCTGCCTTCACACAGTGAAGGGCCGAGGCCCATGTACCCCTTCAGCCCCCTAGACTATATATACACGTCCTCGTCCTACTTTCTAGGGTTAGCATTGGATTAGCTCATATTTAGAGATAGGGCGTTGCTCATCCACATCAGATCTACTCCACAAGAGAGACCGCGGCCCCTCTTCGGAGAAGAACCCTTTGGATTCAAGACCTCCTTGCGGAGAAGAACATCAATACCTCCTCACGGAGAAGACCGGCGACCTTTGTATCGTCCTTAGTTGTCCGTGGATCGTGTGATTTCTTATGTACTCGAGGATCTAGCACATGTGTGACTATTTCTTGTTGGTTTAGTGTTTCTCTTGTGTTTCCCCCATGTTTTCCCCTCGTTTCCCTCCTCGTGTTCTTCATGTTCATCACGGGATCCGCTCCTTTCATGAAAGATGGCCGATTATGTTTCCATCCTACATCACATGGTAGTGTTACTATCTACGAAGCTTGACTTGTTGCAAAAGGTTTTTGAAAAGTTCAAGGAGTTGACTACGATGAGACTTTCTCACTCGTGGCGATGCTTAGGTCTGTCCGAATCATGTTAGCAATTGCCGCATTTTATGAAATCTGGCAAATGGGTGTCAAAACTGCATTCCTTAATGGATTTATTAAAGAAGAGTTGTATATGAAGCAACCAAAAGGTTTTGTCGATCCTAAAGGTGCTAACAAAGTGTGCAAACTCCAGCATTCCATCTATGAACTGGTGCAAGCATCTCGGAGTTGGAATATATGCTTTGATAAGGTGATCAAAGCATATGGTTCTATACAGACTTATGATGAAGCCTGTATTTACAAGAAAGTGAGTGGGATCTCTGTAGCATCTCTGATATTATATGTGTATGACATATTATTGATTGGAAATGATATAGAATTTCTGGATACCATAAAAGGATACTTGAATAAGATTTTTTCAATGAAATACCTCGATGAAGCTGCGTATATATTGGGCATCAAGATCTATAGGGATAGATCGATATGCTTAATAGGACTTTCACAAAGCACATCCCTTGACAAGATTTTGAAGAATTTCAAAATAGATCAATCAAAGAAAGAGTTCTTGCTTGTGTTGTAAGGTGTGAACTTGAGTAAGACTCAAAACCCGACCACGACAGCAGATAGAGAGAGAATGAAAGTCATTCCCTATGCCTCAGCCATAGGTTTTATAAAGTATGCCATGATGTGTACCTGAACTATTATATACCTTGCCATGAGTTTGGCAAGGGGGTACAATAGTGATCCAGGAGTAGATCACTGGACAACGACCAAAATTATCCTTAGGTACCTAAATAGGACTAAGGAAATGTTTCTCGGTTATGGAGGTGACAAAGAGTTCGTCGTAAAGGGTTACGTCGATGCAAGCTTTGACACTGATCTGAATGACTCCGAGTCTCAATCTAGATACATATTGAAAGTGGGAGCAATTAGCTAGAGTAGCTCCGTACGGAGCATTGTAGACATAGAAAATTTTGCAAAATACATACGGATCTGAATGTGGCAGACCTGTTGACTAAACTTCTCTCACAAGCAAAACATGATCACACCTTAGTACTCTTTGGGTGTAAATCACATAGTGATATGAACTAGCTTATTGACTCTAGTAAACACTTTGGGTGTTGGCCACATGGCAATGTGAACTATGGGTACTAATCACATAAAGATGTGAACTATTATTGTTAAATCACATGGCGATGTGAACTAGATTATTGACTCTAGTGCAAGTGGGAGATGGAAGGAAATATGCCCTAGAGGCAATAATAAAGTTGTTATTTTATATTTCCTTATATCATGATAAATGTTTATTAGTCATGCTAGGATTGTATTAACTGGAAACTTGATACATGTGTGGATACAAAGACAAAACACCATGTCCCTAGTAAGCCTATACTAGACTTGCTTGTTAATCAAAGATGGTTAAGTTTCCTAACCATAGACATGTGTTGTCATTTGATGAATGGGATCACATCATTAGGAGAATGATGTGATGGACGTGACCCATCCGTTAGCTTAGCATATTGATCGTTTAGTTTTATTGCTATTGCTTTCTTCATGTCCTATACATATTCCTTTGACTATGAGATTATGCAACTCCCGGATACCGGAGGAATACCTTGTGTGCTACCAAACGTCACAACATAATTAGGTGATTATAAAGATGCTCTACAGGTATCTCAGAAGGTGTTTGTTGGGTTAGCATAGATCAAGATTAGGATTTGTCACTCTGAGTATCGGAGAGGTATCTCTGGGCCCTCTCGGTAATACACATCATGATTAGCCTTGCAAGCAATGTGACTAATGTGTTAGTTACGGGATGATGTATTACAGAACGAGTATAGAGACTTGCCGATAATGTGATTGAACAAGGTATGAAGATACTAACGATCGAATCTCGGGCAAGTAACATACCGATGACAAAAGGCATAACGTATGTTGTCATTATGGTACGACTGATAAAGATCTTCGTTGAATCTGTGGGAACCAATATGATCATCCAGGTTCCGCTGCAGGTTATTGACAAGAGAGGTGCCTCGGTCATGTCCACATAGTTCTCGAATCCGTAGGGTCCTCACGCTTGACGTTCGATGATGATTTTGTATTATATGAGTTATGTGATTTGGTGACCTAATGTTGTTCGGAGTCCCGGATGAGATCACGGACATGACGAGGAGTCTCAAAATGGTCGAGAGGTAAAGATTCATATATTGGACGATGATATTCGGACACTTGAAGTGTTTCGGGGGTACCGGCTACATATCGGGTCACCGAAAGTGGTTCCGGGCATCCCCCGGCAACTACATGGGTCTAATGGGCCAAGAAGGGGACAAACCAGCCCCTAGGGTATGGTGCACCCCATGTAGGCCGAAATAAGGGGGGGAGGGAAGAGGGGATGAGATAAAGGAAGGGGAGCAATTCGGCCTCCCCCTTCCTTCTCTCCTCCCTCCTCCTTCATTCCCTCTCCAGATGGATATGGAAGGGGGAGGCCGAATTGGGAGGCGCCCAAGTAGGATTCCTCCTACTTGGGGAGCCCCCTTGGCTCCCTCTCCTCCCCTCCAACCTATATATATGAGGGGGGCACCGCTAGAACATAGAACAACGATTGTTAGCCGTGTGCGGTGCCCCCCTCCACAGTTTACGCCTCCGGTCATATTGTCATAGTGCTTAGGTGAAGTCCTGCGCGGATCACTTCCCCATCACCATGTCCACGCCGTCGTGCTAACGAAACTCTCCCTCGACACTTTGCTGGATTAAGAGTTCGAGGGATGTCATCGAGCTGAACGTGTGCAGAACTCGGAGGTGTCGTACGTTCGGTGCTTGATCGGTCGGAACAAGAAGAAGTTCGACTACATCAACCGCGTTGTCAAACGCTTCCGCTTTCGGTCTACGAGGGTACGTGGACACACTCTCCCCCTCTCATTTCTATGCATATCCTAGATAGATCTTGCGTGAGCGTAGGATTTTTTTTTTGAAATTGCATGCTACGTTCCCCAACAACTTGCTAGGGTTAGAGGGAATGAAATTACTGAAACTGATGATATTATTGAAAACGATGATTATGACTCTCCCCCTAGATATGAATTGCCTGTTATTCCTGAGGGTGATGTTATGGATGAAGAAACTTCTAGAGACTTCTTTGCTGCAATGCTAGAGAAGATCTTAAGTAATTGTTAGCTAAGCTGAAAGAAAAATCCTTGAATGCTAGAATGAAATATGATCCCACTTTTGCTACTTTGCCTATCTTTGTTACTGATAAGGATTATGAATTCTCTGTCGATCTTGAGTTAATTACTTTGGTTGAATCTGATCCTTTCTATGGTTATGAATCTGAAACTATTGTGGCACATATTACTAAATTGAATGCTATAGCCACCTATTTGCTCATGGGGAAAAATTCACTATTATTATATTCTCAAATTGTTTGCTTTCTCATTAAAGGGTGATGCTAAGATATGGTCTAATTACCTAGCTCCTGGTTGTGTGCGTCGTCCCCAGGATATGATTTACTACTTCTCTGCAAAATATTTCCCTGCTCATAAGAAACAAGCTGCTTTAAAAGAAATATTTAATTTTGTGCAAATTGAAGAAGAGAGTCTCCCACAAGCTTGGGGGAGGCATCTCCAATTACTTAATGCTTTGCCTGATCATCCTCTCAATAAAAATGAAATACTTGATATCTTTTATAATGGACTAACCGATGCTTCCAGAGACGACCTGGATAGTTGTGCTAGTTGTGTTTTTAGTGAAAGAACTGTTGAGCAAGCTGAATTGCTATTGAATAATATACTGAGTAATGAAAATGATTGCACTTCCTGAACCAACTCCAAAGCCAACTTCGAAGAAAAGGGGTATTCTATTTCTCGGTCCTGAAGATATGCAAGAGGCAAAGAAATCTATGAAAGAAAAAGGTGTTAAAGCTGAAGATGTTAAGAATCTACCACCTATTGAAGAAATACATGGTCTCAATAACCCGACACAGATAGTGGAGGTAAACTCTCTCCATAGATTTGATGAAGGTGATATTCCTCATAATAAGTCTTCTAGACAATGCTTGGATGAGTTTGATAATTTCATTGTTAAACAAGAGAATTTCAATGCTTATGTTAGTAGACAATTGAAACGTAATGCTTGCGTGCTTGACCACCTGGGTGATTATATGAGTCGAACTGTTAATGACCTTAAGCTTATTAGTAAACATGCTTCCATGGTTACAACTCAAGTAGAACAAGTACTTAAAGCTCATGATGATTTGCTTAATGTGTTGAATAGTAAGAATAATGATAATGCTGTTACGATTATGACTAGAGGTGGTAAGATGACCCAGGAACCTTTGTATCACGAGGGTCATCCTAAGAGAATTGAGCAGGATTCTCAGAGAACTAATATTGATGCACCTAGTCCTCGTACTAAAAAGAAAAAGAAAACTGATAGGACTTTGCATGCTAGTGAACCTAGTATAGACACACCTGAGAATCCCAATGATATTTCTATTTATGATGCTGAGACACAGTTCGGTAATGAACATGAACCTAGTGCTAATGTCGATAATGATGTTCATGTTGATGCTCAACCTAGTAATGATAATGACGTGGAGATTGAACCTGCTGTTGATCTTGATAACCCACAATCAAAGAATCAACGTTATCATAAGAGAGACTTTGTTGCTAGGAAACATGGTAAAGAAGGAGAACCATGGGTTCAGAAACCCATGCCCTTTCCTCCTAAGCCATCCGAGAAAAAGGATGATGAGGATTTTGAGCGCTTTGCTGAAATGATTAGACCTATCTTTTTATGTATGCATTTGACTGATATGCTTAAAATGCCTCCTTATGCTAAGTATATGAAAGAGATTGTTACTTATAAAAAAAAGATACTGGAAGCCGAGATTTCCACCATGCTTGCTAATTATACTTTTAAGGGTGGAATACCAAAGAAACTTGGAGATCCCGTGTAGCGACCAGACATCAAACGGTCCGATCTCTGTGCTTCAGTGTCATCCGTGGATCAGTAATGCTGACACGCACAGTACTTGAAGTATTTATAACAGAGTAGCAATCACACACTTACTACATCGAATGTCTCAAAAGAGAACTTACTACAATAAATATGGCTTAAGGCCATCTAATAACGATAACAGCAGAAGGCTTGGAAGATAAGTGAGCCCATCAACTCCAACGGCATCACTGAGTATAGAACCACGACCTAAAAGCACCTTAATCATCTTCTGAAAAGTTTGCAACATGAACGTTGCAGCCCGAAACGGGTCAGCACATGGAATATCCTGGCAAAGTAACACATAGAGAGTAATGAAAGAATAAGGCTATACTACATGCATATTTGGCTGGTGGAAAGCTCTATGGTTACAGTTTTGCGTAAAGCCAATTTTTCCCTACTGAAAAGGAATAATTTTTATTTAACTATCATGGTAGTTGTTAAACATTGAGAGTGTAGACACCCTCTCAATCCCAATCAAGCATCATATATATACCCCAACAATATTAATTAGAGTAACATGATGAGATTCACATGATAATCCAAGTACTAGATACTCAAGATGTCCATAACCGGGGACACGGCTAGCCATGATTAGTTTATACACTCTGCAGAGGTTTGCGCACTTTTCCCCACAAGACTCGATCTCCTCCGTTGGGATTCTCGCACTACATGGTGTTTGAGAAACGGATGATCGAGACATAGTCTTTCAGAGGCACTAGCACCTTACGATCGGGTAGACCGTTACACCTACTTTCCCCTACATCTGCTAGTCTACCACTGTAAGAGTTCGCACGACTTAATCAACTATGCTAGAGCCCATAGTAGCTTGTGACTGCACACGGAAGTTTCTAGCATGAATAATCTCATGATCCCTTTGAGCCTGGGTGGCGGTCCATAAATAAAAACAGGCAATCGCTGGAATACCCAGGTGCCTCAATCCACCCAGATGTGTGTTTAAGTTGCCACTTTAAATAAACCATTAATTTAACAATCTCACATATGTCATGAATACACTCACCCAATCCACGTCTACAAGCATAGCATGGCAATATAAGCAATGTAGTAGTAACTCCCAATGGTTTGATAATAAAACAGGTAATAGGTACTACCTCATCTACTTCCCAACCCACAATTTAATTAGATCTTAATCATGCAATGTTTGAGGATTGATCTAATGCAATAAAAACTGGGTAGTAGGAGGTATGATCAAAGTGTTACTTGCCTTGCTGATGATCCGCGAAACCTAGTGATTCGAAGTAGCAAGCAGCGCACTTCGGGTACTCTATCGCAAACAAACAAGCATACAATAAGTACTCATCTAATGCACGGGTAAAATTCAAATAAGAGATCTAACCAGAAAGTTCAACTTAAGAACTCCGGTTTGCAAAAAATCAAATCGAACGAAGCAATGAAAGTCAAACGGCGAAAGACACAAGCTTTGTTTACTAATATGGATCTAAGTCAAATTTTAAAGAGGAAAAAACTTTTTTGAGTTGGTTAAACGGAAAGAGGGTTTCGAGACGAAACTCCAGGCGCTTGAATCGCCTGATTCCGATAAACGAGCGAAAAGTTATACTAGAACAAAAATCGGATCTGGAATCGCGATCATAAATAATCGAGGGAAATCCGAGAAAAAGAAAAACGACGAACAGATAAACAAACGAATGTTCGTTATCTAGAACTAAACGATGAACGCGTCCATTAAAACGAACAAACGAGCGAACGCTCGCTAAATAAACTAAACCGAAAAAACCGATCTATCTAAAAAACGGATCTAAAAAAACCGATCGAAAACCGGCGAAAACTGAACGGTTTTCTAGGAAAAACCGGCGACGGTAGCGGGCGGCGGCGGCGGCTTCGGCGGCGGCGGCACGGGGCGGCGGGGCGGTGGCGCGCGGCAGCGGCGGCGGCGGCCTAGGGTTAGGGTTCCGGTGCGGGGTAGCGGCTTGGGCTAACGGGCTCGGGGTCGGCGCTATATAAAGGCCTGGCCGAAAGAGTCCGGGCCGAAACCGGCTCTAAGTCGGTTGCGTTTTAAAAAAAAATTATGCGCGGAAAAACAAATAAAAGAAATACTAAACGGATTCCAAAAATCCCGAAATAAATTTCCCCCGGCTTCTAAAATCAAGCCGAACAGGATGAACATTTATTTGGGGCCTAAATGCAATATTGAAAAACGTGCATTTTTCCTAAATTCAAGTAAAATAGCAAATAACCCCAAAATAAAATCTTATTTGATTTTATTATTAAATCCTCAATATTTCTTTATTTTAGGAAAGTCATTTTATTCCCTCTCTCATATTTTTGTAATAGAAATAACTAAACATAAAATAAATAAAATCAAATGATCCTGTTTTCAAAATTTGAGAAAACTCAAATATGAAAATCATGAAATCCCCAACTCTCTCCGAGGGTCCTTGAGTTGCGTAGAATTTCTAGGATCAAGCCAGAAGCAAATAAAAATATGATATGCATTGATGATCTAATATATGACATTCCAAATTGAAAATTTGGGATGTTACAAACCTACCCCCCTTAAGATGAATCTCGCCCTCGAGATTCGGGTTGGCTAGAAAAGAGTTGAGGGTGGTCCTTCAGCAAATCTTCCTCTCGTTCCCAGGTGGCTTCATCCTCGGTGTGGTGGCTGCACTGAACTTTGCAAAACTTGATAACCTTGCTGCGGGTGACTCGGCTGGCATACTCAAGAATCTTGACCGATTTCTCCTCATAGGTTAAATCACTGTCCAATTGAATCGCTTCCAGCGGCACTGTATCTCTCAGCAGTATATCAGCCATCTCTGCCTGGCACTTCTTCAACTGGGAAACGTGGAATACATCGTGAACTCCTGACAATCCTTCGGGAAATTCCAACTTGTAGGCTACTTCTCCCATACGCTCCAAAACCTTGTATGGTCCTACAAAACGTGGCACTAACTTCCCTTTAACTCCGAAGCGCTTAACTCCTCGAAGTGGAGATACTCGAAGGTAAACTCGGTCTCCGACTTTGTAAACTGTCTCCTTGCGTTCAGAATCTGCGTAGCTCTTCTACCTAGACTGGGCTACCTTGAGCCTATCGCGAATCAATTTCACCTTCTGTTCAGACTCCTTAATTAAATCTGGTCCAAACAACTGGCGGTCTCCAACTTCATCCCACGACAACGGGGTCCTGCACCTCCTTCCATACAAGGCTTCGAAAGGGGCCATCTTCAAACTGGATTGATAACTGTTGTTGTAGGAGAACACTGCGTATGGCAAATTCTTGTCCCAACTAGATCCGTAATCTAGCGCGCAAGCTCTCAGCATATCCTCCAAAATCCGATTGACTCTCTCGGTCTGTCCATCTGTCTGTGGATGAAAAGCTGTGCTGAACTCTAGCCTGGTACCCAAGGTTTTGTGCAACTGATTCCAGAACTTTGAGGTAAACTGGGTTCCTGTATCTGATACAATACTCCTTGGAACTCCATGTAGACATACGATCCTGGTCATGTATATCTTTGCCAACTTAGCACTGGTGTAGGTAGTCTTCACTGGGATGAAATGAGCTACCTTTGTCAAACGATCGACTACAACCCAAATCGAGTCATAGCTTAAACGAGTTCTGGGCAATCCCGTAATAAAATCCATGCCTAGCTTATCCCACTTCCATTCGGGTATCGGCAATGGCTGTAACAACCCTGCTGGCTTCTGATGCTCTGCCTTTACTCTCTAACATACATCACAAATTGCTACATACTCCGTAATATCCTTCTTCATTCCGGTCCACCAGAAAGTATCCTTCAAATCGAAATACATCTTGGTATTTCCTGGGTGAATCGAATATGGTGAATCATGGGCCTCTTGCAGAATTAACTTCCTGATCTCCGGGTCATTGGGCACATAAACACGGTCTTCAAACCATAGGGTATCGTGCTCATCCTCACGAAATCCTTTAACTTTTCCTTTACCCATCTTCTCCTTTATAGAGGCAATCTCCTTGTTAGTCTTCTGAGCTTCTCTGATCTTATCCATCAAAGTAGACTGAATCTCCAATGCTGCTACATATCCTCTCGGAACTATCTCCAAACATAGCTCAAGAAGGTCCTCAGCTAACTCCTTCGGTAAATCTCCCGTCATTAGTGTGTTGACATGGCTCTTACGGCTCAATGCATTAGTACTACGTTAGCCTTTCCGGGATGATAATGCAATCTCATATCATAATCCTTGATGAGCTCCAACCATATCCTTTGCCTGAGACTCAGCTCCTTCTGCGTGAAAATGTACTTCAAACTCTTATGATCCGTGTACACTTCACAATGGTTTCCGATGAGAAAATGTCTCCAAGTCTTTAATGCATGCACTACGGCTGCTAACTCCAAATCATGCATGGCATAATTCAACTCATGAGGCTTAGGCTGTCGTGAGGCATATGAAACAACTCTTCCCTCCTGCATAAGCACCGCTCCAAGTCCTCGACGTGAAGCGTCGCAATACACCTCATAATACTTGTTCTGATCCGGCAAAATCAACACTGGTGATGTAACCAAATGTTTCTTCAACTCTTGGAAACTGGCCTCACATTCCTCAGTCCATATGAACTTGGTATCCTTTTTCAACAACTCCGTCATAGGCTTCGCAATCTTCGAGAAATTTTCAATGAATCTCCGGTAGTATCCTGCAAGTCCTAGAAAACTCTGGATTTCTCCAACTGTTGTTGGGGCTTCCCAATTTGTCACAGTGTCAACCTTGGTGGGATCTACTGCTATACCTTCTCCGGATATAACGTGTCCGAGGAATCCAACTTCCTTCAACCAAAACTCACATTTGCTAAACTTGGCATATAACTGATGTTCTCTGAGCTTCCCAAGTACCAAACGCAAATGCTCCTTATGCTCCTCTTCATTCTTCGAGTAAACCAGAATATCATCAATGAATACCATGATGAACTTATCCAAAAACTCCATAAACACCTTGTTCATCATGTTCATAAAATAGGCAGGTGCGTTAGTCAGACCAAATGACATAATGGTATACTCGTACAACACATACCTGGTGGTAAAAGCCGTCTTAGGTATATCCTGTTCTCGAATCTTCAACTGGTGGTATCCTGATCACAAATTTATCTTGGAAAATACCTTAGCTCCTTGCAACCGATCGAACAGATCATTGATCATCGGTAGTGGGTACTTGTTCTTGATTGTTACTTCATTCAATCCTCGATAATCGACAACCATCCTTAATGATCCATCCTTTTTCTCCACTAGAAGTACTGGTGATCCCCAAGGCAAAGAACTTGGGCGAATATAGCCTTTATCCAGTAACTCCTTAATCTGCTTCTTAATCGCCTCCAAATCCTTTGCGGGCATCCTGTATGGTCTCATAGATATTGGCCCTGTGCCTGGCAAAAGCTCAATCAAAAACTCAATGTCTATATCCAGTGGCATGCCTGGCAACTCCTCTAGAAATACATCAGGAAAATCCTTTACCACCGGTACTTCCTCCTGTACAACTCCTGTTAGGGAGTTTACTTGAGTCCTCTTTGGCACATGTCGGGATACATACTTGATCCTTCTTCCTTCTGGGGTGGTAAGCAAAATCGACTTACTGGCGCAATCGATGTTTTCTCCATACATCGACAGCCAATCCATACCCAGAATTACATCCAAACCTTGCGATTCCAAAATGATCAAATCCGAGGGAAACACATGCCTACCTATACTCAATGGCACTTGAAAACACCCTTGACTGGCCATATACTCCGCTCTTGGTGAGCTTACTAGCATTGGTGTTCTAAGAACCTTGGTGGGCAGGTTATACTTATCCGCGAATCCCCGTGAGATGTATGAATGCGATGCACCAGTATCAAAAAGAACGATTGCAGTAAATGACTTAACCAAAAACTTACCTATTACTGTATCTGGCTGTTCTTCAACCCCCTCCACGTTTACGTGGTTCACCTGTCCCCTGTTGAAAGGGTTCGGCTTCTTCCCAGAGCTTCCATTGCCATTTCCATTCTGGGATTCAGGACATTCATTGGCATAATGTCCGGTCTTCTGACACTTAAAGCAGGTGACTTGGCTCAGGTCTCTCTTGGCTGGGGTTGATGGGTTGGTACGGTTCTGTTGCTTCCTCCATTCCCATTACCATTCTTGGGGCCATTATGATTATGTGAACTTCCTCCTCCATGGGTATGCTGAAAGTGTCCTCCTGGTTTAGGGGTAAAACATGGCTTCTGCTAAGCTCCTGAATTGTACTTCCCTTGTCCATACTTCCTCTTACGGTTCTCAATTTGTTGTTGCTTCCCTTCAATCATAAGAGCACGATCTACCAACTCCTGGTAGTTGTTGAAGCTTGCTACCATCAACTGCATGCTCAACTCATCATTCAGTCCTTCCAAAAACTTCTCCTGCTTAGCTACATCCGTAGCAACGTCATCTGGGGCATAACGTGCTAGCTTACTAAAGTCATCCACATACTGGCCAACTGTCCGTCCTCCTTGGCGCAAGTTGCGAAACTCACGCTTCTTCATCGCCATAGCTCCTGCTGAAACATGGGCAGTATGGAAAGCCTGCTGAAACTGGTCCCATGTGACAGTGTCGATAGGGTAAGTGGCTGTGAAATTTTCCCACCATGATGCTGCAGGTCCATCCAACTGATGTGCGGCAAACTTCACCTTTTCCGCATCTGTGCATCCCGCCGTGGTCAACTCCCTTGTTGTCTTGCGGAGCCAATCGTCTGCTACTATAGGCTCGGTGCTACTGGAGAACACCGGCGGATTCAGCCTAAGAAAACGGGTTAAGTGATTAACAAGTGGTGGTGGTGGTGGGTTGTTATTGTTGTTCCCCTGATTCTGATTCTGGACTAGCAACTGCATCAACGTATTCTGCTTCTGGATCAACTGAGTGAGCTCCGGTGGGAAGGTAAATCCGGGGTCACGTCTCGGAGGCATCTGATGGGTTTAGAAAAGATGAGATTTAAGAATAGAGAGAGGTCTAGAGAGAAAACACTACCCATATGCACATGAGGCAAATGCACACAAAATCACTTCATTCAATCAAATAAGGGCATACAATTGGTCTAACTATCGCAAAAGTGCCCAGACTACTATATTTACATGGTGGAGTACTACTACTGATGGGGTGTTCTACTAGAAATATTCTTCGGTTGCAGACTCAATGATATCTGCTCCAGCTTCATCAACATAGTCATCATCGCTATCATCTGGGTCCGAGTCGGTGTCGTCGATGATGATGTAGTCTTCCGGGCGAATCTCCTTGGGTTCTTCGTCTTCTTCTACTGGTGTAGGGTCTCCCATGAATATTCCAATCTTCTTGATCAGGTCGTCATTCTTCTCCACTAATACTTCGATTTCCTCCATGTAATCTTCACGTGTGGCCTTGAGTTCTTCCTCTAGTTCCGTGATTCTTGTCCTTGCCTTCTTCAGATCTATCATGTCTGCACACATCTGGTTCTCCTGACGTCGAATGTGCTGGTTTAACTCCTGGATGAAAGCTGCGATTGATCTATCCTTCTTGGTGCTGATCATCTCCTAGTGCTCATCTCGACGCCCACAAATCTGGTAGATAGTATCCTTGAGATCATTGCGGTAAACTTCTCCAATACGTCCCATGGCGATGTGAGCTGCCATGCTCTTTCCTAGGCTCCAGGTTGGTGCATTAAAGGAAAACTCTATGGGCTCAGTGACTGGCATGAACGTCCTTCCTGGAACTTGAACTTGAATCATCCAGCGCTCCTAGTAAAGTGGCGTTGTAGGTTCCGGTGAAGCTTGGTACTCCGATGTTCAGGTATCTAGTGACTTCCTTCAAGTGATGTCCAAAGGGTGTATCTTCATTCGGTTGCATGAACTTGTTCCTTGCATACGCCATCCTAAAAGAGTAGAAAAGATGAGGAGTCAGAATGAGAAGAGTGAGTAGTGATCTAGGGCTTTAGCTTAGTGGTCATGTCCTAGAGTCAGCGTGTGCTCTGATACCATCTTGTAGCGACCGGACCTCAAACGGTCCGATCTCTGTGCTTCAGTGTCATCCCTGGATCAGTAATGCTGACACGCATAGTACTTGAAGGATTTATAACAGAGTAGCAATCACACACTTAGTACATCGAATGTCTCAAAAGAGAACTTATTACAATAAATATGGCTTAAGGCCATCTAATAACGATAACAGCGGAAGGCTTGGAAGATAAGTGAGTTCATCAAGTCCAACGGCATCACTGGGTATAGAACCACGACCTAAAAGCACCTTACTCATCGTCTGAAAAGTCTGCAACATGAACGTTGCAGCCCGAAACGGGTCAGCACATGGAATATGCTGGCAAAGTAACACCTAGAGAGTAATGAAAGAATAAGGCTATACTACATGCATATTTGGCTGGTGGAAAGCTCTATGGTTACAGTTTTGCGTAAAGCCAATTTTTCCCTACTGAAAAGGAATAATTTTTATTTAACTATCATGGTAGTTGTTAAACATTGAGAGTGTAGACACCCTCTCAATCCCAATTAAGCATCATATATATATATATATACCCCAACAATATTAATTAGAGTAACATGATGAGATTCACATGATAATCCAAGTACTAGATACTCAAGATGTCCATAACCGGGGACACGGCTAACCATGATTAGTTTATACACTCTGCAGAGGTTTGCGCACTTTTCCCCACAAGACTCGATCTCCTCCGTTGGGATTCTCGCACTACATGGTGTTTGAGAAACGGATGACCGAGACATAGTCTTTCAGAAGCACTAGCACCTTACGATCGGGTAGACCGTTACACCTACTTTCCCCTACATCTGCTAGTCTACCACTGTAAGAGTTCGCACGACTTAATCAACTATGCTAGAGCCCATAGTAGCTTGTGGCTGCACACGGAAGTTTCTAGCATGAATAATCTCATGATCCCTTTTAGCCTGGGTGGCGGTCCATAAATAAAAACAGGCAATCGCTGGAATACCCAGGTGCCTCAATCCACCCAGATGTGTGTTTAAGTTGCCACCTTAAATAAACAATTAATTTAACAATCTCACATCTGTCATGAATACACTCACCCAATCCACGTCTACAAGCATAGAATGGCAATATAAGCAATGTAGCAGTAACTCCCAAGGGTTTGATAATAAAACAGGTAATAGGTACTACCTCATCTACTTCCCAACCCACAATTTAATTAGATCCTAATCATGCAATGTTTGAGGATTGATCTAATGCAATAAAAACTGGATAGTAGGAGGTATGATCAAAGTGTTACTTGCCTTGCTGATGATCCGCGAAACCTAGCGATTCGAAGTAGCAAGCGGCGCACTCCGTGTACTCTATCACAGACAAACAAGCATACAATAAGTACTCATCTAATGCAAGGGTAAAATTCAAATAAGAGATAACCAGAAAGTTCAACTTAAGAACTCCGGTTTGGAAAAAGAATCAAATCAAACGAAGCAACGAAAGTCAAACGGCGAAAGACACAAGCTTCGTTTACTAATCTGGATCTAAGTCAAATTTTATAGAGGCAAAAACTTGTTTGAGTTGTTTAAACGGAAAGAGGGTTTCGAGACGAAACTCCAGGCGCTTGAATCGCCTGATTCCGATAAACGAGCGAAAATTTATACTAGAACGAAAATCGGATCTGGAATCGCGATCATAAATAATCGCTGGAAATCCGAGAAAAAGAAAAACGACGAACAGATTAATGAATGAACGTTCGTTATCTGGATCTAAACGATGAACGCGTCCGTTAAAACGAACGAACGAGCGAACGCTCGCTAAATAAACTAAACCGAAAAAACCGATCTATCTAAAAAACAGATCTAAAAAACCGATCAAAAACCGGCGAAAACCGAACGGTTTTCTAGGAAAAACCGGTGGCGGCGGCGGCGGCGGGGCTCTGGCGGCAGCCAGGCGAGGCGTGGGGCGGCGCAAGGTGGTGGTGCGGTGCGGCGTGCGGCGTCGGGCGGCGGGGCGGTGGCGCGCGGCAGCGGCGGCGGCTTAGGGTTAGGGTTTCGGTGCAGGGCGGCGGCTTGGGTTAACAGGATCGGGGTCGGCGCTATATAAAGGCCCGGTCGGAAGAGTCCGGGCCGAAACCGGCTCTAAGTCGGTTGCGTTTTTAAAAAAAAATTACGCGCAGGAAAACAAATAAAGAAAATACTAAACGGAATCCAAAAATCCCGAAATAAATTTTCCCCGGCTTCTAAAATCAAGCCGAACAGGATGAACATTTATTTGGGGCCTAAATGCAACTTTGAAAAACACACATTTTTCCTAAATTCAAATAAAATAGCAAATAACTCCAAAATAAAATCTTATTTGATTTTATTATTAAATCCTCAATATTTCTTTATTTTGGGAAAGTCATTTTATTCCCTCTCTCATATTTTTGTAATAGAAATAATTGAAGATAAAATAAATAAAATCAAATGATCCTGTTTTCAAAATTTGAGAAAACTCAAATATGAAAATCATGAAATCCCCAACTCTCTCCGAGGGTCCTTGAGTTGCGTAGAATTTCTAGGATCAATCCAGAAGCAAATAAAAATATGATATGCAAGATGATCTAATGTATAACACTCCAAATTGAAAATTTGGGATGTTACATCCCGGAGAACCAACTATACCGTGCTCCATTAAAAGAAACTATGTTAAAACTGCCTTATGTGATCTTGGAGCTGGTGTTAGTGTTATGCCTTTCTATTTGTATCGTAGACTTGAATTGAATAAGTTGACACCTACTGAAATCTCTTTGCAAATGGCTGATAAATAAATTGCTATACCCATCGGTATTTGTGAGGATGTGACTGTTGTGGTTGCAAACATTACTATCTTAACGGACTTTTTATTCTTGATATTCCCGAGGACGACAGTATGTCGATCATCCTTGGCAGACCCTTTTTGAATACTGCAGAGGCTGTTAATTGATTGCAACAAAGGTAATGTCATCTTTCATGTTAATGGTAATGAGCATACAATACACTTTCCGAAGAAACAACCTGATAACCCACAAGTATAGGGGATCACAACAGTTTTCGAGGGTAGAGTATTCAACCCAAATTTATAGATTCGACACAAGGGGAGCCAAAGAATATTTGAAGGTATTAGCAGATGAGTTGTCAATTCAACCACACCTGGAGGTTAATTATCTGCAGCAAAGTGATCAGTAGCAAAGTAGTTTGATAGTTTTGATAGTAGTGACAACAACAACAGTAACAGTAATAGTGATAGCAATAATTTTGTAACAAGTGTAATAGTGATGATAGTAGGAGTAACTTAGCAGAAACAATATGGAAAAGTTCGTAGGCATTAGATAGGTGACTTGTTGGATGATATTCATCATGAGATAGTTATAACCTAGGGCAATATGGCACTAGCTACAGTTCATCGATATAATGTAGGCATGTATTCCGTAAATAGTCATACGTGCTTTATTAAAAGAACTTGCATGACATCTTTTGTCCTACCCTCCCGTGGTAGCGGGGTCCATATTGGATACTAAGGGATATTAAGGCCTCCTTTTAACAGAGAACCGGAACAAAGCATCAACACATAGTGAATACATGAACTCCTCAAACTACGGTCATCATCAGGAGTGGGCCCGGTTGTTGTCACTCCCGGGTTGCCGGATCATAACATGTAGTAAGTGACTATAACTTGCAAGATCAGATCTAAAACATGGATATAATGATGAATTCATAAACGGTTCAGATCTGAAATCATGGCACCCGGGCCCAAAGTGACAAGCATTAAGCATGGCAAAGTAATAGCAACATCAATCTAAGAACATAGTGGATACTAGGGATCAAGCCCTAACAAAACTAACCTGATTACATGATGAATCTCATCCAACTCCTCACCGACCAGCGAGCCTATGAAGGAATTACTCACTCCCGGTGGGGGGCAACATGGAATTGGCGACGGAGAAGGGTTGGTGATGACGAAGAACGAAGACCCCCCCTCTCCGGAGCCCCTAACGGACTCTAGGTCTGCTCTTCCAAGGAAGAACAGGGCCTGGCGGCGGCTCCGTCTGGTGGATCACGATAATTCTGTCTCCCTGATTTTTTTCTAGAATAATGTGAATTTATAGTATTAGGGGGGTTGTCAGCGAGGCCACCAGGTGGGTACAACCCACCTGGGCGCGCCAGGAGAGGGGGTGTGCCCTGGTGGGTTATGCCCACCTAGGGGCCCTTCTC
The DNA here is from genome assembly GCF_056163025.1 of Triticum urartu. NCBI lineage: Eukaryota > Viridiplantae > Streptophyta > Magnoliopsida > Poales > Poaceae > Triticum > Triticum urartu. The sequence goes on from NC_141875.1 coordinate 394,821,726, forward strand.
CGGTGGGTCTTGGCTCCATAACTTCTTATTATTGGTATAAAAAATCCTCGCAAAGTTTCGTTCCATTCCGAGAACTTTTATTTCTGCACAAAAACAATACCATGGTAGTTCTGCTGAAAACAGCGTCAGTCCGGGGTTAGTTTCATTCAAATCATGCAAATTAGAGTCCAACACAAGAGGAAAAGCGTGATAAAAAGTAGATACGTTGGAGACGTATCAACTCCCCCAAGCTTCTTTGCTTGTCCTCAAGCAATTCATTTGATAAACTGAAAGTGAGAAAGAAAATCTTTTACGAACTCTTTTGCTCTTGTTTTCATAAATAAGCTTAAACAATACCTAGGTTTTCAGCCAGCATTATAACTAACTATGTCGATAATAACTCTTAAAGATTATAATGACTCATATTAATGACATAATCAGCTAGCGAGCAATAATAAGATATCTCAAATGGCAACACATTGTCAAAACAACCATGATATAATATGACAATAATGGTATCTCGCTAGCCCTTTCTAAGACTGCAAAACATAAATGCAGAGCACCTCCAAAGTTCAAGCAGTGACTAAACATTGTAATTGATGATAGAAAGGATCCATCCATGATGCACCCAACATTAGCTACACACAATGCAAAAATCATGACAGATGTACTCTACTTAGTTTCCGGTGCTTGTTTTTTAGAAGGTGATGACATAACATAAAAGTAAATAGAAAGTCCCTTCGCAGAGGTAAGCAGTGATTTGTAGAGGTGTCAGAGCTCAATTTTTAAAATAGAGATAGATGATATTTTGAGACATGCACCCTTATTATTCACTTCACAACCATCAGTTATCAACATCTTCCATGCTAAGCATGCTAGTGGCGGTTCCCAAGCGGTAAAAGTAAAGGTTTTGACTCCATTGGGAGTTTTTGTTTGATTATTTAAGAGATCAACTCTTTTTGTATTTTGTAGTTTGGGACTGGGCATCCCTATTACCGCCCATTTTCTCATGCGATGGCGAGTGAATAAACACTCGACCTGAGACTAACCTGCTTAGCACGGAAGTTATTGACCACCTCCTGTCGTTCCATGAGCGATCCAGGCACACAAAACGGACAATTTTTAGAAGTTTTTAGAGGTGGCACATGCAAATTTACTTAGGACGGCAGGGTAATACCGTATATAGGTAGGTATGGTGGACTCATCTGGAATAACTTTGGGTTCAAGGTTTTTGATGTACAAGTAGAATCCCCACTTAGTACAGGCGAAGGCTAGCAATTAAGATTGAGAAGCGGCCAGCTAGAGAGCAACAACGATCATAACCATGCATTATGCGTAAGTAACATTGGACACTAGCATGAGTAGGATATGAACACCATGAACATAAAAAATATAGAGGCTATGTTGGTTTTGATTCAACTACATGCATGCACATGTACCAAGTCAAGCCACTCGAACATTCAGAGGAGGATACCATATCATCATACTACATCACAATCATTTTAACGATATGTCGATATCCAAGATAAATCATTATTAACTCCCAGCTACTTATGCATGGCATGAGAAACTATAATCTTTAATTGTCATTGCAAACATGTTTCATCATTATGGGCTGAATCATGGGCACTAGGTTAAACATATTTACGTAGACATGACAGATCGAGTTCATACCAGTTTCTCTTTGCCACGGCGAGTTCATCGAATGTCGTCATTATTGCCTTTCACTTGCACGACCGAATGATATGAAAATAATAATAGTGCAAGAGTGCCATGGACTAAGCTGGAATCTGCAAACATTTTATTCAATAGGAGAAGACAAGGTAAAATGGGCTCTTTATTACTTCAACAATTATTCATATGAGAGCCACTCAACATTTTCATCGTGGTCTTCTCCTTGGTACAACTCGAATAAAATAAAAGAATTTCAAAGAAACACACTGAAATATTTTTAGAGTTTTTCGTTTTCTTTAGCAGGGAAGTAAAAGGGAAAAAACAAAAACGAGAAAAACTATTTACACGGGAAAGCTCCCAACAAGCAAAAGAAGAACAAGGAAATCTTTTTGGGGTTTCTTTTTAGTACTACTACTAAGAATGCATAGAAAGTAAATTAGCTACAACTAATTTTTTTGGTTTTTTCTAAAGTTAAACAAACACACAAGAAGAAAGCAAGAAAATAAATCTAAGCATGGATGATACAATGAAAAAGTGTGAACACCGACAAATAGAATGATATGTCAGCATGAATATAATGTCGTGAGAGACACGTACTGCTCCAAGCTTAGGCTTTTGGCCTAACTTGGTAATGAATCAGTAGCCTGGAGGGTAGTAATCGGGGTACTAAGGAGCGGCATCCACTGATCCCACTGTGGAGGTGCCTGTGCAACCTTAGCAGCAGCCTGAGCATTCCAGTAGGCGAGGATGTCTGCAGGCATAATCCGATATCCGCCCCTGGCAACAGAATCAAACAGAGCAGGTGCAGGCAAGGGGATAAGATCACGAGTGTCAACGCTATAGACCAAGTCATAAGGAATGGCAATATCAGGATGATCATGTGCAAGAAAGTGATGGTGATCCATGGCTGGACGGTCTAGGTAAACTGTGGTAAGAGGGAAATCATGAGGGTGTATCTCAACCTCAAAGTGAGCCACCAAACGAGTAGCAAAAATCCCACCATGTATTTTCCGTTGAGATTTATTAATGTGGAGGCGACGAGCCACAATAGCTCCCAAGCTATAAGTGTTGTCGCCCTCTATTGCACGATGTAAAACAGCAAGGCCGGGTGAACTAAGTGCACCCACCTTCTCCCTAGCAAGCAAGCATTTGGTAATAAAAAGTGCAAAGTAACGAACAACAGGAAAATGTAAGCCACCGACAGTGATGGCCGACACTCTTGTCTCATCAGCCACTGTCAAAGTGCGACAAAAATCCTCAAACTCGGCCGGCCTTGGCTTAGCCAAGCTCCCATCAGACGGGATCATGCATATGTCACAAAATTCAGTAAGCGACATCTGGTGGTTTTCAGCATATAAATCAAAGCTCACTTCACGAGGATTATTTCTAGGCGAGAAAGTAAAGCTTTGAACAAAGATGTTTGTGAGGATTTGGTGCTGGTCACACTCATCTGCGATGAAGTCGGTGAGACCGGCATTGGCAATGAATTGCATGAACTCCTCATGAATTCTAGCTTCTTGCAGGAACGGGATGTGCGTCCATTCACACGGCCATACCTCCGCCAACCTCCGAGGGTGGAGATCATTGCCAGAAGACTCCCCAATAACACCCTAGGAGTTCTTCTTTGAGCCAAACTTCCTGAAGATATTCATGTCCGTGTACAATTTTCCCTATGAACAAAAATCTGAATTTTTAGTTCACAATTTTTTTCCAACAAAACTTCACAAAATTGATAGAAACTACTCATAGGGATACATAGAAGCCATAGCAAGCATTCAAACTACTTAGAACACTAAGAATTGAACATGCAAGCACATCTACAGTAGTACCAACAGTAGTTATTTATTCAAAGTATAAACCATTATAACAAAAACTAATTGGACAAATGGTGGAGTCACATACCAAGCAACAATCCCCCGAAACAGTTTCGGAAATGGAGCTTCGAGCAAAGAGATCGGAAATGGCAGCAAAATGAGCAACAACACGGGAGAGAGAGCAATGGGGATTTTTTTCTGGAGGTAAGTGATGATGTGGTATGAAAAGGTAAGTGAGGGGGCCCACGTGGGGACCACAACCCACCAGGTGCGCCTGGGGGTGCTGGCGCGCCCAGGTGGGTTGTGCCCACCTCGTGCACCTCCCTCTAATGTTATTTGCACTAAAAATTCTCAAATATTCAGAAAAAATCGTATTAAATTTTTAGGGCATTCCGAGAACTTTTATTTTAGGGGCATTTTTATTGCATGGGAAATTCATAAAACAAACAAAACATGGCATTTTATTTATTTAACTAATAAAAACAGAGAATAAAAAGTAGGGACAAAAAGTAGTGCTTACTAAATTCATCAACTTCATACCGTTCAAAAATGATCCATTAATAAGGTTGATCAAGTCCTATTAACAACGACTTTCGATTAGCATGAAACCGAAGAACTTTCGTAAATCACTAAGTTACCTCAATGGGGATATGCATTTACCCAACAATAAACATTTCATATTTATTTTTGACAGTAGGTAGAGGTATTTGAAAACTTGCAATAGTGATTGTCGGAGATTTTTCAATAACATTAATACCATTCACTTGGAATTGTTTCTTCAGAAAGTGCACTATATGCTCATTGCTATTAATATGAAAAGTGATCTTGCTTTTATTGCAATCAATAACAGCCCCTACAGTATTCAAGAAGGGTCTACCAAGGATAATCGACATATTGTCGTCCTCGGGCATCTCAAGTATAACAAAGTCAGTCAAAATAGTAACACTAGAACCAACAACGGGAACATCCTCACAGATACCGATGGGTATGGCAGTTGATTTGTCACCCATTTGCAAAGATATTTCAGTAGGTGTGAGTTTATTCAAGTGAAGTCTTTTATATAAACAGAAAGGCATAACACTAACACCAGCTCCTAAATCACACAAAGCAGTTTTCACATAATTCTTTTTGATAGAGCAAGGTATAGTTGGTATTCCCGGATCTCCATGTTTTTTAGGTACTCCATCTTTAAAAGTATAATTAGCAAGCATAGTGGAGATTTCAGCTTCCGGTATTTTTCTCTTATTTTTGATGATGTCTTTCCTATACTTTGCATAAGGAGGCATTTTCAAGATATCAGTCAAGTGGGCACGCAAAATGTAGCGACCCGACCCGAATGGATCAAGTCTCTGTGCTTATGTGTCATCCCTGGATCAGTATGCTGACACACACAGTACTCGAAGGATTTATAACAGAGGTAAATCACATGTATAAAGTAACGTAAATACCATTACCTCAAATCCAAAATATAGTGGAAGCAACAAGGTTGTGGTTTCCCATCAACACCAACGGCAAAGTTGAGTGTAGAAAGCGTAACCCTAACGTATCACTTACTCGTCGTAAGAAACCTGCAACATAAGACGTTGCAGCCCGGAACGGGTCAGTACATTGAATGTACTGGCAAATTCACACCATAGAGAATGATGAACAATGGCTATCACTACATGCATATTTGGCTGGTGGAAAAGCTCTATGGTTATAAGGTTTTTGCGTAAAGCCAATTTTTCCCTACTGCAAAGGAATAATTTTATTTAACTATCATGGTGGTTGTGAAACATCGAGAATGGTTGACAGCATTCTCAATCCCAATTAAAAATAATTAAAACCCAACAACATTAATTAGAAGTAACGTGATGAGATTCACAATGATATTCAAGTACTAGATACTCAAGTTGTCCATAACCGGGGACACGGCTAATCATGATTAGTTTGTAAACTCTGCAGAGGCTTGCGCACTTTTCCCCACAAGACTCGATCGCCTCCGTTTGGTTTCTCGCACTACATGGTGTTTGAGAAGACGGATGACCGAGACACAGTCTTTCAGAAGCGCTAGCACCTTACATGTGGGGTAGACCGGTACACCTACATCCCCTACATCTGCTAGTCCACCCCGTAAGAGTTCGCACTACTTAGTCAACTATGCCAGAGCCCATAATGGCTTGTGGCTGCACACGGAAGTTTCTAGCATGAAAGATCTTATGATCCCTTTGAGCCTGGGTGGCGGTCCAAAAAAAACAGGCAAGTCCTGATAGACATCAGGTGCCTCAATCCACCCAGATGTGTGTTTAAGTTGCCACCTTAAATAAACCATTAAAATTATCATCTCACATCTGTCATGGATATCACTCACCCAATCCACGTCTACTAGCATAGCATGGCATAATAAGCAACGTAGAAGTAACTCCCAAGGGTTTGATAATAATACAGGTAATAGGTACTACCTCATCTACTTCCCATCCCACAATTTAATTAGATCCTAATCATGCAATGTGTGAGGATTGATCTAATGCAATAAAACTGGGTTGTAGAAAAGGTATGATCAAAGTGTGAACTTGCCTGCAATGTTGATGAAGATGATGCGCACTCAAAACTCTTGATAGATCTACTCGTCACACTCTGGTCAATCTATCGTAGGCAAGCAATAGTAACCACACAATAAGTACTCATCTAATGCACAAGTAAAACTCGAACGAGAGAACGAACCAGATAGTTCAACTTAAGAACTCCGGTTGCAAAGAAAGAACGAACCGAACAAAGAAACAGAAAACAAACGGCGGAAGAAAACAACTCGGTTCTAGCAAGTTGAATCTAGGTCAAATTTTTACAGTAGCAAAAACTTGTTCAAGTTGATTAGACGGAACGGCGGTTTCGAGACGAAACTCCAGGCGCTTGAATCACCTGATTCCGATAAACGAGCGAGAAGATAAACTAGAACAAGATCAAATCTGAGATCGCGATCGCGGAATAAATCCGACGAGAAGAAAAAGAAGAACGGTTATACGAACGGACGCTCGTTAACCGGGAATAATCGGTGATCACGTTCGTTGAGACGAACGGTCCGAAAGAAGAACGAAAACTAATCTAGGGTTTTCGGAAAAAGAGATCGAAACGAAAAACCGATCTAGAACACCGGAACGGTTTGGAGAAGAAAAGAATCGGAACGATTAGAAGAAAACGATCCGAGGAAAAGAGACGCGGAGCGGTACCTCCGGCCAACGGCGGCGACGTCGGCGTTGACGCAGGGCGGCGGTGGCGCGGTGACGCAGGGCGGCGGCGGCGCGGCAAGGTGCGGCGGCGGTGGTGACGCAGGGCGGCGGCAGCGCGGCAAGGTGCGGCGGCGGCGGTGACGCAGGGCGGCGGCGGCGCGGCAAGGTGCGGCGGTGGCGGTGACGCAGGGCGGCGGCAGTGACGCAGGGCGGCGTGGGGTGAGAAGCGCGGGGTGGGGCGTGGCTCGGTGGTGGTGAGGTGCTGGTGCGGCGCGGCGCGGTGCACAAGGGGCGCGGTGGAGGCTTGGGGCTTTTGGGTTTGATGATTTAGAGGGGGGTGTGGGAGTATTTATATTGGGGAGGGGTGAGGAGACTTGGGGTAGGGGACAAGAAATAAACATAAGAGTAGGAAAGATCTAGAAAAAGAAACGGAATAAACGAAAGTAGGACAAAAGTCCTACTAGGACCTCCAAAAGACAACGGCGGCGGCTCCCTGGAGCCTGGGCGCTCACGCGATGCTGGCTGGGGGCGGTGGCCTTTGGCCTTGGCCGGCTGGCCGGCGGCTTGGGCCTTTGGCCCAAGGCGCTGAGTTTTTTTTTTAAACGGTTCCATGCTCAGAAAAATACAGAAAAACAAAATCTACCGAACTCCAAAACTAATAAAGTAAATTTTCTCCGACTCCTAAAAATGAGTCGAACAAAATGAACTTTTTTACAGACCTAAAAGCAATTTTTGAAAACGCGCATTTTTTCCTATCCAAATAAAATGCAAATAAACTCTGGAAAACGAAATTTTGATCTATTTATTAAATCTTCATTTTTCCTATATTTTGGGAAAGTCATATTATTCCCTCTCTTATATTTTTGATAACGGAAAAATTATTGAAGATGAAATAAATAAATCAAATGGTCCTATTTTCAAAATTTGAGAAAACTCTCAAATATGAAACTAACGAAATCTCCAACTCTCTCCGAGGGTCCTTGAGCTGCGTGAAATTTCTAGGATCGACCAAAAAGCAAGAAAATAAGATATGCATGATGATCTAATATTCCAAATTGAAAATAAATTCAAAAGAGCTTTGAATTTAATTCTTTGAAACTCCCAACTCATATTTCATATAATTTGAAGAAGTCATTTTATCTTCTCTCGTGAAAATCATTGAGTCGCATAAAGTTTCAGAATTGGAATATTTTCAAATGAAATTCAAATATTTTCAACAACCCTTTTCATTTTTAAATGGAAGAAGTCATGTCATCTTCTATCTAGGGTTTTGTGTTTGAAAAGCATTTGAATTCATGGAGATTAGAAAACAAATATGAAAGTTTGGGAAAGTCCTTTTATTCCCTCTCATTTAACTTTCAAAAGAATTTGAATTTCACTCAATTTTCACGCAATCAATCAAACAATCAATCAATCAATCTATTTGTTTATAACATTCCAAAATTTAGAATTTTGGGATGTTACAAACCTACCACCCTTAAAAGGAATCTCGTCCTCGAGATTCGGAGAGGCTAGCAAGAAAAGGTTAGGGTTTGGGGGTCTCCTCAAAATCCATCGATCATCACACGGGGTCTGGGGTGCTACCACCCTTAGAAGCATGGTTACAGTTCCATCAAAACTCATATACTTCATCCATATTGTTAACAGTGTCGGTCTTCTTAGATCTTCAGGATAATTCCTTATCCGGGCTTTTCCTGGTAGTGGCATAACCTTACCACAAGTCTTTTGTCCTTTCCTCTTGGTCAGGTTATTTCGAGATTGGGCCTTCTTAGCTGATGGGTCTGGTGCCATTACTAAACAACTATCGATATCTCATGGTGGTTAACAATTTATGGTTTCTCCTGCAGGAAAAGGTTCTGGGTTGATCCTCACCGTATAACCTACGGTTGGCAAAAGCTGCCTTGTACAAGGGAAAAATTCTTATACCATTCTAAGGTTTAAATAAGGTCTTCATCGTCGTCTCTCTACTATAGTTAAGTCACTCAGATTTACCATCCCATATAGCAAGGCGAATAATAAGAGTAAGTCGGTATGGTGATCAATCCATCCCGCACCCAAATCATTACCATGTATACAGTTTAGCGAATCTCGCATTCTAACACTCGGTCATCCTCACAAGCATTGCAGAATTTCTCTTGTCGGCGAACTAAGTTCGAATAATTCCATGGATTCTGCAAGCCAAACAAACATCTATCGTTCCTTCCCAACCCTCAGGTTTTTGCGTAACTCCTATAAGATCATCTATCGGCAAAGGTATATCCTCTTCCAGGGTTTTTCCTTCAGCAAGAATGTGCTTGCTTCTTCGCAGGTCCTGGGGCCTGTGGGTTATGGCCCATCTCATCACTTGTAGTCCTTGAACTTATCATCGGGCAACTGTTCATTATTCCAACTTCCAACTTCCTAGTATTCTTAAATCCATCCAATTGTATCATCTTCCTTCCTTCTATTGGTACCAATATTAGGACATGATTACTCTGACTCATCATGGAGTTTCCATTGATCCATATTTCCGACATCATACCTCCTTTATATCCAATAGTAATTTATTTCTTCATCCTCGGGGAATATCCCTCATACCGAGATAAAAACTTATACTTATGGAGTCCATATTCCACATCATTATCCTTTCCAGGGTCAAGCGTCCTTACAGGGGAATACTGGCCATCTCTGCATGGCACTTCTTCAACTGGGAAACGTGAAACACATCTTGAACTCCTGACAGTCCTTCGGGTGACTCCAACTTGTTGGCCACTTCTCCATACGCTCCAAAACTCAGTATGGTCCTACAAATCTCGGGGCTAACTGTCCCTTAACTCCAATCCATTTAACTCCTCGCAGAGGGAACACATGAAGACATGCTCTATCTCCAATTTCATAGACTACCTCCTTGAGTTTGTGAGTCTACATAACTCTTCTGCCTGGACTGAGCTACCTTCAGCCTATCTCGAATCAACTTACATTCTCTTCTGACTCCTTGATCACATTTGGTCCAAACAACTGTCGGTCTCCAACTTCATCTCACATACTCTTGGGGTATCACACATATCGAGACAAAACTCGTATTCATTTTGTCCAAAATCCACGCAGTGGAGTATCTTTATCCTTTCTGGGGGTCAAAGGTTCTCATAGGGTACTACCACCCTTAAAATGCACAAATCTTCCATAGACCATATTTCTCTTATCCTCAAAAGTGGTCAACATCTTTCCTCATAGAGTAATAGCTCATAAAATCCAAATCAGTACCAACACTGCTAACTTTATTCACTCTCAATTAATTACAATCTCTCGCTTTTCCATTACATGTCTCAACTCAACACCTCAATATAAAAGAAAATTTTCTCACTACCACTACTATATTACTTCTGTTAAAAACTCAACTATTTATCACAAGTCTCCTTCTCCTTCGGACAACCTCTGGCAAAGTGCCCTGCTCCATTACAACGGAAACATATTACTTCGGGCAAGTTTCGAGGTTTCCTTGTGATTATATAGCCTACTTGGGTCCTTGGCTCCATTTGTGGGCAATTGCTGAGGTAGTGCCCTGACTCCTTGCATTTGTAACAGATGATATGACTCAGGTTCCTCCTGGGCTCCAATCGGTTTCTCTTCCTGGACCTTTCCATTCCAATCATGGCTTCTATTTCCTGTGGGTCATATTCTACTTCCTCTGTCGGGAATTCTACTAGATCCCCATTCATACAATTTTGAGATACGTGTCCTTCTCCACATGAATAGCAAGACTTGGTGCAGGGTTTAATTGGTTCCTCTTTCGGTGTGTCCTCCACCTCTTCCTTCATCACGGGTTCTTCTAAACTTTCCATGAGGGCTCCTTTCATTGCTTCTTCCTTCTGCCGGATGGTTCTTTGTACCAAGGGGTAGATGTGACACTGAGCAGGGTAGTGGGTAGTCCCTTCACACAAGAAACAAGTAATCTGCCTATTTGGGCATTCTTCAACTGGGTGACTCTCTTTACAATTAGGGCATTCCTCCTTGTGTTCTTTATGGGTGTGTCCTATTTCTCCACAAAGCTTGCATGCACAAGTTTTCTTCATATCCTTTCCATAAGGCTTCAACTTCTGGGACACAAACTAAGACTTTAGCAAAGTCAACTTAAATTCTTTCCAAGTGGTTACTCCTTGCCATCCATTGATGATTTGGTACATTCTCCACCAAGTAGCAGCACCTCTTTCAAAGCACTGAAGAGCATGCTGGGTCATATCATTTCCAACTATAGGGTTACTCTCCATGTGATCCTCCATGTTCTGAATCCATCGGTCTGTCTCCAATTGACTCATCGGTCTAGAAAATACAAGCTCATCTTCATTCATCCGCTATTGGGTCCATGGGTTTTGGGGTGAGATAAGAGAGATCAAGAGGGATACACACAATGCAAACAACAGTTTTGAAAAGACAGATTTTTGTTGTGGCTGTCGAAAAACATCAAACAAATGACAGCTCACAAACGTCGCATCTAACGTAGATGTATAACAGGGGTTTGGTCTTCTAAGGGTCAATAAATCTTCAAAATCACCAACTCTAGAAGTCTTGTTCAAGCCTCCAATGGCTTCTTCCAATCATGCTTGTCCTTCTCAAGTTCTTTTGCCAGATCATCTCTATTGACGCAAAGTCTATCGTGGCATCCTTCAATATTTCTGGAGTTGCATTCCAAACTTCTGGTTTCAACATCCTTGGCATGATCCATGGTCATACTGTCCTTCCGTTCCTGATAAATCTCCGGTATCTCGAGGTTGTAGCTCCTCCAGCTTGGCTACTCTCATCTTCAGGATCCTGAGTTCCTCATGAAATACTTCCTTGTCTAATACGACTTCCTGGAGCTCCATTTTAAACTTCTTGATGTACTACTCCCGACCCTGGTGTTACACCGGCTAAGGTTAAAACTTCATCTTACTATTAGGTGCTCCATCAGCCTTCTTCCATCAAATCCATTCTGAAGAAATGCATCCTTAACTCAGCACGGTGACAGTAGCATCAGCGGGCGATGACGTCACGGATAACCATGTTTCTGCTCTTGTCTTTCCATGAGCTATCTTCCATAGTTGATATCTCCTTCCTTAGGGTTTTCTTTGACAAAACTTTGAGTTCTCATACTCCTTGTTTCGGTCTTTCTCCCATACACCTTGATCTCGGGTATTGACAACTTCCATAGTCTGCCAAGTTCCATAAGGGTAGCCTTCCTAGGTCATACAAATCTGGGGATTCTTCAGAGCCTTCAAATTCTACTTGTCTTCGGTCTTCAACTGTTGTAGTTTCCATTATCATAATGTATGGTAAAATCTCCTTCATTCCATAGTGGTCTCAGTTGTCCGATATCTTGTACTTCTTGGAGTGGTCTCATCCGTCGAATCTTCGTGTGGTTAAAAGGGGAAAAGGGTATGGTCTCACCAAAGGGAATTTTTTGAATAAGCTCAGAAGAGAAGAGAAGAAAAAATCTTTTTGAAAGGGAAAGTTGTAGAGAAAAATCTTTGCTATGGGCTTGCCAGTTTCTAGGGTCACGTCCTACAGTCAACATGTGCTCTGATACCATCTTGTAGCGACCCGACCCGAATGGATCAAGTCTCTGTGCTTATGTGTCATCCCTGGATCAGTATGCTGACACACACAGTACTCGAAGGATTTATAACAGAGGTAAATCACATGTATAAAGTAACGTAAATACCATTACCTCAAATCCAAAATATAGCGGAAGCAACAAGGTTGTGGTTTCCCATCAACACCAACGGCAAAGTTGAGTGTAGAAAGCGTAACCCTAACGTATCACTTACTCGTCGTAAGAAACCTGCAACATAAGACGTTGCAGCCCGGAACGGGTCAGTACATTGAATGTACTGGCAAATTCACACCATAGAGAATGATGAACAATGGCTATCACTACATGCATATTTGGCTGGTGGAAAAGCTCTATGGTTATAAGGTTTTTGTGTAAAGCCAATTTTTCCCTACTGCAAAGGAATAATTTTATTTAACTATCATGGTGGTTGTGAAACATCGAGAATGGTTGACAGCATTCTCAATCCCAATTAAAAATAATTAAAACCCAACAACATTAATTAGAAGTAACGTGATGAGATTCACAATGATATTCAAGTACTAGATACTCAAGTTGTCCATAACCGGGGACACGGCTAATCATGATTAGTTTGTAAACTCTGCAGAGGCTTGCGCACTTTTCCCCACAAGACTCGATCGCCTCCGTTTGGTTTCTCGCACTACATGGTGTTTGAGAAGACGGATGACCGAGACACAGTCTTTCAGAAGCGCTAGCACCTTACATGTGGGGTAGACCGGTACACCTACATCCCCTACATCTGCTAGTCCACCCCGTAAGAGTTCGCACTACTTAGTCAACTATGCCAGAGCCCATAATGGCTTGTGGCTGCACACGGAAGTTTCTAGCATGAAAGATCTTATGATCCCTTTGAGCCTGGGTGGCGGTCCAAAAAAAACAGGCAAGTCCTGATAGACATCAGGTGCCTCAATCCACCCATATGTTTGTTTAAGTTGCCACCTTAAATAAACCATTAAAATTATCATCTCACATCTGTCATGGATATCACTCACCCAATCCACGTCTACTAGCATAGCATGGCATAATAAGCAACGTAGAAGTAACTCCCAAGGGTTTGATAATAATACAGGTAATAGGTACTACCTCATCTACTTCCCATCCCACAATTTAATTAGATCCTAATCATGCAATGTGTGAGGATTGATCTAATGCAATAAAACTGGGTTGTAGAAAAGGTATGATCAAAGTGTGAACTTGCCTGCAATGTTGATGAAGATGATGCGCACTCAAAACTCTTGATAGATCTACTCGTCACACTCTGGTCAATCTATCGTAGGCAAGCAATAGTAACCACACAATAAGTACTCATCTAATGCACAAGTAAAACTCGAACGAGAGAACGAACCAGATAGTTCAACTTAAGAACTCCGGTTGCAAAGAAAGAACGAACCGAACAAAGAAACGGAAAACAAACGGCAGAAGAAAACAACTCGGTTCTAGCAAGTTGAATCTAGGTCAAATTTTTACAGTAGCAAAAACTTGTTCAAGTTGATTAGACGGAACGGCGGTTTCGAGACGAAACTCCAGGCGCTTGAATCACCTGATTCCGATAAACGAGCGAGAAGATAAACTAGAACGAAGATCGGATCTGAGATCGCGATCGCGGAATAAATCCGACAAGAAGAAAAAGAAGAACGGTTATACGAACGGACGTTCGTTAACCGGGAATAATCGGTGATCACGTTCGTTGAGACGAACAGTCCGAAAGAAGAACGAAAACTAATCTAGGGTTTTCGGAAAAAGAGATCGAAACGAAAAACCGATCTAGAACACCGGAACGGTTTGGAGAAGAAAAGAATCGGAACGATTAGAAGAAAACGATCCGAGGAAAAGAGACGCGGAGCGGTACCTCCGGCCAATGGCGGCGACGGCGGCGTTGACGCAGGGCGGCGGTGGCGCGGTGACGCAGGGCGGCGGCGGCGCGGCAAGGTGCGGCGGCGGCGGTGACGCAGGGCGGCGGCGGCGCAGCAAGGTGCGGCGGCGGCGGTGACGCAGGGCGGCGGCGGCGCGGCAAGGTGCGGCGGTGGCGGTGACGCAGGGCGGCGGTGGTGACGCAGGGCGGCGTGGGGTGAGAAGCGCGGGGTGGGGCGTGGCTCGGTGGTGGTGAGGTGCTGGTGCGGCGCGGCGCGGTGCACAAGGGGCGCGGTGGAGGCTTGGGGCTTTTGGGTTTGATGATTTAGAGGGGGGTGTGGGAGTATTTATATTGGGGAGGGGTGAGGAGACTTGGGGTAGGGGACAAGAAATAAAAATAAGAGTAGGAAAGATCTAGAAAAAGAAACGGAATAAACAAAAGTAGGACAAAAGTCCTACTAGGACTTCCAAAAGACAACGGCGGCGGCTCCCTGGAGCCTGGGCGCTCACGCGACGCTGGCTGGGGGCGGTGGCCTTTGGCCTTGGCCGGCTGGCCGGCGGCTTGGGCCTTTGGCCCAAGGCGCTGAGTTTTTTTCTTTTAAAACGGTTCCGCGCTCGGAAAAATACAGAAAAACAAAATCTACCGAACTCCAAAACTAATAAAGTAAATTTTCTCCGACTCCTAAAAATGAGTCGAACAAAATGAACTTTTTTACAGACCTAAAAGCAATTTTTGAAAACGCGCATTTTTTCCTATCCAAATAAAATGCAAATAAACTCTGGAAAACGAAATTTTGATCTATTTATTAAATCTTCATTTTTCCTATATTTTGGGAAAGTCATATTATTCCCTCTCTTATATTTTTGATAACGGAAAAATTATTGAAGATGAAATAAATAAATCAAATGATCCTATTTTCAAAATTCGAGAAAACTCTCAAATATGAAAATAACGAAATCTCCAACTCTCTCCGAGGGTCCTTGAGCTGCGTGAAATTTCTAGGATCGACCAAAAAGCAAGAAAATAAGATATGCATGATGATCTAATATTCCAAATTGAAAATAAATTCAAAAGAGCTTTGAATTTAATTCTTTGAAACTCCCAACTCATATTTCATATAATTTGAAGAAGTCATTTTATCTTCTCTCGTGAAAATCATTGAGTCGCATAAAGTTTCAGAATTGGAATATTTTCAAATGAAATTCAAATATTTTCAACAACCCTTTTCATTTTTAAATGGAAGAAGTCATGTCATCTTCTCTCTAGGGTTTTGTGTTTGAAAAGCATTTGAATTCATGGAGATCAGAAAACAAATATGAAAGTTTGGGAAAGTCCTTTTATTCCCTCTCATTTAACTTTCAAAAGAATTCGAATTTCACTCAATTTTCACGCAATCAATCAAACAATCAATCAATCAATCTATTTGTTTATAACATTCCAAAATTTAGAATTTTGGGATGTTACACAAAAAGACTGGCCTCAGCATTTTAGCAAAGCGTTTAAATTTTTCATCATCATTCTTTTTAGTTTACTTGGGTGGAAAAGGCATAGGTTTTTGAACCCACGGTTCTCTTTCTTTACCGTGTTTTCTAGCAACAAAGTCTCCTTTGTCATATCAACATCATTGTTTGGATCTTTTTCATTGTTTGGTTGAGAGTCTTCATGAACCTCATCATTATCTTTTTCATTAGCATTAGGTGAGTGTTCATTACCAGATTGAGTTTCTGCATCAGAGATAGAAGTTTCATTTTCATTATCAGGAGGTTTCTCTATTTCAGGTTCACTAGAAGTGTGCAAAGTCCTATCATTTTTGTTTTTCTTTTTCTTTCTGGAAGAACTAGGTGCACTAGTGTTGGCTCTTTGTGAGTCTTGTTCAATTCTTTTTGGATGTCCCTCAGGATAAAGTGGTACCTAAGTCATTTTACCTCCTCTAGTTGCAACTCTAACAACAAAGTCATGCATATTATGATTCATTTCATCAAGCAATTCTCTTTGAGATTTAGCAACTTGTTCTAACTGAGTTTGAACCATAGAAGCATGCTTTCCAACACCTCCAACATCATTTGATATTCTAAATAACAAGTCACTCAAGCGAGCAATCATATCAGAATTGTATTTCAATTGTTTCATAACATTTGCATTGAAGTGATCTTGTTTTCTAATGTAGTTTTCAAACTCATAAAGGCATTGACTAGGATGCATATTGTGAGGATTATCATTATCATTAAACTTCATAAGAGAATTTACCTCTACCACCTTAGGCAGTGGTGGTGTATTAAGCCCATGTATTTCTTCAATAGGAGGTAAATTTTTAACATCCTCGGCTTTAATACATTTTCCTTCATAGATTTCTTTGCCTCTTGCATATCTTCGGGACTGAGATATAATATACCCCTCTTCTTCAGCGTGGGTTTAGGTGGTGGTTCAGGAATAGTCCAATCATCATAGTTTTTCAATATGTTATTCAATATTTCTTCAGCTCGAGCAGTAGTTCGTTCCCTGAAAACACAACCATCACAACTATCTAGGAAGTCCCTAGAAGCATTGGTTACTCCATTATAGAAGATATCAAGTATTTCATTTTTCTTAAGAGGATGATCAGGCACAGCATTAAGTAGCTGGCAAAGCCTCCCCCAAGCTTGTGGGAGGCTCACTTCTTTAGTTTGAGCAAAGTTAAATATTTCCTGTAAGGCAGCTTGTTTCATATGAGTAGGAAAATATTTTTCAGATAAGTAAAAAATCATATCCTAGGGACTACACACACAACCAGGAGCAAGAGTGTTGTACCAAGCTTTAGCATTACCATTTAATGAGAAAGGAAATAATTTGAGAGTAAAGTAGTAGCGAGTTTTCTCATCATGAGTAAAAAGGGTGGCTATGTCATTCAACTAGTAAGATGTGCCACAACAGTTTCAGTTTCACAATCATGGAAAAGATCAGATTCAACCAAAGTAATTAACTCCGGGTCCACAGAGAATTCATAATCCTTATCATCAATAAAGATAGGTGAAGTAGCAAACTTAAGATCACATTTATTCTAGCATTCAGAGATTTTTCTTTATACTTGTGTAGTAATTTCTCTAGATCATCTCTATCATTACAAGCAAGAATATCTCCAGTTGCTTCTTCACTCATAACATAACCTTCTGGTACCATAGGCAATTCATATCTAGGAAGGCTAGTTCTAGCAGGTGTCTCAGGAGATTCTGTTTCAAGCTCATCATCAGATTCAACAACATCATGTTGTATAACTCTAGCAATTTGTTTATCAAGAAATTCACCAAGTGGCACATCATCATTATCAAGAAAGGTAATAGCATCATCATAAGCATCATTCGTAGTAGAAGTAGCATCATCAATAATTTGCGACATATCAGAATTGATAGCATGTGGTGGTGTTGCAAGTTTATTCATAACAGAAGGTGAAACTAAAGCAGAACTGGATGGCAGTTCCTTACCTCCCCTCGTCCTTGAGGGAAATATCTTAGTCTTTGGATCCTCTAGATTCTTCATGGTGGCAATATGATAATAATCCCAAGTGACTCAACAAATATAGCTATGCTCCCCGGCAACGGCACCAGAAAAATGCCTTGATAACCCATAAGTATAGGGGATCGCAACAGTTTTCGAGGGTAGAGTATTAACCCCAAATTTATAGATTAGACACAAGGGGAGCCAAAGAATATTTGAAGGTATTAGTAGCTAAGTTGTCAATTCAACCACACCAGGAGATTAATTATCTGCAGGAAAGTGATCAGTAGCAAAGTAGTTTGATAGTTTTGATAGTAGTGACAGCAGCAATGGTAATAGTAACAGTGATAGCTATAATTTTGCAACAAGTGTAACTGTGATGATAGCAGTAGCAACTTAGAAGAAACAATATGGAGAAGTTCGTAGGCATTGGATCGGTGACTTGTTGGATGATATTCATCATGAGACAGTTATAACCTAGGGCGATACGGCACTAGCTCCAGTTCATCGATATAATGTAGGCATGTATTCCGTAAATAGTCATACATGCTTTATTAAAAGAACTTGCATGACATCTTTTGTCCTACCCTCCCATGGCAGCGGGGTCCATATTGGAAACTAAGGGATATTAAGGCCTCCTTTTAATAGAGAACCGGAACAAAGCATTAATACATAGTGAATACATGAACTCCTCAAACTACGGTCATCACCGAGAGTGGGCCCGGTTGTTGTCACTCCGGGGTTGCCGGATCATAACACATAGTAGGTGACTGTAACTTGCAAGATCGGATCTAAAACATGGATATAATGATGAATTCATAAACGGCTCAGATATGAAATAATGGCACCCGGGCCCAAAGTGACAAGCATTAAGCATGGCAAAGTCATAGCAACATAAATCTAAGAACATAGTGGATATTAGGGATCAAGCCCTAACAAAACTAACTCGATTACATGATGAATCTCATCCAAATCCTCACCGACCAGCGAACCTACGAAGGAATTACTCACTCCCGGTGGGGAGCATCATGGAATTGGCGATGGATAATGGTTGGTGATGATGAAGAACGAAGATACCCCTCTCCGGAGCCCCAAATGGACTCCAGATCTGCCCTCCTGAGGAAGAACAGGGCCTGGCGGCGGCTCCGTCTCGTGGATCATGATAACTCTTTCTCCCTGATTTTTTTCTGGAATAATGTGAATTTACAGTATCAGGGGGGTCGTCAGCGGGGCCAGCAGGTGGGTACAACCCACCTGCGCATGCCAGGAGAGTGGGGCGCGCCCTGGTGGGTTGTGCCCACCCAGGGGCCCCTCTCCGGTGGGTCTTGGCTCCATAAATTCTTATTATTGGTATAAAAAAATCCTCACAAAGTTTCATTCCATTCCGAGAACTTTTATTTCTGCACAAAAACAACACCATGGTAGTTCTGCTGAAAACAACGTCAGTCCGGGGTTAGTTTCATTCAAATCATGAAAATTAGAGTCCAAAATAAGAGCAAAAGTGTGAGAAAAAGTAGATACGTTGGAGACATATCACAACCCCAAGTTCATAGTATCAATTCTATCAGGAAAATTTCAACTATCACTATTGGAGGTTTTGAATTCCCTTTTCCTACTGTCAAAAAGAAATATGACATTCTTCTTATTGGGGAAATGCATATCCCCGTCGAGGTAACCTAGTGTTATTCGAAAGATCTTTGTTTTCATGTCATTCCAAAGAAGTTTGTTAACAAGACTTGATCAACCTTGTTAATGGATTCCTTTTGACGAGCGTGATATGGATACATTAAGAAAGCACAACTCTCTGTACCTATCTTTTACTTTCTGTTATTTAGATTAAATAAGGAAAAAACAGTAATTTTTGTCTGTTTTCTAAATTATCCGTGCAATAAAAAAATTCCTGAAAATAAAAGTTCTCCAAATGCCCTGAAAATTGGATATGATTTTATATAGTACTTTAGAATTTCTGGTGCAAAGAACACACCAGGGGGCCTCACCAGCTGCCCGCAAGTGTGGAGGGCGTGCCCCTGACCTTGTGGGCCCCACGTGCCCCCTTCACTTATTCCAGCACCCATCCACTCCTCCCCCCCTAGAAAAATCACTCCATAGCTCAAACTCGTGTTCTTGCTCATCTTGCTGCCATTTTCGATCTCCTTGCTCAATGCTCCATTCACAAAACTGCTTTGGGGGATTGTTCTTCGGTATGTGACTCGTCCAATGGTCCAATTAGTTTTTGTTTTAGTTCTTTATTCATTGCTAATTTTTGCTGCTATGGTGACCCTATTCTTGAGCTTGCATGTCAAATTTATATGGTCCAAACTAGTTTTGATGCATGATATAGCCTCTAGGCACTTGTAGGAGTAGTTGCTATCAATTTTGTTGAGTTTGGTTCATTTTTATTTTGAGTCACTAAAAATTTTAGAAATTTTTCTGAGGAAGAAAATGTCCAGGAAATTGTACCAAGGTGGTTCTTCAAGGAAGCAAGGACCAAGGCCTGCGATTCGCGAGCATGACCTTGAACCACCAAGGGAAGCTCAAGTGAAGCCGTGTGAATGGTCGTCGGATGAATTTATGGATCGTGCATGTTTCAAGGATGAATTCTATGCGTACATACAAAATTCCGGCCTCGATGACTTCTTATCGGACTAGTGCTTACAGTATTATTATCTCACTGATTCCTTCACGCGGAGGTTTGAGTTTTCATCCAAATGTAATACTCATACTGTCTTGTTTGAGCTTTATGATGAAACTTATACCAAGGACCTAGAAGACTTTTGTGATGCATGCAAGATCCCACAATGGGGTAGTCTTTGTGAGCCTCATAAATCTGAATATAATGACTTTCTTGCTAGCATCACTGTTGGGGAAACTAGAAATATCACACCAGCAACCATAGGGAGCATTCACTTTCCCGCCATACATTATTTTGCTCTCTTTATCGATAGGTGTATTAATGGTAAACATGAGCATTGCCACATTTGCATTCCAGATCTTAGTGTCCTCAAGTGTGCGGTGTTAGGTGATGAACGATATAATCTAGGAGCCATTATTGCTAGGAGGTTACACCTTAATTCTAAAGATGGAGATTTATTTGGTGGGATCTATGCAACACGTTTAGCTAAATATTTGGGTGTACCTATTAGAGGGTACGATATTGAGTTGCCACCTGCTTTTATAGATTATGAGGCTATGGTACATTACCAGTTTCTTAAGAGGAACGAACAGATCCTCCAGTATCGACTAATCTTTGATAGACGGCGTGCCATTCTTGTTACTCTACCTGCTCCTGCTTTCTTTAACTTTCAGGCGAGTGGATGATACTTTATAACTAGAGAGGAGGCAAACTAGTATGAGAGAACAACGGAGGCCGCTCGTCTCCATGTTGCAGCCCTTCAGGCAGTAGCTGATGCACCTCGGTACAACCCCAATTACAACTTGGGATATCTACTTTGACCCATGGGCATAGAACAACTTAGGCCAAAAGTCTAAGCTTGGGGGAGTACGTATTTCTCACCGACATTACATTCATGTTCACACACTCATTCTAGTTGTCGATGCTCATACTTTTTCATTGTATTATCCATGTTAGTTTATTTTCTTTTTCGGCTTTCTTCTTGTGTGTTTCAAAAACCTTAAGAAAAGCCAAAAAATATTAGTTCTAGTTAGTTTACTTTCTATGCATGCTTAGTAGTAGTAAAATTAAAATAAAACCCAAAAATATTTCTCGTTCTTCTTTTGCTTGTTGGGAGCTTTCCCATGTAAATATTTTTTCCCGTTCTTGTTTTATTTCCTTCAGAAGAAAAAAACTCCAAAAACATTTCAGTGTGTTTCTTTGAATTTATTTTCTTTGGGGGTTGAGAGGAGAAGACCACGATGAAAATGTTGAGTGGCTCTCATATGCATTATTGTTGATCTAGCAAGAGCCCATATTACCTTGTCTTATCCTTTGAATAAATGTTTGTAGATTCCAGCTTAGTCCAATGCACGTGCACTATTATTATTTATCCACACCATTTGGTCATGCAAGTGAAAGGCAATAATGACGATATATGATGAAATGATTGAGATGAGGAAAAGCTGGTATGAACTCGACCTATCTTGTTTTGGTAAATATGATTAGTTCATCATTCCTAATTCAGCATATTATGAATGAAACATGTTTGCAATGACAATTAGAGATTATAGTTACTCATGCCATGCTTAATTAGCTAGGAGTTTATAATGGTTTACCTTGCATGCCAACATGGAAATTAAAATGGTTGTGATATAGTATGATAGGATGGTATCCTCCTTTGAATGATTCGAGTGGCTTGACTTGGCACATGTTCACGCATGTAGTTGAAACAAAATCAACAGCCTCTACGATATCTATATTCATGGTGATTTATATCCTACTCATGCTTGCATTCAATGTTGGTTAATCTCAATGCATGTTTATGACTGTTATCGCTCTCTAGTTGGTCGCTTACCAATCTCTTTCTAGCCTTCACTTGCACTAAGCGGGAATACTGCTTGTGCATCTACTTCCATAAACCACAAAGTTGTTCCATATGAGTCTACCATACCTACCTATATATGGTATTTACCTGCCGTTACAAGTAAATTTGTATGTGCCAAACTCTAAACCTTCAAATGATAATTTGTTTTATATGCTCGAATAGCTCATGTACCAACTAGGGCTGTCAATATATTCCATGCTAGGTGGGTTATTCTCATGATGAGTGGACTCGGCTCATCATTCACGAGAAAATGGTTGGTAACCGAGATGCCCAGTCCCATGCTCAAAGCAAATCAAATCAAAATAATTGCAAACAAAAATCCCCTAGGACTGTTGTTAGTTGGATGGTACCCGTTGTTTCGGACCCGCCATGGAGTGTGCTTGTTGGTGGTGGGGGAGTATAAACTTTACAATTCTGTTTGGGAACCGCCTATAATGTATGTAGTATGGAAGATACCGAGATCTCTTGGTTTTTATGTTGACAATGAAAGCATACCTCTCAAATTATTATTCCACTCTATTTCAAAACTCGAGCTCTGGCACCTCTGCAAATCCCTGCTTCCCTATGCGAAGGGCCTATCTATTTACTTTTTTTGCCGAGTCATCATCCTCTTATAAAAAGCACCAGTTAGAGAGGACCACTATCATTTGTATGCATTGTTATTAATTTATATTGAGTATGACTATGACTGGATCTCTTTGCCATGAACTACAATGTCTAGTCAGTCCTTGATCTTCAGGGGTGCTCTACATTTATGTTTTGCGGTCTCACAAAGGGCTAACGAGATACCATCTTGTTATATCATATCATGATTGTTTTGAGAAAAGTGTTGTCATCTGAGATTTATTATTATTGCTCGCTAGTTGATTATGCCATTGATGTGGGTAAATGTGAGACCTAAAAGTTATTGTGAATATGGTTAGTTCATAATCTTTGCTGAAAACTTGAATGATGGCTTTACATATTTGCAACAACAAGATCAAACAGAGTTTGTAAAAGTTTTTCTTTATCACTTTCAGTTTGTCAACTGATTTGCTTGAGGACAAGCAAAGGTTTAAGCTTGGGGGAGTTGATACGTCTTCGTCCTATCTACTTTTCCAAACACTTTTTCCCTTGTTTTGGACTCTAACTTGCATGATTTGAATGGAACTAACCCGGACTGACGTTGTTTCAGCAGAATTGACATGGTGTTATTTTTGTGCAGAATAAAAAGTTCACGAAATGACCTGAAACTTCATGGAGATAACTTTTGGAATTAATAAAAAGTACTGGTGAAAGAATCAGCAGCAAGGGGCCCACACCCAAGCTACAAGGGTGGGGGCGCTCCCACCCCCCTCGGGCGCGCCCTCCGACCTTGTGGGCCCCCTTGACCTTCACCAACCTCAACTCCAACTCCATATATTCTCTTTCAGGGATAAAAAATCAGAGAGAAGGATTCATCATGTTTTACGACACGGAGCCGACGCCAAGCCCTGTTCTTCCTTGGGAGGGCAGATTTGGAGTCCATTCGGGCCTCCGGAGAGGGGAATCTGTCGCCATCGTCATCATCAACCATCCTCCACCAATTTTGTGATGCTCACCGCCGTGCGTGAGTAATTCCATCGTAGGCTTGCTGGACCCTAATGGGTTGGATGAGATTTACCATGTAATCAGTTAGTTTTGTTAGGGTTTGATCCCTAGTATCCACTATGTTCTAAGATTGATGTTGCTATGCTTTGCTATGCCTAATGCTTGTCACTAGGGCCCAAGTGCCATGATTTCAGATATGAACCTATTATGTTTTCATGAATATATTTGTGTTCTTGATCCAATATTGCAAGTTATAATCACCTACTACATTTTATGACCCGGCAAACCCGGAGTGACAATAGTCGGGACCACTCCCGGTGATGACCGTAGTTTGAGTAGTTCATGTATTCACTAAGTGCTAATGCTTTGGTCCTGTACTCTATTAAAAGGAGGCCATAATATCCCTTAGTTTCCAGTAGGAACCCGCTGCCACGTGAGGGTAGGACAAAAGATGTCATGCAAGTTCTTTTCCATAAGCACGTATGACTATATTCAGAATACATGCCAACATTATATTGATGAATTGGAGCTAGTTTTGTGTCACCCTATGTTATAACCGTTGCATGATGAATGCCATCCGACATAATTATCCATCAGTGATCCATTACCAACGAGCTCGTTTCATATTGGTCTTTGCTAAGTTACTTTTCCGTTGCCACTGTTCCGATTGCTACAAAACTACTATTGTTACTTTTGCCATTGTTACCGTTACTTCCATACTACTATGCTACTAAATAATTTGCTGCAGATATTAAGTATTTCAGGTGTGGTTGAATTGACAACACAGCTGCTAATACTCAAGGATATTCTTTGGCTCCCATTGTGTCGAATCAATAAATTTGGGTTGAATACACTACCCTCGAAAACTATTGCGATCCCTGATACGTCTCCAACGTATCTACTTTTCCTAATGCTTTTCCTCTTGTTTTGGACTCTAATTTGCATGATCTGAATGAAACTAACCCCGAACTGACGCTGTTGTTAGCAGAACTACCATGGTGTTGTTTTCGTGCAGAAATAAAAGTTCTCGGAATGGAACGAAACTTTGCAAGGATTTTTATACAATAAATAAGAATTTATGGATCCAAGACCTACCGAAGAGGGGCACCTGGGTGGGCACAACCCACCAGGGCGCGCCCCCTCTCCTCGCGAGACCAGGTGGGTTGTCCCCACCTGGTGGCCCCGCAGACCCTGAAAAAGATGCTATAAAATCCTATTTTTCTAGAAAAATCAGGGAAAATAATTATCGGGATCCACGAGATGGAGCCACCGTCACCTCCTGTTCTTCATCGAGAGGCAAGATCTGGAGTCTGTTTGGGGCTCCGGAGACGGGGATCTCCATTCTTCATCATCACCAATTCCATGATGCTCCCCACCGGGAGTGAGTAATTCCTTCGTAGGCTCGCTGGTCGGTGAGGAGTTGGATGAGATTCATCATGTAATCGAGTTAGTTTTGTTAGGGCTTGATCCCTAGTATCCTCTATTCTCTAATATTGATGTTGCTATGACTTTGCCATTCTTAATGCTTATCACTTTGGGGCCGGTTGCCATGATTTCAGATCTGAACCGTTTATGTTATCACCATTATATCCATTTTCTAGATCCGATCTTGCAAGTTATAGTCACCTACTATGTGTTATGATCCGGCAACCCCGGAGTGACAATAGTCGGGACCACTCCCGATGATGACCGTAGTTTGAGGAGTTCATGCATTCACTTTGTGTTAATGCTTTGTTCCGATTCTCTATTAAAAGGAGGCCTTGATATCCCTTAGTTTCCAATATGGACCCCGCTGCCACAGGAGGGTAGGACAAAAGATGTCATGCAAGTTCTTTCCATAAGCATGTATGACTATTTACGGAATACATGCCTACATTATATTGACGAACTGGAGCTAGTGTCGTATCATCCTAGGTTATAACTGCCTCATGATGAATATCATCCAACAAGTCACCGACCCAATGCCTACGAATTTATCTTATATTGTTTTGGCTAAGTTACTACTGCTATCATCACTGTTACACTTGCTACAAAATTACTGCTATCACTGTTACCGTTACCATTACTACTGCTACTATTATCAAAACTATCATACTACTTTGCTACTGATCACTTTGTTGCAGATAATTAATCTCCAGGTGTGGTTGAATTGACAACTCAGCTACTAATACCTTCAAATATTCTTTCGCTACCCTTGTGTCGAATCTATAAATTTGGGTTGAATACTCTACCCTTGAAAACTGTTGCGACCCCCAATACTTGTGGGTTATCCACTACAGGAATCAGCTACTTTGCCGTCTGCCACGGCGGACGGCAAAGGCCTGAACGGCGGATGGCAAAGGCCTTTGCCGTCAGCCGCGGACGGCAAAAGGCTCCGGCAAAGTAGGCTTCGGTAAACAGCTACTTTGCCGTCTGCTACTGACGGCAAAGTCTTTGCCGTCTACGGCGGACGGCGAAGAGAGCGCGGCGGACGGCAAAGAGAGCGGACGGCAATAATTGCGATGTCAGTCTGTTAAGTGGCTAACGGAAGGCCTTTGCCGTCCGCCGCTGACGGCAAAATTTTTAGGGTCTTTGCCGTCCGCCGTATGATGTCATCGACACGTCACTGACGGCAAAGTCTTTGCCGTCTGCCACTGTAGGCAAACTGACCAAATGGGTCAGCTCCCAGGAAGCACAGCTGGATGCCACGTGGCTTCTTTGCCGTCCGTGGCAGACGGCAAAGAGCCCGTTGCCGTCAGTGGCAGACGGCAAAGAGCCTGCATTGCCTCTATTTTTTCATATACCCAACCATTTTCACAGCAAATAGATGATACATATATATTTTTCACATGGCAAGTTCACAGCAAACATATGAGATATCCAACACATATAATTTCATCATACATGCATAGTTCCATCAACCATACATAGCAAGTTCGACATATACATGCATCCAACCATACATATTACAATAGTGTCATCCTACCATAGATGCATAGTTCATAGATACAAAGGAAACATAGTTCATCCAAACAAGCACTCCATCTATGCAAGCTTCCGTGAAGTGAATGAATTCTGCAAAATGGGAAATAAGAAAGTTAGAAGAAGAAGATTAGAAGAAGAAGAAGAAGAAGAAGAATATATGACATTTATGAGCTAATTTAGGTGAAATTGATCATTTGTGAGCTAACTTAGGTGAAATGGATCGTTTATGAGCTAACCTAGGTGCAATGGATCGCTTATGAGCAAACTTAGGTAAAATGCATCATTTTAGAGGTAACCTAGGTAAGATGGATCATTTTGGAGCTAACCTAGGTAAAATGGGTCATTTTAGAGCTAACTTGGGTAGAATGGATCATTTATGAGCTAAGTAAGGTTAAATGGGTCATTTTAGAGCTAACGCAGGTAAAATGGATCGTTTATGAGCTAAGTAAGGTAAAATGGATCATTTTAGAACTAACTTAGGTAAAATGGATCGTTTATGAGCTAACTAAGCTAATTATGCCATTTTTGACATAAGTAAGCTAAGTACATGTCATTATTGAGCAAACCTAGTTAACTAAGCATATTAGAGCTAACTTTGGTCATTTTGGAGGAAACAAAGCTAAGTACAGATCGTTTTAGAGCTAACTTAGGTAAAATGGATGGTTTTGGAGGTCTGTAAGCTTATTAAGTCATTTTGGAGGTGAAGAAGCTAAGTCTAGGTCATTATGGTAAGCATTGGAGGAAATAAAGCTAAGTCTAGGTCTTTATGCATGTGTTAAGCAAAACACTAGATAAACTTACCAAGATGTAGGAGGTGTAGGAGCGGGGTGGCTCGTGTCAGTAGCTGGAGAAGGATCGTGCGATGCTTGTCTGGAGTTACGCTGCACCAAAGATCATTTCCAATGTCTTGTTATCATGATGACACTCAAATGTTAAGACTAGCAAGTAATGTCCATTCAATAAAACTCACCGTGGTCCCAGGAGCAATCACTGGCATCGGCGGAGCGGTCGGACCTGTCTTCTCGCACACAGACTGCACATTTGGTTTTGATGACTCAGTCATACTAGTTAGTAATGAGACAAACACTACATGAATGTTTTGGCTAATCTGCAGAAGAAACTTACCACAAGGAGCTCGTACATGGCCCTTGCCTGCATGTCATTCCGTGCCCTCTCCTCCTCCATCATCTTTGTCGTCCTCTCCTCCAACTCCCGCTGCCTCTCCGCCGCCTCCGCCAGATGTTTCTCCGTTCTATCTCTCTCACTCTGTATAGCAGCCTGCAACACCACTCACATGACCATTTGTAATCATTGATGGAAGCGCACAGAATGTAATGGAGAAAGATAACTGAGTACGTATCACTAACCTTGATGGCGAGTTGCACTGGCCGTTCACGAGGCCTTATCTCAGGAGCGGAGCTCGACTGGCGCGCCTTGATCTCCGGGAGAGTGCTAGGACAACGGATAAGTCCATCTCCAATGGCTATGGAGCCATGGGACCTCCCGCCACCAGATATCATCAACAGCTCTGGATCAATGGGACCCTGGCTCGGGTTAAAGTCCTCCCCTTTCCTCGCCTTCCCCTCATCTCTATATCTCACGAGCTTGTTGTGGGAGGAGATGTTGGTGAAGTTGTTTGCATCATCGAGGTCAGACTGAGAGAAAGCCTTGACTTTCTTGAAAGAGGCAGTGTGGGCCATGGCATACAGGTCGTACACCTCTGGCACCTTATCCGCCTTATTGTAGCATGCCTGAAAGAGAGAAACAATGAAAATTAGTAATTAAAGGGCTCAAGCTAGCATGATGAATGAATTGCATGAATCATGAAGCAAACCACATACCCAGTTGCGCCCGAACTGATATAAGTTGGAGCTGCCTTGATGGTGTGGCACACCTTCCATTTGGGCACGTTTGTCCTTGGCCTCGTTGTGGAGGGCTAGCCATTGTGGAGAGCACCACTCATCGACCAACACCTCCCAACAATCCATCCGATCCGCACACCATCTCGGAGGCGCCTAAGTTGGCAAATAGAAACTTGAGCGCTACGGCTAAGAATTACTAAATGAAGGAACTTAAGTAGAGAAGGCCTTAAGAATTACCTTCATGTACTGCTCCTTACTCAGGAACTTATCGCGGCACGCCGGCTTGGTCTTCTTGATACCATGCAAGGCGTAGTAGTCTCGAACAGCCTGCACCCGAGCCTCGTGCCGTAAGTTCTGGAGTAGGCGCTTGCAGACGTTCTCGATAACATGTGCCGCGTCCTCCTCGTATCCCTCCTCACACCTGTAGAATGTCTGCAATCAAATGAGACAATATTGATTAGTACAATTAATAACTAGCTAGTTGAAGATTTTTAAATGTGTAAAGGAGAAATTACCCAAAACTTTCTGATCACCATGTCTGCCCTCGTGTCGCACACGACACCGTCGATAATCTCATCCGGCGGGGCCGGGGCAGCCACGTAGTGCTCCCAGCTCAATCCAAGCTCTGGAAGCCGACCCTCACCAGGCAACGTGACAAACCCCGGGAAGTTTTGCCGGCAAAGAACTCCAAGGACGGAGTTGGGCCGGCGGACACTATGATGGTGGTCCCAACCCCTGCAGCATGACAAGGCCAACGCATTAGTTATTTGAAAAAACGTGAATGCACAAGGTACAAAAATATTAAATGCACTTACGTACCTCTCCCCATCAGGGAAAATCAACCACCTCTGCTCGTGGGTCACCGGCACGGACGGGAGCCGTGTAGCACCACGCTGGTAGACGGTGCCCCCCTCCTCCTCAAGATCAGTCGGCTCCCCACCATCATCAGCATGGCCACTCGGCTCCTCGGGCTGATCCGGCCAGGTACCCCATCCGGACGTGTGCTCCTCCGGGGTCACGTGGGCCGAACTCTCGTGGGCCGAAGGCCAGTCGACCCGAGGCTCGTGGGCCCAAGACCCGTGGACCGGAGTCCGTGTAGCCTCCTCCTCGGACGAGTCCACCCTAGCAGTCACATGCTCGGGTGAAACAGCCGGGGGTGGCGGCGAGGAAGGCGCCGTAGCCCTACCTCCTCTCCCACGACCACGTGCCCCACCTCCTCTCTTCCTACCTCGAGCTCGTCCCCTGCTGGGCACCGCGGTTGACGAAGAAGGGCCCGGCGGTGTGGCCATACTGTCAAGCAACGCTCGGCGGAGAGGTGCGTCTGGAATGGAAGACCTCAGACCACGCTCCCGACCAGCGCCCACCATCTTTCAACACCTGCCATGACAAACAGTAAACGAAATTAGTACAACATAAAAAAAGACCGACATGAATAATAATATGTGTATCACTTAAGTGTAACATCATCAAGTACAACATAAAAAAAATGTAATACCTGACACTACTAATAATCTCGATCAGTATCATCAATAAATGCATAATCATCATCATCACTATAATCAATGATGGGCTCATAGGGTTCATTGGCATCAACATGTGCAAGGCCACCTTGACGTAATCGGTCAAGCATTGACAGGTCATCCGCAGCAGTAACCTCTTCTTGTTCCGGCTCTTCTTGTTCCTCCTCTGGGGTGATGTCGGATTCATTGTCGCTGTCTACTTCAATGTTTTGGGGTGAAGTATAGCGGTTCTTGAAACGCTTTTTGGAAAGACGTGTCTCTTGGAAGAATTCTCCTTCATATGTGTCTGGGTTAATGTGAGGTTCATAATCCTCTTCCTTTGGGGGAGAAAGTCTAGCACGTGGCGACACTTCATAAACGACATCCCAACCTTTCAGATTTGGATTAGTTTGGCAGGCCCACGGTAGATAGAATACTTGGGTCGCCTGTTGAGCCATAATATAGACATCAGGAACATCTAAATGAGTGCTTTGGTTGATTTCAACTAGTCCTACATGCTCATGAGTCCTTCTAGTCTCCTTCGGCTGAAACCAATAACATTTGAAGACTACGACATTCGGTGGATTTTCACCATAGAACAGAAGTTCATAAATTGCTTCAACTCTCCCATAATACTCGGTACCTCCTTCGCCGATAGCAGATACACAACAATTTGTTGACTTTCGGTCGACCATAGATAGCTCTTTGCAATAGGTACGAAAGAGATACCCGTTGATGTCGTACTTGTCAAATGAACGGACCTTATAGTCAAAACCATTAGCGACTTGTCTCAATTCGGCATCCATAGACTCTGAATTAGCCTACAAGTTTAATATGAAAGGATTGTTGCATTATGCACAAATTAGCGAATGATATGAAATTGTCTAATAGAAATTACCGTTTGTTTGAACCAAGAGATGAAACCGGGATAGCCACCTCCTTGCTTTGCGAGAAGCTCATACTCTTCGACGGAATCCTTTTGGATCTCCGCTCCATATGAGAATATGGTGACGTATCGACTGTATGACATATCCAGGAATAAGAGTAGTTCAAAGGAAATAGAAGTTGCGAAACAATGTACCGAGAACTTACTCGATGTACGGCCGCACTTCTATCAGGTTGTTGAAGATATACAACGAAATGGTCCGCCATTCTTCGTTATCCAAAGATACTGGATGTGAAACACTAGCTGGTGCGAGATTCCCTTTGAATAGGCTGAGGTTGGATCCACCCTTTTTAGGCTCGTCAGCATTGTACCGAGGCTTCGGATTATGCAAATGACGATTTTTGGCTTCGTAGTGCGCTGTTACGAAGTTTGCCGCCTCCTCTGTGATGAATGCCTCAGCCATCGATGCTTCAATTCTACGTTTATTTTTACATTTTTCTCGAAGCGTCTTCTGCATCCTCTCAGTTGGGTAGCACCAACGATTTTGCACGGGCCCCCCCAATCTTGCCTCGGTCGGGAGATGCAAAATCAAATGCTGCATTGGATTAAAGAAGCCCGGTGGAAAGATCTTCTCTAACTTGCAGATCAACTCCGGCGCAAAATCTTCCATTTCTTCTAGCACGCTAGGCGATAGTTCTTTCGCACAAAGAACACGGAAGAAATAGCTGAGTTCTGCCAGTACTAGCCATTCATCCTCAGGGATGAAGCCACGCAACATCACAGGCATTACCCGCTCAATCCATATGTGCCAATCATGACTCTTGAGACCAAATATCTTTAGTTTATCAAGATTCGCTCCCCTCTTTAGATTCGCTGCATACCCATCAGGGAACATCAACTGCTGTTGCACCCACAAGAGAATTTCCCTCATAGCTGGCCTTCCAAGATTGAACCATGCCTTTGGCTTCATCCAGTTCTGCTTTCCTTTCGGTTCTTTCATGTTTTGTAACGGCCTATCACATAGCGCCTCCAGATCGACTCTAGCCTTAGTATTATCCTTTGACTTCCCATCTATGCCGAACAATGTACCAAAAAGTGCCTCGGCGATATTCTTCTCAGTGTGCATCACGTCAATGTTGTGTGGGCAAAGGAGGTCTTTGAAGTAAGGCAGATCCCATAAGCATGTTTTGTGAGTCCACGCATGCTTAGTATTATACCCCTTGAAGTACCCTGGACGTTGTGGATCTGGCTCGAGAGCGTTTAACTGATCCAGGGTCTGTTGGCCTGTCAATGCAGGTAGTGCAGAGTTTTTGACAACTCTACCCCTGATGAAGTTCTTCTTGTCTTTCCTGAACTTATGGCGAGGATCCAGGAACTGTCTATGCATGTCGAAGCAAGAAAACTTGCGACCGGCCTGAAGCCAACGAAACTCAAGAGCTCCCTTGCATGTGGGGCACGGGAACCTTCCATGCACACACCAGCCAACGAATAGCGCATACGCCGGCAAGTCATGCGTCGAGTACATGTACCAGACATGCATTATGAAGTTCCGTTTGCTAAAGGCGTCGTATGTCTTGAACCCATTATCCCAGGCTTCTTGCAATTCGTCCTTAAGCGGCTGCATGTACACATTCATATTTTTTCCCGGATAGTTGGGTCCTGGAATTATCAACGTCAGGAAAATGTTCTTTCTTTGCATAATCTGTCCGGGGGGGAGATTGAGTGGAAAGACAAATACGGGCCAACAACTGTATTGGGCTGCCGTCATACCAAACACACTGAACCCATCCGTGCTGATGCCGACTCGAGGATGCCTCGGATCTGCCGCTTTGTCAGCATGTAATTCATCAAACCTTTTCCACGCAATACCATCCGATGTGTGTACCATCATCAGATTCCCATCTGCATCTAGTTCGGTTCTTTTGCCTGTTTTGTGCCATGTCATCTGTCTGGCCGTCTCTTCGACCATGAAAAGACGTTGAAGTCTTGGTACGATTGTCATATACCGAAGAACACTAACGGGGATTTTGGTCTGTGTCTTCTCACCCATACCGTTGTCTACCACAATATACCTGGAAGACTTGCAAATGGGACAATAGTTCAAGTCCGCATAGTCAAGCCTAAATAAGGCACATCCTTTCTCACAGGCATGTATCTTCTCATAGGGCATCTTCAGTGCACGGAGGATTTTGTCCGACTGGTACAGGTTTGTAGGCATTACATGGCCTTTGGGTAGAAAGCGTCCAAATACTGTCATAATTGCGTCATAGCATTCTCTGCCCAAGTTGAACTGAGCCTTCAGAGCCATTACTTGTGAGATGGCATCCAACTGACAAAGCTCAGTGTGCTTGTGGAGCGGACGTTTCGAAGACTCCAACATTTCATTGAAGGCCTTTGCAGATTCCTCCATCTCCTCGTCCGAATCCCGAGCATCATCATAGCCTTGCACCATGTTTTCCATCCCGGTACCATGCCCGTCGGTGCGACGACGATACACCTCAGCTCGGTCACGTTGGGCAGACTGACCATGAAATGTCCACACCGTATAATCGGGCGTAAAACCACTCTTCTGCAGGTGTTTGCCCATTTCAGCCTCTGTCTTCTTTTCCCAATTGCCGCACCGGAAACAGGGGCACCAGGTTTTCTTTTGGCCATTTGCAAATGCGGCTTGCACAAACCCCTTAGTTTTTGTGAACCATTCAGCGCTCCATTTGTTCTGACCAGTGTGACCGGTATACATCCAAGCACGGTCACTCATCTTGATTTTCAGAGCTACTGGACACACAACAATTATATATGTAATTCACCATGTATGTATTCATCAGTTGATCTACTTTGTCAATTTTATTACGTCCATGCAACCTACACTCTAATAGGTAATTATAGGTCCTAATCCCACCCGTGTATGTGTAGATTGGGTATATTTTCCCATGCTATGCTCCGGATCCGACGCAAAATTTCGGCAGCACCTCCCCGCTGTTCTCCTGATACACGTCTCTGCAATAAACAGACAGGATGTGTACCCGGAGAACAACAGGGGAGGCACTGAAGAAATATATGCGTCGGATCCGGAGCAAATCATATGGAAAAACGAACCCAATCTACACATACTCGGGCTGTCCATGGATAGCGTTGGACAATTCGAAAGAATCAAGGTTATAAATATGCAAATGCATGCATATTTATAACTATGACGCTTTCGAACGGGAGACACATATTGGTTACGCATACTGATGATTCAAGACACATATATAGCTAGCTATCAAGTTTCATCGGAATAGATCAAATAATTAATGGGGGAGGAGGACTTGTCATTTGTGCTCACCCACGAACGAAGGGGCAGAGCTCGTCAAACGCACGGCGAGGTCGTCGAACACCAAACCTCGCAGCGATGAAACAACTGCACATTTAAAACTACACGATCAACACAATTATATATGATGTTTTTCATAACAAAATCGAAAAATATATGACCTAACTAATAATTCACAAATATATGACCCCGTCGGCCTCTGGAAGGCCAAAGAACACCTTTTCGGGAGGTGTCGGTGGTCGGGGTGTCCTGTCGGTGTCGGGGTGCCGGGTCGGGGTCGGGGTGCCGTGTCGGTGTCGGGGTAAGGGTGGGTGTGGTGTCAGGGTGTCGGTGTCGGGGTGTCGTGTCGGTGTCGGGGTGTCGTGTCGGTGTCGGGGTCGGGGTCTCGGGGTCGGGGTGTCAGGTCGGGGTGCCGGGTCGGGGTCGGGGTGCCGTGTCGGTGTCGGGGTCGGGGTGTCGGGTCAGGCTCGGGGTCGGGGTGTCGGGGTCGGGGTCGGGGTGTCGGGGTCGGGGTCTAGGGGTCGGGGTGTCATGTCGGGGTGCCGGGTCGGGGTTGGGGTGCCGTGTCGGGTCGGGGTGCCGTGTCGGGTCGGGTTTTTTTCCTCTTTTTTCCTTTTCTTCTTCTTCCTATTCTTCCTTTTCTTCCTTCTTCTTCTTCTTCTTCTTCTTCTTCTTCTTCTTCTTTCCTTTTTCCTTTTCTTCTTCTCCTCCTCTCCTCTTTTTTCTTCTTCTTCTTCCTCTTCTTCTTTTTTCTTCTCCTCCTCCTCTTCTTCTTCTTCCTTTCCTTTTTCCTCTTCTTCTTCTCCTCCTCTCCTCTTTTTCTCTTCTTCTTCTTCTTTCCTCAAACTAAACTAAATCTAAAACTAAAACTAAAACTAAATCTAAATTAAACATAAACCTAAAACTAATAAAACAGAAAAAAAGGAAAAAACTAAATCTAAACCTAAAACTAAACTAAAACTAAACCTAAAACTAAATCTAAACTAAAACTAGAAAAGAAAAAAACAGAAAAAAAAACAGAAAAAAGGAGGGGGCTCACTTGGGGCAGGGCCGGTGGAGGAGGGGGGCGGGGCGGTGGAGGAGCTGGCCGGGGCGCCGGGGCGGCCTGGGGCGGCAGGGGCCGGGCCCGGGGCGGCGGAGGAGCTGGCCGGGGCGCCCTGGGGCGGCGGGGGGCCGGGCCCGGGGCGGTGGGGCGCGGGGCGGCGGGGTGCCGGGGCGGCGGGGTGCCGGGGCGGCGGGGGGCCGGGGCGGGGGGGCGACGGGGCGGCGGGGGCCCGGGGAGGCGGGGGCGACGGGGCGGCGGCGGCGGGGGCGAGAGGCGGCGGCAGTGGGCCGGGTGGGAAGTGGGGCGAGGAGAGAACAGAGAGGGGCGGGGGGCATACGGGCCGTTAGGTACTGCCTCTTTGCCGTCTGCCCCTCTTTGCCGTCCGCCTTTTGCCTCTTTGCCGTCGGCTGGCAGACGGCAAAGAGGTGGGCCGTTAAGTGTTTCCCAAATGGGCGGGGGGTGGGGGCCACCTCTCTCTTTGCCGTCCGCCAGCTGACGGCAAAGATTCTTTGCCGTCAGCTGGCAGATGGCAAAGATCTGGCGGACGGCAAAGAGCTTGTTTGCCGTCCGCCAGATCTTTGCCGTCTGCTTTTTGGTAGCTGATGGCAAAGAGCTTCTTTGCCGTGAGCTAGCAGACGGCAAAGAGCTGGCAGATGGCAAATTAGCTGATTCCAGTAGTGATCATGACCTTTTTCTGGCGCTGTTGCTGGGGAGCATAGCTATATTTGTTGAGTCACTTGGGATTATTATCA
Organism: Triticum urartu; assembly: GCF_056163025.1. NCBI lineage: Eukaryota > Viridiplantae > Streptophyta > Magnoliopsida > Poales > Poaceae > Triticum > Triticum urartu. Next base: position 394,857,698 of record NC_141875.1, read on the forward strand.
TATTATCACTATGAAGAATCTGAAGGATGCTAAGACCAAGATATTTCCCTCAAAGATGAGGGGAGGTAAGGAGCTGCCATCTAGCTCTGCTTTAGATTCACCTTCTGTTATAAGTAAACTTGCACCACCACCACATGCTATTAATTATGATATGTCGCAAATTATTGATGATGCTACCTCTGCTATGGATAATGCTTATGATGATGTTAGTACCTTGCTTAATGATGATGTGCCACTTGGTGACTTTTTTGATAAACAAATTGCTAGAGTTATACAACATGATGTTGTTGAATCTGATGATGAGCGTGAAACTGAAACTCCCGAAACACCTGCTAGGTTATGTTATGAGTGAGGAGACAACTAGAGATATTCTTGCTTGCACAGATAGAGATGATCTAGAGAAATTATTATGCAAGTATAAAGAAAAATCTCTGAATGCTAGAATGCATTATGATCCTAAATTTGCTACTTCACCTATCTTTATTGATGATAAGGATTATGAATTCTCTGTCGACCCAGAGTTAATTACTTTGCTTGAATCTGATCCTTTCCATGGTTATGAAACCGAAACTGTTGTGGCACATCTTACTAAGTTGAATGACATAGCCACCCTTTTTACTCATGATGAGAAAACTCGCTATTACTTTATTCTCAAATTATTTCCTTTCTTATTAAAGGGTGATGCTAAATCTGGGTACAATACTCTTGCTCCTGGATGTGTGCCTAGTTCTCAGGATATGATTTATTACTTCTCTGAAAAATATTTTCCTACTCATAAGAAACAAGCTGCCTTACAGGAAATATTTAACTTTGTACAAATTAAAGAATAGAGTCTCCCACAAGCTTGGGGGAGGCTTTGCCAATTACTTAATGCTTTGCCTGATCATCCTCTTAAGAAAAATGAAGTACTTGATATCTTCTATAATGGACTAACCGATGCTTCTAGGGACTTCCTAGATAGTTGTGCTGGTTGTGTTTTCAAGGAACGAACTGTTGGGCAAGCTGAAGAATTATTGAATAACATATTGAAACACTATGATGATTGGACTCTTCCTGAACCACCGGCTAAACCCACTCTGAAGAAGAGGGGTATATTATATATCAGTCCCGAAGATATGCAAGAGGCAAAGAAATCTATGAAGGAAAAAGGTATTAAAGCCGAGGATGTTAAAAATTTACCTCCTATTGAAGAAATACATGGGCTTAATACACCACCACAGCCTAAGGTGGTAGAGGTAAATTCTCTAATGAAGTTCAACGATAATGACAATCCTCACAATATGCATCCTAGCCAATGCCTTTATGAGTTTGAAAATTATATTAGAAAACAAGATCATTTCAATGCAAATGTTATGAAACAATTGAAATACAATTCTGATATGATTGCTTGCTTGAATGACTTGTTATTTAGAATATCAAATGATGTTAAAGGTGTTGGAAAGCATGTTCTATGGTTCAAACTCAGTTAGAACAAGTTGCTAAATCTCAAAGAGAATTGCTTGATGAAATGAATCATAATATGCATGACTTTGTTGTTAGAGTTGCAACTAGAGGAGGTAAAATGACTTAGGTACCACTTTATCCTGAGGGACATCCAAAAAGAATTGAACAAGACTCACAAAGAGCCAACACTAGTGCACCTAGTTCTTCCAGAAAGAAAAAGAAAAACAAAAATGATAGGACTTTGCACACTTCTAGTGAACCTGAAATAGAGAAACCTCCTGATAATGAAAATGAAACTTCTATCTCTGATGCAGAAACTCAATCTGGTAATGAACACTCACCTAATGCTAATGAAAAAGATAATGATGAGGTTCATGAAGACTCTCAACCAAACAATGAAAAAGATCCAGACAATGATGTTGATATGACAAAGGAGACTTTGTTGCTAGAAAACACGGTAAAGAAAGAGAACCGTGGGTTCAAAAACCTATGCCTTTTCCACCCAAGTAAACTAAAAAGAATGATGATGAAAAATTTGAACGCTTTGCTAAAATGCTGAGGCCAGTCTTTTTGCGTCCTCACTTGACTGATATCTTGAAAATGTCTCCTTATGCAAAGTATATGAAAGACATCATCAAAAATAAGAGAAAAATACCGGAAGCTGAAATCTCCACTATGCTTGCTAATTATGCTTTTAAAGATGGAGTACCTAAAAAACTTGGAGATCCGGGAATACCAACTATACCTTGCTCTATCAAAAAGAATTATGTGAAAACTGCTTTGTGTGATTTAGGAGCTGGTGTTAGTGTTATGCCTTTCTGTTTATATAAAAGACTTCACTTGAATAAACTCACACCTACTGAAATATCTTTGCAAATGGGTGACAAATCAACTGCCATACCCATCGGTATCTGTGAGGATGTGCCCGTTGTTGGTTCTAGTGTTACTATTTTGACTGACTTTGTTATACTTGAGATGCCCGAGGACGACAATATGTCGATTATCCTTGGTAGACCCTTCTTGAATACTGTAGGGGCTGTTATTGATTGCAATAAAAGCAAGATCACTTTTCATATTAATAGCAATGAGCATATAGTGCACTTTCTGAAGAAACAATTCCAAGTGAATGGTATTAATGTTATTGAAAAATCTCCGACAATCACTATTGCAAGTTTTCAAATACCTCTACCTACTGTCAAAAATAAATATGAAATGCTTATTGTTGGGTAAATGCATATCCCCATTGAGGTAACTTAGTGATTTACGAAAGTTCTTCGGTTTCATGCTAATCGAAAGTCGTTGTTAATAGGACTTGATCAACCTTATTAATGGATCATTTTTGAACGGTATGAAGTTGATGAATTTAGTAAGCACTACTTTTTGTCCCTACTTTTTATTCTCTGTTTTTGTTAGTTAAATAAATAAAATGCCATGTTTTGTTTGTTTTATGAATTTCCCATGCAATAAAAATGCCCCTAAAATAAAAGTTCTCGGAATACCCTAAAAATTTAATACGATTTTTTCTGAATATTTGAGAATTTTTAGTGCAAATAACATTAGAGGGAGGTGCACGAGGTGGGCACAACCCACCTGGGCGCGCCAGCACCCCCAGGCGCACCTGGTGGGTTGTGGTCCCCACGTGGGCCCCCTCACTTACCTTTTCATACCACATCATCACTTACCTCCAGAAAAAAAATCCCCATTGCTCTCTCTCCCGTGTTATTGCTCATTTTGCTGCCATTTCCGATCTCTTTGCTCGAAGCTCCATTTCCGAAACTGTTTCGGGGGATTGTTGCTTGGTATGTGACTCCACCATTTGTCCAATTAGTTTTTGTTATAATGGTTTATACTTTGAATAAATAACTACTGTTGGTACTACTGTAGATGTGCTTGCATGTTCAATTCTTAGTGTTCTAAGTAGTTTGAATGCTTGCTATGGCTTCTATGTATCCCTATGAGTAGTTTCTATCAATTTTGTGAAGTTTTGTTGGAAAAAAATTGTGAACTAAAAATTCAGATTTTTGTTCATAGGAAAAATTGTACACGGACATGAATATCTTCAGGAAGTTTGGCTCAAAGAAGAACTCCTAGGGTGTTATTGGGGAGTCTTCTGGCAATGATCTCCACCCTCGGAGGTTGGCGGAGGTATGGCCGTGTGAATGGACGCACATCCCGTTCCTGCAAGAAGCTAGAATTCATGAGGAGTTCATGCAATTCATTGCCAATGCCGGTCTCACCGACTTCATCGCAGATGAGTGTGACCAGCACCAAATCCTCACAAACATCTTTGTTCAAAGCTTTACTTTCTCGCCTAGAAATAATCCTCGTGAAGTGAGCTTTGATTTATATGCTGAAAACCACCAGATGTCGCTTACTGAATTTTGTGACATATGCATGATCCCGTCTGATGGGAGCTTGGCTAAGCCAAGGCCGGCCGAGTTTGAGGATTTTTGTCGCACTTTGACAGTGGCTGATGAGACAAGAGTGTCGGCCATCACTGTCGGTGGCTTACATTTTCCTGTTGTTCATTACTTTGCACTTTTTATTACCAAATGCTTGCTTGCTAGGGAGAAGGTGGGTGCACTTAGTTCACCCGGCCTTGCTGTTTTACATCGTGCAATAGAGGGCGACAACACTTATAGCTTGGGAGCTATTGTGGCTCGTCGCCTCCACATTAATAAATCTCAACGGAAAATACATGGTGGGATTTTTGCTACTCGTTTGGTGGCTCACTTTGAGGTTGAGATACACCCTCATGATTTCCCTCTTACCACAGTTTACCTAGACCGTGCAGCCATGGATCACCATCACTTTCTTGCACATGATCATCCTGATATTGCCATTCCTTATGACTTGGTCTATAGCGTTGACACTCGTGATCTTATCCCCTTGCCTGCACCTGCTCTGTTTGATTCTGTTGCCAGGGGCGGATACCGGATTATGCCTGCAGACATCCTCGCCTACTGGAATTCTCAGGCTGCTGCTAAGGCTGCACAGGCACCTCCACAGTGGGATCAGTGGATGCCGCTCCTTAGTACCCCGATTACTACCCTCCAGGCTACTGATTCATTACCAAGTTAGGCCAAAAGCCTAAGCTTGGAGCAGTACGTGTCTCTCACGACATTATATTCATGCTGACATATCATTCTATTTGTCGGTGTTCACACTTTTTCATTGTATCATCCATGCTTAGATTTATTTTCTTGCTTTCTTCTTGTGTGTTTGTTTAACTTTAGAAAAAACCAAAAAAATTAGTTGTAGCTAATTTACTTTCTATGCATGCTTAGTAGTAGTACTAAAAAGAAACCCCAAAAAGATTTCCTTGTTCTTCTTTTGCTTGTTGGGAGCTTTCCCGTGTAAATAGTTTTTCTCGTTTTTGTTTTTTCCCTTTTACTTCCCTGCTAAAGAAAACGAAAAACTCTAAAAATATTTCAGTGTGTTTCTTTGAAATTCTTTTATTTTATTCGAGTTGTACCAAGGAGAAGACCACGATGAAAATGTTGAGTGGCTCTCATATGAATAATTGTTGAAGTAATAAAGAGCCCATTTTACCTTGTCTTCTCCTATTGAATAAAATGTTTGCAGATTCCAGCTTAGTCCATGGCACTCTTGCACTATTATTATTTTCATATCATTCGGTCGTGCAAGTGAAAGGCAATAATGACGACATTCGATGAACTCGCCGTGGCAAAGAGAAACTGGTATGAACTCGATCTGTCATGTCTACGTAAATATGTTTAACCTAGTGCCCATGATTCAGCCCATAATGATGAAACATGTTTGCAATGACAATTAAAGATTATAGTTTCTCATGCCATGCATAAGTAGCTGGGAGTTAATAATGATTTATCTTGGATATCGACATATCGTTAAAATGATTGTGATGTAGTATGATGATATGGTATCCTCCTCTGAATGTTCGAGTGGCTTGACTTGGTACATGTGCATGCATGTAGTTGAATCAAAACCAACATAGCCTCTATATTTTTTATGTTCATGGTGTTCATATCCTACTCATGCTAGTGTCCAATGTTACTTACGCATAATGCATGGTTATGATCGTTGTTGCTCTCTAGCTGGCCGCTTCTCAATCTTAATTGCTAGCCTTCGCCTGTACTAAGTGGGGATTCTACTTGTACATCAAAAACCTTGAACCCAAAGTTATTCCAGATGAGTCCACCATACCTACCTATATACGGTATTACCCTGCCGTCCTAAGTAAATTTGCATGTGCCACCTCTAAAAACTTCTAAAAATTGTCCGTTTTGTGTGCCTGGATCGCTCATGGAACGACAGGAGGTGGTCAATAACTTCCGTGCTAAGCAGGTTAGTCTCAGGTCGAGTGTTTATTCACTCGCCATCGCATGAGAAAATGGGCGGTAATAGGGATGCCCAGTCCCAAACTACAAAATACAAAAAGAGTTGATCTCTTAAATAATCAAACGAAAACTCCCAATGGAGTCAAAACCTTTACTTTTACCGCTTGGGAACCGCCACTAGCATGCTTAGCATGGAAGATGTTGATAACTGATGGTTGTGAAGTGAATAATAAGGGTGCATGTCTCAAAATATCATCTATCTCTATTTTAAAAATTGAGCTCTGACACCTCTACAAATCACTGCTTACCTCTGCGAAGGGACTTTCTATTTACTTTTATGTTATGTCATCACCTTCTAAAAAACAAGCACCGGAAACTAAGTAGAGCACATCTGTCATGATTTTTGCATTGTGTGTAGCTAATGTTGGGTGCATCATGGATGGATCCTTTCTATCATCAATTACAATGTTTAGTCACTGCTTGAACTTTGGAGGTGCTCTGCATTTATGTTTTGCAGTCTTAGAAAGGGCTAGCGAGATACCATTATTGTCATATTATATCATGGTTGTTTTGACAATGTGTTGCCATTTGAGATATCTTATTATTGCTCGCTAGCTGATTATGTCATTAATATGAGTCATTATAATCTTTAAGAGTTATTATCGACATAGTTAGTTATAATGCTGGCTGAAAACCTAGGTATTGTTTAAGCTTATTTATGAAAACAAGAGCAAAAGAGTTCGTAAAAGATTTTCTTTCTCACTTTCAGTTTATCAAATGAATTGCTTGAGGACAAGCAAAGAAGCTTGGGGGAGTTGATACGTCTCCAACGTATCTACTTTTTATCACGCTTTTCCTCTTGTGTTGGACTCTAATTTGCATGATTTGAATGAAACTAACCCCGGACTGACGCTGTTTTCAGCAGAACTACCATGGTATTGTTTTTGTGCAGAAATAAAAGTTCTCGGAATGGAACGAAACTTTGCGAGGATTTTTTATACCAATAATAAGAAGTTATGGAGCCAAGACCCACCGGAGAAGGGCCCCTAGGTGGGCATAACCCACCAGGGCACACCCCCTCTCCTGGCGCGCCCAGGTGGGTTATACCCACCTGGTGGCCTCGCTGACAACCCCCCTAATACTATAAATTCACATTATTCTAGAAAAAAAATCAGGGAGACAGAATTATCGTGATCCACCAGACGGAGCCGCCGCCAGGCCCTGTTCTTCCTTGGAAGAGCAGACCTGGAGTCCGTTAGGGGCTCCGGAGAGGGGGGGTCTTCGTTCTTCGTCATCACCAACCCTTCTCCGTCGCCAATTCCATGTTGCCCCCCACCGGGAGTGAGTAATTCCTTCGTAGGCTCGCTGGTCGGTGAGGAGCTGGATGAGATTCATCATGTAATCAGGTTAGTTTTGTTAGGGCTTGATCCCTAGTATCCACTATGTTCTTAGATTGATGTTGCTATTACTTTGCCATGCTTAATGCTTGTCACTTTGGGCCCGGGTGCCATGATTTCAGATCTGAACCGTTTATGAATTCATCATTATATCCATGTTTTAGATCTGATCTTGCAAGTTATAGTCACTTACTACATGTTATGATCCGGCAACCCGGGAGTGACAACAACCGGGCCCACTCCTGATGATGACCGTAGTTTGAGGAGTTCATGTATTCACTATGTGTTGATGCTTTGTTCCGGTTCTCTGTTAAAAGGAGGCCTTAATATCCCTTAGTATCCAATATGGACCCCGCTGCCACGGGAGGGTAGGACAAAAGATGTCATGCAAGTTCTTTTAATAAAGCACGTATGACTATTTACGGAATACATGCCTACATTATATCGATGAACTGTAGCTAGTGCCATATTGCCCTAGGTTATAACTATCTCATGATGAATATCATCCAACAAATCACCTATCTAATGCCTACGAACTTTTCCATATTGTTTCTGCTAAGTTACTCCTGCTATCATCACTATTACACTTGTTACAAAATTATTGCTATCACTATTACTGTTACTGTTGTTGTTGTCACTACTATCAAAACTATCAAACTACTTTGCTACTGATCACTTTGCTGCAGATAATTAACCTCCAGGTGTGGTTGAATTGACAACTCATCTGCTAATACCTTCAAATATTCTTTGGCTCCCCTTGTGTCGAATCTATAAATTTGGGTTGAATACTCTACCCTCGAAAACTGTTGTGATCCCCTATACTTGTGGGTTATCAGCTTGTTTCTTCGGAAAGTGTATTGTATGCTCATTACCATTAACATGAAAGATGGCATTACCTTTGTTGCAATCAATTAACAGCCTCTGCAGTATTCAAAAAGGGTCTGCCAAGGATGATCGACATACTGTCGTCCTCGGGAATATCAAGAATAAAAAGTCCGTTAAGATAGTAATGTTTGCAACCACAACAGTCACATCCTCACAAATACCGATGGGTATAGCAATTTATTTATCAGCCATTTGCAGAGAGATTTCAGTAGGTGTCAACTTATTCAATTCAAGTCTACGATAAAAATAGAAAGGCATAACACTAACACCAGCTCCAAGATCACATAAGGCAGTTTTAACATAGTTTCTTTTAATGGAGCATGGTATAGTTGGTTCTCCGGGATGTAACATCCCAAATTTTCAATTTGGAGTGTTATACATTAGATCATCTTGCATATCATATTTTTATTTGCTTCTGGCTTGATCCTAGAAATTCTACGCAACTCAAGGACCCTCGGAGAGAGTTGGGGATTTCATGATTTTCATATTTGAGTTTTCTCAAATTTTGAAAACAGGATCATTTGATTTTATTTATTTTATCTTCAATTATTTCTATTACAAAAATATGAGAGAGGGAATAAAATGACTTTCCCAAAATAAAGAAATATTGAGGATTTAATAATAAAATCAAATAAGATTTTATTTTGGAGTTATTTGCTATTTTATTTGAATTTAGGAAAAATGTGTGTTTTTCAAAGTTGCATTTAGGCCCCAAATAAATGTTCATCCTGTTCGGCTTGATTTTAGAAGCCGGGGAAAATTTATTTCGGGATTTTTGGATTCCGTTTAGTATTTTCTTTATTTGTTTTCCTGCGCGTAAATTTTTTTTAAAAACGCAACCGACTTAGAGCCGGTTTCGGCCCGAACTCTTCCGACCGGGCCTTTATATAGCGCCGACCCCGAGCCTGTTAACCCAAGCCGCCGCCCTGCACCGAAACCCTAACCCTAGGCCACCGCCGCTGCCGCGCGCCACCGCCCCGCCGCCCGACGCCGCACGCCGCACCGCACCACCACCCTGCGCCGCCCCACGCCCCGCCTGGCCACCGCCGGAGCCCCCCCGCCGCCGCCGCCACCGGTTTTTCCTAGAAAACCGTTCGGTTTTCGCCGGTTTTCGATCGGTTTTTTAGATCTGTTTTTTAGATAGATCGGTTTTTTCGGTTTAGTTTATTTAGCGAGCGTTCGCTCGTTCGTTCGTTTTAACGGACGCGTTCATCGTTTAGTTCCAGATAACGAACGTTCATTCGTTAATCTGTTCGTCGTTTTTCTTTTTCTCGGATTTCCAGCGATTATTTATGATCGCGATTCCAGATCCGATTTTCGTTCTAGTATAACTTTTCGCTCGTTTATCGGAATCAGGCCATTCAAGCGCCTGGAGTTTCGTCTCGAAACCCTCTTTCCGTTTAAACAACTCAAACAAGTTTTTGCCTCTATAAAATTTGACTTAGATCCAGATTAGTAAACGAAGCTTGTGTCTTTCGCCGTTTGACTTTCGTTGCTTCGTTTGATTTGATTCTTTTTCCAAACCGGAGTTCTTAAGTTGAACTTTCTGGTTATCTCTTATTTGAATTTTACCCTTGCATTAGATGAGTACTTATTGTATGCTTGTTTGTCTGTGATAGAGTACACGGAGTGCGCCGCTTGCTACTTCGAATCGCTAGGTTTCACGGATCATCAGCAAGGCAAGTAACACTTTGATCATACCTCCTACTATCCAGTTTTTATTGCATTAGATCAATCCTCAAACATTGCATGATTAGGATCTAATTAAATTGTGGGTTGGGAAGTAGATGAGGTAGTACCTATTACCTGTTTTATTATCAAACCCTTGGGAGTTACTGCTACATTGCTTATATTGCCATTCTATGCTTGTAGACGTGGATTGGGTGAGTGTATTCATGACAGATGTGAGATTGTTAAATTAATTGTTTATTTAAGGTGGCAACTTAAACACACATCTGGGTGGATTGAGGCACCTGGGTATTCCAGCGATTGCCTGTTTTTATTTATGGACCGCCACCCAGGCTAAAAGGGATCATGAGATTATTCATGCTAGAAACTTCCGTGTGCAGCCACAAGCTACTATGGGCTCTAGCATAGTTGATTAAGTCGTGCGAACTCTTACAGTGGTAGACTAGCAGATGTAGGGGAAAGTAGGTGTAACGGTCTACCCGATCGTAAGGTGCTAGTGCTTCTGAAAGACTATGTCTCGGTCATCCGTTTCTCAAACACCATGTAGTGCGAGAATCCCAACGGAGGAGATCGAGTCTTGTGGGGAAAAGTGCGCAAACCTCTGCAGAGTGTATAAACTAATCATGGTTAGCCGTGTCCCCGGTTATGGACATCTTGAGTATCTAGTACTTGGATTATCATGTGAATCTCATCATGTTACTCTAATTAATATTGTTGGGGTATATATATATATATGATGCTTAATTGGGATTGAGAGGGTGTCTACACTCTCAATGTTTAACAACTACCATGATAGTTAAATAAAAATTATTCCTTTGCAGTAGGGAAAAATTGGCTTTACGCAAAACTGTAACCATAGAGCTTTCCACCAGCCAAATATGCATGTAGTATAGCCTTATTCTTTCATTACTCTCTAGGTGTTACTTTGCCAGCATATTCCATGTGCTGACCCGTTTCGGGCTGCAACGTTCATGTTGCAGACTTTTCAGACGATGAGTAAGGTGCTTTTAGGTCGTGGTTCTATACCCAGTGATGCCGTTGGACTTGATGAACTCACTTATCTTCCAAGCCTTCCGCTGTTATCGTTATTAGATGGCCTTAAGCCATATTTATTGTAATAAGTTCTCTTTTGAGACATTCGATGTACTAAGTGTGTGATTGCTACTCTGTTATAAATCCTTCAAGTACTATGCGTGTCAGCATTACTGATCCAGGGATGACACTGAAGCACAGAGATCGGACCGTTTGAGGTCTGGTCGCTACAAGATGGTATCAGAGCACACGCTGACTCTAGGACACGACCACTAAGCTAAAGCCCTAGATCACTACTCACTCTTCTCATTCTGACTCCTCATCTTTTCTACTCTTTTAGGATGGCGTATGCAAGGAACAAGTTCATGCAACCGAATGAAGATACACCCTTTGGACATCACTTGAAGGAAGTCACTAGATACCTGAACATCGGAGTACCAAGCTTCACCGGAACCTACAACGCCACTTTACCAGGAGCGCTGGATGATTCAAGTTCAAGTTCCAGGAAGGACGTTCATGCCAGTCACTGAGCCCATAGAGTTTTCCTTTAATGCACCAACCTGGAGCCTAGGAAAGAGCATGGCAGCTCACATCGCCATGGGACGTATTGGAGAAGTTTACCGCAATGATCTCAAGGATACTATCTACCAGATTTGTGGGCGTCGAGATGAGCACTAGGAGATGATCAGCACCAAGAAGGATAGATCAATCGCAGCTTTCATCCAGGAGTTAAACCAGCACATTCGACGTCAGGAGAACCAGATGTGTGCAGACATGATAGATCTGAAGAAGGCAAGGACAAGAATCACGGAACTAGAGGAAGAACTCAAGGCCACACGTGAAGATTACATGGAGGAAATCGAAGTATTAGTGGAGAAGAATGACGATCTGATCAAGAAGATTGGAATATTCATGGGAGACCCTACACCAGTAGAAGAAGACGAAGAACCCAAGGAGATTCGCCCGGAAGACTACATCATCATCGACGACACCGACTCGGACCCAGATGATAGCGATGATGACTATGTTGATGAAGCTGGAGCAGATATCATTGAGTCTGCAACCGAAGAATATTTCTAGTAGAACACCCCATCAGTAGTAGTACTCCACCATGTAAATATAGTAGTCCGGGCACTTTTGCGATAGTTAGACCAATTGTATGCCCTTATTTGATTGAATGAAGTGATTTTGTGTGCATTTGCCTCATGTGCATATGGGTAGTGTTTTCTCTCTAGACCTCTCTCTATTCTTAAATCTCATCTTTTCTAAACCCATCAGATGCCTCCGAGACATGACCCCGGATTTACCTTCCCACCGGAGCTCACTCAGTTGATCCAGAAGCAGAATACGTTGATGCAGTTGCTAGTCCAGAATCAGAATCAGGGGAACAACAATAACAACCCACCACCACCACCACCACTTGTTAATCACTTAACCCGTTTTCTTAGGCTGAATCCGCCGGTGTTCTCCAGTAGCACCGAGCCTATAGTAGCAGACGATTGGCTCCGCAAGACAACAAGGGAGTTGACCACGGCAGGATGCACAGATGCAGAAAAGGTGAAGTTTGCCGCACATCAGTTGGATGGACCTGCAGCATCATGGTGGGAAAATTTCACAGCCACTTACCCTATCGACACTGTCACATGGTACCAGTTTCAGCAGGCTTTCCATACTGCCCATGTTTCAGCAGGAGCTATGGCGATGAAGAAGCATGAGTTTCGCAACTTGCGCCAAGGAGGACGGACAGTTGGCCAGTATGTGGATGACTTTAGTAAGCTAGCACGTTATGCCCCAGATGACGTTGCTACGGATGTAGCTAAGCAGGAGAAGTTTTTGGAAGGACTGAATGATGAGTTGAGCATGCAGTTGATGGTAGCAAGCTTCAACAACTACCAGGAGTTGGTAGATCGTGCTCTTATGATTGAAGGGAAGCAACAACAGATTGAGAACCGTAAGAGGAAGTATGGACAAGGGAAGTACAATTCAGGAGCTCAGCAGAAGCCATGTTTTACCCCTAAACCAGGAGGACACTTTCAGCATACCCATGGAGGAGGAAGTTCACATAATCATAATGGCCCCAAGAATGGTAATGGGAATGGAGGAAGCAACGGCCAGAACCGTACCAACCCATCAACCCCAGCCAAGAGAGACCTGAGCCAAGTCACCTGCTTTAAGTGTCAGAAGACCGGACATTATGCCAATGAATGTCCTGAATCCCAGAATGGAAATGGCAATGGAAGCTCTGGGAAGAAGCCGAACCCTTTCAACAGGGGACAGGTGAACCACGTAAACGTGGAGGGGGTTGAAGAACAGCCAGATACAGTAATAGGTAAGTTTTTGGTTAAGTCATTTACTGCAATCGTTCTTTTTGATACTGGTGCATCGCATTCATACATCTCACGGGGATTCGCGGATAAGTATAACCTGCCCACCAAGGTTCTTAGAACACCAATGCTAGTAAGCTCACCAAAAGCGGGGTTGAAGAACACCAATATGCATGACTTTGTTTTTAGAGTTGCAACTAGAGGATGTAAAATGAGTCAGGAACCACTTTATCCTGAGGGACACCCAAAAAGAATTGAACAAGATTCACAAAGAGCTAACACTAGTGCACCTAGTTCTTCTAGAAAGAAAAACAAAAAGAAAACGATATGACTTTGCATGCTCGTAGTGAACCTGAAATAGAGAAACCTCCTGATACTGATAATGAAACTTCTATTTCTGATACTGAAACTCAGTCTGGTAATGAACACTCACCTAGTGATAATGAAAAGGATAACACTGATGTTCATGAAGACTCTCAACGAAATAATAAAGAACCAGCCAATGATGTTGAGATAGAACCACCTGTTGATCTTGATAACCCACAACCTAAGTATAAAAGGTATGATAAAAGAGACTTTGTGGCTAGAAAACACGGTCTGTGGGTTAAAAAACCTATGCCTTTTCCACCTAAGTCAACTAAAAAGAATGATGATGAAGAATTTGAACGCTTTGCTGAAATGCTGAGGCCAGTCTTTTTGCATACTCGCTTGACTGATATCTTGAAAATGCCTCCTTATGCAAATTATATGAAAGACATCATCACAAATAAGAGAAAAATACGGGAAGCTGAAATCTCCACTATGCTTACTAATTATACTTTTAAAGATGGAGTACCTAAAAAACGTGGAGATCTAGGAATACCAACTATACCTTCTCCATCAAAAAGAATTATATGAAAACTGCTTTGTGTGATTTAGGAGTTGGTATTAGTGTTATGTCTTTCTCTTTATATAAAAGTCTTGATTTGAATAATATCACACCTAATGAAATATCTTTGCAAATGGCTGATAAGTCAACTTCCATACCTATCGGTATCTGTGAGATGTGCCTGTTGTTGTTGCTAATGTTACTATTTTGGCTAACTTTCACTACAAAAAATACACTTCCGTGATGATACGTGTTTGTCACAGTAGGTCACGTTTTCTATCATGCATGTACATCCATGGCAATTTTATGACAGAATCAAGATAGTCATACCTGTGCTGTCGTACAAGTGTTCCATGACATTACCAAAATTGTCATCACGGAAGTGTCAACTTCCATGACGATAAATTATGCGTCATAGAAGTTCTTTCGTCAAGGGTGACTCACACGTGGCATCCACCGTAACGGGTCACCGTTACGCTATCGGGTCCGGTTTTGGATCCGATAACCCGTTAACAGCCTAGACCAATGAGGATTTTCCACGTGTAAAATTGTCATTGGCCGGACGAAACACGTGTTGGCTCACCGTTGGGACAGATGTCATCCATTCATTGGACAGGAGGCGCCTATGATACGTCGACACGTGGCACGGCCCAACAAAGGCCCATATAGGTTAAAAAGGACGGCCCAGTTAAAGGCCCATAGTACTTACTCAGATACTAGTGGGCCAGCCCAATAACGACCTATTTAATAAGGCCCATTTACGGCCCGAATCCATATCTGGTCCGTTAATTGTTCACCGAATATTTGGGCCCAATTATGGCCCAGTGACTTTCGGCCTGTTAGATGCGCGATGTAGACATGGGCCCATTTCAGCCCGGTGTGTATTTTGGCCTGGGAATGGCCCGTGCTGCCCATGGGCCATATATGGTCCGAGGATACATCCGGCCCACTAACGGCCCATGATAAAGGTGGCAACAGTTTAGCCCCACGTGACTTTGGGCCTGTTAAAGGCCTATCGTATAATTCGGCCCATTGATTCATGTACTAAGCTTTCGGCCTCTTAAAGGCCCATGATATCAGTGGGCCAACTCAGGCCTGAAATATGTTTCGGCCTGGTAACGACCCGTCATATAACTGGGCCTAAAAAGGCCCGGTCTACCTTTCAGCCTGCTGAAGTCCCATCGACGACTAGTGAAAATTGAGGCCCAACATGAATTTCGGTCTGCTAAAATCCCATGGTTTCTTCTGGGCCATACCAACCCACGAGATTATTCAGCCTGTTAATGGCCCAATGCTACATGGGCCAAACTAAGCGCTGGGTCCACAAAAGGCCCACCTAAAATTTGGGCCAAATATAGGCCGAAGTATGTTGTGGGCCTGGCGTGAAGTGTGAAGGCCCCAATGGCCATTCAGGCCCAAGAAAGATGCAGGCTGGCCCAATTGTGGCCCGCTAAAAACCAGGACTGTTAGAGACGAATGTTTTGGCCCGGTCGACTACATCAGACTTTTTTTCAGATAGTGAATGATGACAGTAACTAGTAGGAATTAAGAATAAACCTACTCTATAAAATAAAGAAATTACGGCATAGTAACTTAGAATAAACCTACACTATACAATAAAGGATTTATGGTATATTACATCCACTAGGCATCAAAGTTCGCCACCAGTGATCATAAAGCACAACGAAGAAGCAAATTACAAAAACTGGGCACCATTGTAGCGTAACAAAATAATACTAAACCGAGACCACTTCCAAGACAGTTCCAGAAAGATTAGCCTTGTGCAGGAACTGCTGCGCAAGCTGCTAAGAAAGGCTGTGAGACTGGCCTAGCATGTCGGTCATAGCTTCCAGGTGTAGCTGTTTAGCAATGAGGTTCTCATTGGTGTTCTCCGCAATCTTTCTTAGAGATAGGATTTCAAGTCGAAGTTGAGTTGCAGAATGTCTCTCTGCCTCAACTTGGGACTGAAGTCGAACTGATTCAGACAACGAATTCTATGTGCTTGTCTGACTACTAGTCTCAAGTAACTTGAACACTGCATCAAGACAAGACTTTGGGGTTGTCTCACTATCTTCAAGATGTTTTGCCTTCTTTGCTACAATATATGTTGGGTTTGTGTCACAACCTTCAGCAGACTTGTGCATGTCATCAGGCATATCACCCTAAAACAAGCAGAGAGATGACATGTTTTGCATGTGTATAAACAAAGATGATAACTATGCTGTCAATTCCATCCAATTTCAAATTAGAAAATAAAGAGTAAGTTCAAAATATCAATAGCATAATTTGACATTGTTCATAATGCGGGGAGCTTCACCACACTACTGGATTACCATGTCAACATAACAAGCATAGATGAAGGGAAACGACAATCATTGTATCTATTTTGGTTAATGTGCATGTCATGTTGTTCATATCATCATTGTAACGCCCTCGATGCGGCTATATCTCCTACGTGTCGAAACACGACTTAGAGGCATAACCGCATTGAAAGCAATGTCGCAAGTAAGGTAATCTTCACAACAACCCATGTAAATAGATAATAAGGGGAAAGGTACATAGTTGGCTTACACTCGCCACGTCCCACAAAGTACATAAATAGCATTACAATCATCCAATACACTCATGGTCCGTCTAGAGTACCAAAATAAAAGATCAACCCCAACATGCGACACGGTCCCGATCGCCCCAACTGGGCACCACTACTGATCATCAGGGAAAGACACATAGTAACGGCGTGAGTCTTCGTCGAACTCCCACTTGAGCTCAAGCGCATCATCTGGAACGGAGTCATCGGGCCCTGCATCTGGTTTGGAAGTAATCTATGAGTCACGGGGACTCAGCATTCTCGCACCCTCACGATCAAGACTATTTAAGCTTATAGGTAAGGCAAGGTAATATGTGGAGCTGCAGCAAGCGACTAGCATATATGGTGGCTAACCTGTTCGCAAAAGAGAGCGAGAAGAGAAGGCAAAGCAGGAACGAATAACTATAGAACAACCTATGGCAATCATTAATCCAACACCGCGTTCACTTCCCGGACTCCGCCGAGAAGAGACCATCACGGTAACACATGCAGTTGATTCATTTTAATTAAGTTAAGGTTCAAGTTATCTACAACCGGACATTAACAAATTCCCATCTGCCCATAACCGCGGGCACGGTTTTCGAAAGTTCAAATCCCTGCAGGGGAGTCCCAACTTAGCCCATCACAAGCTCTGACGGTCAACAAAGGATAAACCTTCTCCTGAGACATTCCGATCAGACTCGGCATCCCGGTTCTACAAGACAACCTCAACAAAGATAAAACAAGTCCAGCAACACCGCCCGAATGTGCCGACAAATCCCGATAGGAGCTGGACATATCTCGTTCTCAGGGCACACTCAGATGAACACTACGTACAACTAAAACCAACCCTCAAGTTTCCCCGAGGTGGCGCTGCAAGTGGCTCTGTTTGGACCAACACTCAGAGGAGCACTGGCCCGGGGGGGGGGGGGGGGGGTTAAATAAAGATGACCCTTGGGCTCCGGAAACACAAGGGAAAAAGAGGCTAGGTGGCAAATGGTAAAAACAAGGTTGGGCATTGCTGGAGGAGTTTTATTCAAGGCGAACTGTTAAGGGGTTCCCATTATCACCCAACCGCATAAGGAACGCAAAATCCGGGAACATAACACCGATATGACGGAAACTAGGGCGGCAAGAGTGGAACAAAACACTAGGCAAAAGGCCGAGTCTTCCACCCTTTACCAAGTATATATAGATGCATTAAGATAACAAGATAATATAATGATATCCCAACAAAAAACAATGTTCCAACAAAGAACGGTCTCCAATCTTCACCTGCAACTAGCAACGCTATAAGAGGGGATGAGCAAAGCGGTAACATAGCCAATCAACGGTTTGCTAGGACATGGTGGGTTAGAGGTTTGACATGGCAATTTGGGAGGCATGATAAGCAAGTGTTAGGCATCGTAGCATAGGCATAGCAAAAGAGCGAGCATCTAGCAAGCAAAGATAGAAGTGATTTCAAGGGTATGATCATCTTGCCTGCAAAGTTGTCAGAGTTGACTTGATCCTTGTAAGCAAACTCAATGGACTCCTCGTTAGCGAACTTGTCTCCTGGCTCTACCCAAAAAAGACAAACAAGCAAAAGGAACACAATCAACCACGTGCAAATGCTCGAACAACATGATGCAAACATGGTATGCTATGCGGGATGCGATATGTGATGCATATGCAAGATTTGACAAGGAATGATTGAACCTGGCCTCAACTTGGAAATACAAGGGTGCCACTGGAAAGGTGAGGTGATTTCGGTTGAAATCGATATAAAGATCATCGGAATCGGATGCACCGTTTGGAAATGGCAAGCAAAACAAATATGGCACCGGTCTGCGATAAATAGCAAGTAGCCAACTAAATGCATCAAGATAATTATGCTACAGCACTCAAACATGGCAATAAAATACGTGGCAGGGATCCACTCATAATGCTTGACAAAAGATGAAAACTGAGCTATGGCCAATTCATCCATTAACAGGTTCAAACAAGCATGGCAAAAGTGCAAATGGTAAACAGGTTTCAGACTGTGAAATTAACACAAGTCTAGAATTTTAGATCAGGTAGCACAGTTTGGAGCATGAAAACTAGATGCTACAGGAACTTAACATGGCAAAGCAAGGCATGGCATGGAGCTACTCAAAGATCTTAACAAAAGTCCCTTAGTGACCTTGAGCCAAAAGGGATCAGAAAATACAATTGCAAGCATGTGAACATGGCAAAAACATAATCAGATCTCAGACTTAGAGAAAAACTGGAGCATGCAAAATCTATTAACGGGTAGGCATGTTCACGAGCTCGATGCACTCACTACAGAGCAAGGCATGACAAACTAAGCATACAACCATCAAGAATACATATCATATAAGCTATACATGGAAAGAACAACAACGTATCATGCACGGATCAACAACAACATCCTCGGCAAAATCGCTAACAAGTAGACAATCTGCCAGGAATTACGAAATAGCAAAAGTAGAGCTCGATTGACTTAAGCTAGGGTGCTCCATAGTTGCAAAAAAGGACATGGATGGATAGAGCACCACAATATCAACAAATCATCCTTACTGATCACCCTCAAAATAGGCACAGATCACTACGAAACAACATGAACATATGGCATATTGATAAAAACAGATCAAGGACTTAGAGAAATTCTAAGTCCCTGAAATCAGCATTAACGAATGCACTACTTTGCAAGCTTGTGGTAATCACCACACATATCACAAAAATACATGGATAGCACCTCTGTAAAGATGGCATGGCATATAACAAAACACATATAGAGCTCAGGAGCATATCGTGCACACATTAATCATGGCAAAAATGACAAATAGCTATTTGGTGCAACAGATCTGACAATTAACTCAAATAGCTCTCTTCCAACAGCATTTCAGGCATCAAGATGAGCTCAAATGAAAATGATGCAATGAGATGAAATGATGTACACTCTGAGACGAACATTTTGATGTGCTACACGCCCAAAATGGTGCTACGGATGCGGAGTTATAGCGTGATGAAATACGGAAAAAATCCAGGGTTTTGGGGGATAAAAAGTCAACGGGATCTAGATCTGAGAACACTGTAGCGCAAGGACGCCGAGGTCGCCGGAAATGTCGACGGGGCCGCCAGAGTTCGTCGGGGAAGGAGGCCGGGGCGCCGGATCCGGACGGCTCCTTCCCGGATCTGGCCGGAGGAGTCACCGGTGACGGCGGGGAGCGGCGTGGCGGCGGGGCGGCGCGGCGTGGCGGCAAGCGGCGGCGGCGGGGTGCCGGCCGGGGGCTCGCCGGCGCCGGAGCTGATGGCGGAGAGCAGCGGCCGGCTCGGGCGAGGAAGGAGGAGGCGCGCGCGGGTGGCGGCGCGCGGGAGTCGGGCTGGGAGGGCCTCCCGCGGGCTCGCCGGGCCGGTGGCGCGGGGGCGGCGGCGCCTGCCACGTGGCGCGACGGGAGAGGGCGGCGGCGATGTGTCCGACCGGAATCGGACATGTCCGGCGCGGCGCGAGCAGATTTAGGGTTATGGGGGAGAGGAGACCCGGGATTTTCGGAGGGGGTTCTTTATATAGGCATAGGAGGAGCTAGGAGACCCGGGATTTTCGGAGGGGGTTCTTTATATAGCCAAATGAGGTGCGGTTTTCGGCCACGCGATCGTGATCGAATGCTCTAGATGATGGAGAGGGTTTAGGTGGGTTTTGGGCCAAATTGGAGGGGTGTTGGGCTGCAACACACACGAGGCCTTCTCGGTCCCTCGGTTAAGCGTTGGAGCATCAAACGAAGTCCAAATGGTACGAAACTTGACAGGCGGTCTACCGGTAGTAAACCAAGGCCGCTTGGCAAGTCTTGGTCCAATACGGAAATGTTTAACCCCCACACACGAAAAGAAGGTAGAAAGGACCACCGGAGGAGATAGGAGCGCCGGAATGCAAAACGGACAATGGGGAAAATGCTCGGATGCATGAGACGAACACGTATGCAAATGCAATGCACATGATGACATGATATGAGATGCATGACAA
The DNA here is from genome assembly GCF_056163025.1 of Triticum urartu. Lineage (NCBI taxonomy): Eukaryota > Viridiplantae > Streptophyta > Magnoliopsida > Poales > Poaceae > Triticum > Triticum urartu. The sequence continues at coordinate 394,878,227 of NC_141875.1, forward strand.
CGACAACAACACACAGAGACAAAAACCCAAACCTGAGGAAATAAAATAACTTAGCGCCGGAAACGGCAAGAGTTGGAATACATATAAGGTAAATTACATCCGGGTTGTTACAACACTCCACCACTACGAAAGGATCTTGTCCCGAGATCTAGGACTGGAAGAACGCCGGGTACTCAGAACGGAGGTGATCCTCGCGTTCCCAGGTGGCTTCACGGTCGGAATGGTGTGACCACTTGACTTTGAGGAATTTGATTGACTTATTGCGAGTCTTGCGTTCAGTCTCTTCAAGAATAGCAACGGGGTGCTCACGATAAGAAAGATCTTCTTGGAGATCAATGTCTTCAAAGTTGACGGTGCGGTCAGGAGTCTTGAAGCACTTGCGGAGCTAAGAGACATGGAACACGTCGTGCACATTTGCAAAGTTTGAAGGAAGCTCGAGTTGATAGGCGAGGTCGCCTCTCTTGTTGACGATCTTGAAAGGACCCACGTATCTAGGGGCAAGCTTCCCTTTGATACCGAAGCGACGAGTACCTTTCATTGGAGAGACGCGGAGGTAAACATGGTCTCCGATCTCGAAAGCCAAATCATGGTGCTTACTATCATAGTAGTTCTTCTGGCGCGATTGCGCTGCTTTGAGGTTATCACGAATGACTTTGCACATTTCCTCTGCCTCTGTGATCAAGTTATTTCCCAGAAGTTGACGTTCACCGGTTTCTGACTAGTTAAGAGGAGTACGGCACTTCCTGCCATACAGGATTTCGAATGGGGCCTTGCCCGAACTTTCTTGAAAACTGTTGTTGTAGGAGAATTCGGCGTATGGAAGACACTCTTCCCACTTCATACCGAAGGAGATCACACAAGCCCTGAGCATATCTTCAAGAATCTGATTGACACGCTCGACTTGACCGCTAGTTTGAGGATGGAAAGCTGTGCTGAAGCGGATGTTGGTGCCCATGGCCTTCTGAAAAGAATCCCAAAACTTGGAGGTAAAGATGCTGCCACGGTCTGAAGAGATCACCTGTGGAATACCGTGTAGCGAGACAATTCGAGAGGTATTAAGCTCCGCCAATTGAGCTGCAGTGATTGACTCTTTGATAGGCAGAAAGTGAGCCACTTTAGTGAGTTTGTCGATGACAACGAATATAGCATCATTGCCACGATTGGACTTTGGAAACCCAGTCATGAAGTCCATCTCAATGTGGTCAAACTTCCATTCTAGAATGGCAAGAGGTTGGAGGAGACCAGCTGGCCATTGGTGTTCTGCCTTCACTCTTCTGCAGACATCACACTCATTCACGAACTGCGCAATCTCACGCTTCATTCGAGTCCACCAATAAGCCTGCTTGAGGTCCTGATACATCTTCGTACTCCCAGGGTGGATGGAGAGGAGTGAATTGTGAGCCTCATTCATGATAACTTTACGGAGGTCACCTTTGGGCACAACAATACGATCCTCGAAGAAGAGAGTATCCTTGTCATCAAGGCGGTAGCACTTGTACTTGGGTTGACTCTTGGCAATCCCAATCTTCACCTTCTTCACCATAGCATCAAGAAGTTGAGCCTCGCGAATCTGATCTTCCAAAGTAGGAGAGACTTGAAGGTTGGCGAGGAAACCTTGAGGAACAACTTGTAGATTGAGTTTGCGGAAAGCTTCACAAAGCTCGGGTTGGTAAGGCTTGAGAATCAGAATGTTGCAGTAGGCCTTCCTGCTCAAAGCGTCAGCAACCACATTGGCCTAGCCTGGAGTATACTCGATACTCGGATTATACTCTTGAATCATTTCGACCCAACGAGTCTCCCTGAGGTTGAGATTAGGCTGAGTGAAGATGTACTTGAGACTCTTGTGGTCAGTGAAGATGTCCACTTTTCTCCCCAATAAGAGATGTCTCCAAGTCAAAAGAGCTTGCACAACTGCCGCCAACTCGAGGTCATGAGTGGGGTAGTTCTTCTCGTTGGGCTTCAACTGGCGAGAGGTATAAGCCACAACTTTCTTCTCTTGCATCAAAACTGCACCAAGACCATGAAGAGAGGCATCGCAGAAGACCTCGAACGGTTTGGATTCATCAGGAGGAGTCAGAACTGGAGCAGTGACCAATTTCTCTTTCAAAGTGTTGAAAGCGATGTCACATTCTGGAGACCAAACGTACTTGACGTGCTTCTGGAGAAGATTTGAAAGAGGCTTCGCGATCTTTGAAAAGTTCTCAACGAACCTTTGACAGTAGCTTGCGAGACAGAGGAAGCTGCGGAGTTGCTTCACGTTCTGAGGTGGTTCCCAATTCACAATTGCAGACACCTTCTTAGGATTCACCGCAATGCCCTTGGCAGAGATGATATGCCCAAGATAAAGAACCTCATCGAGCCAAAACTCGCACTTTGAGAACTTGGCGTAGAACTGATGTTCCCTGAGCTTATGGAGCACCGATCTTCCTTGTTCTTCGAAAAGACCAGAATGTCGTCGAGATAGACCAAAACGAAGTCATTTGTGTAGGCGTTGAAGATGAAGTTCATCATGCGAGAGAAAGTCGGAGGAGCGTTGACGAGGCCAAAAGACATGACAGTGTATTCATATGAACCATAGCTTGTTCTGAAAGCCGTCTTGGGAATATCTTGCTCACGGATTCGAATCTGGTGATAACCCATACGGAGATCAAGCTTGGAGAATACTTGGGCACCTTTGAGTTTCAAACAGCTCGTTGATGTTGGGAACTGGCTACTTGTTCTTGATAGCCTTCTTGTTCAATGGACGGTAGTCAACACAAAGTCAGTCTGTTCCATCCTTCTTCTTCACAAAAAGTACTCCACAACCCCATAGAGAAGAACTAGGTCGGATAAGACCCATTCGCTCTTGAATATCGAGTTGCTTCTTCAGCTCCTTCAACTCTTCAGGTCCGAGCTTGTAAGGACGCTTGCAAACCGGTTCCGTGTCAGGCTCAAGATCGATGACGAATTCAACTGGCCGGTGCAGAGGCATTCCTGGAAGCTCTTCTGGAAAGACGTCTTGATATTCGCAAACGACTGGAATTTGCGAGATGGCATCCAGTTCACCCTTCTCATTGAGAGAAAACAGACGGATTGTATCATCACGAGCGGCAAGGACAATTACATCCTCAGATGAATGAGTTAATTGAATCTGCCTGGCTGCACAATCAAGATGCGCCTTGTGCTTAGAAAGCCAATCCATTCCAAGAATAAGATCAATATCCGAGTTACCAAGAACCACCGGAGAAGAAAGAAACTTGTAGTCGCCCAATGTGATAGAGACATCCAGAACGCAATTGTTAGAAGTCATTTGCTTGCCCGGAGACACAATATTCAACGGGAAAGGAATCCTTTCGGTCACAAAATCATGCTTGGCAACAAATGGTGTTGAAATAAAAGAAAGCGATGCACCAGTGTCAAAAAGAACTTTTGTAGGAACATCGTTAACAGGAAGGTTACCCATGATGACATCTGGCGAGTCCTCTGCCTGAGCTGCATTTAGCAAGTTGACCTTGGCGTGCTTGGGGTTATGCTTGAAAACAGCTGTACTTGCCGATCTCACAGGAGGAGGAGGAGGGAGGCGCCTCTGATTGAAGAATTTGTTGGCATAGTGACCCTTCTGTTGGCACTTGTTGCACGTGACCTCTGAAAGAGGACGGTGATACGGAGCACTCGATCTTGGAGCTTGAGACAAAGTCTTGTTCTAAAAGCCAGGGTTGGGTGGGTGGGAAGATCCACTGCCACCTTTGCTCTTCTGTTGATAAGGCTGACGGAACGGAGGAGGAGGAAGCCAATACTTCTGCTGCTTAGCCACTTGAGTTGAGGAAGAAGGAGTAGCATCTCTGACTCGCTTCTTGGAAGCATTGCACTTCAGTTGAGCAGCCTCTTGCTTCAATACCATGTTGTAAAACTCATCGTACCTCAGGGGCTCAAAGAGAACAAGAGCTAGCTGAATTTCTTCTCTGAGACCACCCCTGAACTGGTATATCATGCTCTTCTCACTAGGGACGTCCTGCTTAGCAAAGCGGGCGAGCTTCTGAAACATCTTGTTGTAGTCATAGACAGACATAGAGCCTTGCTTCAGGTTGCGGAATTCCTCACGCTTGCTTTCAACCACTCTCTGAGGAATATGATGAGCTTTGAAGTCTTGACGAAATTCATCCCAGGTAATCACACGGCCTCCTCTGGAATCTTTGTACTGCTGAAACCATTCTGCAGCTTGGTCTTTGAGTTGGAAGTAAGCGAACTTGACAAAGTCCTCAGGCCTGACGTTGCTGCACTCGAAATGCTTGCATAGGTCTACAAGCCACTCGTCAGCGTCAGTTGCCTCAACGCAATTGCTGAAGGTCTTTGGCTGGTTAGCAAGAAACTGGTTGAGTGCAGCAAAGTGATTCTGATTGTTGCCCTGGTTGCCTTGGTTGCCTTGGTTTGCTTGGTTGCGCTCTTGAAGAATTTGCATGATAAACTGCGTGTTTGCATTGGTAGCGGCCATCACAGCTTGCCATGCCTCCGGAGGTGGAGGTGGTGGTGGCGGATCAGGATTCGGAGCCATGCGCGTTGGAGGAGCCATCCCAAATCTAGCAAATCCTACATCCAGTTGTATCCATCCTTCAACACATAACCGAGAAAAACTTCGGAAATCGTCTACCTCAACCTTCAAAAAGCATCTATTATACAAGTTATGGGAATACTCCCGAACTCCCGCCCCAGTACTGGGTGGCGTCGAGGTTATCTCACCAACAACTGCATAAAAGAGATTTTCGATGTCGGCAAACTAAACTCAGGTATTCCAGAACTGCAACGATAAAATTGTGGCGACAACACCTCGGAGCTCAACTCCCCGGGACACTGCCGCAACCCCTAAATGACATGAGGCACCAATAACAATGTTCTCGTCACAAATCGATCAGAACGATTCCAAGATACCCGCGTGATCCTAAATTTTTTTTAGTGAAATTTGAGAAGAGAAGAGACAAAACTCTACATCAAGATGCCTTACCAGAGCGATGAAGGGACTGGGGAGTAAAAAGAATTCATAAACTCTCCGATATATAATTCCTAAATGACTCAAAACATTTTTCTAGACTCAACTCGTCAGCTAATTCGATCAAGCAGTGGGGGCTCCTAAGGTCGGGGAAGGCTCTGATTACCAACTTGTAACGCCCTCAATGCGGCTATATCTCCTACGTGTCGAAGCATGACTTAGAGGCATAACCGCATTGAAAGCAATGTCGCAAAAAAGGTAATCTTCACAACAACCCATGTAAATAGATAATAAGGGAAAAGGTACATAGTTGGCTTACACTCGCCACGTCACACAAAATACATAAATAACATTACAATCATCCAATACACTCATGGTCCGACTACGTACCAAAATAAAAGATCGACCCCAACATGCGACACGGGCCCGATCGCCCCAACTGGGCACCACAACTGATCATCAGGGAAAGACACATAGTAACAGCGTGAGTCTTCGTCGAACTCCCACTTGAGCTCAAGTGCATCATCTGGAACGGAGTCATCGGGCCCTGCATCTGGTTTGGAAGTAATCTGTGAGTCACGGGGACTCAGCATTCTCGCACCCTCACGATCAAGACTATTTAAGCTTATAGGTAAGGCAAGGTAATATGTGGAGCTGCAGCAAGCGACTAGCATATATGGTGGCTAACCTGTTCGCAAAAGAGAGCGAGAAGAGAAGGCAAAGCACGAACGAATAACTATAGAACAACCTACGGCAATCATTACTCCAACACCGTGTTCACTTCCCGGACTACACCGAGAAGAGACCATCACGGTGACACATGCAGTTGATTCATTTTAATTAAGCTAAGGTTCAAGTTATCTACAACCGGACATTAACAAATTCCCATCTGCCCATAACCACGGGCACGGTTTTCGAAAGTTCAAATCCCTGCAGGGGAGTCCCAACTTAGCCCATCACAAGCTCTCACGGTCAACAAAGGATAAACCTTCTCCTGAGACATTCCGATCAGACTCGGCATCCCGGTTCTACAAGACAACCTCAACAAAGATAAAACAAGTCCAGCAACACCGCCCGAATGTGCCAACAAATCCCGATAGGAGCTGCACATATCTCGTTCTCAGGGCACACTCAGATGAACACTACGTACAACTAAAACCAACCCTCAAGTTTCCCCGAGGTGGCGCTGCAAGTGGCTCTGTTTGGACCAACACTCAGAGGAGCACTGGCCCGGGGGGGTTTAAATAAAGATGACCCTTGGGCTCCGGAAACCCAAGGGAAAAAGAGGCTAGGTGGCAAATGGTAAAACCAAGGTTGGGCATTGTTGGAGGAGTTTTATTCAAGGCGAACTGTCAAGGGATTCCCATTATCACCCAACCGCGTAAGGAACGCAAAATCCGGGAACATAAAACCGATATGACAAAAACTAGGGTGGCAAGAGTGGAACAAAACACTAGGCAAAAGGCCGAGCCTTCCACCCTTTACCAAGTATATATAGATGCATTAAGATAACAAGATAATATAATGATATGCCAACAAAAAACAATGTTCCAACAAGGAACGGTCTCCAATCTTCACCTGGAACTAGCAACGCTATAAGAGGGGATGAGCAAAGCGGTAACATAGCCAATAAACGGTTTGCTAGGACATGGTGGGTTAGAGGTTTGACATGGCAATTTGGGAGGCATGATAAGCAAGTGGTAGGCATCGTAGCATAGGCATAGCAAAGAGCGAGCATCTAGCAAGCAAAGATAGAAGTGATTTTGAGGGTATGATCATCTTGCCTGCAAAGTTGTCAGAGTTGACTTGATCCTCGTAAGCAAACTCAACGGGGTCCTGATTAGCGAACTCGTCTCCTGGCTCTACCCAAACAATACAAACAAGCTAAAGGAACACAATCAACCACGTGCAAATTCTTGAACAACATGAGGCAAACATGGTATGCTATGCGGGATGCGATATGTGATGCACATGCAAGATTTGACAAGGAATGATTGAACCTGGCCTCAACTTGGAAATCCAAGAGTGCCACTGGAAAGGTGAGGTGATTTCGGTTGAAATCGATATAAAGATCACCGGAATCGGATGCACGATTTGGAAATGGCAAGCAAAACAAATATGGCACCGGTTTGCGATAAACAACAAGTAGCCAACTAAATGCATCAACATAATTATGCTACAGCACTCAAACATGGCAACAAAATACGTGGCAGGGATCCACTCATAATGCTTGACAAAAGATGAACACTGAGCTACGGCCAATTCATCCATTAATAGGTTCAAACAAGCATGGCAAAAGTGCAAATGGTAAACATGTTTCAGACTTCGTGAAATTAACACAAGTCTAGAATTTCAGATCAGGTAGCACACTTTGGAGCATGAAAACTAGATGCTACAGGAACTTAACATCGCAAAGCAAGGCACGGAATGGAGCTACTCAAAGAGCTTAACAAAAGTCCCTTAGTGACCTTGAGCTAAAAGGGATCAGAAAATACAATTGCAAGCATGTGAACATGGCAAAAACATAATCATATCTCAGACTTAAGAGAAAAACTGGAGCATGCAAATCTATTAACGAGTAGGCATGTTCACGAGCTCGATGCACTCACTACAGAGCAAGGCATGACAAACTAAGCATACACCCATCAAGAATACATATCATATAAGATAGACATGGCAAGAACAATAACGTAGCATGCACGGGTCAACAACAACATCCTCGGCAAAATCGCATTGAATCAAGCTAGAATCTGCCAGGCAAGAACAATAACGTAGACAATCTGCCAGGCATTACGAAATAGAAAAAGTAGAGCTCGATTGACTCAAGCTAGGTTGCTCCATAATTGCAAAAAAGGACATGGATGGATAGAGCACCACAATATCAACAAATCATCCTTACTGATCATCCTCAAAAGAGGCACGGATCACTAGGAAACAACATGAACATATGGCATATTGATAAAAACAGATCAAGGACTTAGAGAAATTCTAAGTCCCTGAAATCAGCATTAACGAATGCACTACTTTGCAAGCTTGTGCTAGTCACCACACATATCAAAAAAATACATGGATAGCACCTCTGTAAATATGGCATGGCATATAACAAAACACATGTAGAGCTCAGGAGCATATCATGCACACATTAATCACGGCAAAAATGACAAATAGCTATTTGGTGTGGCAGATCTGACAATTAACTCAAATAGCTCTCTTCCAACAGCATTTCGGGCATCAAGATGAGTTCAAATGAAAATGATGCAATGAGGTGAAATGATGTACTCTCTGAGGCGAACATTTTGATATGCTACACGCCCAAAACAGAGCTACGGATGCGGAGTTATAGCATGATGAAAAACACAAAAAATCTAGGGTTTCAGGGGATAAAAAGTCAACCGGAACTAGATCTGAGAACACTGTAGCACGGACACCGAGGTCGCCAGAAATGTCGACGGGGCCGCCGGAGTTCGTCGGGGAAGGAGGCCGGGGCGCCGGATCCGGCCGGCTCCTGCCCGGATCTGGCCGGAGGAGTGGCCGACGACGGTGGGGAGCGGCGTGGCGGTGGGGCGGCGCGGCGTGCCGGCAAGCGGCGGCGGTGGGGCGCGTCGGCCGGGGGCTCGCCGGCGCCGGAGCTGATGGCGGAGAGCGGCGGCCGGCTCGAGCGAGGAAGGAGGAGGCGCGCGCGGGCGGCGACGCGCGGGAGCCGGGCCGGGAGGGCCTCCCGCGGACTCGCCGGGCCGGTGGCGCGGGGGCGGCGGCTCCTGCCACGTGGCGCGATGGGAGAGGGCGGCGACGATGTGTCCGGCCAGAATCAGACGTGTCCGGCGCGGCGCGAGCAGAATTAGGGTTAGGGGGGAGAGGAGACCCGGGATTTTCGGAGGGGGTTCTTTATATAGGCATAGGAGGAGCTAGGAGAGTCAAAATGAGGTGCGGTTTTCGGCCACGCGATCGTGATCGAACGCTCTAGATGATGGAGAGGGTTTAGGTGGGTTTTGGGCCAAATTGGAGGGGTGTTGGGCTGCAACACACACGAGGCCTTCTCGGTCCCTCGGTTAACCGTTGGAGCATCAAACGAAGTCCAAATGGTACGAAACTTGACAGGCGGTCTACCGGTAGTAAACCAAGGCCGCTTGGCAAGTCTCGGTCCAAACCGGAAATGTTTAACCCCCACACACGAAAAGAAGGTAGAAAGGACCACCGGAGGAGATAGGAGCGCCGGAATGCAAAACGGACAACGGGGAAAATGCTCAGATGCATGAGACGAACACGTATGCAAATGCAATGCACATGATGATTTGATATGAGATGCATGACAACAACAACAACACACGGAGACAAAAACCCGAACCCGAGGAAATAAAATAACTTAGCGCCGGAAACGGCAAGAGTTGGAATACATATAAGGTAAATTACATCCGGGGTGTTATAATCAGCCACATCAGCAAGACAAAACAAGAGATGACAAGGTGCAAACTTAGGCTGCTTCACCACACACTGGATTATATATCCACAAAAACAAGCATACATATAGGGAGTATTGAGTAATGTGCATGGTATGAATAAGGAATTTGGTTTTACAAGTAAAACTTGGAACTTATGGTTGTTGCGAACATGCATTTTGATAGAAACATCAAACTAAACAGCAGTAAACGATAGGGAGTATGAGCAAATTAAAGAGCAGTTGAGGATAAAGGCTTTAGAAGGACTGACTTACATTAACAGTTAACACTGGCTTTATAATGCCCTTCTCCATGTCAAGGGAAGGATAACTCAAGAATTTCAGCACCGAATCTTCTTCATAAGCATTGCTTGTACTCTACATTTTGTAGAGAGTAATTATAGATATGATAATACTGGAAGGGATAGAGGATAATGAAGATAAGATGCAGATTGGTGCTACATAATCAACTACCAATCCCTGGAAATACAAGCGTTACAGGACAAAATGTACTGACAAGAGCAATGGGCTAGACTTCTGCACTGGCATTGTCTGTGTATTCAACTTTTTTGGTAAGATTAAATATAGATCTGATATTTTTTAGTAAATGGTGGGCGAGGGAGATAAGATGCTGAATGCTACACAATGAACCAATCCATCTTCCCATAATACAAGAGTGTTTTGAACACTGGTGTACTGTACAAAACATTCTTATATTATGGGACGGAGGGAGTAGCTATTAATGTAAGTACAGTGATAGACGACATTCAGTCCTTACAAGAGGACTGCAGAGGTAAACCTCTTCAAAAGCATTGGGTTGATTCTAAATTTATGTAAGATTCCATACAGATCTTATAATGTCCACCAAATGGACGATAACGAGGCTAACATGTGCAGTGATGCTACATAATCAAACAGATATGAAAGTAAGTATGGTCATACAGGGCAAGAGGTACTCATAAGAGCAATGAAGTGTGCAGTATAGTTGCGAGATTCTGTGGTCCCTTGAGAATGAATGTTCTTCTGCTAACATTCGTACAAGTGAGATGTTAAGGCAAATGCAGAAATGTAGTTCGAATTGTGATGTGACATCATAGACAGTACCTTATGCTGCAGATAAGACCAATGTGTAACAAGATTATTCTAGTCACTATCTGATAAATGTAGCACCGGAGACTTTACAGAAATTTTGTTTAGATGCTTGCCATCGACGTGCACTTGCCTCAGGTAGGAACGATACTTCATCAACGAGTGCTTGAAAAGTGCAACCAACCCTTGCTCGTCTTGACAATCCAGTTTGGTCCTCGCCTATTTAAAAGAATGAAATCTTGTGTCTTCTGTCAGTAGAAACATATGCAATAATTACCATGAATAACATTAGTACATTACTTACGCATAAGTTGCAGACGAAGACTGGAAATTGTTTTGTGTCTGCGGTATAATCTTTCCATGAAGGAAAGATGCGCACAAAGTTCCTCACAACAATATAAGCTTCATCTTCTAAACTAGGAACAAATGGAACAGGGGTCCTATTTTCTGCAATTGGGGCTCTCTCTGGTTCGAAAAGGGATTTGGCAACTGGATTTGGTGTACTCTTTGCTAGAATGGGGGTTTTGCGTCGTAGAGCTGGTGCTATGTCAACTGGCATCATCATACTGTTTGCTGCAGTTGGGGTCTGCTGAGTTGGGGCATCAAAATGACCAGTGTAGTAGGGCTAGAGTCTGCTAGAGTTGGGGTGTTTTGTGGGTTAGGTGATATTGCAACTACACCTAATGGGCAATTTGATTTATCAGGTGTCACTACCTTTTCCAAATACTTTGCTCATGCTCCTCCGTGATTAGCAATCGCCCTCTTCCTTTTGAACGTTTGATACACAAGAACAACATTTGAATGGATAAATATGGTATGATGACAGATGGAATATGTACTGAAAATGGATAGGCAGGGCGTATTCACATGCACGATGTGTAAACTAAGCTAATGGCAGTGCGACAAAGTAGAAACAATGCAAAGCATCAGTTGCAAGATATGTGCGACCAATATAACCTTGGAAAGTTAGATCAAGCACCTTGATGGGTGAATAAGATAGGGCATCTGCCTCTGACTCCTCCACTAGGGAGCTACATTGACTTAGGTCTCCCTCTAGCTCAGAATCACTGTTAGGATCATATTCTGAGCATGAATCTGTAGGTGGAGAGCATTAGGATTGCATTGCATCCAGACTTGATTTCAGTCCCTTAATGCCAAGTTTGACAGCCATGGCATTGTTCTGCTTTATTCTTTTCATGCGCGCAAGCTCATAATCATTATGAAGTTGTTCAGAATCTGAGATTCACGCAAACATAAAAAGTAGTCATATTGTCTATGGAATGAATTGCAGATTCAACTCGAAGAGTGTCTCCCTATAAACCCCTGCATATGCAAAGTTCACCCCCAACCGTGCTGACCAGACCACACATAGAAATACAAACCTCTTCTGTCTCTATAACAGGCAGACAGCCATTTCAAAACTGAAGTAGGAACATTAGAATGATATCAAATTCGTATTTGAACAAATAAACTATGGAATTATCAGTGGCATAATGTTTAGCTTCAAGGGTGGAGTGCTGGTAGTGCTACACAAAGCAAATAGGCAGATTGTATTCCATGTAAAAGATCGCAGTCTATGTAAAAGCTGGAAATGACACTTTCTTTCTATACAATGCAGTGCTCGTTGCCCACACATGATGGAAGAGATCACACAGAGAAATACTATTCACTCATGTCTACGGTTCCAGTATTTTGAAACAGGGTGGTCCACCCTAAAAGAATATTGACAACAAATATGACAAGGCAAGCATAGATGTAGTGAATCAATCATTTACTTGTGAGCTTACTAGGACAGGTATGCAGAATTGTAACTGCAGTAAGAGACCGTCCAAAATCTGAATCAAGAAGTTTGTCTAGCACTTATTGTTTGCAACTAATCGACGTGAATAATTGGATATCATATCGAATGAGTAAGAAAGACAAGTAAAATTGTCAACAAACCTGGCCTACAGTAGTAATCTAGGTCAATGTCACTACGACCAACAATTCAAAATGACTAGTGTCTGTTCCTAGGGCTGGAATTTTGAAACCATGTGAACTTTATAGGTACTAAAGATTACTGAAATACATCTGAACCATTAAGTTTAGGTAGCACTCAGCACACAACAAACCCTAATGACAGTCCTGCCTAATGAGTAATGAATCAATTAGAAAATGGGTGATGAGGAGTGGCTGCTGAGTGTTGAGGATGTATCTCAGGATAAATCGGGTTGGCTTAGTGGGTGCTGCACGCCTGAGCCCTGAACGGACTGGGAAGGTAGGCACGCCGGCGCGCCTGGGCAGCGGTGACGCTGTTGGGCAAGCGGCTCCTGACCTCCTATTAGTCCGGCGTCTCCTCCTAGAGTCATGCCGTCCGGGGACGGCAAGTCGCCGGTGAGGCAGGCGGCTGGGGGCGAGTAGAGATCGGAAGCACGCAACAGAACAAAGGGGAATTAGGGCCTGGGCCGACCCAAAATCCCAGGGTGGGCCGCGGCCCACCGTGGGCACCCTGTAGAGATACACACCCAAGCGATGAACATGCATTTCCGAAACTAAATTAGGAACATTTAGCTAACCAATTAAACGACTCTGTTTTAATAATATCAGATTTGTATTTGAACAACTAAGCTTGTTTAGCTTGATGGGTGGAGCAGTGCTATTATGACACGTATAGTGATCATAAAAGGGGGAAACCCTAAGCATTTTTTTTGAGCAAAAGAGGGTTTGCCCTCCGATTTATATTAAAGAAACTACCACGGAACCAACATGATCAATTAAACCCTAAGCATGATCAATTAAACCCTATTATGACCGTGCCATGGCAGATTTCATGCTGCAAACCGGGGAAATGCTATTTAGCATCCATTGTTTGCTTCGGACTAAGAACTAAATTCTAAGAGTTGAAAAAAGCACAATAACCAAGTTACGATCTATTTTCTGGTTGAGATCACAAAGTTGTGGAGATATGAAGTACCACCTCTCTTGCGGCACTGTGTAGGCATCGGGAGTGCAATGGTTGTCGATGGCGTTGAAGCAGATCTGCGATGATAGGCGGGTGCATCGGGGGATAAGTCCCGTTGCGGTGGAAGAGAAGGTCATGTGAGCGGCCCTGACAAAGAGGACGACGACATCGATGAAGCGAGAGGACGCGATGCAAGGCTCTTGGTCCGTCGCCGTGGATGAGAAACGTCCATCTCTAGCAGTGGACGACGCGGTCTTGGTAGGAGCCCCGGCATGGTGGAGGACGGTGGCGATGGATGGGGTGGAGGACGACGGCGATGGATGGGATGGAGGACGGCGGCGATGGATGGGGTGGCGGACGGAGGAGGCTGGTGTGGGAATGGTATTCTAGTGCGAACGGTGTATGAATGGGAAAATGGAGGGACAGGTACGAGGAACCTTGTTTTTGGGATGCATCTGTCTAAAATATGGGAATGTTATGAACTTAGCCCCCGTTTAAAATTTGGACGTCTCATCGGTTGGGGATAGGACGGTAATCTCGCATCTCGCAAATATTTTCCCAGAGCAATTTCGGCAAGGAGAGGGTGTTTTGGTGCCCATGGTTGGCGCCCATGATGTATGAACGGGGATGACAGGTAGGGTGGTTGTGTCATGTCTGAGTGAAGTTACAAACATGCCCCTATTGAAAATATTTGCCTACATCGATTTCGGCCGAGTCGAGTTTATTTTGCCACCCACCGTGTATGAATGGGAAATGGAGGGAGAAACAGAGGTCTTTCGGACGAGCTTGAATCAAATGTGTTTTGCCGCCCATGTTTGGCGCCCACCGTGTCAGAATGGGCTCAGAGGTAGTCGTGTCACGTCTAATTGAAGTTACTAACCTACCCTTATTGAGAGCAGTAGAAATCGGTCTGATGGATTGTCTATATAAGGGGTAGACAATAATTTCCATCTCCCAAACACTTGGCTTCGGGCAACAGACGTGGGAGTGTACATTTCGCCGCTTCTTATGAAGTTTGGGACAATAAGCATCCACATTTACCCTGGCAACTAAATTCAAATCCATTTTGTATTCCTATACGAATCTTTATAAATCATTCTATGTGTTTTTATATATCTTCAAAAGCACGACAAAGATGTATTCCACTGTCATATATGAATATGATTTACAAATGCCGATACTCGAGGTCAGAAGCTAGAATCCAGTTTAAGGTGAATCCGAATATTTGGAACACTTTATGTCCAACTCAAATGTCACACGTAGAATAATGTGTACTCCCATTTAGATATGTACACAAGCGATGTATCAAGATTCACATACCGAGTCAATCAACCAATAATGTACAAAACTAACAAACATATAAACACTTATAGAGTATATGGATCAATAATATCAACTAACATACATAAGCCAGGCCGCTATACTTTTTTTGCTAGAAGAGCATCCTTTTTTTAGCGAAGCTAGTACAACATCTTGGCCCTTTCCGATGCGTGCCACTTATGGTCTATCTATACTACTATTATTGCTGAATGTACATTCAGCCCGATTGGCATATTTGTAGGTCTGGCACGTCAATCAAAATGAAATGTCTCCGAGTCTTATCAATTAATACAGACTTTTGCTCAAATAAAATTACAAACCAAAAAAATAATTATTAGATGATCTCTAAAACAAATGGTTTGATCGATTACATGAACAAACAACACAAATGTTATTCAACGATGGAAAGAACATTTCACCTATGATTTACCAAGTGGGAATTTAATTTCCTTTTTTCCTTCAGGACCTTAAGAATGCGGTCAGTCTCAACTTGCTTTGTTTTGAAATCCACCAAATATTTAATGGTTGTCTTGAGTACTGCTTGTGATTGTGGTGTTTGCTTCCTCAACATGTCAACTTCATCTCTAAGTGCAGAAGAATAATCTCTTTCTACCACTAGTTTAGCCTCTAGAGCATGAGTAGTGGGCAATTCATGATGCACGATTGGGCCAGTGCCAGTGCTGTGGGATGATACAACGTCCATGGGGACCTCGCTCTTTGATCTTGGGCTAACCTGTTTTGCCATTAAAGTTCCGACTGGATTCTGAAAAGTTGAAGTTAGCAAAACATCTAAACTGGGAGTTATAACAGCAAACCAGTTAAACAAACAAGGAAATAAAGAGTTTATATTGGATGCTGAAAAGTAGTTATTAACATCATTGTAATTGGTTGTTGCAGCAGCAAAGCAGTTAAACAAACAAGTTTTGCAAAAGGTACCTGTTGTGGCATTGGAGTTTCTCTTGGATCCTGAAAAGTTGAGTAGCCACTAACGTGATTAGAGCAACCGGTTGCAGCAACAAAGCAATTAAACAAACAAGTTTTGCAAAAGGAACTTGTTGTGGCATTGGAGTTCCTCTTGGATCCTCAAAAGTTGAGTAGTCAGTAACTTGATTAGAGCAACAAGTTACATCAGCAAACCTGTTACACAAATATATTTTTGAAAATGTACCTGCTGTGCAATTGGACTTCCAATTGGATCCTGAAAACTTGAAGTTGGTAAGATGATTACAACAACAAGTTACAACAGCAAACCAGGTAAACAAGGAAGTTTCTGAAAACATACCTGTTGTGCCAACGGAGTTTCAGTTGGATTCTGCAAACTTGAATGTTAGTAATCAATAAATAAAGTTTTGCAAGAGCCATAAGAAACTAACATCAAACTAGTAAAACTAACCAGTTTTGGCAACGCATTTAATTTCACATGAACTAGTAAAACTAACAAGTTCTTGGCAACGTATTAAAGTAACAAGTCGGTACCATTTCCTAGCAACACAGACATCTGTTAAATTTCTTTGATGTAAGCAAAATGATTCCAAAACATATATAAGTTAAAAAGACGGTGTCCCTCATATAAACCTGACAGTTGTCTATCTATGCACATGCAAACATTACTAGTGCTACAAGTGATAACAGCAAACCATTTAAACAAATAGGGTATCAGAACGTAAATTACACGCAAATTCTGCTGCACCCTAGAAGTACATATGACCAACTATCTACGTGCTTAAGTAGCTATTTAAGTTCAAGCAAACAGGTAATTCTTAACAGTAAGTATCAAACACATAGATAGGCACAGTCTATAATAGGATTAATAGGCTATGGCATTATGTAATCAGTAGCAAACTAAATTAACCCAAGCAACATAATTGAACAATTTTGCAATAAGCGGCTAACTAAAATTCTGAGAAGCAGGTAACTGACCTTACGCTAGCTCTTTGTACAGGCACACTGTAACTTCTTTTTCGCTTACAAGGTTCTACGAAGGAGTCCATGGCATCAATTGCTTGGGTATGTAGTCCCAATACTTCTTTCTTTCCACACTGCATTGGTAAGTCGAATGGTTAATCTGGTAAGATGGTGTGTCCTTGATATGTTATATGAGGACGTGTAGTCAGACTAGTTGTAGCCACACACATCACACTGGCTTTTACTATATATTTCATGCGATTACATTTGGCATACCGAGATCAAAGCAATCTACAATAGGATGAAAGACTGGCATCCTTCACATTATTGGTGAACTCAGTTCATAGAAACAAGCAATTCAACCATTCTGTTGGTAAAATCAAAAGTGCCATTGGAATATTTTTCACTACCCCAATCATACTTGCAAAAAGGGGCGACGCCACCGTAGGGGCTGGTATAGGCGGCCGCCTCGGGTGGCTGGAAAGTGTGCACCTAGTTTGAGTCATCTAGGTTGGCCCAGGCTAGTTATGTTCGTCCCAACGCACGAGCAGGCAATGTAAAAAATGTGGTAGCTCCGGTGCGGTGGGGAAGCGTGACCGTCGTCTTCATCGTCGTCGTCCGGCACAGAGGTGGGGAAAGAGATAAGATGAGGAGCGATTCGAACTTTGCTTGGGTTGGCGGCGAATTAGGGATTTGAGCAATCTGGGCACGGAAGGGGACGTCGGAGAAGGGAGATTTTGCAGGGCTGGAATTGGGGCCGCCAGATATTTCAATCCAAAACGTGGAAGCGCAAACTTATTTTGTTGTCGTTCTATTTTTTTGGGGGGGAGGGGGAGGGAGGGTGGGTGGCTAGGTGCCAAGAGTCCGTACGACACATGCGACCACCACGACACGACCCTGGTCTGCCTGGTGCGCCTACATTTGAGAATGCAAACGAATCTTCTTTCATTTGCAAACGAATCTATATGTATTACCATGCCTGCGTTTTCCTTGCAAATAATTAGTCATTCGAAACGAGATACTATAAATTAATTAATGAGGAGTTATTTGAAAAAAAATCAAAACGGTATACACACTAACATGGATTAGAGTGCATAATTAGTTATTTGAATTAGAGTGTGTGTCACATAGCAGTCTCCAATTCTAACATGGATTTCACATTTCACGGTATCCACGCTATTTTTTAATACAAATTCATATGTATATGATCAACATCATGGTAGTGAGAAAACTTTCGATGGATTCAAACATATGACCTACAAAATAGCACAACAATCAAGTCAATGTCAACTTTTCCAAACCTAATATGGCACGAATTCGAAATAATTACCCATATGCATGGTTCTCAGTTCAAATCTTACAATGTACAAGGAATTGAAACATCGATATTAAGTCTCGTACTATCTACATTCAAATGTTGTTTTTAGCCCCCCCGCCTCGGCACACACGCTACATACTTCCTGTATCGGTCAATCTTCCTCTCCTAACCACCTTAGGAAGCTATCGGTATCCGACAAACGTTCATTCTTTCTCTCCATGTTTCGATCTCTAACTCTCTCAACTACACAACCCCTTTTTTCCACCCTGTTACCAAATGTATTTACCTCACACACCTGCCATTGCACCCATGCCGAGATCTCCCTCCCTCTCTCTCTCTCTCTCTCTCTCTCTCTCCCTCCCTCCCACCCTCTCTCGCTAGATACATGCATTGACTATCTAGCCCCCCAACCTCTTGGGCGCACGCACGCATGTTGTCTATCTAGGTCACTACCTCGAGACTGTCTCACTCTTTCTTCCACACGGCGGGCCACACTCGCTCAATCTTGCTCTCTTTATCTCAGTCTCGATTAACCTTGTTTTCTTTCACACATAAATGATATATCTCCTTGTTCGAGCCTCGATCGACACACTCTATACTCTCTCATGCATATTGTCTATCTAGGTCAGTCCATCCAAGTCACCCCCACTCTTTCGATCTCATGGCGGGCTATGCTCTCTCAATCTCTCTCTCTCTCCCTATCTCGCTCGCTCTCCCCCCCCCCTCTCTCTCTTTGTATGTCTCGATTAACCTCGCTCTTTCTCAGACACAAACGATATATCTCCATGTTTGAGCCCACATCGACATATTCATATTGTATACTCTCTCATGCACATTGTCTATCTAGGTCACTCTCTCCAACCCGTCTCACTCTTTCGATCGCACGGCGACCCACACTTGCTCAATCTCTCTCCCTTTATACATGTAATCGATTGACCTTGCTTCCTCCAACGCACAAAATATATTACATGTATGTGGCTGGATCATCTCTCAAGCTCTATCTTACAGCACTCACCCTTCCCAAAAGCTCAATCCGATAATATCTCTCTAGAGCACATATGTCTTTTCAATGAATGTCGGACCACACTCACTTTGTCTCTCTGTCTATAAGTCTCTCGATTGACCTTGCTTTCTCACGCCGTATCTTCCACACATTGAAGCTACCTCTCCATCCCCCGTAAAGCCGGAGCTATTTACATTGCGAGGGGGACTCCAACCTTGGATTAATTTGTGTAGGCATTTATTCCGGTGGGTTTAGATTATATTTTCGTAGCATTCGACCCACAACTACTCTGAACACCGTTGCAACCCCCGCACCCCCAATTGATTTCCCTCTGGCTCGGTCATCGCTCTCTCGCACGTCCTTTCTCGCCTTCAATGTCGCACCATGGTATTATTGCAAAAAACTCGGTTGTTCTCTTTAATTATTACAAATAAGCTACAAAACTACACACCGATAGTCCACCTGGAATGGAACACATTTCAACCCACAAATTAAAGTGCTACAAACTACACACCGAGGGGCCCACCTGTCATGAAACAAATTTGGACGCATATACAAATTAAAAAATAAAGGACGAGGATCGAACATGCGACCAGGGCCTTCAAGCCGCACGTCAATAAGCAACATACGTAGAACAACAATGTTTGTTGTACCCCCCCTTTGTTCATATAATGTTTTTATATTACCACATCCTATTTAATGGATAACATGTAATATTATTTTTAGTACATTAGTGGGACCGGCTTGTTAGCACGTAGTACTATTCGCCTTCACTTACTGGTGGGTTCCATGTGTGCTCTCTCTCCTCCCCTTCTGCGTTTAGACGCACGGGCAAACACAAAGAACTCACGGGCGATGTTGCCATTGACCATATCTAGACGCGTTCACAAGTTACGGCACCAGTTTCACATACTAGTAGTACTAGTCAATGTGTACGTGCAATGCACGTTAATTTGGAAGTATATTAAGTGCATGCGAATATTAAGTAGGATATTATTTGCGTGTTATTATGTGATTAGCACTATTTTTGGCATGAAATTAACTGCACGCTAAATGTGTTGAGCGCTCGACATTGAAGAAGTCTAGGTCGTTGGATGAGAAGGAATACATGTGGCTTCATGACATTTTATATTTAATTTGATACGGCTCTAGCAGAACATTCAATCAATCAAACCATAGATTTCATTCAGTCTGACTCCGACTTTACATTCATACAACAATCGATCTAAAATAAACGGAAATGATAAACATTCGGATTTTAAGCATGGCAATCTGAATGTTTTTCATGGAAAACTTAGATTACGGCGACGGGGGCGTCTTGCGGTGGGAAGCGGCTCCTCTGCTGTCCTCTGTGTCATCGGGCCACTGACTAACGGTGTCGGCGGCGTCTTGCGCTGTTGTTGGCGTACTCCTGGACATTGGCCCTAGCTTCAAGGAAGGCCACAATGTTCTGGACTTCGGTCTCCAGGAGCGAGTCAACTGGTGGGAGGAGGCGACTGGCGTTGGTGCAAGGAAGCGGTCCACAGCGGCCATCCATGCTGCTAAGGGGGGCACTGGCACCTTCGTGGGGACAGGCACGGTCAACGGCACGGCGGAGACATTCGTGTGCACGAGCACCGGCTTGGGCGCTCACATCAGTGCATGTGCATGTGCTGGCAGGTGCACGAGCGTGTGAAAGTCAGCGGGGACCTCGTGGAACCCCGTGGCATCAAGCTTGGTGACAATGTGCGTCTCCCAGCCCATCAATGCCACGGGGATGGGCACTGGCGCAGTCAGGGCAATGGGAGCCGGAACGGGAACGAGGACAGGCGCGACGTCTTCCTGCAAGGCCACTTCAAGCTCGTCCCAAAGCGCCTTATGTTCTTGAGACTCCGGCTGGGTGTCTTCCTCAGGAAACTGGAAGACTAAGAGCAGACCATCATGCTGTGGCATGGCGTACGGTTAGGTCAGGCTGGTTGGAGGTAGACGACAGGAGAATTGGAGAGGAAGAGAGAAGATTATAGCAATACCAGGTAGTGCGGGGTTGATTTTAAACTGCGGAGCCGGCGACATTAAAAGTAGGAGCATTTGGGACAAAGGTGGGCGGTGGAGCCTGGTCAAAGGGCTCGCCTCCCGGTGAGCCGTCGACTCACACGCTTGCTCGGACGGCACCTGCCGATGAGAAGCGGGACTCGTGGCGGCACGTAAACGCCCATGGTTTCAATAAATACCTTGGCTCTTCATTTGTGCAACTTCACGTAAGCAGCCTTTCTCAAATTGAAGAAAAAAATTACGTAGGAATATTTGTGCCATATCACGTGACTATGCTTAGTTTCATGAATTTCTGGTCACTTTTGGATTTTCTGAAATTTAAAATCCAGGATTCGAAACAATATCATAAACTACATCATGCAATAAATTTTCAAGCGATACATCTTTCATGTTGTATTTCTTAAGAAAGGATTTGGTCAAACATTTTGCTTAGTTAGACTTCAGAGAAGTTCTATATGCAGAGTAAAAGGATAATCCCTCTGTACCAGTGCATTGCCTGATATATTAAGTCAAGTACTAGGCACGAACAAACGGGCTCAATTCTGTGCTCATCCTGGTGTAGTATTACTATTAGTAGTACTAGGCAATGCAGTTGACGGGTGACCTTGGGTAGCGGCGACCGAGGGAATTGAACCGTGCTCCGCACGACTCGTAACATTGTCTAGTTACTAAAGCATCCCTCCATTGTTCATCGGTAGTCACTATGGACCGTGGACATGAGGGGAATTTCCTAGGGCTGGAATTTTGGCCGCCAGATATTTCGACTAGAAACATGGAGGCTCGACTGGTTGGGGTTGGCTAATGTGCGTACCACGCATGCCACCAGAAGGACACGAGCCCGGTTTTTTTTGAGGATCAACACGAGCCCAGTTTTTTCTTTTTTTCGAGGATCAACACGAGCCAAGCTCTGTCTGGTACGCCGTTGGGTCCTACCATTTGAGTATACGAAATGAATCTTTCAAATTGCCGAATGAATCTATGTGTATTACAATGCCCGTATTTTCCTTGCAAATAGTAATCTCAATGTGGTAATTCATTTTAGGGCCATTTGCATTTCTGTCCCTAACTCGAACCACCTAATCAGATATACCCCTAATTCGAAAGCCTGCTCAAATTTGCCCCTCCGCCGTTAGGTGCCCTTACAGAAAAGCCCTTCTACACCGTTACCGTCCGGTCAAACAACTTTGACCGTCCTGAAAAAAATAGCAAAAAAATTTAAAAAAATCTAAAATTTTGTGAGATCGAAGATACTCATGTGCGCAAGGTGCGTGCAAATTTTTGTGCTATTTGGACATTCCAGGAGCTCGTGGCGAGGAAAAACAGTTAATATGCACGCTTGTGAATAGTAAATTTGAAATAAAATAGCAAGAAAATTCAAAAAATATGAAATTTTTTGGCATCAAAGAGGCTTGGGTGCACAAGGTGCTTGCAAGTTTTTGTGATCAAATGACTTGCGAGGAGCTCTCGCAAGAAAAAACAAAATAGTCATTTTTTCCCAAGTTTTTTCCCAGGCCAGATATTGTTTTTTTCTCCACAAGCCCCTCCAATGTCCAAACACAACAAAAATTGGCACGCAGCTTTTAGACCATAGCCTCTTTGATGCCAAAAAAATTCATATTTTTTTGAATTTTCTTGCTATTTTTTTGAATTTACTGTTCACAGGCTTACATATTTACTGTTTTTCCTTTGACACGAGCTCCTGGAATGCCCAAACAGCACGAAAAATTGCACGCACCTTGCGAACCTGAGTATCTTTGATCTCACAAATTTTCAGATTTTTTAGAATTTTTTTGCTATTTTTTTGGGGCCGGTCAATGCCCTTTGACCGGCTTTGACCGGACGGTAACAGCGCAAAAGGGCATTTCTGTAAGGGCACGTAACGGCGGAGGGGCATTTTTGAGCAGGCTTTCGAATTAGGGGAAAATGTGAGTAGTGGGTTCAAGTTAGGGACACAGATGTAAAAGATATAGTGAACTCAACGTGGATTTCACATTTCATGGTATCCCTAGTAAGTTTTTCATTGCAAATTCAAATTTAAAAGATGAAGGGTATGGTGGTGAGAAAACTTTGTATGTATCAAGCATATGACCACACACACACACAGACACACACACACACGAACACAACTACAATCCAATAAGTACCGTGCATCTATTTTTCCAAACCATGCATGTATGACATGAATTCAAAAATACTCCTTCTGTTCCTAAATATTAGTCTTTTAGAGATTTCAACAAGTGACTATATACAAAGCAAAATGAGTGAATCTACACTCTAAAATATGTCTATACATCCGTATGTGGCAGTCCATTTGAAATATCTAAAA
Source organism: Triticum urartu (assembly GCF_056163025.1). NCBI lineage: Eukaryota > Viridiplantae > Streptophyta > Magnoliopsida > Poales > Poaceae > Triticum > Triticum urartu. The sequence continues at coordinate 394,901,558 of NC_141875.1, forward strand.
AGACTAATATTTAGGAACGAAGGGAGTAAAATGTAAGACATGCATGGTCCTCAATTCAATATTCAAAATGAACAGGAAACCGAAACATGAATATTAAGTCTAGTGCTACAGTACATGCAAATGTTGTGTTTAGGCGGAGCTATATATGTAGATTGTCGGGGGTTAAGCCCTTGACCTTAGATAAAATTGTGAAGCTGTGTTCAGGATTGTTTAGATTATATTTGTCCCCACCCTCCCAAACACCGATTGGTTCTGCACCCCTCCTCCCTGGGAGAATATCATGTGCCCCCACACCTTAGATGCTATATACTGATATGAGTTCCTTGGAGCTTGTAGATCTGAGATATAGGAGCTCATAGTATGTCTTAATATTTTTACAGGAAACCTTGATGAGTTTGAGAATTGCACACAATTTGTACAAAAAAACTACTCAGATGCCCTTGGATCCCATATCCAACGACCTCGAAGCTCGTATCACCGTAGCATCTAAGATGAAGGAGGACATCATATTCTCCTGTATGTAAGAATATCATGTGCTACCACACCTTAGATGCTTTGGTGATACAAGCTCTTCGGAGCCATTGGATTTGTGACCCAACAACTCCTCGGTGGTTCGAATGTTTTTTGCAGAAAAGCCCCTAAAGAGTTCAGCCACTGCTTACAAGCACAAAGACTGCTCAGATGCCATTGGCTCTCAGATCAAATGACCTCGAAGCTCGTATCACTGTAGCGTCCAAGCTGCGAGAGCACCTGATGTTTCTCGCATGGGAGAATATGAGGTGCCCCCGCATCGTAGATTCTATGGTGATACGAGTTCACAGAGATTTGAATGTTTTTGCAATATACGCTTGAGAGAGTTTGGGAATTGCACAGAAAGTACAAGTACTACGCATGTGGCATCTGATCACAGATCATACGACCTAGATGCTCGTATCACCGTATCGGCTAATTAAGCTACGGGGAGCACCTAATATGAGAAATGGGAGCCGTTGGATCCAAGATGCAGCGGCACATACGAGGCCTCAATGTTTTATTTGCAAAAAACCCTTGGAGAGTTTGGAAATTGCGCATAATTACAGAGACTACTCCCAAGCCATTGAATCTCAGTTCCAACGATGTAAAAACTCGTATCACCATAGCACCTAAGCTGCGGGGTGGATGTGATATTCTATGCCGCTGTCATCTTTGTTCATAAACTTTCAAAATACGTGTAACTCACACCGTTACTTCTCTAACCGTGCAAAATTTTTGTTAAAAAAACCATCCTACACTGAAATATCGGAACAACACACGGGGGTCCCACTTGTCATTGATCAAATTTGGACCTAAAACTAACAAATCTGAAAGACGAGATTCGAACTGGCAACCTGGACTACAAAGCGTAAGTCAATAGCCTGAAACAACAACAGTTGTTGGCTTTGTCCTATAACTTGATTTTATACAGTATTACGTTGAGTAGAGTAGAGGGAGTGCCTCGTCAACACGTGCATGATCGTTGACTCACTTATTGGTGGGTCCCAGGTCTGCGATCTCTCTCTCCTCTCCATCGTCTAACCTTTAGACGCACGGGCACACACGAAGAGCGGCGCTATCTTGCCGTGGTGTTATTACAACTAAAAAAAGCTTGGAAAATAGAAGAATCGCCTAGAACAAGAGACGTTGTGGCTGGTCGAGACGGAGCTAACCACACCTATCCTTCGTGCCACTTTGGCATGATGAAGTTGTGTGGCCAGTGGGGTGTTTTCAACTGACTGGCTGTGTCCCGAGGTCGAACCATAGGTACTACTACATCTGATACAGTATATTTTTACACGCATATTTTCCTCCGTGCCGAGACGTCGCACACCCTACAGCATGGTTTCGGGGTCCTCTCGGGTGGTGCACGCATATATTCTTCCTTGCTGAGATGTGGGACGTGCTACTGCGTGTTTTCTGGGTCCTCCTCGGTCGTAGCGCCGAAACAAGTAAATGAGTCGTCAAATCATGAAAGACCACCTTTCCCGCCGAGTACATCAGTGAAGCACGGTGGCTAGCTAGTTGGGCTAGTGCAACCGATTAGCTAGGCCGCCGCCACATTTGTTTTTTCACCCTTTTTTATCTCCTTGCCGGCTGGTAAATTTAAATATCCACCGCGGTGTTGCTCTAGTCTTTGGGTGTGGCAGACATTGTAGGATTTTTAATTTTTTGATTCATGGGAGCAGGCGCGGCAGGATTTTTAATTGTTTGCTTCCTCTCCCCATTGCTTCTACCCGGTGCCATGGGGGTGCAGCAGATCACGGAGTCTGAGGTGAGGCACCTGACACAGGACCTCGAGGCCAAGGATGCGGAGCTTAGGGCCAAGGATGTGGAGCTCCGTGAGCTCAAGGAGGAGAGGAGTGCCATGCTCCTCCGGTATGTGCGGGAGTTCACGGAGCTTCAAAAGCGACAGGCGTCAACCACAATGATGCTCGAGGCGTTGGCGGCGTTGCTGCAGAAAGCGGGAGATACGATAGGCTGTCAGGGGAGCCGGCTGGAGCGTGAGCAGGCCGATCGTGACGAGGTCCGGGATCGCCTCAGCCACTTGGTGGATGAAGTTTCCACACACGTGTTGCGGCTGTGCGATGCCTACCATCGTGCCAGCACGACCATGTCGACCGTCGGGCTAAACCCGTTCGACCACCCCGTCGACTTCAATGAGCTATGGCTTCCTGACCTAGTCTCCTTCTTCACATATATCTCCAAGGAGCTGAGCTATCTCCGTGCGATGGAGGGGGCAGAGCTAGACAAGGAGGGGTTGCGGGCTGCCATCGCCATTGCCGGGCGAATCCTCTCAGTGCTCTGTTACCAGAATCCATTCATGCCATTGGACGCCGTCTTTGACGAGCTAGCTCCCATCGATCGGGAGCGGGCTCTGCGGGCCGTTGCACCCTGCATCACCAACGTCGTGCGCCTCAAGAAGCAGAGGGACTTTGGTGGTGTTTAGGCGTCCTCTACATGGGCATGTCCATGTCTCGACGCAACATGACCGTTGGATCAAACTCAGATGGTCTAGATCAGTCACTGTAGCACAAAGCGTGTGGGTGTTTGGTTACATTCTCATCTCAATATATTTGTTCGCTCTTCATGTATTTGTGTTAACCTACTAGTGTGGACGCATGCACCCTTCATGCACTCTGCCAAACACCCAAAAGTGGGTCGAGAAGGGAACTTTTGCTCCCATCCCGTGCACTCTTCATACACCATGCCTAACACTGAGTCGTCGTGCTTCATATGGTTCATGTTTCGTGGAGTACTCTAGCACCGTACTCTCCGTGCGTTGTAGACCTAGTTCTGTTGACATTGATCTCACCGTTCATTCTCGACTGGACAGTCCAAAAAGCGGTACTATGTTACATTGCTGTTCATATAGTTGACATGCGCACAACATCATTTGTATCGTCATATCTTACTACACTAGCAACAAGATTATGTAGTACTGACATATGAAGCACTGCACATGCCTAGTAGTAGGAGCACTCTGTATGTTCAAGTGGCTACCCTGTTTCGCACACCTCCATCATAAGAGTGGAAACACTTGTTGTAATCATTTTTTCCTTCAGAAAAAATAGTGGACTCGCTCTACCGTGCGGATCCTCCTCGACAGTCGTCGGGAACTTTGCTACTCACTTTCACTGACGTGTGGGACAACCATCATCAGGGTCCACCAGCCATGCACTAAATTACTCCGTATTAGAGTGCCCAACTGCATGGTAGACTACCCCAATCGAAGCGTCGTAGTAATGCCCAATGAGCCGTCAAATCACAAAACCCCCTCCTTTCCAGTAGTAAGTTGGACAGACCAAGCAACCATCATTTCACTCTTGTCTGTCAGCTTCTTCTCTACCCAACCCTCGATTCTCCCTCATATTTTTCCTCATTTCTTCAAGAAAACCCCGACCTGCTTCTGCCATTGTTCTTCTCTCCCAAAGAAGGAAAGGTGAGCGCATCAATGGTGTTGATTCTGGCCAAGGCCCGATCTTGCAACCCCGAGACTGATCCTATTACTCCCTCTTTGTTCTTATTTTGGGTTTGTGATTATGGTTTCTTTTCTTTTATTTCTATTTGATAGTTTCTTGATGGACGCTGGAGCACCGGCCGAAGTGATGTCTATGGCTCTGGAAAAAATCGTCGAGGCTCATTGTACGAAGAAGCGCAAGCACCCCACCGAGACTACCGCAGACAAGCTCAAAGCCATCGCCCTATCCAAGCCCCCCTCTCCGGGATCCCTCATTAAGCAGGTCCAGGTAATATCTCTTCTTGGTGATCTTTTTCTCGATCTTAATCGTGTTTTTTATCTAACACGCAGTACTAGTACTAGTAGTACAACTTTCTGGGTGATCTTGCATGTGATTTTTGTGTGCCAAATGGCAGTTCTAAATTCCTCTTTTGACCAAAACATGCGAGAGGTTGACATTGATTTCTTATAGATTACTTTTAACTACTTTATGAACATCAATGCTACCTTTGTAGAGGGTATATTTGCATCAGTAACTTGTGTTATGGATATTGCAAGTAATCCCTCTGTTCTCATGCCTTTGAAGACATGTTCTAGTGTCTTTGTTCACTCATTTCTGTGCGTATTGTTGTCATATATGGAGTAAAATATCAAAAATCATCTTATATTTTTGAACGGAGGTAGTAATAAAATATTTTTTTGTTTGAATTAGAACCAGGTCCACGGTGGAGATGAAGTTCTCAAAGTCATGCCGTGTGAACTGGAAGACCTGAGGATAAGTTCTACTGCTAAACTATCCAGCTGATGTGTCCTTGTTGCCACGTGTCCTGAACTAGTGCTTTCTTGTAGCATTGTTGTTAGGCGTGTTCTCGAGAAGGTACTTGACCACAAAAATTTCCTGGCTGTGCGTTCGATTACGAAGGGTGTGGTTCTTGTAAAGCTTCCCGACAAATCGGATGCGGCTTGTCTTCATCGTCATGTTTATGAGTGGAAAGACCACTCTCTTAGGTTCTCCAAGGTTGAGGAGATGGTGATGGTGCCGGTAGACATCTCTCGCGAAGTCCATGGCCTAGTAAGTTATGCGGGGTTCAGCCCGTAGGTCGGTGGCAAGAAATAGTCTGCAGAGTTTAGTTAGTGCAACTTTGCTTGTCTGTAGTAAGTACTATTGTTCAGTACTTGATTTGTGTTTGTGAACCCTATATTGTTTAGTACTGCCGCTTTTGGTGTGTGGTGAGTCCTGAGAATAGTCTATGTTAATGTCTGTCCACTCAATTTAGTCTGTATATTTTGAAGTGTCCAGATCACCTTTTTTGTGAGGACGGTTTATCAATTATGGTTATCGCACCCACCAGGATTTCCAGTCCCATGGATGTTCGGTCCATACGATTTGTCACGACCTTTGGACTGTCCTGCTTGTGCGAGTAGGCGGGGCCCCTGCATGCCACCCGCAGTTGGACAATCAAGCTTCTGTTTAGTACTTCAGCATAGTGATTTCCTGGTAAGGATTCACTCGTGTCAAATCAAGTAAATCTTATTGATTTACTGTCTAAATCTTATTGATTTAATGTCATGTTTTCTTTCTTTTCCCGCAATTTTACGATGCAGGTTTTCCCTTGTGACATTCATCACAGAATAAACCGTTTGGTTTGCTCTATGATGGATATTTTTGCAGGTTTCACTTCTTGTGTCGTGTCAGTAACGAAGGCACTGTCCATCACTTATATTACTGGAAAAAATTGGATCAGTCTGTTGTCTGAGTACAAGATGAATCCCTATGATGAACTGCAGTTCGGTTTAACAAACACGCCATAATTAGTCCTTGTCGCATTTAAAAGAAATGAAGAAAAAGACTGGATCACGGTCACGGAGCCTAGTCAAGTTATCAAGCTGATCATAGAAGATCAGACACGATCGCCGCTATCTCGCACATCGGTACCACCTTCAGCAATGGATCGAGCACTGGTAGTTGTTGTTGCACTAACAGTGGCGACAACTCAGTCCGATCCAGCTGAGGATTGGGCACCGACCGCGTCAGCGGATCAGGCTGATCTACCGGAGGATCGGGCATCGACACCGGCACCTGCTCCGACACCAGCTCTACAAGGAGCACCATCTCCGGCAGCAGCAGCGACACTACCAGTCGCACCGGCACCTGCAACGGCTTCGGCACCTACACCAACACTTGCACTTGCATCTGCTCCGGCCCGTGCAACGGCAACGGAACCTGCATTTGCACCGGCAATAGACTGGGCTACAGTTCACACTTCATATACCAAAGTCCTTACAAAAACCGACATGTCCACCTTCTTGGTAAGCATTGGTCGCCCAAGTGCTTCGTTCTTTTTTCTTTCCATGTTGTTTCACATGATTCACTGTGTTTATGTAACTGTTTGTGTATGTCTTCTTTTTTGTAAATAGAGAATTCCTAGAGCAATGAGGGAGTCGTTCAACAATCTGGGCGACCGTGGCCAAGTTTCTCTTACCATGCGCAGCCTTGGTGTGAATGAACCTGCTCAATATACTGTAAGTACAAAGGATGGTCGCATGATGATTGATGCTAAAGGATGGTCAAGGTTCAAATCTAAATCATATCTTGCCGTAAGGGGATGATGTCAAAATTGAACTTTCTCGGCAAGGAGAGCTGGTCCAAATCAACTTTGAAATACTTTAGTAGCAGCACGCAACTGCCGAACTGATCTATCCTCCAAGAGATTTTAATGTAATACTCTGGCATGGTGAAAAAAGTGTCCTGTGTGTATAAGTAGTACGATAGTATAGTTGATAGAATTGCAACTCGGATTTCTTGTTCGGAACTGTCATTTGATTTCATTCCAAAAGCTACCAAACATGCAGGCCCACCGGCCTATGGCCCAAAGTCCAGAATTGTGAGCCTGTCTAAGTATTTCTCAGCTGAACCCCCATAATGCCCGTGCATTGCACGTAACATCAACATGCATTTGTATGAGTATTTTATCTTGTGAGAGAAAAGGATGAACGAGGGAAGACCTTATTTGAAAATGTGGAGAGGTGTGTGGGTACCTTTTTGCAAAATTGCCATAGTTTCCTTCCTATCCGCCAGATATAAATCGCACAGCCTATATTGCAGGATGGCAGGCACACCATCATCACGAACTCATCTATACCGTGTTAAAAAAAACTCTGTTTTTTATAATTATATATGTTATATATATTCCCCTTGATTTTTCTTATGTATAAAGTTTTGATATAAAAGATCTTTATATTTCTTTACAGAGGGAGTACATCTCTGTCAAAAATATATTTATATGTAACTAGTTACTCCTGTCTTTCTACTTCCTTTCGCTGATATGTGGGGCAGCCAGCAACAGGGTCCACGTGCCATATGCACCAAATTAGAGTGCACAACTGCACGGTAGACACACCCCGGTCGTAGCGCCGCAGTAATGCCCATAGAGCCGTCAAATCACAAAAAAAAACCACCTTTCCAGCTCTAACAGTAAGCTGGATGGACGAAGCGGTAATATTTCACTGGGCCTGAATCCCCTTCTCCCTCGTCTGCTTGTTCAGAGAAAACCCCCGCTCGGTGATTGCATAGGGTTTTCTCATGGAGAATCTGGTACGAATTCTTCATCCATCCCTGATAAATCCAAGTCCCTTGGTTGCGGGTACTCCTAGGATGGCAGCCGCTGCCGTTGATGCATTTTTCTTCCTACTGAATCTAGTGTGTCTCATTTGCAGTGCCCAAAGTGCGAGGGCCCTATAGGTTTCTGTGCCCTCAGCGAGACGCCACACTTGTTCCTTCTCATCCTAACACAGGATTTTAAAACGCGCACATTATGTTCCTAGAATCCTCTTTTCTATCTGGGTGAGTTTGTTTTTTTTGAACATGTTGTTGACTAATTTGGAAATTTGGATTGCTATATTTGGATAAAAGGTACTAGTACCATGGTCAACACTGACGTGAAGGAGGAAATTATTTCTAGATTTGGATATAGGGAATACATTGTGTTCTCATATTATTTTTCCTGCAGTGCATTCCTTGCTCTGCCAGAACACATGTACTCAAGATGCTCGGCCTTGCCATAACTGAATACACCAGTTTAATGGTCACAGTGAAGACAAGCCATGGATATAAGTTTCGAGTTGGGTTGATGAACCAAGAAGATCGATGCTTTCTTTATGGCCGAACTTGGATAAACTTTCTCAAGTGTTACAGACTGAAAGTTGGCGCACGAATGTTGATGGAAATAGCAGAACATGGTCTCATCTTCACTACGATCCTCCACCCCGACGTCGTTCCAATTGTTCATCCATGTTAGTTTTGTATCTGGTTCTTGCTTCTTGCCTCGATTACTTCTTAATCCACCTATTCTGTCTAACTAATCACAATTTAACTTTATAAGTAGCAATGAATCTCTCATGAAGATACTACTTCTAACTAATATTTTCTTATAATTGGTGGCATGTGTAGGTTTTTTCAGAGTTAAGCAGGCTACTCGTTTGTTATTCTATAAGAACTCGACTGTTACTCATGGCTGAAGTCGACTTGGATGACATCCACATGTTCCTACATTTTATTGATCGTCTTGAGGTCCTTGTGGGGTGTTTCAATGGTGGAAGCCCAAGTGGGATATGTGTGCCACTTCTGCACTCGTTGAACATGTCCAACTGTGTTGAGAAACTTATGGTATGAGCTGTTTTCTATTGTATATGTTGTTCATAAACTCTTGCTTATGCACAGTTTTATAGCTGAGATCTTCTTGAAACAAGAACTGCCCAGGTCTATTGTTCCTATACCGATGCCTGACCATGGTCGGGTCAGACTTGCGCTTGGTCACAACATGATGTTTATGTCGACCTATTCCATTCCCCTTGGAGGTGAAAATATACTTATTCATGGGTGGTCTCAAATAATGAAGGCCCGTCCATCTTGGAGAATAGGACAGAAGATTATGTTCCTCCTTTTCCATGGCTCTAAAGCGAATATCTTGTTTATTGACCACATTGCAAAATGAAGCCGCTTTCAGCAGGTTGTGGATGCGTGGGGTGGCGCCTGGGCCTTGTCTTGGGGATTGGCGGCCTGACCCTTTGGTTAACTATAGGCAAAGTAGCATTGTTCGAGGCGTTCTTTGTACGGTTGAACCTGTATAAGTACTCATACTGTTTTCAGCTATGGTTGTTAAGTGCCCCTGCTGGTTTCAGTTAAGGTTGTTAAGTACTCCTGCTACTTTTACAGTCTGTCATGTTTCTTAAGTCCTATCTTCCTCCAGCTGCCAAAACCAAACCAGCGCCGGCGGGGCCGCCTGCTTCCGCCTCCCACGGCTGGCTGCGCCTCAGCGCACGCATCACTGCCCCCACCGTCTCCTAAATCATTAATGCCAACCTCTGAGGCCTCACCGTCGTCCTCCGCACGCTTTGCTGCGCTTGTCGCGGCACTGCCCTCTCGCTTTGTCAACATGGTCAACAAACAAGAGGAATCGGCAGAGGACTGTACATGGAGAGGATGACAGTAGGGGCCCACCATGTCCATGGCCGGACGCAAGGAAGTTCCTCATTTTTTGTTATATATATATATATATACTCCATTGTCAGCGTATGGAAAAACAAAATGCTTCCTGCTAGTGGTTTCCTAACATCTGGGACCCACGACATTGTCAGCGTATATAGTCAATAGACAAGAGAACATCACAAGATCGGCTGACACCTGGGACGTAGCTACTCGAGCAGTATTTTTTTTGTTATTGTTGAGACGGAGCAGGGTTTCAACTAGGCTGTGGCCCGTCTAGCCCAGGCTTATATTTTATGTTCAACACATGACCAGCCTAGCTATTTTTTGTTTGTGAAAATGAGCCCAGTTTATTTTTTCTAAAGAATACCCAATCCAGGCCTACTTATTTTTCTACGCCCTGATGGGCTGCAATTCTTTCAAGACGCCTGCAAATCTTGAAAGAATTATGAAATGGGTTGTAAATATAAAAACAGATGACAAATTGGCAATTACTTTATAATTTTTGAATTTTTTTTTCACATTTTCAGATTCCAATTTCACTAAGCTTTAACCTAATTCAAATATATATTCAAAGTACTTTAAATCTGGCTCGACATTTCCGTATTAAAAATAGTTTGGAACCCGTAGAAATATGTGAAATTTGATTTAAATTTTTAACCCTGGCCCTGGCCAACAAAAAAACGGACTGCAATAAATTGCATAAGAAGTTGCAATGAGCTATATATAGATTATTAAAAAAAGGGGAATGGTCTGACTTGTGGGCCTATTAAGTTCACGCGTATGCAAGATTTTTTTTGCTTATTATATACGACAACAAACGATTCTAGCAGACATAACCGTTGGATGTCAATCCAACGGCCGTCGTGTTTCTTCAATCTCCGATCTTCTTGCTCCAGCCACCAAATCCAGCGCCGGCGGGACCGCCTGCTCCCGCCTCCCGTGGCCGGCTGTGCTGTCGCGCAAGCCTCACCGCCCCCTACTACTGCCAGTGCTAGCCAGGCCATCCCTCTACTCACCCACATTCCTTCACTGTTGTGGCTTCGCCACCTCCGGGTCATTCCCTTCCTGGGTCTCGCCGTCGTCCATCGCGCCGGTGTTCTCAGCACGGCGTGGTCAACGTTGTCAACAAATGACAACATCGGAAGATGGACGTACATGGAGAGGCTTACAGTTGGGACCCACATGGTACATGGCCGCACACAAGCAAGCACCTCCTTATTACGCCAAAAAGAATGAATACTCCCGCTGATAGCTAGGACCCACTAGCTATATCTTCCCACGCAAGGAAGTGCCTCCTTATTACGCACAAAAAATGAATACTCCCCCTGCTAGCTGGGACCGACCATAGTGGGAGGCTGACTTGCGGGCCTACTAAGTTGATGTGGACGGAGGGCTTTGTCAACTTAGTCAACAAACGATTCTATCACCAATGACCATTGGATTGTTAACATCCAACGGTCGTCCTGCTTCTTCAACCTCTGATTTTCTTGCTCCAGCTGTCCAAACCACCGCGTTCTCTTGCCTCCTGTGGCCGGCTGTGCTGCCGCGGAGGCCTCATCGCCCCTACTACTCCCACCGCTAGCCAGGCCCTGCGGCGACGGCAGCCTCACACCGCAGCCGAACCAGTGAACACTCGTACTCCTCTCCGTGTGGGCATCCACTGCCGCGTCTTCCCCGGCTCCGCGTCGTTCCCTTCCTAGGCCTCGCCGTCTTCCACCGCCTTGGTGGTCTCGGCGCGGTGTGGTCAATGTGGTCAACGAACGAATTCCATCGGAAGAGTACGGTAGATTGAGAGGCTGACAGCTGGGTCCATGGCCGCAGCAAGGAAGTGCCTCCTTATTACATGCAAAATAATTATTCCTCCACCTGACAGCAGGGACCCACCGGACGGGCCACTGTATTTCACGAAAAACATGTTTCCCCCTGACAGCTGGGACCCACCAGCTTCATCTTCGCACGCAAGGAAGTGCGTCCATATTACGGGCAAAAAAATGATTCGCCCCCCTGACTGTTGGGACCCCCAGCTACATCTTCGCACGCAAGGAAGTGCCTAACAGTCGGGACCCACCCGGTCGAAGCATACGTAGTGTTGTCATTCTGGTCGCGAACGTGTATGTACGTACTGGTCGATGTAGAGGAGCGCACGTATGGTAGTAGAGGCGCACACGTGTCGTAGTAGAGGCGCGCACGTAGCATGTACACGTACGTATAGCGGCCAGGGTGCAAGAAATTAAATACGTCCATGTACGTACATACGGGCGAGGTCTCGAACGCCTACTCGCGCATATGTATGGCCAGGGCTCGTGTACATGGCTGTGGCTGGGTCAGAACGGAGAAACTGCATCGTCATCATGTTCATGGGGAGGCAACGGAATGCGTCGTGTTCATCGGGAGGAAACGGAACGCGTGCTGTTCATCAGGAGCCAATCGGCTTGGATGGAACAGTCGATGGAAACGAGGCCTGGCATACCGTAGAACGGAGGACATGGCCTTGTGTTCGACCGGCCACGGTGGAAACGGGGTCTTGTTCATCGGGAGGGGTCTGGCGTACCGCAAAACGGAGGAAACGAACCTCCTACGGTGGAAACGGGGTCCTGTTGATCGGGAGGGGTGTGGTGTACCGCAAAATGGAGGAAATGGACTTGTGTTGGAGCGCTACGGTCGAAACGGGGGTCCTATTCATCGGGAGGGGTGTAGTGTACCGCAAAACGGGACTCCACCGGATACTATTCATCTCTATCGTCGACCTCCTCCAGCCTCCATGGGCTACAATTGAGCCACTGTCGACCTCCTCCAGCCTCCACCTACGACTGTTCATCCACGGGCTCGTGTTCATCCAGCTTCCACCGTGCGCTCTGTCGTGGTTCTAAGTCTGACAGTAGAATGGGGGGTAGGTATGAGGAAGAAAGATCCTAGCTATGGTGAAGTTGTGCACGCAAGATTTACGAGTTTAGGCCCTTCTCAGAGGAAGTAACAGCCCTACGTCTCGATGCCCGGAGGCTGGTCGATTGGATTATGCGTGAAGTTACAGGGGGTGCGAACCCTTGTCTCAGTGGAGGGTGTGGCTTATATAGAGTGCGCCAGGACCCCAGCCAGCCCACGTTACAAGGAGTTCAATGTACATTAAGAGGGGACGTTACTGGTAACGTTAGCATTGAAGTGATAGAAATGGCCCTTAAGTCTACGGAGTGAACGCCTGACCGTTGCCATCCAGAGTGACCTTAGATCTTCTGTAATCAGAGTGGTTTCTGATGTGGTCGAATGATTATATCTTTGTCGACTAGAATTGGGTTATCTAAGTGGAACCATGGTTGAGTGAGTTGTACATTGAGGTGACTTCAGTCGGTAGAATTTGTTATCCTTTAAATGTCTTTGACAGTAGGGCAGTGTCCTTGGGAGGGGTGCTTAGATCAGGTTTATTGTCCTACCCTAGGTACATGTCATCGTCATTAGCCCCCGAATGGTTCTGGGTCCGAGTGGAGATGGAGTTGAAGATGGTTCCGACCCAATCACTACTAGGAAAAGGCCTACTAGTGGCGCACCAGTTTTGCCTACTAATGGCGCACTACTGGTGCGCCACTTGTACCACGCCACTAGTATTATATACTAATGGCGCACCATGGGTGCGCCATTAGTATCAGGTATACTAATGGCGCACCATGCCATGCGCCATTAGTATAGACCAACATGCGCCATTAGTATGCCTCCCAGGGGGCCATATTTACCCATGTGCTTTGGCATACTAATGGCGCACTGTGGGGTGATGCGCCATTAGTATCCTTTGGCATACTAATGGCGCACTGTGTAGTGATGCGCCATTAGTATCCTTTGGCATACCAATGGCGCACTTTGAGATGATGCGCCATTAGTATGAATATTAGGTTTTATTTTTTTTACTTTTCTGATTTTTGCACAGGTTACAAAATATATTATTGGACAGAATATAGACAGCACCACACAACAACAGCAGATTCATCGAATACAATAGAAGATTAGTCTCCGAATACAATTCATCATATTAGTCTCCGAATTCAAAAGACCGAACAAAGATAGAACATTACAAGTCTCGAGACCGCGAGTAGCGAGTTTGTCTTCACATTACAAGTCGATATCGATCATCTAAACTACCATCACATAGAAGAGAGCTGCGGTCATCACTATGAGCATTATCGCGATGAAACTGGTCTTCATCCGGTTCCTCCAACACTCCCTCCTCTCTCCCGCTAGATAGCGGGCATATCTAGATTCCGCCTCCGCCCTAGTGGTGTACCCTTTGTAACTGTTACCATTGAAATGGTGAACCTATCTCCGACACTCCTCCCAGTCATCGTAGACTCCGGGAACCTTACCCTTGTACATGACATACGACGGCATCTCTATGCACAAGCCAAACAACAGACAATACATGAGCAATATATAATTATGCAACAAAAGGATCGGAAGAGAAAAGCAAGACAATAATAGCACGATTCATGGTCCTACTAATAAATAGCATCGATTACATCTAAGTTGAACGACTGTCCAAACCAAAGAGACATACAATTCATTAAAGTTTAATTACAACATGAGCCAATCAATGTTTCAGAACTACACATAGCATCACTACTTTCGACTCGACATGGGACCGGAGCATGGATGAAGCCGCCGTCTGTCGTGATGGTCATGAAATCGCGGGCGTTGTCAGCCTGCATTTGTAGCGTTGTGTCTATCTCACTGTTGGACGGTTGATATCTGAGGTAGAACTGCCCCGAGGTATGAAGGACATCTTGATGGATGATTTCCGCAAACTCCGACTAGATGCGAAAGAATTCTTGTCTGATGTCCGCGTCCTGGATTGCCGACAAGCTCGCGGCCCAATCTTTGAGATTATCTGGTAGCAGAAGGTGATGATGGTCCCGTACGATCGCCCGCATGTGATGGAGGGCGTAGTAGGCATCCTTCTGACCGCTAGGCGGCTGCTTGATGTAGCAGAACTTAGTATTGTGGGCAAACACGTGCCTGCCGTACCTACGAACTAGCCAGGTGAAGGTGCCTCCATACTTGGCGTAGCCGGGGAGAACATCATCAAGAACTTCTTGATATTTGTGTAGTCTATCTTGGAGTCACGTTTCGGGTTGAAATACGTGGCCATGGAATATTTCAGGCTTAAGAGGATGAGTGTGCAATGTGTGTCACTGCACAGAACACGGAATATTAGAAAAAAACGATCGAAATCTAAGAAATCATATGTTACGGGGCGTTTAAGGGATGACTTACTCAAGAAAGTAAGACACGAGGAAGTTATCCTTATCTGGGTTTGCCAGAATGACGCCTTCGAGGTGTGAACTCGCGACTTGGTGGTCCCCAGCGCTGCCCAAGAGCTTGGCACGCATGTAGAAGGGGTTGACTATCACGATGTCCGGGGTCTTGTCTCTAATGATCCGCATCTCCATACTCAGCGAAAACAGCCGAACGAAGGTGTAGTGCAGCGGATGAAGGTTAAACATAGCAAAGATGTCATCAAACCGCAGGACGATTGTACCCCCGATGGCGCCATCCACAAGGACCTTGCCCTATGGCACCTTGGCCAGGAAAACCGGGTATGCCACATCATTCTCTCTGAGACACCGCTTCTCCAAAGAAAGAACACTGTCATGCAGACTCCGCATAGCACTGGTTGCAGCATTGAGCATATTTGTCGGTAGCATTGCCCTACCCGCCACATGCACCCTCCTCGAGATATCCTTAGGTGAAGGTGGCCCGTCCTGAGCACGGATCGTACTCGGTGCCGGCTGGCTCGCACCGACGCCCTTTTTAGCCTTTCATTTCTGTCCCTTCTTCTTGATCTGCTATAATGGGACCGAGTTCTGCTCACAGACCGCCTTCTTGAGCGTGTTGGGGCTAATAATATTTCACACCTCAGCTATCTGAGGCTCAGTGAAGGTGGCAGCTGGAGGCGTCTCTAGAGAACTGAACGCCAGACGACGCCTGTTGCAATTGGGTTTCTCCGCCGTACCAGCTAGATCGAAGTCGTCTTGGTTGGGTTCTTGAGAAGGAGGCCTACAGAACTCGTCACCGTACCCATGTTCGGCAAAGTACTTCTCGACGTTGGTAAATGTACCATCGTCGTTGTCGTCGTTGTCCGGATCCTGTGCCATATGCATGTCCGGATCCTGTGCCATAGGGATGTCCGGCATGTCCGGTAGCGTTGCGGCATTCTTGCCATGGCTTGGCGCCGGCACGACTGGCGGTCTTGTCTGTGGGGTGGTTTCCCCCGCCCCCAAATGAATATGGCTCTTCGGCCAAAGCAGGGGCCAGCTTATGCAGGCGCTGAGGGTCATCTCATCTTCTTCGTCGGCCCTAGCGGGTCGAATCGGAGGTAACAGCTCGTCGCAGCATGGCAGCACCCGAACCACTTCAACCCTATACACTGTGGGTGGCATCGGATTACCGTGGAACACGGGGTTGCCCGGTTGAACGATTCTGCCCTTGGCAACATCGACCAACTCGCCACCCACGAAGTGCAGGAGAGTGCAAGGAAGGTCGGCGGTGCCCTGCGAAAACATACAGGGCGTCAGGGATGCCTAGTCAAAGGCAAGGAGATGAAGTCATCGGCCGAGAGGCTTAGTTACCGTGATGCCGCTGAGCTCGGCTAATGTCGAGGCACCGCCAACGGCGGGCGTGCAACTGACGGAGGGGCCGCTTGCTGGCGAGGTGCCGGACGGCGTACACCCGAGTGCATTAAGCTCCAATGCCCGTGCCGGCGCCGGAGACACGAATACTGCCTCTATCGGAGACACCAATGGCACCGCCGGAGACACCAATGGCGCCGCCTACGTGTTGTGCGAGTTGTTGGCTGTGAAGCTGGGAACCGGGGGAGGCCCCTGTTGGCTGCCGGCAATCCACGTCATCAGCCCATGAATCAACGGAGGCACCATGGCGTTGAGCGTCGTTCCCAGTTGTTGTTGCACTTGCTCTTGGATAATCTCTGGAATCCGCGCCACTTATGCCTTGAGTGCTTCAACCCCGCGCGACTGGCTTTCCGAGCTGGTCTTTTTCTCCTTTCGCCCACCAGCAGTATAGTATGACGACCATTTTGTGGACAAGCCTTTGCCGGCCACACGACCAGCTGACGTCGGCTTACTGAGCTTATCCTTGTTTTTCATTACGTTCAATGCCCAATTTAAAGGGGTGTCGAAAGGGGAGCTCTGAGACGACCCCGCGCTACTGCTTTGATTGTCCTGCGGAAGAACGTGAACCATTTAGAAATATTGGGGATTAATTAGAATGCAACCATATGGAGCTAATTATGTGGGGGTGTATTCCTTACCAGAACAAGCTCAAGCACCCTGGTCTTCGGATCCGTGGTAAGCTCCTTTGTTACCGGGTCCTCCTTGTACCGGGCCCTGAGAAAGTTCCTGGTTTGCTTGTCACGGTATTTCTCTAAGTGGGGCGGTAGGCCTTGCTCGGCATGCTCCGCGTCCTCCTTGTCCCATATAGGCTCCGCCACTCTGTAACCGCCGGGATCGAGTTGGTGGACCCCTAAGTTCAACTTCCGCATTTCTTTCCCCCACTGACTTGATTCGGAGGTTGCGCTGCTCTCGCACTTGATCTTGAACTCCTTGTAGTCATCTTTGCTCATCAAGGATATTTCGCCTTGATCTTCTCATACCTAGCACCTTTTTCAATCATTGCCTTCACCGTGCTTCTCCAAGTAGACAGGGTCGTGCTCATCCTCGTGAGGGCGGCATTGTTCACTTTATTCCCTGAGAGGCGTGTGTTTGCATAGTCAGCGGGGAACTTGTATCGTTCGTGCAGCTTCGTGAAGAGGAAGCTTCGCAAATTCCCTCGGTCCTTATGCCTTAGGTTCTCGGTGTTGATCGAGATGGTGCTCCGGAGAATGCACCCGAGCTGAACCGAGTACCCCTTGACTACTTCTTTGGGCGCCGTCGGATGCCCGTCGGAGTTCACTTCAGTAAATTCCTCCTTGACGGTGCCGAGCATGCTCGGGCGCCGGTCCTTCCGTTGCCTCTTCGGTTGGCTGCCATCTATGCGTGCGCCGCCATCATCAGTGGTGGCATCCGCGGCGCCATCATCAGTGGTGTCATCCCCGACGCCACTAGGGGTTGTGTAGTCAGGATCGGTGTCTTCCGCGGCGTCCTCATAGCGGTGAGGTTCTTCCTCCAACTCCTGGGACAGCTCCCAGAATTGCTTGCCGCCCGAACCGCCAGCCTCATCATTGTGGGCCATGTTTCGCTCTAAATAGGAAAAAAGTTTGGTCAAAAAGTTGGTTATTGTCAAGGAACAAGATCATGGTCTCATCATTTAGGGTTTGTCGACACTGAGGCATCCTAAAAGCTAAGCTTTTATCATTTAGGGTTTGTCAACGCCGAGGCACCCTAAAAGCCTAAGCGTACATCATTTAGGTTCTCATCGACACCGAGGCACCCTAAAAGCCAAGGTTTCATCATTTAGGGTTTGTCAACTCTAAGTTGGGCCTAATCACTTGGCTCTATTGCCACCTATGGTTGAATGCAGCAAGAATAAAGGGGCAGTTGATCCTACTTAATTAAGTACAAAGATACCCCGGCCCATGCATTAGTAGCAAGTACCCCATATGTCCGATTTTTAGCAAAGTCATGCTAAAATTCACGGAAAATTTCAGCATGACGTTTGCTGAAAATAGGACATATGGAGTACCCGAATTTGCCGGAACGGAAGTTAATCGACATTCCGGCAAACTCAAGGGCCTCTAGGGGTACCTGCAAAATCATCATGACACGAAGGTCGGAGACAAAACCCAGCAAACTAGCACCACAATGTGCCTCTACTTTCATATGGATGAAAAGGCCACAGACCATATGGTCCTCTGCTTTCATATGGACAAAAATCAGCTCAACTTATGTGAGCTTCCATTCTAGATCTAATAGGTCACCCAACAAAAAATCATCAATAGTTTAGCAAGTCTGTACAAACACAAAAAGAATAGAAAGTTTGCTGCCTATTCAAACATAGAAACAAAACACTACTTGAAACTTCTGCTACATTTGGACCATGGCAATTTACTTTCATGGAGCATGTGCATTGAGTCCAGAAGCAAAGACTCTATAGTGAAATGAAAAAAACCTTGGAAATATATTTATGATAACTCTGAATGGATCAGAAGGTGCAGATGCACTTGTAAAAAAAGGTATGCATTTGCAGCAGCTTTGTTCTGATGATGACACCATTCTGTTAAGAAGGCAAGATACACATACATACAAGTAGGAGCTGCAGCTATCAATTGCAATCTGACCACCATTATAACATGTGCCTCCAAAACCTAGTACTGAAAGGTGGAAGCAGGGCAGGAAAAAAGTGCTGCTGATGATGCAGAGATGGCTGGCTGGCTGGCTCCATTGACACACACAATCAATGGGCCTCCCAAATTAAACTGGCCACCCAGCCAGCTAGCTAATGATACTAGCCCATGATTATGCCCTGTTTTTAGCCATGAATTTCTCTAGAGATGATTCATGACACTGCACCAACGGTCAGAGCACATCTCTCTTTTCTTTTTTGTAGCCCAAGGTATCCACCAAATAAGATCCAATTAAAAAGAAAAAATGGAGTTGTCTGCTTAAAAAAAGTATGCCGTCCCAGTGTTGTAAGATGGACCAACTATATCAAATACCACCAGAGATTATAGTTGGTAGCGATAATCAGTATCAAGTTATTCAGAGAAAAGAACATTTTGGGGAGCTTTTTAGCATATTTGTTATGGTTCCTGTGGCAACTCTCAGCTTTCATATTCTAATGATACATGGCCATTGTCATTGAAGATGTCATGAATCATCTCTAGAGAAATTCAATCACCTAGTACTAACAAAACATCCATACATTACTAATGAATTTTGTTTCCCGGTGACAATTAAAACCTAGTACTAAATTTAATAATGAACTGATGATGCAGAGAAGCGTAGGAACAAAACCTAGTACTGAATCAGACTGGACAGATCAAATGTGCTCTTGAGATTGAACGAGATCGATCTAGGGTTTGAGCGAGGCACACCAGGAGACGGCGAAGACGGCGAAGTAGAGGCAGCGGGTGACGCCGGAGACCAGCAACTGCGCGAGGAGGAGCACGAAGAAGGCGCAGACGTCGTAGACGGTGGAGGCGTCGGTGTCATAGAGGTAGTAGGAGCGCTCGTCGTACTCGTCCGGTACCACCTTGCCCTACGAGACAGAGAAAGGGCCGTCAGCCCCGGCGTAGGCGGGGGGAAAGGGGAGGAGGAGGGGTGGGAGGGTCAGGGGGCGTACGGTGCTGCGTCGCTGCTCGGCGCCGACGGCGAGGAGGAAGGCGAAGACGTTGAGGAAGATGAGGAAGCCGCAGAGCGCAAGGGAGGCCAGACGCGAGGTGGCGAACCCGGCCGCGGGCGGAGGGGGGATGGCGAGGGAGGCAACGAAGCCGCGTGGGCTAGCATTAGTCAGCGGCGGGGGCGGCGGGGGTGGGGGGCACGGGGGTGCGGGGGTCGGGGCAGCGGGGGTGGGGGGCGCGGGGGCGGCGGGGGTGTTGTCCGGCGGGGGTCAGGGTGGTGGCGTCGTGGGTCGGGGCAGCGCGCAGGTGGATCTGGCGAGGGAGAGAGGGACGAAGGGGATCTGGCAAGGGAGAGGGAGGAATTAGCTAGGGGGAAGCTTACTAATGGCGCACACCCCGTCGGTGCGCCATTAGTAATCTTTTTTTATATAGCAATGGCGCACCAGCAGGAGGTGCGCCATTAGTAATCTTTTTTTATATAGCAATGGCGCACCAGCCAGAGGTGCGCCATAAGTAATTTTTATTATTATTATTTTTGTTGCATCTAATAATTTTTAAGAAAATGAATATGAATATGAAACAGTAATAATTTTTTTAGAAAAACAATAATAATTTTTTAAAAAATATCATCAAATTTGTTACTTGAAAATATTTATGAATATGAAAAAATATCATCAAATTTATTATTTGAAAATATCATCAAATTTGTTATTTGAAAATATAATCAAATTTGTTTTTTGGACTTTTAGTTGCATTCATTTGTGACGGTGGAGCGGGGAGGATGTGGGGGGTCGGCGGCGGCGGTGGAGCGGGGGAGGGTGCGGGGGGTCGGCGGCGGCGGTGGAGCGGGGGAGGGTGCGGTGGGTCGTCGGCGGTGGTGGAGCGGGGGAGGGTGCGGGGGGTGCTCGGCGGCGGTGGAGCGGGCCGGGGAGGGTGCGGTGGGTCGCCGGCGGCGGTGGAGCGGGGGAGGGTGCAGGAGGTCGGCGGCGGCAGTGGAGCGGGGGATGGTGCGGTGGGTCGTCGGCGGCGGTGGAGCGGGGGAGGGTGCGGGGGTGCTCGGCGGCGGTGGAGCGGGCCGGGGAGGGTGCGGTGGGTCGGCGGCGGCGGTGGAGCGGGGGAGGGTGCGATGGGTCGGCGGCGGCGGTGGAGCTAGCGGGGGAGGGTGCGGGGGGGGGGGGTCGAGATCGAGATGGAGTGGGATAGCGATCGAGATGGAGGGGGGTAGCGATCGAGATGGGGGGGATCGAGATCGAGTGTCCTCATGAATATTCACTATTTTTTCATATTGAATATGAAAAAATATCATCAAATTTGAAAAACTATTCATGAATTCAATAAGTGCCCATGAAATTTAAAAATATTCATGAGTTCAAAAAGTGTCCATGTAATACAATCGAGAAATGAAGACTACGATTTAAATACAATCGATCTTAGCTAGCTATCTGTTCACAATCTTCTTGCCCTTATTTTTCGTAAATGGAGTTCTTCTCTTGAACGGACATCCTTTAGGTAGGGTGGTCCTACTTCTTCTTGTGGTGTATGCTGCTACTTCATCATCGTCGTCATGTTCGATCTTCGGGTTGCTGTAATTGTCGAAGTCTTGCTCATCTGCTACTCCATCCATTCCGATGATCTTCCTTTTGCCTCTCCTCACGACAACACGACTGGGCTTTGACGGGTCGGTAATGAAGAAGCATTGGTCCACTTGGGAAGCCAGTACCCATAGCTCATTTTTCGTGGTGACGTTTGCGCCCGCGGTCTTGGATTTGGCTTCGGGTATAACCATGGTGGTGAAATACCGGTCTTCTTTTAGGACGCTCTTGGCCCATCTGACACGGAACATCGGGACCTTCTCTCCAGCGTAGCTCAGCTCCCAGATCTCCTCGATCCTTCCATAGTATCTGTCCTTGTCGTTACCGGTGTAGGATTCCATCGTTACCACGGAGTTCTGATAACCATCGCTCTTCATGTCCTTGTCCTCGGTGTAGAATGTGAATTCGTTGATATCGTACGCCTCATAGGTCATCAAGTTGTGCTCGGCGCCCTGTGACAAGGCGAATATGAGTTGTTCTTCCGCGGAAGAATCCTCATGTAAAGGGTACGACAGAAGCTTCTGCTTGAACCAACGCATGAAACATGAGTTGTGCTCTTTGATTATATCTCCGTCCATCCTCTGTTGGCCTCGGTCATTGTACGTCTTCTCAATAAAGGTTTTGTGCTCTACCACCCAAGGATCGACCACGTCTATGTGTTGTAGCGCGACTAGGTTTGCTCTTTCATAGTCGCCGAGTCGACCCTCGAAGTCGACATGCATTTTGCGGCGGCCTTCACGGTGACCCCATCTAGCGAGCCTGCCGAGGTGCCTGTTGACGGGCAGACCAACGGGGTTCTCGATGCCTAGATAATTCGTGCAGTAGGAGATGCACTCTTCGGTTAGAAAGCCCCTGGCTATGCTTCCCTATGGACGTGACATGTTGCGAACGTATCCTTTGATGACACCATTCATCCTTTCGAATGGCATCATGCTGTGCGGGAACGTCGGCCCGAGTTGGATGATATCCTCCACGATATGGACCAGCAGATGCACCATAACGTCGAAGAATGCGGGCGGGAAGTACATCTCAAGCTCGCATAGTATCACCATGATCTCTTCCTGTAGCCTTCTGAGTTGCCTCACGCCAACCGACTTCCGAGAGATGACGTCAAAAAAGTTGCATAGGCCAAATAGCGTTTCACGGACGTGCGCGTCCATGATCCCACGGATTGCAACTGGAAGTATCTGCGTCATCAGCACGTGACAGTCGTGAGACTTCATGCCGCTAAACTTCTGCTTCGCTGGGTCTAGGTATCTGCTTATCTTCCCCGCGTAACCGTAAGGAAGTTTCACTCCTATGAGGTAGGTGAAAAACTGCTCGATCTCCTCCTAACTTAGAGTGAAGCACGCGGGAGGGTAGTCATTTCCGGCCTTCTTGGCCTTTTTGCCTTTGCGACGACTTTCTGTGTCCTGCTTTGCCTCATCATCATCATCATCATCATTAGCGTGAAGCTCCTGCCTGATGCCCATTGATTTCAAGTCTGCCCTTGCTTTCGGCCCATCTTTGGTCCTCTCTGGCACGTTGAGCAGGGTACCAAGCAGACTCTCGCACACGTTCTTCGTGATATGCATGACATCAAGGCTGTGAGGCACACGGTGGATCTTCCAGTATAGCAAGTCCCAGAAAACAGACCTCGTTTTCCATACCTTCAGCAGCGGCTCTGGCACCTTTTTCTTCTTTCCCGGCAGTGGGAAATCTTTCCAATTTTTCAACAGCCCGTCTATTTCCTCGCTGCTCCTCGTACGCGGGCGTCTTCGGGGTTCGGTTTCACCATCGAACAGATCCTTGTGTTTTCTCCACGGGTCATCGTTGCGAAGCCACCTTCGATGTCCCATGAACATGGTTTTCGAAGACCCGGGACCTCTATCTAGCTGGCGATACATTGTGTCATCCATGCACCTGACGCACCCAGAAAATCCGTGGACCACCTGCCCCGCGAGATATCTGTAACCGAGATAGTCGTGCACCGTCTTGAGCAGTGCGGCTCTGATAGGGAAATATTCATTCTCTGCGGCGTCCCACATATTGGCTGGCATTTTCCACAGTGTGTCTAGCTCCTCTTTCAGCAGCCCCAGATACAGATTGATGTCATTCCCTGGTTGTTTCGGCCCTTCAATTAGCATGCTCATGTGAATGTACTTCCTCTTCATGCACAACCAGGGGGGAGGTTGTACATCCACACAAACACAGGCCAGGTGCTATGTGTGCTTCTCTGGCTGCCAAACGGATTGACTCCATCGGTGCTCGCGCCCAGCATGATGTTCCTTGGATCGTTCACAAATTCTGGGTCTTCGAAGTAAAACGCTTGCCACTGGCTCGCATCCTTAGGGTGACTCAGCATCTTGTCTTTTTTATTTATCTCTGGATCATTTCCATCATCTTCCCGCTTCTTTCCCTATCCGTGTGCCAACGCAGGAGCTTTGCTACCTTAGGGTCCGCAGAATACCGCTGTAGACGAGGAGTAATCAGAAAGTACCACACCACTTTTCGAGGACCTTTCTTCATATTCTTGTCTCAAGTGACGCCGCACACTGGACATATGGTAGACTCCGCGTGCTCGTCCCGATAAATGATGCAATTGTTCATGCACACATGGTATTTCACGTGCGGTAAATCCAGATAACACACGATTTTATTCGCCTCCTCAAAACTGGTCGGGCACTTGTTCCCCTTGGGAAGACGTTCGTGCCAGAATGACATGTTCTCGTCGAAGCATGCATCGGTCATTTTGTGTTTTACCTTCATCTCCAGAGCCATGAGCGTTACTTTCACGCGGGTATCCTCGGGCCTGCATCCTTCATACAATGGAGTAACCGCGTCTATCTCCAGTTGATCCAGCTTGGCTTTCTCTCGGTCGGCAGCTCTTGCGTTATCCGTCTGCTTGAGAAGCAGCTCTTGAATATGAGGGTCCTGCACCCAGCCTCCATCGTCGTCTGCTCCGGCATCTTCATCATCATGATCATGCCCTTCGTCTTGATCTTCCTCATCATCATGTCCGGCATCTTCTACATGATGACTGTGTACAGCATCACCGTCGTGATCATGTCCTGGAGATTCTGCATCTTCTCGCCCGCCCGAGCCGCGGTGGTTGTCTTGCTGCCCTTCCTCATTTCTTGCCCGACCCCCATGGACGACTTCATAGTCATATTCATCACCTTGCCACCAATAGCCATCCATGAAACCACGCAAGAGCAGGTGGTCCCGCACCTGCCCGGAATCCGGGTCCGCAATAAGGCTCTTCAGCTTGCATCTTCGACACGGACATCTTATCTCCGTCTCGTTCTTTTGAAGCATCTCGGCCTTCGTGGAGCTCAAAAACCTATTCACGATGCCTTCGGTCATTGTGCGGACCATGGTCGCCTGCGGGGTAGAGCAAAACGATATTTTAGAACCAAGAAAAAATTTGGCATGACTTTCCCTAAAAATATGACCAAAAAGAATGCATAGTGCCAAAATTCTCGCCGAAACGGAAATGAATCAACATTCCAGCAAAATATTGGCAAATATCGCATTTCAAATACCGGTACCTGCAAACACAAACATATATGCAACACCACAAACATATGCAACACCACAAACATACATAGATCTAGCCAGGCCACAAAAAGTGCATGTGCACGTTGTTGGAGCGAGCTAGGGAGAAAAAAAAAGTAGATCTACAACATAAAGATAGCTTTCCCCTTACTTACCTATCAAAAAAAGGTAATTTAACCACTTAATTTTGATGAATCTATTGTGCAAATGAGGTGAGGAGGAGGCAGCCGACACAAGCTTGGAGAAGGAGGTGGAGGGAATGAAGTGGGGAAAGTGAGTGTGTAGGTGTGGCTGTCCCATATATCTAGCTGGTCCCAGGTTACTAATGGTGCACCACCCACTCATGCGCCATTAGTAACCCTACATACTAATGGCGCACATGCTGGTGGTGCGCCATTAGTAGTTTTGCAAAAAAATAAAAATAAAAATATATACTAATGGCGCACCGTGGCAGAGTGCGCCATTACTAGTTTAAACTAGTAATGGCGCACTATGCCACGGTGCGCCATTAGTAGTTTTGCAAAAAAAAAGAATAAAAAAATACAGTAGTGGCGCACTTGGTGGTTGGTGCGCCATTACTAGTTAGAACTAGTAATGGCGCACTGTGCTTGGATGCACCATTAGTATGTTTGGAAAAATGAAAAAAAAGTTTTTGTTACTAGTGGCGCACCATGTGTCTGGTGCGCCATTAGTGTCATCCACACTAATGGCGCACCAGCACATGCTGCTCCATTAGTATATAGTAGTGGCGCACCACATGTCTGGTGCGCCATTAGTGTCAATTTCATCTATAGCCCTTTTCCTAGTAGTGAATCTTCATGCTGCGGAAGCATTTTACTTGGGTTGGAGAACCATGCAACAATTTTGACTTCATTTTCAGTCGCCTTGAGCCATTCAGAGGTTGTCGAGTGAATTTTGTTGTAAGCTTCGACTGCTGATACCGCATAAAATCTCTGGTGTGATTGACTGCTCTGCCGTTTCCAGATCTTGCAGGATTCAAAATTTGGGGAAGCATGCGGGGTGGAGAGGGCCATGGTAATCGGAGCGGATTAGGCAAGGGCGCCTCGATCCTCGCGCCACCTTTTTCATCACATACTGCGCACGCGACTGTTGCGGGATTTGACAGGATCGCCTGGACCCACAAGTCAGCCACTAGGGGAACCAACCCATATAAGGCATCCGGGCCGGGGTCTTTGCACAGTGCGCCCCATTTCCCCCTTCTTCCTCTGCATCCACCTCTGCCCTCGGTGCTGCCGCCCAGTCCGAGCTCAACCCGCCGCAATGGGGAAGGACAAGACGGCGGCTCTGGAGCGCGCGAAGAAGGCGACGGCGAAGGCGAAGGGGAAGAAGACGAGCCGGGCAGGGTTGTCTTGGGGAACTGGCCTGCCGCCCGGCTGGATCCAGGGCGACTGGATCCGATCGACGATCCAACGAGAAGACATGGAGGATCTGGTTGATGAGGGGATTGATTACTCACGAATCTTGGCGGCTTCCAGAGGACGAGACCGAGCCGCGACTGCAAGAGGATGAGTGTGTCCTTCTTGCGACCCACGTCGACCGCGGTTTCTCTTTGCCTCCCCATCCTTTCTTCCGGGGTTTTCTGAACTCTTTTGGAGCCCAACTTCATCACTTTTCTCCCAACACAATCACATACCTTGCCGCATATGTGTCCATGTGTGAGAACTTTCTGGGCTGTCGACCGCACTGGGGTCTTTTCAAACACATTTTCACCTGTCGTTCTAAGTCGGTAAAAAGGGGCAATCCGAGTGATGAGAGGACACACGTGATCCAGATGTGTGGAGGTCTGGGGATCCAGATGAGAAATAAAAGCACGTTCCCTGCTATGATTCTTCCCGAGTCAGTCAGGGGGTGGCAGTCGACCTGGTTCTATTGTAAGGACCAACCGACCCCGGGTCAGTCGACTGGCCTTCCCCCGTTTTCTATAGGACAAGTTGAGAAGCCTTCTCCCTTGAGAGTGACTCCAGCTGAGAAAGCGGAGGTGAATATGTTTGTTGAGCGAGTAGTCCAACTTTTCCATGACGGTGTGACTGGCATGGACTTGTTAGAAGTGTTCCTTAGTCGACGCATCTAGCCACTCCAAGCCCGTGACCATCCAATGTGGATGTATTCGGGTATTGAACACAACACTCGGATCCACCCAGAGGAAGTTGACGAGACGACGGTGGCACAGTGGCTGCAAGGTATTACCGACAACAAGGACAACCCCAAGGGGTCTAGGAGGGTTCCTCCACTCGACAACACCACCGAAGCAAACAAGGTCTGACTCTTTTCTTCCGAGTGTTTTTTGCTCTGACATTTTGCTTTTCTCGAAACTGATTGATATCCAATCAACCCCGTATCTTGCAGATTTACACTGACATGTATTCGATGCCCAATGGAGAGTAGGAGGAGGAGGGAGAGGCTAGTGAGGGCGATAGTGGCGACTGGCATTCTGACGGAAAAGGAGACGAGGAGAGTGAGGACTTGAGAAGTGGGGAGGAGGTCGACTCCCTGATAACCCATGAGTATAGGGGATCGCAACAGTTTTCGAGGGTAGAGTATTCAACCAAAATATATTGATTCGACACAAGGGGAGCCAAAGAATATCCTCAAGTATTAGCAGCTGAGTTGTCAATTCAACCACACTTGGAAACTTAATATCTGCATCCAAGTATTTAGTAGGAAAGTAATATGATAGTAGTGGTAACGGTAGCAAAAGTAATTTTTTGGTTTTATAGTGATTGTAACATTAGCAACGGAAAAGTAAATAAGCGAAGAACAATATATGAAAAGCTCGTAGGCAATGGATCGGTGATGGATAATTATGTCGGATGTGATTCCTCATGCAATAGTTCTAACCTAGGGTGACACAGAACTAGCTCCAGTTCATCAATGCAATGTAGGCATGTATTCCTAATATAGTCATGCGTGCTTATGGAAAAGAACTTGCATGACATCTTTTGTCCTACCCTCCCGTGGCAGCAGGGTCCTATTGTATACTATGGGATATTAAGGCCTCCTTTTAATAGAGAAATAGACCAAAGCATTAACACATAGTGAATACATGAACTCCTCAAACTACGGTCATCACCGGTAAGTATCCCGATTATTGTCACTTCGGGGTTAACAGATCATAACACATAATAGGTGACTATAGACTTCCAAGATAGGATCAAGAACTCACATATATTCATGAAAACATAATAGGTTCATATCTGAAATCATGGCACTCGGGCCCTAGTGACAAGCATTAAGCATAGCAAAGTCATAAAACATCAATATCAGAACTTAGTGGATACTAGGGATCAAACCCTAACAAAACTAACTCGATTAGATGATAAATATCATCCAACCCATCACCGTCCAGCAAGCCTACGATGGAATTACTCACGCACGGCAGTGAGCATCATGAAATTGGTGATGGAGGAAGGTTGATGATGACGATGGCGATGGATTCCCCTCTCCGGAGCCCCGAACGGACTCTAGATCAGCCCTCCCGAGAGAGTTTAGGAATTGGCAGCGGCTCCGTATCGTAAAACGCGATGAATCCTTCTCTCTGATTTTTTTTCTCCACAAAAGTGAATATATGGAGTTGGAGTTGAGGTCAGTGGAGCGTCAGGGGGGCCATGAGGCAGGGGGCGCGCCCAGGGGACAGGCGCGCCCCCACCCTCGTGGACAGGGTGTGGGCCCCCTGATGTAGATTCTTCCGCCAGTATTTTTTATATATTCCAAAAATAATCTCCGTTGATTTTTAGGTCATTCCGAGAACTTTTATTTCTGCACGAAAATAACACCATGGCAATTCTGCTGAAAACTGCGTCAGTCCGGGTTAGTTCCATTCAAATCATGCAAGTTAAAGTCCGAAACAAGGGCAAAAGTGTTTGGAAAAGTACATACGTTGGAGACGTATCAACTCCCCCAAGCTTAAACCTTTGCTTGTCCTCAAGCAATTCAGTTGACATACTGAAAGTGATAAAGAAAAAGTTTTACAAACTCTGTTTGCTCTGGTTGTTGTAAATATGTAAATCCAACATTCAAGTTTTCAGCAAAGATTATGAACTAACCACATTCACAATAACATTTAGGTCTCATGTTTACTCATATCAATGGCCTAATCAACTAGTGAGCAATAATAATAAATCTTGGATGACAACACTTTCTCAAAACAATCATAATATGATATAATAAGATGGTATCTCGCTAGCCCTTTCCGAGACCACAAAACATAAATGCAGAGCACCTTTAAAGATCAAGGACTGACTAGACATTGTAATTCATGGTAAAAGAGATCCAGTCACAGTCATACTCAATGTAAACTAATAATAATACATGCAAATCACAGTGGTGCTCTCCAACTGGTACTTTTTAATAAGAGGATGATGACTCAACATAAAAGTAAATAGATATGCCCTTCGCAGAGGGAAGCAGGGATTTGTAGAGGTGCAAGAGCTTGATTTTGAAATAGAGATGAAAAATATTTTGAGCCGTATACTTTCATTGTCAACATAACAACTGAGAGATCTCGATATCTTCCATGCTACACACATTATAGGCAGTTCCCAAGCATAATGGTAAAGTTTATACCTCCCACCACCAACAAGCATCAATCCATGGCTTGCCCGAAACAACGGGTGCCTCCAACGAACAACATTCCTGGGGGAGTTTTGTTTGCAATTATTTTGATTTGATTTGAGCATGGGGTTGGGCATCCCGGTGACCAGCTTTTTTCTCGTGAGTGTGGAGCGGAGTCCAATCCTATTGAGAATAACCTGCCTAGCATGGAAGATACAAACAACCCTAGTTGATACATGAGCTATTCGAGCATACAAAACATAATGTTTATTGGAAGGTTTAGAGTTTGGCACATACAAATTTACTTGGAACGGCAGGTAGATACTGTATATAGGAAGGTATGATGGACTCATATGGAATAACTTTGGGGTTTATGGAATTGGATGCACAAGCAGTATTCCCACTTAGCAAGTGAAGGCTAGAAAGAGAGTGGGAAGCGACCAGCTAGAGGGAGACAATAGTCATGAACATGCACTAAAATTAATCAACACTGAATGCAAGCATGAGTAGGATATAATTCACCATGAACATAAATATCGTGGAGGCTAGGTTGATTTTGTTTCAACTACATGCATGAACATGTGCCAAGTCAAGCCACTCGAATCGTTCAAAGGAGGATACCACCCCATCATACCACATCACAACCATCTTGATAGCATGTTGGCACACAAGGTAAACCATTATAAACTCCTAGCTAATTAAGCATGGCATAAGCAACTATAATCTCTAATTGTCATTGCAAACATGTTTCACTCATAATAGGCTGAATCAGGAATGATGAACTAATCATATTTACAAAAACAAGAGAGGCCGAGTTCATACCAGCTTCTCTCATCTCAATCAGTTCATCATATATCATCATTATTGCCTTTCACTTGCACAACCGAATAGTGTGGATAATAATAATAGTGCACGTGCATTGGACTAAGCTGGAATCTGCAAGCATTCAATACATGGGAGAAGACAAGGTAATATGGGCTTTTTGTTAGATCAACAATAATGCATAAGAGAGCCACTCAACATTTTCATCATGGTCTTCTCCTCTCGACCCCCAAAGAAAAGAAATAAAACTATTTACATGGGAAAGCTCCCAACAAGCAAAAGAAGAACGAGAACTCTTTTTGGGTTTTCTTTTAATTACTACTACTACTACAGGCATGGAAAGTAAACTAGTTAAACGCTACACCTAATTTTTTTGGTTTTTCTTACGATTTTTCAAACACACAAGAAGAAAGCTTAAAAAGAAAATAAACTAGCATGGATTATACAATGAAAAAGTATGAGCACCGACAACTGGCATGAGTGTGTAAACATGAATGTAATGTCGGTGAGAGATACTTACTCCCCCAAGCTTAGGCTTTTGGCCTAAATTGGTCTATGCCCATGGATCAAAGTGGCCCTCCCCGGTGTATGGAGGAGTGTCCTCTGGGTGCCACTGGTTGGCGATCTCCTCTAGATCCCACTGATAGACAGACTGATGGTAAGGATCAAGTGGTGGCTCCGGCTCAGGCTCTGCAGCTCACATCTGGCCCCGGTACGCATGAATGGCCTTAGGCAAAATGAGGTACGTGCCTGAAAATATGTTAAACAAAGAGGGCGCAGGCAAGGTAATAATCTCACAATAATTTTTACCAAATATCAATTTGTACTTAAGTATCTTATTCTTATCCTTAACAATAAACTCATGTGCTAACATAATCTTATAATCTAGAACAATAGGAGGCAGCAACTTTTCCTCTTTCTCAAAATGCCTGATAGGTATGTTAAACTGTGCAGCAAGGCGCGAGGCAAAGATACCTCCCAGGACGGAGCCCTTTGTACGGTTCAGATTTAACCGTTTAGCAACAATAGCTCCTAAACTGAAAGTAGTATCACGAAACATGGCATGGCGGAAAATAACAATATCAGGGGCACTAAGGTTTCCGCAGTTCCCACGACCAATTAAACATCTACTAGCAAATATTGCGAAGTAACACAGAACAGGAAAATGTATGCTAGTGATTCTTGCATTGGAAACCTTCCTAGTTTCCCCGACAACAATCATATCAATAAACCCTTCCACATCGTTATGATGCGGTTCCTCTACGCTGCCCGCAAAGGGTATCATACAGACCCGGCAAAAAACATAAAGTGACATCTCCTTATGCTCATCATATAAATAAAATTCCACCGAAGGTGGTGATCTCCTAGCATGGAAATGAAAATTTTGCACAAAAATATTGGTGAGTAAGAGATACTGTTCACGCCGGTCGTGGAGGAAGTCGGTGAGGCCTGCATTCTAAGCCAAATAATAAAAATCTTCATAAATCTGGCTTCTCTCAAGAACTCATCACAAGGCCATTCACACGGCCGAACCTCCGCAGTACGAGAGAGATTATACTTTGTCTTCTTGTTCTCTTCACTTTGCTTATCCTTCGAGCTTCGGCTCGATGAGCCGCTCAAAAATCTCTTCATCTTTTTCTGAAAATTTCTGAAATTTTAGTAACTTAAAATAAAAGTGAACCAAACTCAACAAGATTGATAGCAACTACTCCTACAAGTTCCTAGAGGCCATATCATGCATTAAAACTACTTTTGACAACATAAATTTGACATGCAAGATCAAGAACAGGGTCACCTAAGCAGCAAAAATTTGCAATGAATAAAGCACTAGAACAAAAACTAATTGGACCATTGGAGGAGTCACATACCGAAGAACAATCCCCCAAAGCAGTTTTGTGAATGGTGCTTTGAGCAAGGAGATCGAAAATGACAGCAAGATGAGTAAGAACTCGGGTTTGAGCTGGTGGGTGATTTTTTCCGGAGCAAGACGAAGTGTGTGGGTGCAAGGATAAGAGGAGGGGACCCACGTGGGGTCCACGAGGCAGGGGGCGCGCCTAGGGGGGTAGGGCGCGCCCTCCACCCTCGTGGGCACATGGTGGGTCCCCCTGGTGTGTTCTCAGTTTCAGATATTCTCAAATATTCTAGAAAAAATCATATTAAATTTTCAGGGCATTTGGAGAACTTTTATTTTTGAGGTATTTTTTATTGCATGGATAATTAGAAAACAGACAGAAAATACTATTTTTTGCTTTATTTAATATAAATAACAGAAATTAAAAGGAGGGTACAGAAGGTTGTGCTTTCTAACTTCATCCATCTCATGCTCATCAAAAGGAATCCACTAACAAGGTTGATCAAGTCTTCTGAACAAACTCATTCTGAATCGCATGAAACCAGAGAAATTTCGAATAGCACTAGGTTACTTCAACGGGGATATGCACGTCCCCAACAATAAGAATATCATATTTCCTCTTGACAGTAGGAAGAGGAAATTCAAAACCTCCAATAGTGATTCTTGAAATTTTTCCAATAGAATTGATACTGTGGACTTGAGGTTGTTTCCTCGGAAAGTGTACCGTATGCTCATTACCATTAACATGAAAAGTGACATTACCTTTGTTGCAATCTATAACAGCCCCTGCAGTATTCAAAAAGGGTCTACCAAGGATAACCGACATACTATCGTCCTCGGGAATATCAAGAATAACAAGTCCATTAAAATAGTAACGTTTGTAACCACAACGGGCACATCCTCACAAATACCGACATGTATAGCAGTTGATTTATCAGCCATTTGCAAATATATTTCAGTAGGTGTCAACTTATTCAAATCAAGTCTACGATATAAAGAGAGACGCATAACACTGGCTCCAAGATCACATAAAGCAGTTGTAACGTAGTTTCTGTTAATGGAGCATGGTATAGTTGGTACTCCTGGATCTCCAAGTTTCTTTGGTATTCCACCCTTAAAAGTGTAATTGGCAAGCATGGTGGAAATTTCAGCTTCCGGTATCTTTCTTTTATTACTAACAATATCCTTCATGTATTTAGCATAAGGATTCATTTTAAGCATACCAGTCAAATGCATATGCAAAAAGATAGGTCTAATCATTTCAGCAAAGCGCTCAAAATCCTCATCATCCTTTTTCTTGGATGGTTTAGGAGGAAAAGGCATGGGTTTCTGAACCCATGGTTCTCTTTCCTTACCATGCTTCCTAGCAATGAAGTCTCTCTTATCATAACGTTGATTCTTTGATTGTGGGCTATCAAGATCAACAGTAGGTTGAATCTCTACATCATTATCATTGCTAGGTTGGGCATCAACATGAACATCATCATTAACATTATCACTAGGTTCATGTTCATTACCAGATGGTGTTTCAGCATCAGAAATAGAAATATCATTGGGATTCTCAGTTGTGTTAACAATAGGTTCACTAGAAGCATGCAAAGTCCTATCATTTTTCTTCTTCTTCTTCTTAGAAGAATTGGGTGCATCAACATTATTTCTGTAAGAATCTTGCTCAATTCTCTGAGGGTGGCCGTCATGATACAAAGGTTCCTGAGTCATTTTAACCCCTCTAGTCATAACTCTAATGGCATTATCATTTTTCTTAAAGTTTAATTCATTGAGCAAATCATTCTGAGCCTTAAGTACTTGTTCTACTTGAGTGGTAACCATAGAAGCATGTTTACTAATAAGTTTAAGTTCACCTTTAACTCTAGACATATAATAACTCAAGTGTTCAAGCATATCAGCATTGCGTTTCAATTGTCTACCAACATAAGCATTGAAGTTTTCTTGTTTAACAATTATCAAACTCATCTAAGCATTGGCTAGCAGACTTATAACGAGGAATATCACCTTCATCAAATCTATAGAGAGAATTTACCTTTACTACCAATGTCGGGTTATCAAGACCATGTATTTCTTCAATAGGTGGTAAATTCTTAACATCTTCAGCTTTAATACCTTTTTCTTTCATAGATTTCTTTGCCTCTTGCATATCTTCAGGACTGAGAAATAGAATACCCCTTTTCTTTGGAGTTGGCTTAGGAGTTGGTTCAGTAAGTGTCCAATCATTTTCATTACTCAACATATTATTCAATAGCAATTCAGCTTGATAAACTATTCTTTCCCTGAAAACAGAACCAGCAAAACTATCCAGGTGGTCTCTGGAAGCATCGGTTAGTCCATTATGAAAGATGTCAAGTATTTCATTTTTCTTGAGAGGATGATCAGGCAAAGCATTAAGTAATCGGAGAAGCCCCCCCAAGCTTGTGGGAGACTCTCTTCTTCAATTTGCACAAAATTATATATTTCCCTTAAGGCATCTTGTTTCTTATGAGCGGGGAAATATTTTGCAGAGAAGTAATAAATCATATCTTGTGGACTACGCACACAACTAGGATCAAGAGAATTGAACCATGTCTTAGCATCACCCTTTAATGAGAACGGAAACAACTTAAGGATAAAGTAATAGCGAGTTTTCTCATTATGAGTAAATAGGGTGGCTATATCATTTAATTTAGTAAGATGTGCCACAACAGTTTCAGATTCATAGCCATAAAAAGGATTAGATTCAACCAAAGTAATTAACTCAGGATCGACAGAGAAATCATAATCCTTATCAGTAATAAAGATAGGTGAAGTAGCAAAAGCAGGGTCATATTTCAGTCTAGCATTCAAACACTTTTCTTTAAGCTTAGCTAATAATTTCTTAAGATCAGATCTATCATTGCAAGCAAGAAAGTCTCTAGCAGTTTCTTTATCCATAACATAACCCTCAGGCACAACAGGCAATTCATATCTAGGGGGAGAATCTTCATCATCACATTCATCAATATTATCAATTTCAATATTTTCATTCTCTATAACCCTAGCCAGTTGTTCATCAAGAAATTCACCTAGTGGCACAATATTATAGGGCATAGAAGTAGTTTCATCATAAGTATCATGCCAAGCAGAAGTGGTATCATCAATAACATGCGACATATCAGAATAAATAGCAGGTGTAGGTGTCGCAAGTTTACTCAAAACAGATGGTGAATCAAGTGCAGAGCTAGATGGTAGTTCCTTACCTCCCCTCGTAGTTGAGGGAAAAATCTTGGTTCTTTCATGTTTCAAGTTCTTCATAGTGATCAACGGATATAAATCCCAAGTGACTCAAAGAATAGAGCTATGCTCCCTGGCAACGGCGCCCGAAAATTGTCTTGATAACCCACAAGTATAGGGGATCGCAATAGTTTTCGACGGTAGAGTATTCAACCCAAATTTATTGATTCGACACAAGGGGAGCCAAAGAATATTCTCAAGTATTAGCAGCCGAGTTGTCAATTCAACCACACCGGGAAACTTAATATCTGCAGCAAAGTATTTAGTAGCAAAGTACTATGATAGTAGTGGTAACGGTAGCAAAAGTAATATTTTTGGTTTTATAGTGATTGTAACAGTAGCAACGGAAATGTAAATAAGCGAAGAACAATATATGAAAAGCTCGTAGGCAATGGATCAGTGATGGATAATTATGTCTGATGCGATTCCTCATGCAATAGTTATAACCTAGGGTGACAAAGAACTAGCTCCATTTCATCAATGTAATGTAGGCATGTATTCCGAATATAGTCATACGTGCTTATGGAAAAGAACTTGCATGACATCTTTTGTCCTACTCCCCCCCCCCCCCGTGGTAGCGGGGTCCTATTGGAAACTAAGGGATATTATGGCCTCCTTTTAATAGAGTACCGGACCAAAGCATTAACACATAGTGAATACATGAACTCCTCAAACTATGGTCATCACTGCTAAGTATCCCAATTATTGTCACTTTGGGGTTAACGGATCATAACACATAATAGGTGACTATAGAATTGCAAGATAGGATCAAGAACTCACATATATTCATGAAAACATAATAGGTTCAGATCTGAAATCATGGCACTCGGGCCCTACTGACAAGCATTAAGCATAGCAAAGCCATATCAACATCAATCTCAGAGCATAGTGGATACTAGGGATCAAACCCTAACAAAACTAACTCGATTACATGATAAATCTCATCCAATCCATCACCGTCCAGCAAGCCTACGATGGAATTACTCACGCACGGCGGTAAGCATCATGAAATTGGTGATGGAGGAAGGTTGATGATGACGATGGCGACGGATTCCCCTCTCCGGAGCCCCAAACGGACTCCAGATCAGCCCTCCTGAGAGAGTTTACGGCTTGGCGGTGGCTCCGTATCTTAAAACACGATGAATCCTTCTCTCCGATTTTTTTCTCCCCAAAAGTGAATATATGGAGTTGGAGTTGAGGTCGATGGAGCGTCAGGGGGCCCATGATGCAGGGGATGCGCCCAGGGGATAGGGATGGCAATTTTATCCATGGATCTGGATACCCATGGATACCTGACCTGATTGGGCAAGGGTATGGAGCACATTTCTGCCCATGGGTTCATGGATATGGATACCCACGAACTGCTGGGTTGGGCACGGTTATAGTTTGTGCTCCATGGATATCCAATGGATACCCGTATGACATGTGAGGCCATATACCAGCCACAGTAGAAAGAACGAATCAATGGGAAATGGCAGGCAATATGCAACTGGTGCCATAAGCTATATGCTGCAAAATCAACCTCTGTTATGTCACACTTAAGGACTCATCGTATTACTTGTTTGCTACTTATGCATGTAGCTTATGTTGACATTTGTGAGTGAATGATGTTGAGTTAATTTGATATTTCGGAAGGCTTCATGCTGACTTTTCTATGCCCATGGAGCTCCATGGGTATGTGGGTATCCAGTGGGTTTGGGCATGGGCACAAGTTGTGCCCATGGATAATTTGGTGGATGGGCAGAGGGTAGGAAGATGGGCCATGGGTTGGATTTGGACCAGCTCCACCCGCCCCAAACTCGACCCATTACCATCCCTACCAGGGGGCAGGCGCGCCCCCCACCCTCCTGGACAGGGTGTGGGCCCCCTGACATAGATTCTTCCGCCAGTATTTTTATATATTCCAAAAATAATCTCCGTTGATTTTCAGGTCATTTCGAGAACTTTTATTTCTGCACAAAAATAACACCATGGCAATTCTGCTGAAAACAGCGTTAGTCCGGGTTAGTTCCATTCAAATCATGCAAGTTAGAGTCCAAAACAAGGGCAAAAGTGTTTGGAAAAGTAGATATGTTGGAGACGTATCACTCCCCTCCTTGCACGGAAAGACGCTCCAAGCAGAGGCAGGACCCAGCCAGTGTCCGTGGCAAAGCGACTCCGCCGACTGAACAGACCTTCAAGCGCACTAGGACATCTTCTATTGTGCCGACTGAAAAAGATCTGAAGCAACTCAAAGTCATGCCGCCAAAACCCCGGAAGGCCTTGCCCAAGATCAAAGTGGACGTCCCTATCGCTTCTAGGTAATCACTGAGCTCGACCTCTTAGTTTTAGCATGACCCGATATTTGGTCGATTCACTTTCCTGTTCTAACCAAGTGAACTCTGAAATTTGCAATGCTGCCTCTGAGACTTCTATGTTCCAAGATGATGATGACGAGGAGATGGAAGATGCAGCCACCTCCCACGTGGGTATAACTTTTGTCATTTTGTCTTTACTTTATCAGCCATTTTGATGGTCGACTAAACTTCTGTATTCGAACTTCCAGATGACGACGAAGACGTCCCATAGAGAGCCATGGGAAGGAGAGGCAGGACTTGAGCAGGAAGGCACCAGCTGGCAAGACGTCCCAGTCGACGCCGGTGACGGAACCAGTGATTCAGTAGTCCGAAGCCGTGAACTGGGCTTCTGTTACTTTTGTTGTTCCAGTGTCGAGTGAACGCCCTTCATCATCGACTGAGGAAGTCCCTGCTTCATCTGTCCAACACCATGCCTCAGATCCTCAAGCTTCCGCGACTGGACCCACGTCTCCGCTATTCGTCACCCATCATGTTCCGGAGGACCAGGCGAGCGCTGCTACCGAAGCTATACGCCAAGCAGGCCTGATGATGGAGCGGGTGAAGACAGTGCACGAGACCAGCCGAGCTGCCTATGATGTCAGTGCAGCCCTCCGAGCCAATGTCCAGGTTAGTTGGTTTCCTACTGATCTCCTATCTTGATGCTTGTTCTGTTAGGATATGCTACCTGAAAACTTCTCATTGTGCATCCATTTGTCAGTCTGTTCTTCGCATCTATACACCCACCGGGTGTTCCAATTTATGCTGAGTAGTTTTTCCAGTTGAGTCGACTAGGTTATGTCGATTGTAACTTTGGACTAGTGGGGGCACGCAGAGTGCACCGACTAGGTGTAGTCTCTGAGGCCGCCGTCGAATGTGTGATTCAGCGGGGGTCTTGATAAAAATATCTTGTTCTTCGGTTCTTCCACTCGATCTGGGCAGACCATGTCGAGTGGAACCTGGACCAGTGGGGGCACGCTAAGTGCACCCATTGGGTGTAGTAACCGAGACCGCGGTCGACTGCGGGTAGTCGGTTGGGGTATGAGAATAACTGTTTCCTCTCTCTTTTTTTACTCGATCTGGGAGTGGAACCTGGACTAGTGGGGGCATGCTAAGTGCACCCACTGGGTGTAGTCCCCGAGACTATTGTTGAATGTTTGATTCTGAAGTAGTCTTAGAATTCTTTTCACTCGGAAGCAAATAATGTTTGATTCTGTCCATTGATGCATCTTTCTGCTAACTTCAGAAATCCTGTGAGCTCATCTCCAAATTTGCTGAATTCGAGGAGAAGCAGAGACAACTCAACCTTGACTTGGAGTTGGCCAAGCAGAACTTGCAGAAGCCAAAGACGAAGCAACTGGTATGGAAGGTAACAACTTCTCGACTGTGTGACTAGACTGTCTCTCAAGTCATCTCCTCGTTCTTATCTCTGAACCGGGTGTTGTATATATATATATATATATTTTCAGAGAAAATGAGGCAGGATCTGGCACAAAAGGACCTTGAACTTGCCGCAGCACAGAAGGAAGCTCAGGAAAAAACAACACTCGCCTCCAAGAAGCTGGCTTTAGTTGGGGCGCTAGAGGAAGACAATGCCAAGCTGAAGACATCTCTTGTCAGGTAAAACAAGCATAACTTCAAAACTTTAAGCACATAGAGAGGAAACTTGATATTATTACAATTCCTACAAGCATATGTTCCTCCCTCATAATAATTTTCAGTAGCATAATGAATGAATTCAACAATATAACCAGCACCTAAAGCATTCTTTTCATGATCTACAAGCATAGAAATTATATTACTCTCCACACAAGCAAAATTCTTCTCATGAATAATGGGAGTATCATAGGAAACTCGAATACTATAAATTGTTTCCATATTAAAAGAGTAAGGTTCAGAGAAGGGGTAATCATAATCATGACAAGTTTTATAAATATAATCACTACTTTTTATAGCATAAGTATCATCACAATAATCATCATAAGTAGGGGGCATGCTATCATCATTATAAACTTGCATATCAAAACTTGGGAGACTAAAAATATCATCTTCATTAATCATAGCTTCCCCAAGCTTGGAACAAACATTAATTGCAGCAAATATATTCTCAAATATGTCATCCTCATCAAACATAGCTTCCCCAAGCTTGGGCCTTTTCAAATCATAAGCATAATCACTCTCATCATTAATAGTATAGATAGCACCGATAGTATGGCAATTATTATATTCTTCCAAGAAAGTGCCAAAAAGATTTTCAAGATCATAAGAAGTATCATTATCTTCCACAATTATATTTTCATGAGGCACAATAGTAATAGGAGCAGCATTATTTGGGAGAGATATCTTTTTACCTCTCTTCCTTTTTCTTTTCTTCTTCTTCACCACATCATGCGTGGGTTCAGTCCTCCTTTTGGAGCTCCTTATTAATGAGATTGGTTGAATAGAGGGCTCCTCTTCGTTACCAGATTCATCATAAGAAATAATAGGAGAATATTGGGAAGTCTCTTCCCTTTCGTTAGCATTCTCTTCATCTTCTATTTGTTTTCTTTTCTTTATGTAAATGGCAATATAAGGATTTTCAATGCAATTCACCGCACAATACATATAAATCTTCTCTAGATCAAAACCAAGAAGTTTATCGAGATTATTTTGGAATACCCTCAGTTATACGTTTCATTTCTTCGTAACCCAAGAGCAAACTAAGTTCATTATGATGTGCAAGGGAAATCAAGTAATAACAATTTTTGGACATGATACGGTCATAAAACAATTTGCATTTGATATTTAAATGACCATGTTCATTGCAAAGTTCGCAAGTATGGTTAAGATATCTTAAATTTTCAGCACATTCATCTAGCTCTTCTTGCAACAATTTGGTTTCTAAGTACTTATGCCTCTTGCAATATCTGTCTTCCCTATTTGGTGTGTACTTGCAAACCCAGTCTACTCCACAAAAATTGACATGTTTATAGGAGGTATTTTCATCATAACTAGTGCAATCATCATTAGCATCATGGATATTCAAAGAATTCGTACTAACAACATTGCAATCATGCTCATCATTCAAATATTTAGTGCCAAACATTTTAGAGATCTCTTCTTCTAGCACTTGAGCACAATTATCCTTTCCATCATACTCACGAAAGATATTAAAAAGATGAAGCGTATGAGACAAACTCAATTCCATTTTTTGTAGTTTTCTTTTATAAACTAAACTAGTGATAAAACAAGAAACTAAAAGACTCGATTGCAAGATGTAAAGATATACCTTCAAGCGCTAACCTCCCCGGCAACGGCGCCAGAAATGAGCTTGATGTCTACTACACAACCTTCTTCTTGTAGACGTTGTTGGGCCTCCAAGTGCAGAGGTTTGTAGGACAGTAGCAAATTTCCCTCAAGTGGATGACCTAAGGTTTATCAATCCGTAGGAGGTGTAGGATGAAGATGGTCTCTCTCAAGCAACCCTGCAACCAAATAACAAAGAGTCTCTTGTGTCCCCAACACACCCAATACAATGGTAAATTGTATAGGTGCAGTAGTTCGGCGAAGAGATGGCGAAACAAGTGCAATATGGATGGTAGATAAAGGTATTTGCAATCTGAAATAATAAAAACAGCAAGGTAGCAAGTGATAAAAGTGAGCGTAAACGATATTGCAATGTGTGGAAATAAGGCCTAGGGTTCATACTTTCACTAGTGTAAGTTCCCTCAACAATACTAACATAATTGGATCACATAACTATCCCTCAACATGCAACAAAGAGTCGCTCCAAAGTCACTAATAGCGGAGAACGAACAAAGAGATTATGGTAGGGTACGAAACCACCTCAAAATTATTCTTTCCAATCAATCCGTTGGGATATTCCTATAAGTGTCACAAACAGCCCTGGAGTTCGTACTAGAATAACACCTTAAGATACAAATCAACCAAAACCCTAATGTCACCTAGATACTCCAATGTCACATCAAGTATCCATGGGTATGATTATACGATATGCGTCACACAATCTCAGATTCATCTATTCAACCAACACAAAGGACCTCAAAGAGTGCCCCAAAGTTCTACCGGAGAATCATGACGAAAACGTGTGCCAACCCCTATGCATAGGTTCCCAATGTCACGAAACCCGCAAGTTGGTCACCAAAACATACATCAAGTGGCACGTGGTATCCATTGTCACCACAGATATCCACGGCAAGACATACATCAAGTGTTCTCAAGTCTTTAAAGACTCAATCCGATAAGATTACCTCAAGGGGAAAACTCAATTCATTACAAGAGAGAAGAGGGGGAGGAGAAACATAAGATCCAACTATAATAGCAAAGCTCGCGATACATCAAGATCGTGCCAAATCAAGATCACGAGAGAGAGAGAGATCAAACACATAGATGCTGGTACATACCCTCAGCCCCAAGGGAGAACTACTCCCTCCTCGTCATGGAGAGCACCGGGATGATGAAGATGGCCACCGGAGAGGGATTGCCCCCTCCGGCAGGGTGCTAGAACGGGTCTAGATTGGTTTTCGGTGGCTACGGAGGCTTCTGCGGCGGAACTCCCGGCCTATTGTGCTGACGGATGTTTTTAGGGTATATGGAGATATATAGGCGGAAGAAGTACGTCAGGGGGGCCACGAGGGGCTCACGAGGGTGGAGGGCGCGCCCCCCTGCCTCGTGACCTCCTCGCAGATCCCCCGACGTGCACTCCAAGTCTTCTGGGCTTCTTTCCTTCCAAAAATGAGTTCCGTGAAGTTTCAGGTCAATTGGACTCCGTTTGATTTTCCTTTTCTTCGAAACCCTAAAACAGGGTAAAAACAGAAACTGGCACTGGGCTCTGGGTTAATAGGTTAGTCCCAAAAATGATATAAAAGTGTATAATAATGCCCATAAACATTCAAAACAGTAGATAATATAGCATGGAGCAATAAAAAATTGTAGATACGTTGGAGACGTATCACGCTCCAAAATGACCTCGAGTCCTTGATGACTCGACTCAATGAGATCCCTGGTTGAGTGTAGGAATGGAAGAAGTCGTCTGTTCGATGCGGTGGCGATGTGGCTCTGTCTCTCACTCACGTCCATTGCAAGGAGGCCAAAGAGGAGAAGTTAGCAGCGATCAAGGTTGCTAACACGAAGAGACTTGACTTCTAGTCTTTCATGGAGACCTTTATTGCTGCCACTACTCGAATTGCAAATGGAATCGACCTGGATGAGTTCATCGAGCCTGCCAGTCCTCCTCCTATGGAGTGAACAAACTTTTTATGATCCGATTAAATTTGCCTCGGTATGTCGAGTGGTTTTGTAACCATTAAACTTCTTCGGGCCAGATGCCCAAGTACTTTAATCTGCAGTCTGGAACCTCGTGGGATATATCTGAACTTTGTTGTCTTTGAATCTCTTGACTCTGAGTGGAACTTGATTCCTCAGTCTGAATTGTAACTGACTCTGTGATGCAGCTCAGTCGAGTGGATCATGAACGAGGGCACTTGGTGCCGTCCATAACCTGTACCTCGTCGTCCTTGCGAATCAAGATATAGCGGACATTGTATTTGTGCTGCAGCTCTGAGGATAAGGTCACGGTCGACCTGCACCTCGTCATCCTTGCAGATCAGGATGGAGCGTACATTGTATTTGTGCCGCAGCTCTGAGGATAAGGTCACAGTCGACCTGCACCTTGTCATCGTTGCAGATCAGGATGAAGCGTGTTTTAAACTTGGGCGAGTACGGAACTGCAGCTAAGCCTCCGAGTGGGAGGATTGCTCTCCACTCGATAGGATTTTTTAAACTTAGGCGAGTATGAGACTGGAGCTAAGCCCCCGAGTGGGAGCATTGCTCTCCATTCGGTAGGATTTTTTAAACTTAGGTGAGTACGGGAGTGCAGCTAAGCCCTCGAGCGGGAGGATTGCTCTCCACTCAGTAGGATTTTTTAAACTTAGGAGAGTATAGGACTGCAGCTAAGCCTGCAAGTGGGAGGATTGCTCTCCACTCGGTAGGATTTTTTAAACCTAGGCGAGTACGAGACTACAGCTAGAAGAGGGAAATAGGGATATGGTGAAATCGGTAGACGCTACAGACTTGATTGTATTGAGCCTTGGTATGGAAACCAGCTAAGTGGTAACTTCCAAATTCAGGGAAACCCTGGAATTAAAAAAGGGAAATCCTGAGCCAAAACCGTGTTTTGAGAAAACAAGGGGTTCTCGAACTAGAATACAAAGGAAAAGGATAGGTGCAGAGACTCAATGGAAGCTGTTCTAATGAATCGAGTTAATTACATTGTGTTGTTAGTAAGCCCCCGAGTGGGAGGATTGCGCTCCACTCGGTAGGATTTTTTAAACTTAGGCGAGTATGGGACTGCAGCTAAGCCCCCGAGTGGAAGGATTACCCTTCACTCGGTAGGATTTTTTAAACTTAGGCGAGTACGAGACTGCAGCTAAGCCCCCGAGTGGGAGGATTGCTCTCCATTCGGTAGGATTTTTTAAACTTAGGAAAGTACGACACTGCAGCTAAGCCCCTGAGTGGGAGGATTGCTCTCCATTCGGTAGGATTTTTAAACTTAGGCGAGTATGGGACTACAGCTAAGCTCCCGAGTGGGAGGATTGATCTCCACTCGGTAGGATTTTTTTAAACTTAGGCGAGTATGAGACTACAGCTAAGCCCCCGAGTGGGAGGATTGCTCTCGATTCGGTATGATTTTTTAAACTTAGGCGAGTACGGGACTGCAACTAAGCTCCCGAGTGGGAGGATTGCCCTCCACTCAGTAGGATTTTTAAAACTTAGGCTAGTACGGAACTGCAGCTAAGCCCCCGAGTGGGAGGATTGCCCTCCACTCGGTAGGATTTTTTAATATTAGGTG
The DNA here is from genome assembly GCF_056163025.1 of Triticum urartu. Classification (NCBI taxonomy): domain Eukaryota; kingdom Viridiplantae; phylum Streptophyta; class Magnoliopsida; order Poales; family Poaceae; genus Triticum; species Triticum urartu. The sequence goes on from NC_141875.1 coordinate 394,946,117, forward strand.
AACCGGATTCACAGCTAATCCCCTGAGTGGGAGGATTGCCCTCCACTCAGTAGGATTTTTTAATCTTAGGCGAATCGGATTCGCAGCTAAGCCCCCGAGTGAGAGGCTTGCTCTTCACTTGGTAGGATTATGTTTTTGAAACTTAGGCGAATCAGATTCGTGGCTAAGCTACCCACTGGGGGATTTTGAACACATGTATAAGTAATAACAATCATTTAGGAGACTGAAAAGCCATATCTTTGATAAATAAACTTAAAGGTACTTCTTATTACATCGCGATAGTCTGAATGCTTAAGTGTAAAATGGCGGAGAAGCTCCGCATTCCAAGCGCGTGGCTCGTCTTTCTTTTGTTCCACAACATGCATGTGGTATGCTCCGTTGTGGAGCACTTTGGTGATGCTGAAGGGACCTTCCCAGGCGGGAGCAAGCTTGTGTGGATGTTGCAGATCCACTCGGAGAACTAGGTCCCCTTACTGAAACGCTCGACCTGTTACGTTCCTAGCATGGAACCGACTAAGGTCTTGTTTATAAATGGTCGGTCTGATCAGGGTCATCTCTCTTTCTTTTTCCAAAAGATCAATAGCATCTTGCCGGGCTTGTTCCGCTTTTGCCTCTGAGAAGAGCTCCACTCACAGGGCATTATGGTGTAAATTAGTCGGTAGCACGACTTCGCCTCCATAAACCATGAAGAAAGGAGTCTGGCCAGTCGAACGATTTGGCGTTGTTCTCAGACCCCACAGTACTGATAGTAACTCATCTACCCAGGCACCAGTCGCATGCTTGAGGTCTCGCATCAATCTGGGCTTCAACTCTTGTAAGATCAAACCATTTGCTCTTTCTGCTTGTCCATTCGACTGAGGGTGAGCGACTGAAGCGTAGTTGACCCAGGTGTGCTGGGAAGCACAGAAAGCTCTGAGCTCATCTGAATCAAAGTTTGAACCATTTTCTGTGATGATGCTATGTGGGACTCCATATCTGAATGTTAACTGTCTGATGAAACCGGCGGCGGTTCTCGAATCGAGGTTCTTGATGGGTTTGTCTTCAATCCATTTAGTGAACTTGTCGACTGCAACAAGCAGGTGGGTGAAACCACTTCTGCCAGTCCTCAAGGGTCCAACCATATCCAGCCCCCAAACAGCAAATGGTCGGACGAGTGGAATGGTCTTCAAGGCTGAAGCGGGCTTGTGAGACATGTTGGAGTAGAACTGGCATCCCTCACACTTGTCAACTATTTCCTTTGCCATTTCATTTGCTCATGGCCAGTAAAAACCTGCTCGGTATGCTTTGGCCACGATTTTCCGAGAGGACGCATGGTGACCATAGGTCCCCGAGTGGATATCATTAAGAATCATTCGACCCTCCTTTGGGGTAATGCATCGCTGGGCAACCCCAGTCACACTCTGCCTGTACAGTAGACCACTTATCATAGTGAAGGCTTTGGATCGACAGACAATCTGTCATGCTTAATCTTCATCTTCTGGAAGTTCTTTCCTGAGAATATATGTGATATACGGCACTGTCTAGTCAGGAATGACGACCAAAACTTCCATGATTAGGTCGACCACGGCTGGGATTTCAACTTCAGTCGGATCAGTAGAACTCTTAGGTTGTGGGGACTCTTCTGTGAAGAGATCCTGTTGAACTGATGGTGTGGAAGATGCTCTAAGAACACATTGCTGGGAATGGGCTCCCGCTTGGAACCTATTTTTTCCAGGTCGTCTGCTGCCTGGTTCTTCAGTCGGGGAATGTGGTGGAGCTGTAGCCCTTCAAACTTCTTTTCTAACTTTCTCACTTAATTGCAATAACCAGTCATAGCTGGGCTTCTGACGTCCCACTCCTTCATCACTTGGTTGACCACCAAATCTGAGTCCCCGTAGACCATTAGGCGACGGACACCGAGTGAAATGTCCATTCGCAGCCCATACAGAAGTTCTTCGTACTCAGCTTCATTGTTGGAGGAATCAAAGTGAATCTGAAGGACATAACTGAGTTTGTCGCCTCATAGGGATATCAGGACTACTCCAACGCCATAACCATTCAACATCTCGGATCCATCAAAGAACATAGTCCAATGTTCCGACTGGACTTGAGTCAGTTGTTGTTGCTTGATCCACTCGACGAGGAAATCTGCTATTTCTTGGGACTTGATTGCTTTCTTTGCCTCAAACTTGATATTCAATGGAAGGAGTTCAATCGCCCACTTTGCCACTCGACCAGTTGCATCTCTTTTGTTCAGAATTTCTGAGAATGGAGCATCGCTAATGACTGTGACAGAGTGATCTGAGAAATAATGTCCAACCTTCTTCGTGGTCAAGTAAATTCCATAGACAAGCTTCTGATAACACGGATATCTCTGCTTGGATGGAGTTAAGACTTCAGAAATATAGTACACTTGGCGTTGAACCTTATAGGCTTTACCTTCTTCTTCCCGCTCGACCATGAGTACTGTACTGACAACTTGTCCAGTTGCTGCAATGTAAAGCAGTAAAGGCTCTTTGCTGATTGGAGCAGCGAGCACCGGCTGGGTGGAAAGCAGGGTTTTGAGCTCTGCAAACGCTGCGTCAGCTTCAGGAGTCCACTCAAACTTATCAGATTTCTTCATCAATCGGTAAAGAGGCAATGCCTTTTCACTGAGATGAGAGATGAATTGACTCAAGGCGGCCAAACAACTAGCAAGCTTCTGAACGTCGTGTATGCGCACATGGCTTTTCATTCGGAGTATTGCACCAACTTTCTCTTGGTTAGCATCGATCCCATGTTCGGAAACGAGGAATTCGAGTAACTTTCCACCTGGAACTCCGAATGTACACTTCGACGGGTTAAGCTTGATATCATATCTTGTCAGGTTGGCAAAGGTTTCAGCGAGGTCGGTCAGTAGGTCGGAACCTTTATGCGACTTAACCACGATGTCATGCATGTATGCTTCCACATTCCGACTGATTTGATTGAGCAGGCACTTCTATATCATGCGCATGAATGTGGCGCCAGCATTCTTGAGACCAAACGGCATGGTAACATAGCAAAAGCACCCAAATGGGGTGATAAAAGCTATTTTTATTTCATCGGGTCCATACAGTCGGATCTGATGGTACCCGGAGTATGCGTCCAGAAAGGACAATCACTCACATCCCGCAGTCGAGTCGACTATTTGATCGATGCGGGGGAGAGGGAGGTGATCTTTCGGGCAGGCCCGATTGATATGCTTGAAGTCAATGCGCATATGGAGTGAATCATCTTTCTTAGGAACCATGACGACATTGGCGAGGCACTCGGAGTGGTAAATCTGTGGGATGAACTCAGCTGCCAGAAGCGGAGCCACTTCCTCGCCAATTGCCTTTCTTTTCTCCACGGCGGACCATCGGAGATGCTCTTTGACATGTTTTTCTTTTGGGTCGAATCACAAACGGTGCTCAGCCAATTCCCTAGGTACACCTGGCATATCAGAAGGTTTCCATGCAAAGATGTTCCAGTTCCCACGGAGGAAGTGGATGAGCGCTTCTTCCTATTTGCTGTCGAGTGTTGTTGAAATATGAGTCGGAGCAGCATTGGAATCAGTCGGGTGAATATGAACTAACTTTATTTCACCAGACGACTTAAATGTAGATCCTGAAGCAGGCTTTTTAGCTCTCAACAAATCACTCGGATCTGCAGTCTTCTTGTATTCTTCCATTTCTATTGCTGCCATCTGTTCATCGGCAATCTTCGAGCCCTTTTGGAAGCACTCATCTTCCTGCTTCTGATTACCAGTGACTGTAATCACGCCCCTAGGGCGAGGCATCTTGAGTTTGAGGTACACGTGACATGGTCGAGCCATGAAACGAGCATACGTAGTTTTGCCCAGGATAGCATGATAGGCACTATGAAAATCGACAACTTCAAATGTCAACTTTTCCTTACGGTAATTCTTTGAATCACCGAAACCACGTCAAGAGTGATCTGGCCGAGTGAATCAGCTTTGTTTCCAGGTATAACTCCGTGGAACCGCATGTTGTTCTCGCTGAGCTTGGACATCGGAATGCCCATCCCTCGGAGGGTCTCAGCATACAAAATGTTGAAACCATTGCCGCCATCCATCAAGACTTTGGTCAATCGGGTGCCCCCAACAACCGGGTTGACCACCAATGCTTGCCTCCCAGGCATGGCTACGTGCGGCGGGTGGTCTGACTGGTCGAATGTGATGGGAGTCTTCGACCACTTCAGATACGTGGTCATTGTCGGAGCAACCATGTTTACTTCTCTGTTGATCACTTTTAGTCGACTTTTACTTTCAATGTCAGGAAAAATCACCAAAGTGGAATTGACATTGGGAAATCCTTCATCATCCTCTTTCTTCTCCGCATCCTTGTCAGATTCCTTCTCTTTCTCACTGGGTTGCTTTTCTCGGAACTGCTATATAAGGAATCGGCACTGTCGAGTGGTATGTTTGTGATAAATCAGATTACCCTCTTCATCTTTCTTGATGTGAATGTGATATGGCAGATCCAACACGTCATTCCCTGTTGAAGCCTTCACCATCTTGGGGGTCTAGGGCCCTTTAGGCTTTCCTTTAGATTTTCCTTGGGCTGCGACTACAACTTCTCCAGGACCTGCAGGTTCTGCTTTGCACTTTTGCTTCCGATTGGAATTACCTCCTCCAGTGTCCTAGCCGACTGGTTTGCCCTTGCCGCTGCGGAGTCGGTCTTCTTCTTCGCCGTTTGTGTACCGAGTGGCTATCTCCATCATTCGGGTCAGGGTCATGTATCCTGTCTGACCGAATTTCAGGTTGAGCTCCTGATACAGAACGCCCTCCTTGAATGCACAAACTGCTTGATGCTGAGACACATTCTCCACAGTGTGATGCAAAGTGGTCCACCTCTGGATATAATCCCTCAAAGTTTCATTCGGTTTTTGCATGCAATGTTGCAATTCTGTCAATCCTGCTGGTCGTTTGCACGTGCCCTCAAACGTTCTAACGAACACTCAGTACAACTCCTCCCAGATGAATATACTGCCCGGAGCCAACTGATTCAACCAAGCTCTAGCTGACCCTTCAAGCATTAGGGGAAGGTGCTTCATGGCCACCTCATCGTTTCCTCCACCGATCTGCACATCCACTCGGTAGTCCTCAAGCCAGGTGTCAGGATTCGATTCACCAGTGAACTTACTGACTCCAGTCACCAACCTGAAGTTGGGAGGGATCTCTACGGCCCTGATGGCTTTGCTAAAACACTCAGGACCAGAAACATGCACTCTGCTTCCAGTCGGGCGATCTCTGGCTTGCCCTTCTCTGTGTGCTCGATTCCTGTCCACCAAACCTTGCACCAGAATTGACCTTGCATCAAACCCTGGTTCTCTTGGGTCAACTAGCCTCCTCTGCTCTTTGTTGTACGGGTGCCTATCATCATAATGCCGAGGCACATATGATTCGCCGCTCGGAGGGGGCGTAGGCACTCGACGGCAGTCATCACGGTCGAGCCGATGATCGTGTTGCTCGTGGTTCTGACCCAAGTACCGCCCTTGGTCATGCCCTCATCCCTCACGCCGTGGAGGCGATCTTGGGCTGTGAGCCGACTGAACTATGTCAGCTACCATAGATCTGCTATGAATTCCGTTACGCGACTGAGACACTACAGTGTTCTGCTCTCCTGCTGCTCGGAGCAGCACTCTGATCTACATCAAACCTCTACCAGCTTCCGACTGGGACGATTGAATAGATTCTTCTATGTGGGCTGCGGCTGTAAGGTTTTGAATCGGAGTACAGTATACCTGTGGTTCAGGCAGGAACAGCTACCGCTGACTGGATTCGGGGATCTGCCGCCGAGCACGCTCGTAGAGTGCACACTGAAGGTTCTCCAGTCAAGTGCGCTCAGCCAAAGTAGCCAAGCGCATTGCCTCTAAGGCCCAAGCCTCAGAGGTCTCTCCGACAACGGGCGTGTGGAGCGCCTCCATATTACGGCATTGAAGTTCCTCCCTCTGCTGAGAAGAAAGGGTTTCGGGGTGGTACTCCTCGTGAACGCGCGACGGATCACCGCCGCCGTCGTCTCTGTCGTTGTGACGCAGTCCAGGCGGGCTGCATGGCGTGTCGGCCATCAGGACCTCAGTTGCGGGGTCACTGCTGCCACACTCAGATAGGGTCTTGATGGAGCCGGTCGACAGATCGAACAGGCCGTAGAGAGATTCGCCGGGCTTGATTGCTGTGACTTGAGGGGTGGCCGACTGACGTGCCACCGCATGCTTCACCCACCAATGAAGCCATGACCGACCGGACTTTTTGTGACGGCGAACAGCGGGGAGCGAAGACACCGCGGGAGCCGATAGATACTGGGTCGACGACTGCCGCAGAAGGACGCGGCGAACGCACGCGCGAACGTGCATCGCCCCACGGATGGGGAGTGCCTTGACGTCAAGGGGAGCTTCCTGGAGCCAAGCAGAGTCGTCGGCGATGAAAACAAGTGCGCCGAGACAGATCTCGCGGCCCTTAGCCAAACCTCTGCCGGAAACCATGATGAAAGGATTCGGAGAAATCGCAACCTCACCGGAAAGTCGCAAAGACACTTGCCCCACGGTGGGCGCCAACTATCGTGGTTCTAAGTCTGATAGTAGAATGGGAGTAGGTATGAGGAGGCAAGATCCTAGCTACGGTGAAGTTGTGCACGCAAGATTTACGAGTTCAGGACCTTCTCAGAGGAAGTAAGAGCCCTACGTCTCGGTGCCCGGAGGCTGGTCGATTGGATTATGCATGAAGTAACAGGGGGTGCGAAGCCTTGTCTCAGTGGAGGGGGTGGCTTATATAGAGTGCGCCAGGACCGCGGCCAACCCACGTTACAAGGAGTTCAATGTACATAAAGAGGGGACGTTACTGGCAACGTTAGCATTAAAGTGATATAAATGGCCCTTAAGACTACGGAGTGAACGCTTGACGTTGCCATCCAGAGTGACCTTAGATCTTCTGTAATCCGAGTGGTTTCTGATGTGCTCGAATGATTATATCTTGGTCGACTAGAATTGGGTTATCCGAGTGGAACCATGGTCGAGTGAGTTGTACCTTGAGGTGACTTCAGTCGGTAGAATTTTCTATCCTTTAAATGTCTTTGACTGTAGGGCGGTGTCCTTTGGAGGGATGCTTAGATCAGGTCTATTATCCTACCTTAGGTACATGTCATCGTCACGCTCCTCCACTGGCTACTGTTCAACCACCGCTCTCCACGGGGTCCTGTTCAACCAGCCCTCCACGGGCTACTGTTCATCCAGCCCTCTAGCGGCTACTGTTCAACCAGGCCTCCACCGGCTACTATTCATTCAGCCCTCCACGGGGTCCTGTTCATCCACCGGCTCGATCGATCGGGGTCCTGTTCGTCCAGCGGCAACGGCCTCTACTACCACGGGGTCCTGTTCATCCAACCGCCCACCGGGACTGTTCATCCAAACCCTCCAACAATGCTCACTGTTCATCAAGAGGCAACATCGATCGGCTTCAGTTAGTAGCAGTAGCGAAGGAATCACTCGAGTTCAGTTAACAGCAAGGGATCGATTGATCGCTCGGGTTCAGTAACGCGTAGCCTGCAGTGCAATCACTCGGGTTAAGTTAGAGCGCAACGCCTCGCACACACGCGCGTACATATGAGAGGAACGTGCATCGCTCGGCCCCGACGACCCACCATAACCGGGAACTCCCCCGATATTTGATACGTCCATTTCGCATCATGCTTTTGTATCAATATTTATTGCATTTATGGGCTGTTATTACACATAATGTCACAATACTTATGCCTATTCTCTTTTATTTTACAAGGTTTACATGAAGAGGGAGAATGCCGGCAGCTGGAATTCTGGGCTGGAAAAGGAGCAAATATTAGAGACCTATTCTACACAACTCCAAAAGTCCTGAAACTTCACGGGAGCACGTTTTGGAATATATAAAAATACTGGCGAAATAATTAACCAGAGGGGGCCCACACCCTGGCCACGAGGGTGGGGGCGCTCCCTACCTCCCTGGGCGCCCCCCTGTCTCGTGGGCCCCCTGGCAGGCCTCCGGTGCCCATCTTCTGCTATATGAAGTCTTTCGTCCGATAAAAAATCATAAGCAAGCTCACGGGACGAAACTCCACCGCCACGAGGCGGAACCTTGGCGGAACCAATCTAGGGCTCCGGCGGAGCTGTTCTGCCGGGGAAACATCCCTCCGGGAGGGGGAAAGCATCAACATCGTCATCACCATCGATCCTCTCAGCGGGAGGGGGTCAATCTCCATCAACATCTTCACCAGCACCATCTCCTCTCAAACCCTAGTTCATCTGTTGTATCCAATCTTTGTCTCAAAACCTCGGATTGGTACCTGTGGGTTGCTAGTAGTGTTGATTACTCCTTGTAGTTGATGCTAGTTGGTTTATTTGTGGAAGTCATATGTTCATATCCTTTATGCATATTAATACCCCTGTGATTATGAACATGAATATGATTTGTGAGTAGTTATGTTTGTTCCTGAGGACATGGGAGAAGTCTTGCTATAAGTAGTCATGTCAATTTGGTATTCGTTCGATATTTTGATGAGATGTATGTTGTCTATCCTCTAGTGGTGTCATGTGAACGTTGATTACATGGCACTTCACCATTGTCTGGGCCTAGGGGAAGGCATTGGGATGTAATAAGTAGATGGTGGGTTGCTAGAGTGGCAGAAGCTTACACCCTAGTTTATGAATTGCTTCGTAAGGGGCTGATTTGGATCCATATGTTTCATGCTATGGTTAGGTTTACCTTAATACTTCTTTTTTAGTTGCCGATGCTTGCAAGACGGGTTAATCATAAGTGGGATGCTTGTCCAAGTATGGGCAGTACCCAAGCACCGGTCCACCCACATATCAAATTATCCAAGTACCGAACACGAATCATATGAACGTGATGAAAACTAGCTTGACGATAATTCCCATGTGTCCTCGGGAGCGCTTTCCTTTATATAAGATTTTATCCAGGCTTGTTCTTTTCTGCAAAAAGTATTGGGCCATCTTGCTGCACCTTATTTACTTTTATTACTTGTTACCCGTTACAAATTACCTTATCACAAAACTATCTGTTACTGATAGTTTTAGTGCTTGAAGAGAATACCTTACTGAAAACTCCTTATCATTTCCTTCTGGCGCTATTGCCGGGGAGTGAAGCGCCTTTGGTAGGTGGAATTTGGTAAGGAAAAATTTATACAGTGTTCTGAAATTTACTGTCACTTGTTACTATGGAACATAATCCTTTGAGGGGCTTGTTCGGGGTATCTTCATCCCGACCAGTAGAGCAAAGAGTTGCTCCTCAACCTACTGAACCTACTAAAAATGTTTACTTTAAAATTCCTTTGGGTGTGATAGAGAAGCTGCTAGCTAATCCTTTCACAGGTGATGGAACATTACATCCCGATTTGCACCTAATCTATGTGGATGAAGTTTGTGGATTATTTAAGCTTGCAGGTATGCCCGAGGATGTTATCAATAAGAAGGTCTTCCCTTTATCTTTGAAGGGAAAGGAATTGACATGGTTTATGCTATGTGATGATATGGGATCATGGAACTACAACCGATTGAAATTGGAATTTCATCGGAAGTTTTATCCTATGCATCTGGTTCATCGTGATCGTAATTATAAATATAATTTTTGGCCTCGCGAAGGAGAAAGCATCGCTCAAGCTTGGGGGAGGCTTAATTCAATGTTATATTCATGCCCCAATCATGACCTCTCAAGAGAAATTATTATTCAAAATTTTTATGCTTGGCTTTATCTCAATAATCGCTCCATGCTTGATACTTCTTGTACTGGTTCTTTTATGATGAAGACCATTGAATTCAAATGGGATTTATTGGAAAGAATTAAACACAACTTTGAAGATTGGGATCTCGACGAAGGTATGGAGTCAGGAATAACACCTAAGTTTGATTGTCTCAAATCTTTTATGGACACCGATGTTCTCCGTGAATTTAGCACTAAATATGGACTTGACTCTGAGATAGTAGCTTCTTTCTGTGAATCCTTTGCTACTCATGTTGATCTCGCTAAGGAGAAGTGGTTTAAATATAATCCTCCCATTGAAGTAAAAGTGGTTGCACCTATTAAAGTTGAAGAAAATACTATCACTTATAATGTTGATCCTGTTGTTCCTACTGCTTATATTGAGAAACCACCTTTCCCTGTTAGAACAAAGGATCATTCTAAAGCTTCAAATGTGGTTCGAAAGAATATGGAAGAATAATGCTATGGTTAAATATCTCTTGGTCGATAATATCGATGGGGGTGTTATTTACTTCTGTGATGAAGTTGCTAGAATTACTAGACCTGACACTAAAAATAAACATAGACTTGTTGTAGGCATGCCTGTTATTTCTGTTAAAATAGGAGATCATTGCTATCATGGCTTATGTGATATGGGTGCTAGTGCAAGTGCAATACCTCATTCCTTATACAAAGAAATTATGCATGATATTGCACCTGCTGAGATAGAGGAAATTGATGTTACAGTTAAGCTTGCCAATAGAGACACTATTTCACCAGTTGGGATTGTTAGAGATGTTGAAGTCTTGTGTGGGATAGTTAAATATCCTGCTGATTTTCTTGTTCTTGGTTCCCCACAAGATAACTTTTGTCCCATTATATGTGGTAGACCCTTCTTGAATACTGTTAATGCTAGGATAGATTGCAAAAAGGATATTGTTACTATTGGTTTGGGGATATGTCTCATGAGTTTAATTTTGCTAAATTTCATAGACAACCCCATGATAAAGAATTTCCTAGTACAGATGAAATTTTTGGTCTTGCTTCTATTGTCGTGCCTCCTAATGATCCCTTAGAACAATATTTTCTCGACCATGAAAATGATATGGTTATGAATGAAAGAAGGAAAATAGATGAAGTATTCTTTAAAAAGGGACCTATTTTGAAACACAACTTGCTTGTTGAAACCCTAGGGGATCCTCCTCCACCCAAGGGTGATCCCGTGTTTGAGCTTAAACCATTATCTGATACTCTTAAATATGCTTATCTTGATGAGAAAAGGATATATCCTGTTATTATAAATGCTAACCTTTCAGATCATGAAGAAAAGAAATTACTAAAAACTCTGAAGAAGCACCGTGCTGCTATTGGATATACTCTTGATCATCTTAAGGGCATTAGTCCCACTCTATGCCAGCACAAAATAAAATTGGAGAAAGACACGAAAACGGTTGTTGATCACCAACAATGATTAAATCCTAAGATGAAAGAAGTGGTAAGAAAAGAAATACTAAAGCTTCTAGAGGGAGGTATAATTTATCCCATTGCTGATAGTCAGTGGGTAAGTCCTGTCGAATGTGTCCCTAAGAAGGGAGGTATTACTGTTGTCCCTAATGATAAAGATGAATTGATCCCACAAATAATTGTTACAGGTTATAGAATGGTAATTGATTTCCGCAAATTAAATAAAGCTACTAAAAAGGATCATCACCCTTTACCTTTTATTGATCAAATGCTAGAAAGATTATCCAAACATACACATTTTTGCTTTCTAGATGGTTATTCTGATTTCTCTCAAATACCTGTGTCAAAAGAGGATCAAGAAAAGACAACTTTTACATGCCCTTTTGGTACCTTTGCTTATAGACGTATGCCTTTTGATTTATGCAATGCACCTGTTACCTTTCAAAGATGTATGACTGCTATATTCTCTAACTTTTGTGAAAAGATTGTTGAGGTTTTCATGGATGATTTCTCCATATATGGAACTTCTTTTGATGATTGCTTAAGCAACCGTGATCGAGTTTTGCAAATGGAGAAGTGCCACTTTATGGTTAATGAAGGCATTGTCTTGGGGCATAAAACTTCTGAAAGAGGTATTGAAGTTGATAAAGCTAAGGTTGATGCTATTGAAAAGATGACGTGTCCTAAGGACATTAAAGGTATAAGAAGTTTCCTTGGTCATGCTGGTTTTTATAGGAGGTTCATTAAGGACTTCTCTAAAATTTCTAGGCCTCTGACTAATCTCTTACAAAAATATGTTCCATTTGTCTTTTATGATGATTGTGTAGAAGCATTTGAAATACTTAAGAAAGCCTTGATTTCTGCACCTATTGTTCAGCCTCCTGATTGGAATTTACCCTTTGAAATTATGTGCGATGCTAGTGATTATGCTGTAGGTGCTGTTCTAGGACAAAGAGTTGATAAGAAATAAAATGTTATCCAATATGCTAGTATAACTCTAGAACGTTCCTAGAGAAATTATGCTACTACAAAAAAGGAATTTTTAGCAGTTGTATTTGCTTGTGATAAGTTCAGACCTTATATTGTTGATTCTAATGTAATAGTTCACTCTGATCATGTTGCTATTAAATGTCTTATGGAAAAGAAAGATGCTAAACCTAGACTTATTAGATGGGTTCTCTTGTTACAAGAATTTGATTTGCATATTATTGATAGAAAGGGAGCTCAGAACCCCATTGCAGACAACTTGTCTAGGTTAGAGAATGTTCTTGATGACCCACTACCTATTGATGATAGCTTTCTTGAAGAACAATTAGCTGTCATAAATGCTTCTCGTACTACTCCATGGTATGCTGATTATGCTAATTATATTGTTGCTAAATTTATACCACCTAGTTTCACTTACCAGCAAAAGAAAAAGTTTTTCTATGATTTAAGACATTACTTCTGGGATGACCCACACCTTTATAAAGAAGGAGTAGATGGTGTCATTAGACGTTGTGTACCTGAGCATGAACAGGAACATATCCTATGCAAGTGTCATTCCGAGGCTTATGGAGGACACCACGCTGGAGATAGAACTACACATAAGGTATTGCAATCCAGTTTTTATTGGCCTACTCTCTTCAAGGATGCCCGTAAGTTTGTCTTGTCTTGTGACGAATGTCAAAGAATTGGTAATATTAGTAGGCATCAAGAAATGCCTATGAATTATTCACTTGTTATTGAACCATTTGATGTTTGGGGCTTTGATTATATGGGACCGTTTCCTTCCTCTAATGGGTATACACATATTTTAGTTGATGTTGACTACGTTACTAAGTGGGTAGAGGCTATTCCAACTAGTAGTGCTGATCATAACACCTCTATTAAGATGCTTAAAGAAGTTATTTTTCCGAGGTTTGGAGTCCCTAGATATTTAATGACTGATGGTGGTTCACATTTTATTCATGGTGCTTTTCGTAAAATGCTTGCTAAGTATGATGTTAATCATAGAATTGCATCTCCATATCATCCACAGTCTAGTGGTCAAGTAGAATTGAGTAATAGAGACTTTAATTAATTTTGCAAAAGACTGTTTATAGATCTAGAAAGAATTGGTCCAAGAAACTTGATGATGCATTATGGGCCTATAGAACTGCATATGAAAATCCTATGGGTATGTCTCCATATAAAATGGTTTATGGAAAAACATGTCACTTACCTCTCGAACTAGAACATAAGGCATATTGGGCCATTAAAGAGCTCAATTACGATTTCAAACTTGCCGGCGAGAAGAGACTATTTGATATTAGCTCACTTGATGAATGGAGAACCCATGCCTATGAAAATGCCAAACTGTTTAAAGAAAAGGTTAAAAGATGGCATGACAAAAGGATACAAAAACGTGAGTTTAATGTAGGTGATTATGTTTTGTTATACAACTCTCGTTTAAGATTTTTTGCAGGATAACTCCTCTCTAAATGGGAAGGTCCTTACGTTATCGAGGAGGTCTATCGTTCCGGTGCCATAAAAATCAACAACTTCGAAGGCACAAATCTGAGGGTGGTGAACGGTCAAAGAATCAAACATTATATCTCAGGTAATCCTATAAATGTTGAAACTAATGATATTGAAACCGTAACCCTGGAGGAGTGTATAAGGGACACTTTCCAGAACGTTTCAAGCTCTGAAAAGGAAGAGGTATGTGGTACGGTAAGTAAACCGACTCCAAAACAATTCTAATAGCAATTTTTCTTTGTTTTGGAATATTTAAGAAAATAGGAAAATAAGAAGCAGTCCGGGAAGGACATGAGGTATCCACGAGGGTGGAGGACGCGCCCTACCCCCCTGGGTGCACCCCCCTGCCTCGTGGGCACCTCGTGTGCTCTCCGGACTCCGTTTTCTTGTGCGATACTTCTTTTGGTCGGTAAATATTCATTATAAAATCTCCTGAAGGTTTTGACCACTGTACCACACAATTATCCTCTGTTTTTGTTTTGAGCTGTTTCTGCCGCAGATTTAGAGCAAGATGTCATCTCAAAACTCCGACGGGGAGAGCTATGTCTCACGTCTCATTGCTGACCCAAAGATCTACGGGGACCTATATCCTTGTGGTTGAACTACGGATGATGAAGAGGATGCTCACTTGAGGATGATCAATGATTCAAGTTCAGAGGAGGAGGATGTTCCTCTACCTCAAACTGGGGATATGCATGTGAAGTTCAAGAAGTCTAGTCTCCCCAAGAGGGCTAAAATGTCTAACAACTGATCTATTCCTTCTTGTTTTTGGCAGAAAAGCAAATTAGATTTATGTGACAAGATCTTGAAGCGGGAATCAGAGGTCGATGATTTAAAGGAGGAGATCGCTCTTCTCAATTACAACATGAAAAAGCTGAAGGCACAATTATCATCATCATCACCATCTCATCCACTTCCGAAGAAAGAGGCATAAATACATGGGTATGGGCACTCCCCTTGGCAACTGCCAAGCTTGGGGGAGGTGCCATGGTATCATATCACCATCACACTTTTATCTTTACCGTTTTTCTTAGTTCGATCCTTTTGGTTATATCTTGATCTAGTAGAATAAAATTTTAGTATGATATAGTTTTGAGTTTTGCTTTATGATCCTTCTATGTAATCGAGTCCATGAGCTATATATAATAGAGATTAGTTATGAGTCAAGGGCATGATTATTGTGCCATGATCTGGAGGGAATAAAAATAAAAGAGAAGAGAAATAATAAAAAGAAATAAAGAGATCATATGGATCTTATGGAGAGTGATGACTTCACATATAAAGAGTATGACAAATAAAAGTTGTTGAGAGTTGACAAACATAGTTTTGGTCATCGTTGCAATTAATAGGAAGTAATAAAGAAAGAGAGGTTTTCACATATAAATATACTATCTTGGACATCTTTTATGATTGTGAGCACTCACTAAAATATGACATGCTAAAAGGTTGATGTTGGACAAGGAAGACAACGTAATGAGTTATGTTTTCTTACATCCAAAATAAATTATATTGTCATGGATCATCCAACATGTTGAGCTTGCCTTTCCCCCTCATGCTAGCCAAATTCTTTGCACCAAGTAGAGATACTACTTGTGCTTCCAAATATTCTTAAACCCAGTTTTGCCATGAGAGTCCACCATATCTACCTATGGATTGAGTAAGATCATTCAAGTAAGTTGTCATTGTTGCAAGCAATAAAAATTGCTCTCTAAATATGTATGATTTATTAGTGTGGAGAAAATAAGCTTTATATGATCTTGTGATGTGGAAGAAGTAAAAGCGATGGACTGCATAATAAAGGTCCATATCACAAGTGGCAATATAAAGTGACGTTCTTTTGCATTAAGATTTCGTGCATCCAACCATAAAAGCACATGACAACCTCTGCTTCCCTTTGCGAAGGGCCTATCTTTTATCCTTGTCTTATACTTTATACAAGAGTCATGGTGATTTTCACCTTTACTTTTTACATTTTATCCATTGGCAAGCATTGTGTGTTGGAAAGATACTGACATATATATATATATAGCTAATTGGATGTGAGTTTTCATGAACCATTATTGCTGACATTACCCTTGAGGTAAAAGGTTGGGTGGCAAGACTATAAGCCCGTATCTTTCTCTGTGTCTGATTAAAACTTCATACCCATAAATATTGCGTGAGTGTTAGCAATTGTGAAAGACTAAATGATACTTGAGTATGTGGACTTGCTGAAAAGCTCTTATATTGACTCTTTCCGATGTTATGATAAATTGCAATTGCTTCAATGACTGAGATTATAGTTTGTTAGTTTTCAATGAAGTTTCTGATTCATACTTGAAATTGTGAACGAATTGTTACTTTAGCATAAGAAATCATATGACAATATATATGTTGCTTTTATAAGAATGATCATGATGCCCTCATGTCTGTATTCTATTTTATCAACACCTCTATCTCTAAACATGTGGAAATATTTTTCGTTATCGGCTTCCGCTTGAGGACAAGCGAGGTCTAAGCTTGGGGGAGTTGATACGTCCATTTTGAATCATGCTTTTATATCAATATTTATTGCATTATGGGTTGTTATTACACATAATGTCACAATACTTATGCCTATTCTCTCTTATTTTACAAGGTTTACATGAAGAGGGAGAATGCCGGCAGCTGGAACTCTGGGCTGGAAAAGGATCAAATATTAGAGACCTATTCTGCACAGCTCCAAAAGTCCTGAAACTTCACGAGAGCACATTTTGGAATATATAAAAAATACTGGCGAAAGAATTAACTAGAGGGGCCCACACCCTGGCCACGAGGGTGGGGGCGCGCCTTACCCCCCTGGGCGCGCCCCCTATCTCGTGGGCCCCCTGGCAGGCCTCCGGTGCCCATCTTCTGCTACATGAAGTCTTTCATCTGACAAAAAATCATAAGCAAGCTCACGGGACGAAACTCCGCCACCACGAGGTGGAACCTTGGCGGAACCAATCTAGGGCTCCGGCGGAGCTGTTCTGCCAGGGAAAGATCCCTCCAGGAGGAGGAAATCATCACCATCGTCATCACCATCGATCCTCTCAGCAGAAGGGGATCAATATCCATCAACATCTTCACCAGCACCATCTCCTCTCAAACCCTAGTTCATCTCTTGTATCTAATCTTTGTCCCAAAACCTCAGATTGGTACTTGTGGGTTGCTAGTAGTGTTGATTACTCCTTGTAGTTGATGCTAGTTTGTTTATTTGGTGGAAGATCATATGTTCAGATCCTTTATGCATATCAATACCCCTATTATTATGAACATGAATATGATTTGTGAATAGTTACGTTTGTTAATGAGGACATGGGAGAAGTCTTGCTATAAGTAGTCATGTGAATTTGGTATTCGTTCGATATTTTGATGAGATGTATGTTGTCTCTCCTCTAGTGGTGTCATGTGAACGTCGACTACATGACACTTCATCATTGTTTGGGCCTAGGGGAAGGCATTGGGAAGTAATACGTAGATGATGGGTTGCTAGAGCGACAGAAGCATAAACCCTAGTTTATGAGTTGCTTCGTAAGGGGCTGATTTCGATCCATATGTTTCATGCTATGGTTAGGTTTAACTTAATACTTCTTTTGTAGTTGGGGATGCTTGCAAGAGGAGTTAATCATAAGTGGGATGCTTGTCCAAGGAAGGGTAGTACCCAAGCACCGGTCCACACACATATCAAACTATCAAAGTACCGAACGCGAATCATATGAACGTGATGAAAACTAGCTTGACGATAATTCTCATGTGTCCTCGGGAGCGCTTTCCTTGATATAAGAGTTTGTCCAGGATTGTCCTTTGCTACAAAAATGATTGGGCCATCTTTCTGCACCTTATTTACTTACATTACTTGTTACCCGTTACAAATTACCTTATCAAAAAACTATCTGTTACTGATAATTTCAGTGCTTGAAGAGAATACCTTACTGAAAACTGCTTATCATTTCCTTCCGCTCCTTGTTGGGTTTGACATTATTACTTACCGAAAGGACTACAATAGATCCCCTATACCTGTGGGTCAGCAATATTTTCCTCGCCCACGCTTCTACCAAGGTTTTCTTCGTCATGGACGGCCCAAAGAGTGTCATGCAGCTGCGTCTCTGGCCCGCCCTGGACGAAAAGCTCATTTTCTGTCATGATTTTTTGTCATAGAAGTAGGACCCCACCACATCTATGATGATACCGGGTTCTATCATAATTATCATCATAGAAATGCCATAAGCATGACAGAAAAAATTCGTTTGGCCCAAAATGTCACGGATGTGTCTTTTTTGTAGTGTTTGTTATACTTGAGAAGCCCGAGGACGACAACATGTCGATTATCCATGGTAGACCCTTCTTGAATACTGCAGGGGCTGTTATTGATTGCAATAAAAGCAAGCTCACGTTACATATTAATGGTAATGAGCATACAGTGCACTTTCCGAAGAAACAATTCTAAGTGAATGGTATTAATGTTATTGAAAAATCTCCGACAATCACTATTGGAAGTTTTCAAATACCTCTACCTACTGTCAAAAAGAAATATGAAATGCTTATTGTTGGGGAAATGCATATCCCCATTGAGGTAACTTAGTGATTTACGAAAGTTCTTCGGTTTCATGCTAATCGATAGTGGTTGTTAACAAGACTTGATCAACCTTATTAATGGATCATTTTTAATGGTATGAGGTTGATGAATTTAGTAAGAACTACTTTCTGTCCCTACCTTTTATGCTCTGTTTTTATTAGTTAAATAAATAAAATGCCATGTGTTTGTCTGTTTTCTGAATTTTCCGTGCAATAAAAAATGACCCTAAAATAAAAGTTCTCAGAATGCCCAGAAAATTTAATACGATTTTTTCTAAATATTTGAGAATTTTTGGTGCAAATAACATCAGAGGGAGGTGCACCAGATGGGCAAAACCCACCTGGGCGCGCCAGCACCCCCAGGCGCGCCCTGGTGGGTTGTGGTCCCAATGTGGCCCCCCTCACTTATCTCTTCATACCACATCATCGCTTACCTCCAGAAAAAAGATCTCCATTGCTCTCTCTCCCGTGTTCTTGCTCTCAAACCCACGGATTTCGATCTGTTTGCTCGAAGCTCTGTTTCCAAAACAGTTTCGGGGGATTGTTGCTTGGTATGTGACTCCACCATTTGTCCAATTAGTTTTTGTTTTAGTGGTTTATATTTTGAATAATTAGCTACTCTTGGTGCTATTGTAGATGAGCTTGCATGTTGAATTCCTAGAGTTCTAAGTAGTTTGAATGATTGCTATGGCCTCTATGTATCCCTAGGAGTAGTTGGTATCAATTTTGTGAAGTTTTGTTGAGAAAATTTTGTGGGCTACTAAATTTGTGGGCACCCAGGCTTTCATAGGAAAACCATGAATATCTTTAGGAAGTTTGGCTCCAAGAAGAACTCCAAGGGTGTTATTGGGGAGTCATATGACAGTGATCTTCATCCTTGGAGGTTGGCGGAAGTACTGCCGTGTGAATGGCCACACACCCCGTTCCTGGAAGAGGCCGGAATCCTTCAGGAGTTCATACAATATGCTGCTAATTCCGGCCTCACCGACTTCATCGCAGATGAGTGTGAACAACACCAAATCCTCACAAACATCTTTGTTCAAATTTTGTTTTCCTTCCTAGGAATAATCCTCCTGAAGTGAGTTTTGATTTATATGCTGAAAACCATCAGATACCACTTACTGAATTTTGTAACATATGCATGATCCCTTCTGATGGGAGCTTAGCCAAGCCTAGGTCGGCGGAGTTTGAGGCCTTTTATCATACTTTGACAGTGGAAGATGAGAGAAGGGTGCATGCCTCAAAATATCATTTATATCTGTTTTAAAAACTTGAGCTCTGGCACCTCTGCAAATCACTGCTTCCCTCTGCGAAGGACTATTGATACGTCCATTTTGCATCATGCTTTTATATCGATATTTATTACATTATGGACTGTTATTTCACTTTATGTCACAATACTTATGGCTATTCTCTCTTATTTTACAAGGTTTAGATAAGGAGGGAGAATGCCGGCAGCTGGAATTCTGGGCTAGAAAAGGAGCAAATATTAGAGACCTATTCTGCGCAACTCCAAAAGTCCTGAAACTCCACGGAACATCTTAAAATAAATAAAGAAAAATCCTCGCCAAAGATGAAGGCTAGGGGGCCCACACCCTGCTCACGAGGGTGGCCCCCCGCCCTAGGGCGCGCCCCCTACCTCGTGGGCCCTCTGGTGGGTCTTCGACGTCCATATTCTCCTATATCAGGTCTTTCGATGAGAAAAAAACAGAGGGAACCTTTCGGGATGAGACTCCGCCGCCACGAGGCGGAACCTTGGTGGAACCAATCTAGAGCTCCGGCAGAGCTGTTCTGCCGGGGATACTTCCCTCCGGGAGGGGGAAATCATCACCATCGTCATCACCAACGCTCCTCTCATCGGGAGAGGGCAATGTCCATCAACATCTTCACCAGCACCATCTCATCTCCAAACCCTAGTTCATCTCTTGTATCCAATTCTTGTCTCAAAGTCCGGGATTGGTGCTAGTAGGTTGCTAGTAGTGTTGATTACTCCTTGTAGTTGATGCTAGTTGGTTTATTTCGTGGAAGATCATATGTTCAGATCCTATATGCATATTATTACCCCTCTGATTATGAACATGAATATGCTTTGTGAGTAGTTACGTTTGTTCCTGTTGACAAGGGAGAAGTCTTGCTATTAGTAGTCATGTGAATTTGGTATTCGTTCGATATTTTGATGAGATGTATGTTGTCTAGCCTCTAGTGGTGTTATGTGAACGTCGACTACATAACACTTCACCATTATTTGGGCCTAGAGGAAGGCATTGAGAAGTAATAAGTAGATGATGGGTTGCTAGAGTGACAGAAGCTTAAACCCTAGTTTATGCGTTGCTTCGTAAGTGGCTGATTTGGATCCACATGTTTCATGCTACGGTTAGGTTTACCTTAATACTTTTGTTGTAGTTGTGGATGCTTGCAATAGAGGTTAATCATAAGTGGGATGCTTGTTCAAGTAAGAACAGCACCCAAGCACCGGTCCACCCACATATCAAATTATCAAAGTACCGAACGCGAATCATATGAACGTGATGAAAACTAGCTTGACGATATTCCCATGTGTCCTCGGGAGCGCTTTTCCTATTATAAGAGTTTGTTCCGGCTTGTCCTTTGCTACAAAAAGGATTTGGCCACCTTGCTGCACTTTATTTACTTTTGTTACTTGTTGCTCGTTACAATTTATCTTATCACAAAACTATCTGTTACCACTTATTTCAGTACTTGCAGAGAATACCTTGCTGAAAACCGCTGATCATTTCCTTATGCTCCTCGTTGGGTTCGACACTCTTACTTATCAAAAGGACTACGATAGATCCCCTATACTTGTGGGTCATCAAGACTCTTTTCTGGCGCTGTTGCCGGGGATTGTAGCGCCTTTGGTAGGTGGAATTTTGTAAGGAAAAATTTATATAGTGTGCTGAAATTTACTGTCACTTGTTACTATGGAAAGTAATTCTCTGAGGGGCTTGTTCGGAGTATCTTCACCCCGTCCAGTAGAGCAAAGAGTTGCTCCTCAACCTACTGAACCTATTGAAAATGAAACTCCTTTTGAATTTCCTTCGGGTATGATGGAAAAACTGCTAGCTAACCCTTTTACAGGAGATGGAACAAAGCATCCTGATAAGCACTTAATATATGTGGATGAAGTTTGTGGATTATTTAAGCTTGCAGGTATACCTGATGATGTTGCTAAGAAGAAGGTCTTCCCTTTATCTTTGAAGGGAGACGCATTGATATGGTATAGGCTATGTGATGATATGAAATCATGGAACTATAAAAGATTGAAGTTGGAATTTCATCAAAGGTATTACCCTATGCATCTTGTTCATCGTGATCGCAATTATATATATAATTTCTGGCCTCGCGAAGGAGAAAGCATTGCTCAAGCTTGGGGGAGGCTTAAATCAATGTTATATTCATGCCCAATCATGAGCTCTCAAGAGAAATAATTATGCAAAGTTTTTATGCTCGGCTTTCTGAAAACAATCGCACCATGCTCGATACTTCTTGTGCTGGCTCTTTTATGATGAAGATTATTGAATTCATATGGAATTTATTGGATAGAATTAAACGCAACTCTGAAGATTGGGACCTCGACGAAGGTAAGGAGTCAGGTATGACACCTAAGTTTGATTGTGTTAAATCTTTTATGGACACCGATATTTTCCGTAAGTTTAGCACTAAATATAGACTTGACTCTGAGATAGTGGCTTCTTTTTGTGAATCTTTTTCTACTTATGTTGATCTCCCTAAGGAGAAGTGGTTTAAATATCATCCTCCCATAGAAGTAAAAGTAGCTGCACCTATTAAAGTTGAAGAAAAGAATATCACTTATAATGATCCTATTGTTTCTACTTCTTATGTTGAGAAACCACCTTTCCCTGTTAGAATAAAGGATCATGCTAAAGCTTCAACTGTTGTTCGTAAAAGCAATATTAGAACTTATACACCTCCTGAGCAAGTTAAAGTAGAACCTAATATTGCTATTGTTAAAGATATCTTGTCTGATAATATTGATGGGCATGTTATTCAGTTCAAAGGTGAAACTGCTAGAATTGCTAAACCTTGTGCTAAAGATAAACATAGACCTGTGGTAGGCGTGCCTGTTATTTCTGTTAAAATAGGAGATCATTGTTATCATGGCTTATGTGATATGGGTGCGAGTGCTAGTGTTATACCGCATACTTTATACGAAGAAATTAAGAATGAAATTGCACCTGCTGAGTTAGAAGGTATTGGTGTCACAATTAAACTTGCCAATAGAGATACTATTTCACCAATTGGAATTGTTAGAGATGTTGAAGTCTTGTGTGGGAAAACTAAATATCCTGCTGATTTTCTTGTTCTTACTTCTCCGCAAGATAGCTTTTGTCCCATTATATTTGGTAGACCCTTCTTGAACACTGTTAATGCTAGGATAGATTGCAAAAAGAATGTTGTTACTATTGGCTTGGATGATATGGTTCATGAGTTTAATTTCTCTAAATTTAGTAAACAACATCATGAGGAAGAATTACCTAGTAAGGATGAGATTATTGGTCTTGCTTCTATTGTTGTACCTCCTAGTGATCCTTTAGAACACTATTTGCTACACCATGAAAATGATATGTTCATGAATGAAAGAAGGGAAATAGATGAAGTATTCTTTAAACAGGAACCTATTCTGCAACACAATTTGCCTGTTGAAATTTTAGGGGATCCTCCTCCACCCAAGGGTGATCCCATGTTTGAGCTTAAACAGTTGCCTGATAATCTTAAATATGCTTATCTTGATAAAAAGAAGATATATCCTGTTATTATTAGTGATAACCTTTCAGAGCATGAAGAAGAAAGATTATTGAAAACTCTGAAGAAGCATCGTGCTGCTATTGGATATACTCTTGATCTTAAGGGCATTAGTCCCACTCTATGTCAACATAAAATAAATTTGTAAGCAGATGCCAAACCAGTTTGTGATCCTCAACGACGTCTGAATCCTAAAATGAAAGAAGTGGTAAGAAAAGAAATACTCAAGCTTCTGGAGGCAGGTATAATCTATCCCGTTGCTGATAGTCAGTGGGTAAGTCCTGTCCATTGTGTCCCTAAGAAGGGAGGTATTACTATTGTTCCTAATGATAAAGATGAATTGATTCCACAAAGAATTATCACAGGTTATAGGATGGTAATTGATTTCCGCCAATTAAATAAAGCTACTAAGAAAGATCATTACCCCTTACCTTTTATTGATCAAATGCTAGAAAGATTATGCAAACATACACACTATTGTTTTCTAGATGGTTATTCTGGTTTCTCTCTAATACCTGTGTCAGCTGCTGATCAATCTAAGACTACTTTTACATGCCCTTTTGGTACTTTTGCTTATAGACGTATGCCTTTTGGTTTATGTAATCCACCTGCTACCTTTCAAAGATGCATGATGACTATATTCTCTGACTTTTGTGAAAATATTTGTGAGGTTTTCATGGATGATTTTTCCGTCTATGGTTCCTCTTTTGATGATTGCTTGAGCAATCTTGATCGAGTTTTGTAGAGATGTGAAGAAACTAATCTTGTTTTGAATTGGGAAAAGTGCTACTTTATGGTTAATGAAGGTATTGTCTTGGGGCACAAAGTTTCTGAAAGAGGTATTGAAGTTGATAAAGCCAAGGTCGATGCTATTGAAAAGATGCCATGTCCCAAGGACATCAAAGGTATAAGAAGTTTCCTTGGTCACGCTGGATTTTACAGGAGGTTCATTAAGGACTTCTCAAAAATTTCTTGGCCTCTGACTAATTTATTGCAAAAAGATATACCATTTTTCTTTGATGATGATTGTGTAGAAGCATTTGAAATACTTAAGAAAGCATTAGTCTCTGCACCTGTTGTTCAGCCACTTGATTGGAATTTACCCTTTGAAATTATGTGTGATGCTAGTGATTATGATGTAGGTGTTGTTCTAGGGCAAAGAGTTGATAAGAAATTAAATGTTATTTATTATGCTAGTAAGACTCTAGACAATGCTCAAAGAAATTATGCTACTACTGAAAAGGAGCTTTTAGCAGTTGTATTTGCTTGTGATAAATTCAGACCTTATATTGTTGATTCTAAAGTAACTATTCACACTGATCATGCTACTATTAAATACCTTATGGAAAAGAAAGATGCTAAACCTAGACTTATTAGATGGGTTCTCTTGCTACAAGAATTTGATTTGCATATTGTTGATAGAAAGGGAGCTGAGAACCCCGTTGCAGACAACTTGTCTAGGTTAGAGAATGTTCTTGATGACCCACTACCTATTAATGATAGCTTTCCTTATGAACAATTAAATGTTATAAGTACTTCTCGTAGTACTCCATGGTATGCTGATTATGCTAATTATATTGTTGCTAAGTTTATACCACCTAGCTTCACATACCAGCAAAAGAGAAAGTTTTTCTATGACTTGAGACATTACTTTTGGGATGACCCACATCTTTATAAAGAAGGAGTAGATGGTGTTATTAGACATTGTGTACCTGAGCATGAACAGGAACAGATCCTACGCAAGTGTCATTCCGAGGCTTATGGAGGACACCACGCTGGAGATAGAACTGCACATAAGGTATTGCAATCTGGTTTTTATTGGCCTACTCTCTTCAAGGATGCCCGTAAGTTTGTCTTGTCTTGTGATGAATGTAAAAGAATTGGTAATATTAGTAGACGTCAAGAAATGCCTATGAATTATTCACTTGTTATTGAACCATTTGATGTTTGGGGCTTTGATTATATGGGACCTTTTCCCGCCTCTAATTGATACACACATATTTTAGTTGCTGTTGATTATGTTACTAAGTGGGTAGAAGCCATTCCAACTAGTAGTGCTGATCATAACACTTCTATTAAAATGCTTAAGTAAGTTATTTTCCCGAGGTTTGGAGTCCCTAGATATTTAATGACTGATGGTGGTTCACACTTTATTCATGGTGCTTTCCGTAAAATGCTTGCTAAATATGATGTCAATCATAGAATTGCATCTCCTTATCACCCTCAGTCTAGTGGTCAAGTAGAGTTGAGCAATAGAGAGCTCAAATTAATTTTGCAAAAGACTGTTAATAGGTCTAGGAAGAATTGGTCCAAGAAACTTGATGATGCATTATGGGCTTATAGAACTGCATATAAAAATCCTATGGGTATGTCTCCGTATAAAATGGTTTATGGAAAAGCATGTCACTTACCTCTCGAGCTAGAACATAAGGCATATCGGGCTATTAAAGAGCTCAACTATGATTTTAAACTTGCCGGTGAGAAGAGGTTATTTGATATTAGCTCACTTGATGAATGGAGAACCCGAGCTTATGAAAATGCCAAGTTGTTTAAATAAAAAGTTAAAGGATGGCATGACAAAAGGATACAAAAGCGTGAGTTTAATGTAGGTGATTATGTATTGCTATACAACTCTCGTTTATGATTTTTTGCAGGAATGATTCTCTCTAAATGGGAAGGCCCCTACGTTATCGAGGAGGTCTATCGTTCTGGTGCCATAAAGATCAACAACTTCGAGGGCACGAATCCGAAGGTGGTAAACGGTCAAAGAATTAAACATTATATCTCAGGTAATCCCATAAATGTTGAAACCAATATTATTGAAACCGTAACCCCCGAGGAATACATAAGGGACACTTTACGGAACATTTCAAACCCCGAAAAGGAATAGGTATGTGGTATGGTAAGTAAACCGACTCCAAAACAATTTTTAAGGCAATATTTCTCCGTTTTGGAATATTTAGAAAAATAGAAAAATAAGTAGCAGTCTGAGAAGGACATGAGGGCCCCACGAGGGTGGTGGGCATGCCCTACCCCCCTAGGCGCGCCCCCTACCTCGTGAGCACCTCGTGTGCCTTTCAGACTCCGTTTTCTTACATGATACGTATTTTGGTCGGTAAAAATTCATTATATATTCTCCTGAAGGTTTTGACTCCTGTATCACGCAAATCTCCTCTGTTTTTGTTCTTGAGTTGTTGCTGCTGCAGATTAGAGCAAGATGTCTTCTCAAGAGTCAATCGGGGAGAGCCGGGTATCTAATCCGGCACCGGAACCAAGGGCAAACAGCGACGCTGACCACTTTGGGCCAGCAACGAAGGAAGAGATGGAGGCTGACTTGATGAGAGTAGATACCATGGAGGATCAAGAAGTCACCTCTCGCCTCCGAGCTGGGTTCACAATGGGGGAACTATAGAGCTCAGCTATTCCAAACTCGGTTATCCCTTCTAATGTTAGATTTCTTTCTTATGAAAATATGAAGAGGAGTGTCACTTGTTCTCCCGCAGCTATGCAAAACCCTTGGGTGCAAGGACCTTTAGCTGTCACAGGAAAGCTTCGTAAGGAAATAATGGACCTCAAACAGCAAGTCAATAAGCTCGAGGAGGAGAACCGCATCCTGAGGGGAATCATCGCCAAGAATATTACACCGACAACAAAGAAGGAGACATAATCACATGGGTATGGGCACTCCCCTTGGCAACTGCCAAGCTTGGGGAGGTGCCCCGGTATCGTATCACCATCACAACTCCTATCTTTACCGTTTTTCTTAGTTCGATCCTATTAGTAGTATCTTGATCTAGTAGAATAAAGTTTATGGCATGATCTAGTTTTGAGTTTGCTTTATGATCTCTCTTTGTAATCGAGTCCGTGAGCTATATATAATAAAGATTAGTGTTGAGTCAAGGGTGAACAAAAGAAAAGAGAAAAAGAATAAAAAGAAACAAAGAGTTCATATTGATCTTATTGAGAGTAATGACTTCACATAGAAAGAGTATGATGATTAAAAGTTGTTGGGAGTTGGCAGACATAGCTTTGGTCATTGTTGCAATTAATAGGAAATAATAAGGAAAGAGAGGTTTTCACATATAGATATATTATCATTGACATATTTTATGATTGGGAGCACTCATTGAAATATGACATGCTAAAGGGTTGATGTTGGACAAGGAAGACAACGTAATGAGTTATGTCTTTCTTATATCTGAGATAAAGTATGTTGTCATGGATCCTCTAACTTGTTGAGCTTGCCTTTCCCCCTCATGCTAGGCAAATTCTCAGCACCAAGTAGAAATACCACTTGTGCTTCCAAATACCCTTAAACCAGTTTTGCCATGAGAGTCCACCATATCTACCTATGGATTGAGTAAGATCCTTCAAGTAAGTTGTCATCGGTGCAAAGCAATAAAAATTGCTCTAAATATGTATGATTGATTGGTGTGGGAGAAATAAGCTTTATACGATCTTGTGATGTGGAAGTAATAAAAGCGACGGACAGCATAATAAAGGTTCATATCACAAGGGGCAATGTAAAGTGACGTTCTTTCGCATTGAGATTTTGTTCCAACCATAAAAGCACATGGCAACCTCTGTTTCCCTCTCCAAAGGGCCTATCCTTTATTATTACCTTCTACCTTATGCAAGAGTCAATGTGATCTTCACCTTTCCCTTTTCATTTTATCCTTTGGCAAGCTCAGCATGTTGGAAAGAACATGATATATATATATATATATATATATATATATATATCTAATTGGATGTAGGGGAGCATGAATTATTATTGTTGACATTACCCTTGAGGTAAAAGGTTGTGGGGAAAAACCATAAGCCCCTATCTTTCTCTGTGTCCGATTAAAACTCCGTAACCATAAGTATTGCGTGAGTGTTAGCAATTATGGAGGACTAAATGATAGTTGAGTATGTGGACTTGCTTTTTAGCTCTGACATAGACTCTTTCTGATGTTATGATAAATAGCAATTGCTTCAATGACTGCGATTATAGTTTGTCGGAGCCCAATAAGGTTTATGATTTATACTCTTGCATTGTGAATAGATCATCACTTGAACATAAGTAATCATATGACAAAATCTATATATGTTGCTGTTATGGGAATAATCATGATGCCTTCATGTCCGTATTTTATTTTTTATCGACGCCTCTACCTCTAAACATGAGGACATATTTATTGTTATCGGCTTTTCGCTTGAGGACAAGCGAGGTCTAACCTTGGGGGAGTTGATACGTCCATTTTGCATCATGCTTTTATATCGATATTTATTGCATTATGGACTGTTATTTCACTTTATGTCACAATACTTATGGCTATTCTCTCTTATTTTACAAGGTTCACATAAGGAGGGAGAATGCCGGCAGCTGTAATTCTGGGCTGGAAAAGGAGCAAATATTAGAGACCTATTCTGCGCAACTACAAAAGTCTTGAAACTCCACGGAACATCTTAAAATAAAAAAATAAAAATCCTCGCCAAAGATGAAAGCCACGGGGCCCACACCCTGCTCACGAGGGTGGGGGGCGCCCCCCCTAGGGCATGCCCCCCTACCTCGTGGGCCCCCTGGTGGGTCTCCGACGTCCATCTTCTCCTATATGAGGTCTTTCGATGAGAAAAAAACCAGAGGGAACCTTTCGGGATGAGACTTTG
This sequence comes from Triticum urartu, assembly GCF_056163025.1. Taxonomy (NCBI): domain Eukaryota; kingdom Viridiplantae; phylum Streptophyta; class Magnoliopsida; order Poales; family Poaceae; genus Triticum; species Triticum urartu. Next base: position 394,974,813 of record NC_141875.1, read on the forward strand.
CCGCCACGAGGCGGAACCTTGGAGGAACCAATCTAGAGCTCCGGCAGAGCTGTTCTGCCGGGGATACTTCCCTCCGGGAGGGGGAAATCATCACCATCATCATCACCAACGCTCCTCTCATCGGGAGAGGGCAATCTCCATCAACATCTTCACCAGCACCATCTCATCCCCAAACCCTAGTTCATCTCTTGTATCCAATTCTTGTCTCAAAGTCTGGGATTGGTGCTAGTAGGTTGCTAGTAGTGTTGATTACTCCATGTAGTTGATGCTAGTTGGTTTATTTGGTGGAATATCATACGTTCAGATCCTATATGCATATTATTACCCCTCTGATTATGAACATGAATATGCTTTGTGAGTAATTACGTTTGTTCCTGAGGACAAGGGAGAAGTCTTGCTATTAGTAGTCATGTGAATTTGGTATTCGATTTATATTTTGATAAGATGTATGTTGTCTAGCCTCTAGTGGTGTTATGTGAACATCGACTACATAACACTTCACCATTATTTGGGCCTAGAGGAAGGCACTGGGAAGTAATAAGTATTCGATGGGTTGCTAGAGTGACAGAAGCTTAAACCCTAGTTTATGCGTTGTTTCGTAAGGGGCTGATTTGGATCCATATGTTTCATGCTATGGTTAGGTTTACCTTAATACTTTTGTTGTAGTTGCGGATGCTTGCAATAGAGGTTAATCATAAGTGGGATGCTTGTTCAAGTAAGAACAGCACCCAAGCACTGGTCCACCCACATATCAAATTATCAAAGTACCAAACGCGAATCATATGAACATGATGAAAACTAGCTTGACGATATTCCCATGTGTCCTCGGGAGCGCTTTTCCTATTATAAGAGTTTATTCCGGCTTGTCCTTTGCTACAAAAAGGATTTGGCCACCTTGCTGCACTTTATTTACTTTTTTTACTTGTTGCTCGTTACAATTTATCTTATCACAAAACTATCTGTTACCACTTATTTCAGTACTTGCAAAGAATACCTTGCTGAAAACCGCTTATCATTTCCTTCGGCTCCTCGTTGGGTTCGGCACTCTTAGTTATCGAAAGGACTACGATAGATCCCCTATACTTGTGGGTCATCAACTATATATTTACTTTTATGTTGTGTCATCAACTTCTGAAACAAGCGCTAGAACCTGAGAGCACAGCTGTCATGACTTATGCATTGTGTGTAGCTAATGTTGGGTGCATCATGACTGGATCTTTTCTACCATGAATTACAATGTTTAGTTTCTGCTTAGACTTTGGAGGTGCTCTACATTTATGTTTTGCGGTCTTAGAAAGGGCTAGCGAGATACCACTATTGTCATATTATATCATGGTTGTTTTGACAACATGTTGCCGTTTGAGATGTCTTATTATTGCTCGCTAGCTGATTATGTCATTTATATGAGTTAATATAATCTTTAAGAGTTATTGTCGGCATGGTTAGTCATAATGTTTGCTGAAAACCTGGATGTTGTTTAAGCTTATTTATGCAAACAAGTGCAAAAGAGTTCGTAAAAGTTTTTCTTTTTCACTTTCAGTTTATCAACTGAATTGCTTGAGGACAAGCAAAGGTTTAAGCTTGGGGGAGTTGATACATCTCCAACGTATCTACTTTTCCTAACGCTTTTCCTCTTGTTTTGGACTCTAATTTGCATGATTTGAATGAAACTAACCCCGGGCTGACGCTGTTTTCAGCAGAACTACCATGGTATTGTTTTTGTGCAGAAATAAAGGTTCTCGGATTGGAACAAAACTTTACAAGGATTTTTTATACAATAAATAAGAATTTCTGGAGGCAAGACCTACCGGAGAGGGGCACGTGGGTGGGCACAACCCACCAGGGCGCGCCCCCTCTCCTGGCATGCCCAGGTGGGTTGTCCCCACCTGGTGGCCCCGCTGACCCTGAAACCGATGCTATAAAATCCTAGTTTTCCAGAAAAAATCAGGGAGAAAGAATTATCGGGATCCACGAGACGGAGCCTCCGTCACCTCTTGTTCTTCATCATGAGGCCAGATCTGGAGTCCGTTTGGGGCTCCGGAGAGGGGGATCTCCGTTCTTCGTCATCACCAACCCTTCTCCATCGCCAATTCCATGATGCTCCCCATTGGGGGTGAGTAATTCCTTCATAGGCTCGCTGGTCGGTGAGGAGTTGGATGAGATTTATCATGTAGTCGAGTTAGTTTTGTTAGGGCTTGATCCCTAGTATCCACTATGTTCTAAGATTGATGTTGCTATGACTTTGCCATGCTTAATGCTTCTCACTTTGGGCCCGGGTGCCATGATTTCAGATCTGAACTGTTTATGTTATCACCATTATATCCATGTTCTAGATCCGATCTTGCAAGTTATAGCACCTACTATGTGTTATGATCCAGCAACCCCAGAGTGACAATAGTCAGGACCACTCCCGATGATGACCATAGTTTGAGGAGTTCATGTATTCACTTTGTGTTAATGCTTTGATCCGGTTCTCTATTAAAAGGAGGCCTTAATACCCCTTAGTTTCCAATATGGACCCCGTTGCCACGGGAGGATAGGACAAAAGATGTCATGCAAATTCTTTCCATAAGCATGTACGACTATTTATGGAATACATGCCTACATCATATTGACGAACTAGAGCTAGTGCCGTATCGCCCTAGGTTATAACTGTCTCATGATGAAAATCATCCAACAAGTCACCGATCAAATGCCTATGAATTGATCTTATATTGTTCTTGCTGAGTTACTACTGCTATGATCAATGTTACACTTGCTACAAAATTACTGCTATCACTGTTACCGTTACCCTTACTACTGCTACTATTATCAAGACTATCATACTACTTTGCTATTGATCACTTTGCTGCAGATAATTAATCTCTAGGTGTGGTTGAATTGATAACTCAGCTGCTAATACCTTCAAATATTCTTTGGCTCCCCTTGTGTCAAATCTATAAATTTGGGTTGAATACTCTACTATCGAAAACTGTTGCGATCCCCTATACTTGTGGGTTATCAATCCCCTATACTTGTGGATTATCATGCCTCTTCATAGGGGGGACCCATGATTTGTTTTGTCGAGTCCCTTTTGTAGTGTAGTGAGAATATGTCCAGTTTTAATTGCTATATTTGGTTGTTTGTAGTATGCCATGTTTATTTCAGTTGTTCACAATGTGATGCTCTATATGTGCAACTATTTACTGTGCAGTACATTTCAATACTAGTTTTAAATATACCGATAGAAATGTATATATTTGCTTGTTTTTCAGCGTATTGTAGCTAGGATATGCCTCTTTTAAAGTTTTTGGTTGTTCGATTGTTTGTAGTTAGCATATGTCCAGTGTCAAATACTATCTTTGGTTGTTCGTAGTATGCCTTGCTTATTCCAGTTATTCACAATGTGATGTTGTATATGTGCAAGTATGCACTACAAAAAAAGACACATCCGTGACATTTTGGGCCGAACAAAAATTTCTTCTGTCATGCTTATGACACTTCTATGATGATAATTGTGGCAAAACACGGTATCATCATAGATGTGGTGGGATCCTACTTCTATGACAAAAAATCATGATAGAAAATGGGCTTTTCATCCTGGGCAGGCCAGAGACACAGCTGCATGACATTCTTTAGGCCGTCCGTGATGGGAAAAACAGTGGTAGAAGCGAGGGCGAGGAAAATATCTGGCAGTTCCTGGTTACGGTGGGTGGTCAGGGACGAGCGATGCTCGTTTCTCTTGTACATGTACGTGCGTGGGTGCGAGGCGTTGGGCTCTAACTGAACCCGAGCGATTGCACTGCAGGCTATGCGTTACTGAACCCGAGCGATCAATTGATATAGCTGTTAACTGACCCGTTCGAGCGATTCATTTGCTACTACTGCTAACTGAAGCTGATCGAACCTGCTGCCTCTTGATGAACAGTGAGCGTTGTTGGGGGTTGGATGAACAGTTCCCGATGGGGAGTTGGATGAACAAGACCCCGTGGTAGTAGAGGCCATTGCCGCTGGATGAACAGGACCCCAATCGAGCTGGTTGGGGTGGATGAACAGGACTCCATGGAGGGCTGGATAAACAGGACCCCGTGGAGGGCTGGTTGAACAGTAGCCGGTGGAGGGCCGGATGAACAGTAGCCCGTGGAGGGATGGTTGAACAGGACCCCATGGAGAGGGTTGGTTGAACAGTAGCCGGTGGAGGAGCGGTGGAGGCTGGATGAACAGGAGCCCGTGGATGAACAGTAGCTGGTGGAGGCAGGAGGGAGATGCCCTGGATGAACAGTCGGAGGTGGAGGCTAGAGGAGGTCGACGGCGGATGAACAGTAGCCTATGGAGGCAGTCGACGGTGGAGATGAACAGTAGCCCGTGGAGTCCCGTTTTGTGGTACGCCACACCCCTCCCGATGAGCAGGACCCTGTTTCGACCATAGGCGGCCGAAGAGAAGTCCGTTTCCTCCGTTTTGCGGTATGCTACACCCCTCCCAATCAACGACACCCCGTTTCGACCATAGGAGCTCGAACACAAGTCTGTTTCCTCCGTTTTACGGTACGCCAAACCCTTCCCAATGAACATGACCCCGTTTCGACCATACGCGGTCGAATACAAGGTCGTTTTCCTCTGTTTAGCGGTACACCAGACCCTGTTCCAGCTGTTCCATCCAAGCCAGTAGGCTCCCATTGACCACGACCCATTCCAACCCAGTCAGTTGCCTCCTGATGAACAGGACATGTTCTGACCCAATCACTTGGCTCCCGGCGAACATGGCGTTGTTTCCTCTGTTCCGACCTAGATGGTTGGGTGCTGATGAACAGGACGCCGTTGCTGCCTCTCCATGAACACGAGCCCTGGCTATACATTTGCACGAGTAGGTATTTGAGACCCCGCCCATATGTACATACATGGCCGTATTTACTTTCTTGCACCCTGGCTATACGTACATGTACATGCTACGTCCCCGCCTCTACTATGACACGTGCCCTTCCTTACTCAGCCACGGTTCATTGCTGCAGCGTGCAGACAGAACGATTGACCAGTATGTACGTAGATGTTCATGGCCAGAATGACAACGCTATGTACACTTCGACCAGGTGGGTCCCAACTGTCAGGGAGGATAAGGAGGCAATTCCTTGCGTGCGAAGATGTAGCCGGTGGGTCCCAGCTGTCAGGGGGAGAATCATCTTTTTGCCTGTAATATGGACGCACTTCCTTGCGTGCAAAGATGTAGCTGGTGGGTCCCAGCAGTCAGGGAGGAAACATTATTTTCACGAAATACGGTGGCCCGTCTGGTGGGTCCCCGCTGCTATGTGGAGGAATAATTATTTTATGCGTAATAAGGTTGCACTTCCTTGCTCTAGCCGTGGACCCAGATGTCAGCCTCTCCACGTATAGTACTCTTCTGATGGAAGTTGTTCCTTAACGACATTGACCACGGTGCGCTGAGAGCACCAAGGCGGTGGACGACGATGAGGCCTAGAAAGGGGACGACGCAGAGCCGGGGAAGAGGCGGCAGTGGATGCCCACGAGGAGATGAGTACGAGGGTTGACTAGTTCGGCTATGGTGTGAAGCTGCCATCACCGCAGAATAACAGGGGGTGTGGGTGAGTAGAGCGATGGCCTGGCCAGCGGTGGGAGTAGCAGGGGCATGAGGACTCCATGGCAGCACAGCCGGCCACGGGAGGTAGGAGCAGGCGACACGACCGACGCTGGTTTGGGTGGCTGGAACAAGAAGACCAGAGGTTGAAGAAGCACTGCCGCCGTTGGATGGACATCGTACGGTCACTGGAGCTAGAATCATTCATATTTACTAAGTTGACAAAGCTCTCCGTCCGCGTCAACTTAGTAGGCCCACAAGTCAGCCTCCCACTATGGTGGGTCCCAGCTAGCAGGGGGAGTATTCATTTTTTTGTGCGTAATAAGGAGGCACTTCCTTGCGTGCGAAGATATAACTAGTGGGTCTGAGCTGTCAGTGGGAGGAACGTTAGTTTCGCGAAATACAGAGGCTCTATCGGTGGGCTCAGCTATCAGGTGGAGAAATCATTATTTTGCGCGTAATAAGGAGTCACTTGCTTGTGTGGGTCCCTACTGTCAGCCTCTTCCGAGGGATGTTGTTTGTTGACTATGTTGACCTCGCCGCACCGAGAGAACAAACGTGGTGGACAAGGGCGAGGCCCAGGAAGGGAACGACCCGGATTCGGTGAAGCCACAACAGTGGATACCCACGCTGAGGGGAGTACGAGCATTGACTAGTCGGCTGTGGGGGTGAGGCTGACGTCGCCGGAAAATAACAGGATGTGCGGGTGGGTAGAGGGATGGCCTGGCGGCAGCTCAGCCGGCCACGGGAGGAGGGAGCAGGCAGTCCCGCCGGCGCAGGTTTGGGCGGCTGGAGCAGGAAGATCAGAGATTGAAGAAGCACGGCGGCCGTTGGATGGACATCCAACAGTCACTGCTCTGTGTTGACTAGGTTGACAAAGCCTTGCGTACGCGTCAAATTTTTTTAGGACAGCGTCATCGTCAACCTAGTAGGCCCAGAAGTCAGCCTCCAAATCTGTGGAAAACAGCTAGCAACCCATTAGCCATTATTTTCAATAATTCTTAAGGATATTTTGAAGCCCATATTCTTTCTATTAGCATTACATACCATATATTCTGGGCACTTCTAAAAAATTCAACGAAATTTTGCATATTTCGGTGGGGTTCGAACTCTTTTAATCATGAAATTTTGAGTCACGTTAAAAGTAATTCTTTAAAAAATATATCAAAGTAAAATTCAATAAAAATTCTTCGCAAAAAAATGAATGAAATTTAAATCTTAACTAGCAAGATGCCCATGCGTTGCATGGAACATAAAGATGCATTTGTATGAGTAGTTTATCTTTTGTAAGAAAAGGATGAACTAGGGAAGGCCGTATCTGCAAATGTGGAGAGGAGTGCGGGTAAATTGTCATAGTTTCCTTCCTATCCATTAGACATAGATCGGATGGCCAATATTGCAGGATGGTAGGCACACCATCATCACCAACTCTGCTTTTTATAAGAGTAGAGAAATCCAGAAAAAATGATATTTTAATGTAATTGCCGGTTGGCTTTGGCTTAAAAATATACAGCCCATTTCTTACAACTTATAGCCCATTTTCTGGGGAAGCCCATTTCTTACTACTTACATCCCTCCTCGTCTTGAAAGATTTGCAACCCAGCAGCCCCCGCACAGCGCACACTTGAGCTCCATCTCTGAAACTAAAAAACAACTGGGCGAGCTGCTGGGTCACTTGTGTTATCCGCTCGTTGTCTAATTTTCTCATTTATTGACTACATTTACAATGGCGTGGGACCTGGTTGTCAAACAATTAGGAGGAAGTATTTTTTGGCTTGTAGTAACGAGGCACCTGCTTGCGTAATGCAATTACCCTGGTGGGTCCCTACTGTCAGCCTCCCCATGTATAGTCATCTCCTGATTCCTCTCGGTTGTTGACCATGTTGATAACGCCAGATGGCGGCGGGCATAGCGAGTGAACCAAGGCAGAGAACGATGGCGAGGCCTCGGACGAGAACGAACAGGAGCCGTGGAAGATGCAGCAGCGTAGTGGCAGGCGAAGGGGAGTACGAGGGTAACAAAATACAACTCAAGCTTACAAACGGTACAAAAAGCCCAAAGATTAATTGTTCATCAAATTTAGACAAAATCCAGATTGAACATGGAAGTAACATCTAACCCAACCACTCTTTTTAGTAGTCACAAACAAATGGATCGGTCTAATCCATAAAATCAACATCCTGTGCAAAAAAATTATTTTAGGATGACTACAATTTGTTGTAAATAGAAGCCGAGCACGTTTAGAAGCCAATTTGTCCACTTGAAACTAGTTTTTTTGATGTTCAACATGTCCGTCCATGAGAAATATCTTGCTGTAAAACTTAAGCCTCATGGACAATAGTAACCTCGCATTCAACGTGAAGAATGTGACAAAGCTTCTGTTTGCCTGGTTGGATGCATATCCTTCCATCGTTATTGTCCTCAAACGAATGTCATGAGAACTGAGAAAACCCTGGTGCTTATTATGCCCACCGATTGGTTATACATTTTTCTCCATGTGGTTGTAGTGCCTAAGTAGACATGAAGATTTGAAAACAGTTAAGGTTCGAAAAAGAGTATGTCGAAAGAGCAACAGCCGAACGGTTAATTCTAGTACAATATATACAGTCTTTCAATAATCATCACCTATATATATAAATTCTCCAGAGATCGAAAGCATCACAACAAGCCAATAATTATTTCCAGATCATAACTAAACATCCCGATATATAAGATCTTGACAGAATCTAGCAGCATTGATAGGCTATCCATGGACGAACTCTTCATTGAGCATGTAACATAATATTAGTACCCAAAGTGTACTCCAAGATGATATAAAACTTATGCACACAAATGAAAAATCCAGATTATGATTAAAAATGTGTAGATGATAATATATGATACCTGAAAAAGTGAGGAGCCAAACACCAACTTCTTGTGATCATTAAATGGATCATGAATGACACCCAAGGTCTCCAGTTTGGCCGCAGAGACAACAGTTATTTGCCAAGGTTTATAACAATAATGAAGGAGCAACCTTTGAAGTGAAGGGGCATCTTCGATGATGAGCTGCTGTCCTTCAAAACAAATTCCAATGCTTTTAAGTTGAGGCGACATTATTTGGAGACAACTGATAGGGATTTCTACTCCCAAAACAATCAGCAAGCGCACCAGGGCAGGGCAACTGGAGTGGATGATGCTGTGCAGAGAGGCCCCCGACAGATAAACCACCATTAGTGAAAGTTTTTTTAGCAGTGGGAGTCAAAGCATTTGTACCAGATCGTGTGGTAGATGGCACTTGGCGAAGGTGGCGGTGTGGAAAGAGAGGAGGAAAAGCACGAGATGGACAATGGTGGTGTGGGCACAAATTCTTGGTGTTCGGTTTCATGGTGATGGTATAACTCAAACCGCTGGAGTTTTTTGAATTTAGGGGATATCAGTCAAGTGTCCACCATGCCGGGATGCAGAGGCGTTGAACAGGGCCGTGCTGGTGAGAGGAGAAGATGGCTCTAAGGATATCAAATTCAGGAAGGATAGATATCCGACGACGGTCGAGATTGAGGGGCGCGGTGCGCCATAGATGACACCGCCGAGTTGAGAGGACTTGTGTGCGGCAACAATCCTTGGTGGGGAGAAACGAGATGATCTCCTCAAGGATGTTGTCTGGGAAATCGCTGATGCGGTCCACCGGAAATTCTACTGGTTCCTCAGATTCGGGTGGGGGGGGGGCTCGCCGTTTCTCCCCGCGCTGCCGGGTGCCGGATCTATAACCGGCGTCACCGCTGGCGGGAGCCTCATCTTCTTGGCGCTGGGGCCAACCGACTCCATTTTTCTTGTGGGCATTGCGCCAAGCTCATGGGGTTGAGCAGAGTAGCCAGAGGAGAGCCTAGTGGCCGTGCCAGTGGGAAAGAAGGAGGGCTGGGGGTTTCTGCAGGAGTGGAAGAAGAGGAGCAGGTGTTTTCTATACGAGTGAGGAAGAAGGTGAGCGGGGGTTTTCTGGACGAGTGAGGAAGATGGGGAGCAGGGGGAATTGGGGTGAGATGGAAGCGGGAGAGTCCAGCGAGCTTCACTATAAGTGGAAGCGAGGAGGAAGGAGGGGTTTTCTGGGATCGCCCCCTCTTCAAGAAATATGGGCTTCTCCTTGCAAAAAAAACAAATGGGCTTTAAGATGGATAGGATTTTGTATCGGCCCAGTCAGCTGCCCGTGTTTCGTACTGGAGGGCCTTAACACTAGAGGCAGCCCATTAGAGACACTCTCCAGCTCTCCAGCTTATTACCCATTCACACTAAAAAAAGCTTATTGCCCATTCGAAAGAAAATAAGAGACGCCTCCAGCTAAATTATGGCCCCTCATCGGTAACATTTTTCAAGTTCAAAAAAGTTATAGCTCCTTTTCGGGCCGGTTGGCATCCACCAAATTAGAGGATGGTTTACTGCATGCAGACACTCACACTGGTCGTAGCGCAGAAAAATGAGGGGTCAAATAACATGGACACAATATACATAGATTAACATGGATTGTGGGGGATTAAATCATGTACAAGCCAAATTCCTCTCCAAACCCCTTGGGAGGAGGTTGAACCGAACTAGGCCCTAAGACTAACCACAGTGGGAGTAACTTAATTCCATATGGTATCATAATATGATACTCAACCCTCTCTTTCATCATTTAATTCTACGCCACCTCATCAAATTTGCCTACTAGTTGGCATGCATGATACTACTTATGATACTCCCATTACAACCAGCCTGGTAGAATTAATATACCTAATCGAAATGGTCGCCACCCGATCTCTTTGTCCTCCTCTAGCATCTGGCAGAAGAAGAATCATGCAACACACCGGTTGTATTCACCGACGTCGCCTCGGCGGTGGCCTTCATGGGATACAATCGAGGCAGCCTCACGTGTTCTACTTCTCCTCGATGATGGTGGCAGGCGGGGACGTGTTGGCCGTCACCTTGTCGACATCCATGTAGCCGCGTCACCTCGTTCACATCCACGTTGGCTTCTTTCTCTACCTGCATGTCGCGGCTACGCGCGCGTCGACGGCGGATGGCGCAGTCACAGACACTGGAGGCGTTGTACAACGCGGCGGCATTGAGGGCAGCGACGCTGCCCTTGCCACCATGCTCCCCGACAAGCCGGCGTGGAGCAAGTCAGCACTCTTCCTCGAGGTATACTAGAGTGGCCAGCTACGAAACCACGCACTGGCTTAGTGCAGCAATTGCCTTCGACGGTCTAGGCGAGATAGGTGGAACAGTGAGCTTCCTCGCTCGTAACTGTCGGGCTCGGCGGGCCACCCAGTCGACATTTATGCTAGAGAACTGTTCTTCCTGCTCGTCGGATGCCGCCGAAAGTGTGGAAAAAATGGTGGAAGGAGGAGCTTGGCCAGCGTCCTGCTCCTGAACGGAGGTGTGTGGCCGGAGTGGGTTTCTTGCATTCCACACAGGTTTAAGTGTAGGTATTTGAATGAGGCAAGGAGGCGGGTACAGTGGGAGCGCAGCGGGCGGCTCCCTGGGCCGGCGCTCCGCTTCAAATGGCGACACAGTGAGAGGTCGCGTCAGTCTTGACCCCCTTGATCGTGGACCTTGACGGTGTACGTCACCTTGTGTCCAGATCTGAGATGCCACATGTCCCAGATGAATGACTCCAAGTTCGACCACCGTGATGCTACGTGCGAGCCGAGGAACACTGTTAGAGACACCCCCTCATAATTTTCCTATTCCTGCATTTTAAGTTCCTACAACCTCTGTCTCGGTGAATAAGTCATTCGTGTAGTTCTAGGTCGACGATTTAACTATCTAAATATGTATTATATGTGACAAAAATATATATTTAAAAACTAACTCCGTGTAGAAATCTAGTGATATAATTTTCATGACATATAACACATATTTAATTCCTCAAATCGATGACCTAGAACTACGCGAATGACTTACCTAGACGGAGGTACTACGAAGAGAGTAGTACTTGCTGCCACTACAAGAGCCACCCATATTAATTAACCATTCTCTAAAAAGGTGGACCAACTTTGGCTATAGTAGTATACTGTACTAGGTTAGTAGGTGACCTTGCGCTTGGCTCTTCGCCTCATCTGGAAGTCAAACAATAATGATGGTACTACAGTAGTACTACTTCTGGCAATCTGACACCAAATGAACTGCTGCACGTCCACCGCTTGTAAGCAAAAGTTTTTCCTCGTGCTGCGAGCCACCACGCACACGTTGGCGAGGGAGAAGGCGTAGTAAGCAAGCTTCTCGTAGTTCTGCGAGTTAACGGGACACATCAAATATATTCAGTGCTCTCTCCAAAAAGGGCTGACCATGTCGATGGCTACTGAGGGAGTCCTGGATTAGGGGGTATCCGGACAGCCAGATTATATCCTTTGGCCGGACTGTTGGACTATGAAGATACAAGATTGAAGACTTCGTCCCGTGTCCGGATGGGACTTTCCTTGGCGTGGAAGGCAAGCTTGGCAATATGGATATGTAGATCTCCTTCCTTGTAACCAACTCTGTGTAAACCTAGCCCCCTCCGGTGCTTATATAAACCGGAGGGTTTTAGTCCGTAGGACAACATACAATCATACCATAGGCTACCTTCTAGGGTTTAGCCTCTCTGATGTCGTGGTAGATCGACTCTTGTACTACTCATATTATCAAGAACAATCAAGCAGGACGTAGGGTATTACCGCCATCAAGAGGGCCCGAACCTGGGTAAAACATCGTGTCCCCTGCCTCCTGTTACCATCCGCCTTAGACGCACAGTTCGGGACCCCCTACCCGAGATCCGCCGGTTTTGACACCAACATTGGTGCTTTCATTGAGAGTTCCTCTATGTCGTCATCATTAGGCTGGATGGCTCCTTCAATCATCGATAGCGATGCAGTCCAGGGTGAGACTTTTCTCCCCAGACAGATCTTTGTATTCGGCGGCTTCGCACTGCGGGCCAACTCGCTTGGCCATCTGGAGCAGATCGAGAGTTACGCCCTGGCCACCAGGTCAAGTTTGGAAGCTTAAACTATACGACCGATATCCGTGGAGACTTGGTCTTCGACGGATTCAAGCCCCTGCCGAGCACGCTGCACGGTCACGATGAGCATGATTTAGCTCTACCATCGGACAGTGTTCAGGAGACCGCACCAGCAACCGCTCCGACCCTCAATTCGGAGCCAATTGTGCCATCCATGGACGGGGGGATAGACCCCGCCACGGAGGCCGCATTCTCAGCGGCGATCGGGCTGAGTATCGACCTTACCCTTCACGAGAGCTGTGACTCCAAATTGCGGGATTCTTCCCCGGCCACGGACTTCGAACCGCCTGCACTCGTGCCTATCGAATCCGACTGGGCACCGATCATGGAGTTCACCTCCGCGCATATCTTTCAGCACTCACCCTTCGGCGACATACTGAACTCATTAAGGTCTCTCTCCTTGTCAGGAGAGTGCTGGCCGAACTATGTCCGGCAGGATTGGGATGCGGATGACGAAGAAATTCGCCGCCCACCCACCACCCACTTAGTAGCCACATTCGACAATTTGACCGACATGCTCGACTTCGACTCTGAAGACATCGACGGTATGGATGGCGATGCAGGAGACGAACAAGAACCACTGCCCACAGGGCACTGGACAGCCACCTCATCATATGATATATATATATGGTGGACACACCCAAAGAAGGCAATGGCGATGGGACAGTGGAGGATGACCCCTCGAAGAAGCGACCCAAGCGCCGACGACAGTGGCGCCGCTCTAAGTCTCGCCAAGGCAAAAGCAGTAATACCGGCACAGGAGATAATAGCACTCCGGACAGTGCCGAAGATGACGACAATCCCCTCCAGCAAGATTTAAAGCAGGAGGATGGAGAAGCCAGCCCTCCCGAGAGAGCGGCAGATGGAGAGGCGGAGGATGATAATTACATGCCTCCCTCCGAAGATGAGGCAAGCCTCGACGATGATGAATTTGTCGTGCCCGAGGATCCCATCGAGCAAGAGCGCTTCAAGCGCCGGTTTATAGCCACGGCAAATAGCCTTAAGAAAAAGCACCAGCACCTTTGAGCTGATCAAGATTTGCTAGCTGACAGATGGACTGAAGTCCTTGTGGCCGAGGAATATGAACTCGAATGCCCCTCCAAGAGTTACCCAAAACGCAGGTTGCTACCCCGACTGGAGGAGGAAGCATTAAAACCTACATCTTCAGCGTATGACGCGGATGATCGACATTGGCTCTCCAAGATCTACACACCATCAAATACCTCCCACTCAAACTCAAAGGACCAGCTCGGCATTGGCTCAACAACCTGCTAGGAGTATCCATTGGCCGTTGGGAAGATCTGGAAGCCGCATTCCTCGACAACTTCCAGGGCACTTATGTGCGACCACCAGATGCCGATGACTTGAGCCACATAATTCAGCAGCCAGAGGAATTGGCCAGGCAATTCTGTACATGGTTCCTAACAAATAAAAATCAAATCGTCGACTATCCGGATGCAGAGGCCCTAGCAGCTTTTAAGCACAACATCCGCGACGAGTGGCTCGCCTGGCACCTTGACCAGGAAAAGCCGAAATCTATGGCAGCCCTCACGACACTCATGACCCGCTTTTGCGCGGGAGAGGACAGCTGGCTGGCTCGCAGCAATAACATATCAAAGAACCATGGTACTTCGGATACCAAGGATAGCAATGGCAGGTCACGTCGCAGCAAACACAAGCGCCACATCAACAGCGACAATACCGAGGATGCGGCGGTCAATGCCGGATTCAGAGGCTCTAAACCCGGTCAGCGGTAAAAGCCATTCAAAAGAAGCACTCCGGGCCCGTCCAGTTTGGACCGTATACTCGATCGCTCGTGTCAAATACACGGCACCCCCGACAAGCCAGCCAACCACACCAACAGGGAATGTTGGGTGTTCAAGCAGGCCGGAAAATTAAATGCCGAAAACAAAGATAAGGGGTTACATAGCGATGACTAGGAGGAGCCCCAGCCGCCGAACGCCGGAGGACAGAAGAGGTTCCCCCACAAGTGCGGACGATGAACATGATATACGCAACCCAGATCCCCAAGAGGGAGCGGAAGCGTGCGCTAAGGGACGTATATGCGTTGGAGCCAGTCGCCCCAAAGTTCAACCCATGGTCCTCCTGTCCAATCACCTTCGATCGCAGGGAACACCCCACTAGTATCCGTCATGGCAGATTTGTCGCACTGGTCCTAGACCCAATCATCGACGGATTTCACCTCACTCGAGTCCTTATGGACGGCGGCAGCAGTCTAAACCTGCTTTATCAGGACACAGTGCACAAAATGGGTATAGACCCCTCAAGGATCAAACCCACAAAAACGACCTTCAAAGGCGTCATACCAGGTGTAGAGGCCCAGTGTACAGGCTCAGTCACACTGGAAGTGGTCTTCGGATCCCCGGATAACTTCCGAAGCGAGGAGTTAATCTTCGATATAGTCCCATTCTGCAGTGGCTATCACGCACTGCTCGGGCGAACCACATTTGCGAGATTCAATGCGGTACCGCATTATGCATACCTCAAGCTCAAGATGCTAGGACCTTGGGGGGTCATCACAGTCAATGGAAACACAGAACGCTCTCTCCGCACGGAGGAGCACACTACGGCCCTCGCAGCAGAAGCACAAAGCAGCCTCTTCAGGCAATCCACCAGTTCGGTGATTAAACACCCAGACACCATCAAGTGCGCCCGGAGTAATCTGCAACAAGACCGCCTGGCATGTTCCGAGCTCGCATAGCAATGCGGCCCCCACCCCAGTCCCAGCCAAACGGTGAAATCCATGCCACGCGTACATAACTATGCATTGAAAAATACCATGGGCATAGGTGGGGAGGGGCACGACTACGGCACGCCCCAAAACGCGGCTCAACCGCACTAGGGGCTACCCGCTTTGTTATTTTTTATCTCTTTCAGGACTTTACTCTCTGGAAACCCCGTCCGGTAGTACGATTGCCGGACACATGAAACAACAACCAAGGAGGCAGAAAGCTACGTCCCACCATGGAACTCCCAGGTGGTCTCTGATAACGAGTGAAATACATGCTTTAAATACCATTCCTCATCTTGCCCTTTGAGGGGACATGTCAAATAGTCCTACTTTTTGCTTATCGCACTACTTGTATCATTCTGCTTCGACGCACCTTTTTGAACAAACAATGCATAGCACTAGACTATTATCGCATTCTCTATTCTTTTTTATATATATGTTCATTCATGACATTCAGCACCCGTACACTCTGGTACGGCCAATACGCCAGGGGCTTAAGCGTACCCCATAATACGGCGTGATAAGTCCGAACACTTTCGACAGTGCGGCACCCCGAACTTATAGCATTATATGCATCAGCTCCGAATCATGTCTTGGGTCAATAGTTGGGTTTGCCCGGCTCCCATGTTTTCGTACCTTATGTTCCACTATATCGGCTAAGGTAGCACTGGGAGAACTACTGCGATTGTGCCCCGGTTCATCTGGGCAAGCACCTCAGTAGAGAAAGCTAAAACTGACTGTCATGATAAGGCGAGAGTTGGTCATTGTTTGAGAGGTCTCAAGTCCGTAAAGACTTTTGCCGCTTAGGGCGAGGATTCGGCTTTGTCCGGCTTAGGCGTGTATAGCGCCCCGAATTCGGCCTTCCGAATACTAGGAGCTTCGCCAAAATTTAAAATTGTAGATTTCTATGGCTAAGTGAGAGTGATAAAGCATTATAGTCCGATTGCCTTGTTCGTTGTGCTGAGCACCTCCCTCGAAGGACCCAAAAATGGGGAAAAGAGTGCTCAGATTTATCCCGAACACCCCAGCACTCCTGGCATGGGGGTAGAAGCCGATGACTGGCCATCTCTCATATTTGATAAACAACCGCACAGAAGGTAATATTTTAAATTCAAACAAGCATTGCATAGCGCATATGAACAAGTTTTCATAGTACAGGATCACATGAGCAAGTTCATTCAAAAATTACATCCTTCGCACACTCGTCCGCCACAAGACGGGCACCCTTCAGGACACCCTCATAATACATTTCGGGGTGGCGATGCTCCTTGCCCTGCGGCGGCCTCTCCTTCACCAGCTTCTCGGCGTCCATCTTGGCCTAGTGCACCTTCACACGGGCAAAATACCGGCGTGCACCTTCGATGTAGACAGACCGCTTTATGAATTCCAGCCATGGGCAAGCATCCACAAGCCGCCTCACCAGGCCGAAGTAGCTGTTGGGAAGGGAGTCGTCGGGCCACATCCGGACTATAAGGCCCCTCATGGCCTGTTCGGCCACCTTGTGCAGCTCGACCAATTGCGTCAGCTGGTCGCTCACAGGCATCGGGTGTTCGGTCCCAGTATACTAAGACCAGAACAACTTCTCCGTTGAGCTTCCCTCCTCGGCCTGGTAGTACTTCGCGGCATCCAACACACTGTGGGGCAAATCTGCGAATGCTCCTGGAGAGCTCCGGACTCAAGTAAGTAACAAGTAATTTACTTTCACATGCTTGCTTTGCATAAGGAATGCCTTACCCGCCGCTATCTACCTCATCGCCTCAATATCCTGGAGGGCCTTTTAGGCTTCAGCCTTGGCATGCTTTGTGCTCTCGAGGGCCGCTGCAAGCTCGGACTCTCGTGTCTTCGAGTCAACCTCCAAAGTCTCGTGCTTCGTCACGAGAGCCTGGAGCTCTTGCTGCACCTCGCCCACCCGTGCCTCTTGTTTCTCCCGCTTGGTGTGCTCCTTGGCCGCTTTGTTTTCGGCCTCGGATAGCGCTTGCTTCAGGGCCGCCACTTCGGTCGTGGCCCCTGGCACATCCATGATGATCCTATCATTTTGCAACCGCATCTTTTTTATTTTATATATATATAGACAAGGTATTACTTACCTTTGTTATCCTCGAGCTGCCTCTTGGCAAGGCCGAGCTTTTTTTCGGACCGCTCGAGGTTCTGCTTCAGTGCGGCGACCTCCGCAGTCAGTGCGGCAAAGGTCAGCAGCGATTATTAGGCTCCTGCAGATATTATTTGATCCTCTATTCAGCTTTTCTTTGTGAACACCAAACAGAGCATCAGGGGCTACTATCTATGCGGTAATATTTTCCTATATTTTAAATACTTACCTCAAATCCTATTAGAAGGCTGGTATAGGCTTCAGTCAGTCCGCTCTTGGAGGAATGAACCTTCTTGATCACCACACTCATAATAGTGCGGTGCTCTTCATCGATGGAAGCGCCGCGAAGCGCTCCCAGCAGGTTGTCCGGTGCCTCTGGATGGACAGAGGTCACCGGCACAGGCGGCTGGCCCTCTTGGAAGGGGGCCGCCTGCCGGAGTCCGGAACCACTGGAGGTTCCGGCGCGGTGTTCGGCTGAGGGCCGAACTTGGAGCCCTTGGGAGTCTTGCTCCCTTTACGCCTGGAGTCCGGAGGGTCGCCTTGAGGCGCCTCCAGGACTATCTCCCCCCGGCTCGGTGCCCCTTGAGACAATACCTCGACATTGTCCGTAGGGAGAGGAGGGGAGGCGGTTGGAAGGGACTCACTATTCATGTCCGACGAGTCCAAGAAACCGTCCGACGAGAATACGTCGATACGGGCTTGGGGCGGACTGCATGATCATATTCGACGTTAGGAGAAGCAGTGCAATAAAAGTATGCTATGAGTTACTCTGGTATCTGAATACTTATGACTTTGCCAGGGGCTTGGCCCTGAGTAACCACTCATCTACGCTGTCGGTGGCGGTGGTGGAATAGTCCGGAAGGAGAGTCCTTCCCTTCTTGGACCCTTCGGCCTCCCCGGTTGGGGCGGCCTTCCTTTTCTTGTCTCCCCGGCTAGAGGGGATAATCTTCGTCTTCCTCTCCCTCGTTTTCATGGGAGGAGTGCGTCTCGGAGTTATCGGACGATGAGTCTGATACCACTTGGCGCTGGGAACTCTTTCGGGTTCCCGTGGCCTTCTTCTTGATCTTCTTCTCCGGCACCTCATAAGGAGCCAGAGTCCGCATCTCCGTCAGGAGAGCGTCTGCGGGGTCTTCGGGCAGAGGGGCTAGGCAGTCAATCTACTCCGATGTCTCCACCCAGGCCTGTCAAAGGCATGGGAGCTCAGATCCCGCACATGGTTAAACTATGGAAAATAAAATACCCTACAAGATGTACAAAACTTACCAGATTCGCAGGGCGCGTCACGCTTAGCCCGCGGTCCTTGGTAAGGGGAGGGGGACCTCGGCGCCCTTGAACAGCACCTTCCAGACGTCCTTATGCGTCGTGTCGAAGAGCTCGCGTAGAGTCTGGTGCTGGGCTGGGTCGAACTCGCATAAGTTGAAAGCCCGTTGTTGACACGGGAGGATCCGGCGGAAGAGCATGACCTGGACTATGTTGACAAGCTTGAGTTTCTTGCTTATCATGTTCCAGATACACTTCTGGAGTACGTCCAGCTCCACCGATGAGCCCCAGGACAGGCCCTTCTCCTTCCAGGAAGTGATCCGCATGGGGATTCCGGATCGAAACTCGGGGTCCGCCACCCAGTTGGTGTGGCGCGGCTCGGTGATGTAGAACCACCCCGACTGCCACCCCTTTATGGTCTCCATGAAGGAGCCCTCGAGCCATGTAACGTTGGGCATTTTGCCCACTATGGCTCTGCCGCATTCCGCTTGTTGGCCGCCTACTACCTTCGGCTTGACATTGAAGGTCTTCAGCCACATGCCGAAGTGGGGCCGGATGCGGAGGAAAGCCTCGCACACGACGATGAACGCCAAGATGTTGAGGATGAAATTCGGGGCCAGATCATGAAAGTCCGGCCCATAATAGAACATAAGGCCGCGGACGAATGGATGGAGGGGAAACCCCAGTCCGCAGACGAAGTGGGGGAGGAAAACCACCCTTTCGTAAGGTTCTAGGGTAGGGACGATCTGCCTCGCGGCTGGTAGCCGGTGCGCGATATCCGCGGCTAAATATCTGGCCCCGCGTAGCTTTTTGATGTCTCCCTCCATGACAGAGGAGACCATCCACTTGCCTCCCGCTCCGGACATGTTTGGAGAGAGTTGAGGAGAAGGATGTGGACTTGGGCGCTGGAGCTCGAGTGCGCGAGAATGGATGAGCAAGGAGGAAGAAGGCGTGGGTAGAAAAAGGTGAAACCTTATCCCTTTATAAGGGCAGACGAAACTATGCGCCCCCGCCAACCTGGTAAAACTTGCTTATCCCCCAAGCGTCGTAATTGATGGCACGGTTGGGTTACCCATGTCTATATTGATGGGAATCCTGTAATAAGGGGACACGATCTCTGCTTCGACAAGACGTGCCAAGGAAACCGCCTCGCGAAACACGCTGAGGTTGGTTGTGAAAAACGATTCGAATGGTGACCTGGCTGTGGTGTGATGTCACACTGCGGAATGCGCCGGCAGATTAGATTTGTTAAAATATTATTCTCTCTACGGTGGTATGTGGAACTTGTTTTGCAGAGCCGGACACGATCCTCGTGTTCAAAATCTTCTATGAAGTATTCGGAGGAGGAAGCCGCCTTGCAATGCCGAAGACAATCTGCGCCCCGGACTCATCGTCATTGAAGCCTGGTTCAGGGGCTACTGAGGGAGTCCTGGATTAGGGGGTATCCGGACAGCCGGATTATATCCTTTGGCCGGACTGTTGGACTATGAAGATACAAGATTGAAGACTTTGTCCCATGTCCGGATGGGACTTTCCTTGGCATGGAAGGCAAGCTTGGCAGTACGGATATGTAGATCTCCTTCCTTGTAACCGACTCTGTGTAACCCTAGCCCCCTCCGGTGCCTATATAAACCAGAGGGTTTTAGTCCGTAGGACAACATACAATCATACCATAGGCTAGCTTCTAGGGTTTAGCCTCTCTGATCTCATGGTAGATCGACTCTTGTACTACTCATATTATCAAGAACAATCAAGGAGGACGTAGGGTATTACCTCCATCAAGAGGGCCCGAACCTGGGTAAAGCATCATGTCCCCTGCCTCCTGTTACCATCCGCCTTAGACGCACAGTTCAGGAGCCCCTACCCGAGATCCGCCGGTTTTGGCACCGCAGTTACCATCGCATGCTCCGTCGTTGAGTACATGCACTATTCACATGCCATTGAGGAGAAAAAATATTGCATAGTAGGTGCCATCGAAGTGCACGACTCACTTACGCACTGCTTATCTGATTATCTCCATTTTCTTGCATGACACATGCACCTTGATGCTAGATGTCTCGCGTGTTGGCGAAAGGATGAACAAATCTAATGTCAAAAAAGAGTGGGAGAACATAGATTCCCAACGACCAAGAAGGAGCAAGGAACCTCGTGGTCGAGCGTCTGCACTCATAATATTTTGTATTATTTAGTGATTTAAAATCAACCAAATCGCTCCACATTCCTATACCATTCTATAGTGTGAGAATAACTTTGAATGTTACTTCCGTGGGACACCTAGTTATAGTATATCCAGCAGCATGTATTGCTTCTCGCTCCTCGTCCTTATAGCCTGCCGACTGTACCTTATATACACTTGCTCTTTGAGCAAAGGCCTCCCTAAGCACACATTAATTTCCTGGGCATAATTCTTTCTACTCAATGTTGCATGCACTTTGAGCATGTTGGCAACTTCACTGCTATCTTGCTGGCTCATCTTGCAACTGACGCTAACACATTGCAGTACTCCTGCAAGGTGCAGAGGTTAATTTTAGAACAAGTACCTCGAGGTTAATTTGACAAACATGCCTTATAGGTTGACAGAAGTCATATCACTTTTTTTGGAAAGATGTCGTGAAGTAACATGATAGACCTTCTTTCAAGCCAATTAACATGTGTTCAAAAAACAAAAATTGTCAAAAAAAGTAATGTGATAGACCTTCGAGTGTTCAAAAAATAAGTACTCCTGCAAGACCCAGAGGTTAATTTGAGAACAAGTACCTTGAGGTTAATTTGACAAACATGGCTTATAGGTTGACAGAAGTCATATCACTTTTTTGGAAAGATGTCGTGAAGTAACACGACAGACCTTCTTTCAAGCCAATTAACATGTGTTCAGAAAACAAAAACTATCAAAAAGTAACGTGATAGACCTTCGATTAACATGTGTTCAAAAACAAGTACTCCTGCAAGAGCTAGAGGTTAATTTGAGAACAAGTACCTCAAGGTTAATTTGACAGACATTCCTTATAGGTTGATAAAAGTCATATCACTTTACTAACAGGTGTTCAAAAAAAATTACAAAAAGTAACACGATAGACCTTCAATTAACATGTGTTCAAAAAAATGTCAAAAATTACAAAACAAAGACTTCGAGGTTCAACTAATAGGATGGAGCACTATATACATTTAAGCCAATTAAACATTTATAGTAACCCATCCCATTAGTTCAACATTGAGTCCTCTTCCCATTCGGTCACTCATCTGATGACTAATCCAGCCTCAGCACAGTTAACTTGCGAGTTCTATTGGGTGAGCAATCGGTAGGGAAGCTGGTGCTTGCCGATATAGGAAGCCTCTTCGCATAGTGGGTAGTAACATAAGTGTGGTAACATGCAAATCTTCATTTATTAGGTTATAGACTCATATTGCACTGGGACATGTGATGTTACAGTAACTAGCTAAGTTACTCAACTACCCCTCTCCTCATTAACTCATTGCCACATAAGCTAATTTGCTGAGTTGGACTCGATGTTACTGCTGAAGTTACTCCCACTGTGGCTAGTCTTATAGTGTAACCGAAAGAGTACTTGCTCTTTGTACAAAGGGCCTTCCTAGGCACGCATTAATTTCCTAGGCATGCTTCTTTCTACTCAATGTCGCGTGCACTTTGAGCATGTTGGCAACTCCATTGCTAGCTTGGTGGCTCATCTTGCAATTGACATTGACACATTGCAGCACTCCGGCAAGGCCCATAGGTTAATTTGAGAACAAGTACCTCGAGTTTAATTTGACAGACATGACTTATAAGTTGATAGAGGTCATATCACTATTTTTGGAAACATGTCGTAAAGTAACGCGATAGACCTTCTTTTAAATCAATTAGCATGTGTTCAAACAATAAAAATTATTAAAAATTAACGCGATAGACCTTTGATTAACATGTGTTCAAAAAACAAAAAATGTCAGTGACCCATCCATCTAGTTAATATCGAGTTCACTTCCCATCCGGTCACCCATCTCATGACTACTCCAACCTCAGCACGGTTAACTTGGGAGTTCTGTTAGATGAGCTATCGGTAGGGAAGTTGGTCCTTGCTGATATAGGATACCTCTTCGTATCCTTTATGACGTACTCGGATGACTTCCTGTAGCCGCCCAATAGCCAATGCCACGTCCCTTGCGAATGTAGAAGCTTCCCTCCCTTATCTAGCTGGTTCACGCGTTTTCCCCTATTTTTTGCCGCCTACCCACCTATAGAACCGCCTCGCGCTGGCCAATTCCTATCCAAACACCTAGGGAGGTGGTTGAACCGAACAAGTGGGTACATTGACATGGCATCGAAAGGGTGTGATAGCTGACTCTGGCAAAATAATTGATTAGCACGTTGGCATACATGAGCATCGGGCCCACTTGTCAGCGTGCTGGACCGAGGAAGGAACGCAAGACAAAATGGAGCGCAGAAGGGTGCCAATCGATTGGCTCACATGTGATGACCACTGGATAAATCCACTCTTCTACTACGTTAAAAAATTCATGCAAACAGTGATGATGGTACTACAGTATGGATACTTCTGGCAATCTGACACCGAATGAATTGTTGCATGTCCACCGCCTGTATTAAGCGCACTATCGTAAAGCAAAAGCTTCTCCTCGTCCTGCGAGCCATCGCGCATGCATGATCGAGGGAGAGGTCGTACTAGTAGTAAGCAAAGCTTCTCCTCATTTCCGAGTTGACAGGACACATCAAAAGTAGTGCATTAGTCTCCAAAAAGGGTTGACCATGTCCATGGCCACCATCCCGTGCTCCGTCATTCTGTGTGTGCTTCTCGTCATTCTGCGAGTCAATGGGACACATCAAAGTTAATATTCAGTACTCTCTCCAAAAAGGGCCGACCATGTCCATGGCTACCATCCGGTGCTCTGTCATTGAGTATGCGCTATTCACGTGCCATCGAGGAGGAAAAATATGGAGTAGTACTAGGTGCCATCGTAGTGCATGACTTAGAGCATCTCCAGCAGTTGCCCCCCACGAGGCATAAAAATCGCGGTCTGGGGGCGAGCCGGCGGTAGAATCGGCTCTAGGGCGGTTGGGCATCCAGCCGTCGGCCCCAGGTCGCCCCCAGGCGTCGATATCGACCCATTCCTGGCCGCTTTTCAGCCCACTTTCGGCAAAAAGTGGCCTAATATCGGCGAGAATCGGCTCATATTCGGCATGGTTTGGCATTAAATTCTCAACATAAATAATTTTTTATCGCATAGTTCATCACCGAATATCAAATAGTTCAACAAAATAGTGCAACAACAAATAGTTCAATACAAATTATATAGTTCAACAAATAAAAAATCATATTTCGTCACATGTCGAGCTAGGCATCGCTGAAAGTGCAACTATCCCTGGGTGGTTTTGGTAATTCCTAACAACATATACCCCATTGAGCTAATGCTATTTCAAGATAAATATTTCAAGAAATCTCAATGTATGGCATGGCATGGCATGGATTAGAAAGTGGACCCATCAAAATACTAAGAAGACATGTTGGCTCAAGCTCAAGGCTCGACATTTTACTTTTAGTGATCCAAGATCACATTGATTCCATAGGAAAAGCCAATAGTATTAAAAGGGGATGAGATGTTGCTTAATGAGTTACTTGCTCAAAATGCTTAGTGATATGCTCCAAAACCCTCAACTACTTTCTCATATCCACCTATGTCCCAATCCAAAAGTCAAACTCGGCCCCACCAAAATTTCCTACCCGGCGCCACCGAGTTCACTTGACATAGCCACTGCCACAAACCCTAGTCATATCGGTCTCACCGATAGGGATCTCGGTCTCACCGAGATGGGATTGCAACCTCTTTGTTTCCCTTTGTAATGTTTTGGTCCAACCGAGATGAGCGATCGGTCCGACCGAGATTGCAATGCAAACTCTCTGTTTCCCATTCGTAACGTTTCGGTCTAACCGAGATGAGCGAATCGGTCCGACCGAGTTTGCCTGACCAACTCTTCGTTTGCCTAGTACCAAAATCGGCCTCACCGAGATTAAGCTATGCCCTAACCCTAATGGAATCGGTCCCACCAAGTTGACATGTCGGTCCCACCGAAAATTCTAAAGTTCACATTTTGAACTAAATCGGTGTGACTGAGTTTCATGATTCGGTCCCACCGAGTTTGGTGATTTATGTGTAATGGTTAGATTTTGTGTGGAGGCTATATATACCCCTCCACCCACTCTTCATTCATGGAGAGAGCCATCAGAACATGCCTACACTTCCAACATACATTTTCTGAGAAAGAACCACCTACACTTGTGTTGAGGTCAAGATATTCCATTCCAACCACATAAATCTTGATCTCTAGCCTTCCCAAGTTACTTTCCACTCAAACCCTCTTTCCACCAAATCCAATCCTACGAGAGAGAGCGGAGTGTTGGGGAGACTATCATTTGAAGCACAAGAGCAAGGAGTTCATCATCAACACACTATCTATTACATTTTGTAGTGTGGTGTCTCCTAGACTGGTTAGGTGTCACTTGGGAGCCTCCGTCAAGATTGTGGAGTTGAATCAAGGAGTTTGTACGGGCAAGGAGATCGCCTACTTCGTGAAGATCCACCCTTGTAAGGCAAGTCCTTCCTGGGCGATGGCCATGGTGGGATAGACAAGGTTGCTTCTTCGTGGACCCTTCATGGTGGAGCCCTTCGTGGACCAGCGCAATGATACGTCTCCAATGTATCTATAATTTTTGATTGCTCCATGCTATATTATCTACTGTTTTGGACTATATTAAGCTTTATTTTCCACTTTTATATTATTTTTGGGACTAACCTATTAACCGGAGGCCCAGCCCAGAATTGCTGTTTTTTGCCTATTTCAGTGTTTCGGAGAAACAGAATATCAAACGGAGTCCAAACGGAATAAAATCTTCGGGAACGTGATTTTCTCACCGAACGTGATCCAGGAGACTTGGACCCTACTCCAGGGGGTCAAATAGGAGGTCATGAGGGTGGGGGGCACCCCCTACCTCGTGGGCCCTCGGTGCTCCACCTGTTGGGGAACGTAGCACAAATTCAAAATTTTCTACGCATCACCAAGATCAATCTATGGAGTAATCTAGCAATGAGGGAAGGAGAGTGCATCTACATACCCTTGTAGATCGCTATGCGGAAGCATTCAAGTGAACGGGGTTGATGGAGTCGTACTCGCCGTGATCCAAATCACCGATGATCCTAGTGCCGAACGGACGGCACCTCCGCGTTCAACACACGTACAGCCCGGTGACGTCTCCTACGCCTTGATCCAGCAAGGGGAGAAGGAGAGGTTGGGGAACACTCCATCCAGCAGTAGCACGACGGCGTGGTGGTGGTGGAGGAGCGCGGGACTCCAGCAGGGCTTCGCCAAGGACTACGAGAGACGAGGAGGGAGAGGGGTAGGGCTGCGCCAACAGGGAGATTGAATCACGTGTTGGGCTGCCCCTTTGCTCAAGTATATATATAGGGGGAGGGGAGGGGCTGCGCCCCCACCTAGGGTTCCCTCCCTACGGGTGGCGGCAGCCCCCAGATCCCATCTGGGAGGCGGCCAAGGGGAGGAGAGAGGGGGTGCACCTAGGGTGGGCCTTAGGGCCCATCTGCGCCTAGGGTTTGCCCCCTCTCCTCTTGAGGACGCCTTGGGCCTTGGTGGGAGGCTCCCCAGCCCACATAGGGGCTGGTCCCTTCCCACTATTGGCCCATGTAGGCCTCCGGGGCTGGTGGCCCCTCTTGGTGGACCCCCGGACCCCTCCGGTGGTCCCGGTACACTACCGGTGATGCCCGGAACACTTCCGGTGGCCAAAACCATACTTCCTATATATCAATCTTTACCTCCGGACCATTCTGGAACTCCTCGTGATGTCCGGGATCTCATCCGGGACTCCGAACAACATTCGGTAACCGCGTACATACTTTCCCTATAACCCTAGTGTCATCGATCCTTAAGTGTGTAGACCCTACGGGTTCGTGAGTCATGCAGACATGGCCGAGACAACTCTCCGGTCAATAAACAACAGCGGGATCTGGATACCCATGTTGGCTCCCACATGCTCCACGATGATCTCATCGGATGAACCACGATGTCAAGGACTTAATCAATCCCGTATACAATTCCCTTTGTCCAGCGGTATTGTACTTGCCCGAGATTCGATCATCGATATCCCGATACCTTGTTCAATCTCGTCACCGGCAAGTCTCTTTACTCGTTCCGTAACACATCATCCCATGATCAACTCCTTGATCACATTGTGCACATTGTGATGATGTCCTACCGAGTGGGCCCAGAGATACCTCTTCGTTTACACGGAGTGACAAATCCCAGTCTCGATTCGTGCCAACCCAACAGACACTTTCGGAGATACCTGTAGTGTACCTTTATAGCCACCTAGTTACGTTGTGACATTTGGCACACCCAAAGCACTCCTACGGTATCCGGGAGTTGCACAATCTCATGGTCTAAGGAAATGATACTTGACATTAGAAAAGCTTTAGCATATGAACTACACGATCTTTGTGCTAGGCTTAGGATTGGGTATTGTCCATCACATCATTCTCCTAATGATGTGATCCCGTTATCAACGACATCCAATGTCCATGGTCAGGAAACCGTAACCATCTATTGATCAACGAGCTAGTCAACTAGAGGCTTACTAGGGACATGGTGTTGTCTATGTATCCACACATCTATCTGAGTTTCCTATCAATACAATTCTAGCATGGATAATAAACGATTATCATGAACAAGGAAATATAATAATAACCAATTTATTATTGCCTCTAGGGCATATTTCCAACAGTCTCCCACTTGCACTAGAGTCAATAATCTAGTTCACATCGCCATGTGATTAACACTCACAGGTCACATCGCCATGCGACCAACATCCAAGAGTCTACTAGACTCAATGATCTAGTTCACATCACTATGTGATTAACACTCAAAGAGTTCTGGGTTTGATCATGTTATGCTTGTGAGAGAGGTTGTAGTCAACGGGTCTTGCCATATTCAGATCCCTATGTATTTCGCAAAACTTTATGTCATATCGTAGATGATGCTACCACGTTCCACTTGGAGCTATTCAAAATTGTTGCTCCATTATACGTATCCAGTATCTCTACTCAGAGCTATCCGGATAGGTGTTAAGCTTGCATCGATGTAACTCTTTACGTCGAACTCTTTATCACCTCCATAACCGAGAAACATTTCCTTATTCCTCTAAGGATAATTTTTGACCGCTATCCGGTGATCTACTCCTAGATCACCTTTGTACCCTCTTGCCAGGCATGTGGCAAGGCACACATTAGGTGCGGTACTCAGCATGGCATACCGTATAGAGCCTATGACAAGAGCGTAGGGGACGACCTTCGTCCTTCCTCTTTCTTCTGTCGTGGTCAAGCTTTGAGTCTTACTCAACTTCACACCTTACAACTCAGGTAAGAACCCCTTCTTTGACTGATCTATTTTGAACTCCTTCAAAAACATGTCAAGGTGTGCGTTCTTTGAAAGTATCATCAGGCGTCTTGATCTATCTCTATAGATCTTGATGCCCAATATGCAAGCAACTTTATCCAGGTCTTCCTTTGAAAATCACTCTTCAAACAAACCGTTTATGCTTTCCACAAATTCTACATTATTTTGGATCAACAATATGTCATCCACATATACTTATCAGAAATGTTGTAGTGCTCCCACTCACTTTCTTGTAAATACAAGTTTCTAGCAAACATTGTATAAACCTAAAAGCTTTGATCACTCCATCAAAACATATATTCCGATTTCGAGATGCTTTCTCTAGTCCATAGAAGGATTGCTAGAGCCAGCATACCTTTTAGCATCCTTAGGATCGACAAAACCTTTTATTGTATCACATACAACTTTTCTTACGAAAACTGGTAAGAAAACTTGTTTTGACATCCATCTGTAAGATTTCATAATCGAAAAATACAGCTAATGCTATCATGATTACGACAGACTTAAGCATCGCTACGGGTGAGAAATTCTCATCGTAGTCAACTCCTTGAACTTGTGAAAAGACTCTTTCCCACAAGTCGAGCTTCATAAACGGCAACATTACCGCCCATGTCTGTCTTCTTCTTAAAGATCCTTTTATTCTCAATGGCTTGCCGGTCATCGGCCAAGTCCACCAAAGTCCATACTTTGTTCTGATACATGGATCCTATCTCGGATTTCATGGCTTCTAACCATTTGTCAGAATACGGGCCCACCATCGCTTCTCCATAGCTCGTAGGTTCATTGTTGTCTAACAACATGATATCTAAGACAGGATTACCATACCACTCAGGAGTAGTACATATCCTTGTCGACTTATGAGGTTCGATAGCAACTTGATCCGAAGCTTCATGATCACTATCATTAACTTCCTATTCAACAGACGTAGGCTCCACAGAAAACATCTTTCTGTGTTGCATCACTCTCTGGTTGAAATAAAGGTTTGACAACCTCATCAAGTTCTTTCTTCCTCCCACTCAATTCTTTCGAGAGAAACTCCTTCTCGAGAAAGGGCCCGTTCTTAGCGACAAACAATTTGCCCTCGGATCTGAGATAGAAGGTATACCCAACTGTCACCTTTGGGTATCCTATGAAGATGTGTTTGTCCGGTTTGGGTTCGAGCTTCTCTGGCTGAAGCCTTAAGCATCGCAGCCCCAAACATTAAGAAACGACAACTTTGGTTTCTTGCCAAACCAATGTTCATACGATGCCGTCTCAACGGACTTAGATGGTGTCCTATCTAAAGTGAATGCAGCTGTCTCTAACGCATAACCTCAAAATGAAAACGGTAGATTGGTAAGAGACATCATAGATTGCACCATATCTCATAGGGTTCGATTACGACTTCCGGACACACCATTACAACTGTGGTGTTCCAGGTGGCTTCAACTGTGAAACAATTCCTCTAGGTTCAATACTAATCCCGAAGGCAGATGGAGCGTGCGACTGTGATCTCATCAACTTTGGAAACACTTCCAACACACATCGTCACCTCGCCCTTAGCCAGTCTCCGTTTAGTCCGTAGCTTTTGCTTCAAGTCACCAGTAATAGCAACTGAACCGGTATCCAATACCCAGGTGCTACCTGGAGTACTAGCGAGGTACACATTAATAACACGTATATACTTTGTTGAAGTTGCCAGCCTTCTTATCTACCATGCATTTGGGGTAATTCCGCTACCAGTGACCGTCCCCTTTATAATAGAAGCACTTAGTCTTGGGTTTGGGTTCAACCTTGGGTTCCTTCACTGGAGCGGCAACTGATTTGCCATCCATGAAGTTTCCCTTCTAGCCCTTGCCCTTCTTGAAACCAGTGGTCTTATTAAACCATCAACACTTGATGCTCCTTCTTGATTTCTACCTTTTGCGGTCTTAAGCACCGCGAAAAGCTCCGGGATCAACTCCATCCCTTGCATGTCATAGTTCATCACAAAGATCTAGTAGCTTAGTGATAGTGGCTAGAGAACTCTATCAATCACTATCTTATCTGGAAGTTTAACTCCCACTTGATTTAAGTGATTGTAGCACCCAGACATCCTGAGCACATGCTCACTAGCTGAGCTATTCTCCTCCATCTTGTTGGCAAAAGAACTTGTCAGAGGTCTCACACCTCTCAACATGGGCATGAGCCTGAAATCCCAATTTCAGCTCTTGGAACATCTCATATGTTCTATGGCGTTCAAAACGTCATTGGAATCCCGATTCTAAGACGTAAAGTATGGTGCACTAAACTATCAAGTAGTCATACGGATGTGTCTGTCAGGTGTTCACAACATCCACAGACGACGTTGTAGGGGTTTGCACATCGAGCGGTGCATCAAAGACGTAAGCCTTCTGTGTAGCAGTGAGGACACTCCTCGGACTACGGACCTAGTCCGCATCAGTGCTTAAAATATCTTTCAACTTGGTCTTTCTCTAGGAACGTATTGAAACAGGGAGCTACAACGTGAGCTATTTATCTACAACATATTTGCAAAGACAATTTAGACTATGTTCATGATAATTGAGTTCATTTAATGAACTCCCACTCAGATAGACATCCCTCTAGTCATCTAAGTGAAACATGATCCGAGTCAACTAGGCCGTGTCCGATCATCACGTGAGACGGACTAGTCAACATCGGTGAACATCTTCATGTTGATCGTATCTTCTATACGACTCATGCTCGACCTTTCGGTCTTCCGTGTTCCGAGGCCATGTTTGTACATGCTAGGCTCGTCAAGTCAACCTAAGTGTTTTTGCTGTGTAAATCTTGCTTACACCCATTGTATTCGAACGTTAGAATCTATCACACCCGATCATCACGTGGTGCTTCGAAACAACGAACCTTCGCAACAGTGCATAGTTAGGGGGAACACCTTTCTTGATATTTTAGTGAGGGATCTCCTTATTTAAGCTACCGTCGTTCTAAGAAAATAAGATGTAAAACATGATAAACATCACATGCAATCAAATAGTGACATGATATGGCCAATATCATTTTGCTCCTCTCGATCTCCATCTTCGGGGCTCCATGATCATCGTTGTCACCAGCATGACACCATGATCTCCATCATCATGATCTCCATCATCGTGTCTTCTTGAAGTTGTCTCGTCATCTATTACTTCTACTACTATGGCTAACACTTTAGCAATAAAGTAAAGTAATTACATGACATTTATGTTGACACGCAGGTCATAAATAAATAAAGACAACTCCTATGGCTCCTGCCGGTTGTCATACTCATCGAGATGCAAGTCGTGATTCCTATTACAAGAACATGATCAATCTCATACATCACATATATCATTCATCACATCCTTTTGGCCATATCACATCACAAGGCATAAGCTGCAAAAACAAGTTAGACGTCCTCTAATTGTTGTTGCAAGTTTTTTACGTGGCTGCTATAGGTTTCTAGCAAGAACGTTTCTTACCTACGCGAAAACCACAACATGATATGCCAATTTCTATTTACCCTTTATAAGGACCCTTTTCATCGAATCCGATCCGACTAAAGTGGGAGAGACAGACACCCACTAGCCACCTTATGCAACTAGTGCATGTCAGTCGGTGGAACCAGTCTCACGTAAGAGTACGTGTAAGGTCGGTCCGGGCCGCTTCATCCCACGATGCCACCGAATCAAGATAAGACTAGTAACGGCAAGTAAATTGACAAAATCAACGCCCACAACTGCTTTGTGTTCTACTCGTGCATAGAAACTACGCATAGACCTAGCTCATGATGCCACTATTTGGGAACGTAGCAGAAATTCAAAATTTTCTACGCATCACCAAGATCAATCTATGGAGTAATCTAGCAACGAGGGAAGGAGAGTGCATCTAAATACCCTTGTAGATCGCTATGCGGAAGCGTTCAAGTGAACGGGGTTGATGGAGTCGTACTCGTCGTAATCCAAATCACCGATGATCCTAGTGCCAAACGGACGGCACCTCTGCGTTCAACACACGTACAGCCCGGTGACGTCTCCTACGCCTTGATCCAGCAAGGGGAGAAGGAGAGGTTGGGGAAGACTCCATCCAGCAGCAGCACGATGGCGTGGTGGTGGTGGAGGAGCGCGGGACTCCAGCAAGGCTTCGCCAAGCACTACGAGAGACGAGGAGGGAGAGGGGTAGGGCTGCGCCAACAGGGAGATTGAATCGCGTGTTGGGCTGCCCCTTTGCTCAAGTATATATAGGGGGAGGGGAGGGGCTGCACCCCCACCCAGGGTTCCCTCCCTAGGGGTGGTGGCAGCCCCCAGATCCCATCTGGGAGGCGGCCAAGGGGAGGAGAGAGGGGGGCGCACCTAGGGTGGGCCTTAGGGCCCATCTGCGCCTAGGGTTTGCCCCCTCTCCTCTTGAGGACGCCTTGGGCCTTGGTGGGAGGCGCACCAGCCCACAGAGGGGCTGGTCCCTTCCCACTATTGGCCCATGTAGGCCTCCGGGGCGGGTGGCCCCTCCCGGTGGACCCCCGGACCCCTCCGGTGGTCCCGGTACACTACCGGTGATGTCCGGAACACTTCTGGTGGCCAAAACCATACTTCCTATATATCAATCTTTACCTCCGGACCATTCCGGAACTCCTCATGACCTCCGGGATCTCATCTGGGACTCCGAACAACATTCGGTAACCGCATACATACTTTCCCTATAACCCTAGCGTCATCGAACCTTAAGTGTGTAGACCCTACGGGTTCATGAGTCATGCAGACATGGCCGAGACAACTCTCCGGTCAATAACCAACAGCGGGATCTGGATACCCATGTTGGCTCCCACATGCTCCACGATGATCTCATCGGATGAACCACGATGTCAAGGACTTAATCAATCCCGTATACAATTCCCTTTGTCCAGCGGTATTGTACTTGCCCGAGATTCGATCATCGGTATCCTGATACCTTGTTCAATCTCGTCACCAGCAAGTCTCTTTACTCGTTCCGTAACACATCATCCCGTGATCAACTCCTTGATCACATTGTGCACATTGTGATGATGTCCTACCGAGTGGGCCCAGAGATACCTCTTCGTTTACACGGAGTGACAAATCCCAGTCTCCATTCGTGCCAACCCAACAGACACTTTCGGAGATACCTGTAGTGTACCTTTATAGCCACCCAGTTACGTTGTGACATTTGGCACACCCAAAGCACTCCTACGGTATCCGGGAGTTGCACAATCTCATGGTCTAAGGAAATGATACTTGACATTAGAAAAGCTTTAGCATATGAACTACACGATCTTTGTGCTAGGCTTAGGATTGGGTATTGTCCATCACATAATTCTCCTAATGATGTGATCCCGTTATCAACGACATCCAATGTCCATGGTCAGGAAACTGTAACCATCTATTGATCAACGAGCTAGTCAACTAGAGGCTTACTAGGGACATGGTGTTGTCTATGTATCCACACATGCATCTGAGTTTCCTATCAATACAATTCTAGCATGGATAATAAACGATTATCATGAACAAGGAAATATAATAATAACCAATTTATTATTGCCTCTAGGGCATATTTCCAACACCACCGACGTACTCCTTCCTCCTATATATACCTACGTACCCCCAAACGATCAGAACAGGAGCCAAAAACCTAATTCCACCGCCGCAACTTTCTGTATCCACGAGATCCCATCTTGGGGCCTGTTCCGGAGCTCCGCCGGAAGAGGGCCGTCATCACGGAGGGCTTCTACATCATCCTAGCCTCTCCAATGAAGTGTGAGTAGTTTACCTCAGACCTTCGGGTCCATAGTTAGTATCTAGATGGCTTCTTCTCTCTCTTTGAATCTCAATACAAAGTTCTCCCCCTCTCTTGTGGAGATCTATTCGATGTAATCTTCTTTTTGCGGTGTGTTTGTTGAGACCGATGAATTGTGGGTTTATGATCAATTCTGTCTATGAATAATATTTGAATCTTCTCTGAATTATTTTATGTATGATTGGTTATCTTTGCAAGTCTCTTCGAATTATCCGTTTGGTTTGGCCAACTAGATTGGTAGTTCCTACCATGGGAGAAGTGCTTAGCTTTGGGTTCAATCTTGCGGTGTCCTTACACAGTGACAGAAGGGGCAGCAAGGCACGTATTGCATCGTTGCCATGGAGGATAACAAGATGGGGTTTATTTCATATTGCATGAATTTATCTCTCTACATCATGTCATCTTGCTTAAGGCGTTACTCTGTTTTTAACTTAATACTCTAGATGCATGCTGGATAGCGGTCAATGAGTGGAGTAATAGTAGTAGATGCAGAATCGTTTCGCTCTACTTGTCACGGACGTGATGCCTATATACATGATCATGCCTAGATATTCTCATAACTATGCTCAATTCTGTCAATTGCTCAACAGTAATTTGTTCACCCACCGTAGAATACTTATGCTCTTGAGAGAAGCCACTAGTTAAACTATGGCCCCTGGGTCTATTCTCATCATATCAATCTCCATCACTTTAATCTTGCTTTGCCTTTTACTTTGATTTTACTTTTTACTTTGCATCTTTATACCAAAAATACCAAAAATATTATATCTATCAGATCTCACTCTCGTAAGTGACCGTGAAGGGATTGACAACCCCTAATCACGTTGGTTGCGAGTAGATATCGCTTTGTGTAGGTACGAGGGACTTGAGCGTGGCCTCCTACTGGATTGATACCTTGGTTCTCAAAAACTAAGGGAAATACTTACGCTACGCTGCTGCATCATCCCTTCCTCTTCGGGGAAAACCAACGCAAGCTCAAGACATAGCAAGAAGGATTTCTGGCGCCGTTGCCGGGGAGTCTACGCAAAAAGTCAACATACCAAGTACCCATCACAATCCCTATCTCTCGCATTACATTATTTGCCATTTGCCTCTCGTTTTCCTCTCCCCCCCAATTCACCCTTGCCGTTTTATTCGCCCTCTCTCTCTCTATCCTCCCTCTCTATTTGCCTCTTTTACCCGTTTGCCTTTTGTTTGCCCGTGTGTTAGATTGCTTATTTGTCGCGATGGGTCAAGATACTACCAAATTGTGTGACTTCACCAATACCAATAATAATGATTTACTTAGCACTCTGATTGCTCCTCTTACCGATGCTGAATCTTGTGAAATTAATACTGCTTTGTTGAATCTTGTTATGAAAGATCAATTCGCCGGCCTTCCTAGAGAAGATGCCGCTACTCATCTGAATAGCTTCGTTGATTTATGTGATATGCAAAAGAAAAAAGATGTCAATAATGATATCGCTAAATTGAAGCTATTTCCTTTTTCGCTTAGAGATTGTGCTAAAGCTTGGTTTTCGTCTTTGCCTAAGAATAGTATTGATTCATGGAACAAGTGCAAAGATGCTTTTATCTCTAAGTATTTTCCTCCCGCTAAGATCATCTCTCTTAGAAATGATATTATGAACTTTAAACAACTTGATCATGAACATGTTGCACAAGCTTGGGAGAGAATGAAATTAATGATACGTAATTGCCCTACTCATGGTTTGAATTTGTGGATGATCATACAAAAGTTTTATGCCGGATTGAATTTTGCTTCTAGAAATCTTTTAGATTCGGTCGCGGGAGGCACTTTTATGGAAATCACTTTAGGAGATGCTACTAAACTCCTAGATAATATTATGGTTAATTATTCTCAATGGCATACTAAAAGATCTTCTAAATAAAAAGGTGCATGCGATAGAAGAAATTAATGTTTTGAGTGTAATATGGATGAACTTATGAAATTATTTGCTACTAAGAGTGTTTCTTCTAATCCTAATGATATGCCTTTGTCTACTTTGATTGAAGATAATAATGAATCTATGGATGTGAATTTTGTAGCAAATAGTGGGTTTGCTAAGATCGTCTCTCTTAGAAACGATATTATGAACTTTAAACAACTTGATCATGAACATGTTGCACAAGCTTGGGAGAGAATGAAATTAATGATACGTAATTGCCCTACACATGGTTAGAATTTATGGATGATTATACAAATTTTTTACGCCAGATTGGATTTTGCTTCCAGAAATCTTTTAGATTCGGCCGCGGGAGGGACTTTTATGGAAATCACTTTAGGAGAAGCTACCAAAATCATAGATAATATTATGGTTAATTATTCTCAATTGCACACTGAAAGATCTACTAGTAAAAAGGTGCATGCAATTGAAGAGATTTATGTTTTGAGTTCAAAGATGGAGGAATTTATGAAATTGTTTGATAATAAGAGTGCTCCTACTGATCCTAATGATATGCCTTTGTCTACTTTGATTGAGAATAACAATGAATCTATGGATGTGAATTTTGTTGGTAGGAATAATTTTGGTAACAACGCTTATAGAGGGAATTTTAATCCTAGGCCATATCCTAGTAATCCTTCTAATAATTATGGGAATTCCTACAACAACTCTTATGGAAATTATAATAAGATGCCCTCTGAATTTGAGACTAGTGTTAAAGAGTTTATGAATTCACAAAAGAATTTTAATGATTTGCTTGAGGAAAAATTGCTTAAAGTTGATGATTTGGCTAGAAACGTTGATAGAATTTCTCTTGAGGTTGATTCTTTAAATCTTAGATCTATTCCTCCTAAACATGATATCAATGAGCCTCTCAAAGCCATGAGAATTTCCATTGATGAGTGCAAGGAAAGAACCGCTAGGATGCATGCTTCCAAAGATGCCTTTATTAAAGCGTGTTCCCCCAATTCCTATGAAAATCAAGATGAAGATCTAAAAGTTATTGATGTGTCCCCTATTAAATCTTTGTTTTGCAATATGAATCTTGATGAAACTGAATATGATCTTCCTTTACCTAGAAGGTGTTCTAAAAATTCGGAGTATTTAGATCTTAATGACGAAATTGATGAAAGTGGGATTGAAAGAAATAAAAATCTAGATGTTGCTAAACCCACTATATTGGATTTCAAGGAATTTAATTATGAAAGTTGCTCTTTCATTGATTGTATTTCCTTGTTGCAATCCTTGCTAAATTCTCCACATGCTTATAGTCGAAATAAAGCCTTCACCGAACATATTGTTGATGCCTTGATGCAATCTTATGAAGAAAAACTTGAGTTGAAAGTTTCTATCCCTACAAAACTATATGATGAGTGGGAACCAACTATTAAAATTAAAATTAAAGATCATGAGTTTTATGCTTTGTGTGATTTGGGTGCTAGTGTCTCTACTATTCCCAAGACTTTGTGTGATTTACTAGATTTCCGCAATTTTGATGATTGCTCTCTAAACCTGCATCTTGCGGATTCCACTATGAAGAAACCTATGGGAAGGATTAATGATGTTCTTATTGTTGCAAATAGGAATTATGTGCCCATAAATTTCATTGTTCTTGATATAGATTGCAATCCTTCTTGCCCTATTATTCTTGGTAGACCTTTCCTTAGAACGGTTGGTGCGATTATTGATATGAAGGAAGGCAATATTAGATTTCAATTTCCATTAAAAAAGGGCATGGAACACTTTCCAAGAAATAAAATAAAATTACCATATGAAACTATCATGAGATCCACTTATGGATTGCCTACCAAAGATGGCAATACCTAGATCTATCCTCGCTTTTATGCCTAGCTAGGGGCGTTAAATGATAGCGCTTGTTGGGAGGCAACCCAATTTTATTTTTATTCCTTGCTTTTTTATCATGTTTAGTAATAAATAAATTATTTAGCCTCTGTTTTTGTTGTGTTTTTTTGTGTTTAATTAGTGTTTGTGCCAAGTAGAACCGTTGGGAAGACTTGGGGAAAGTCTTGTTGAACTTGCTGTAAAAAACAGAAACTTTAGCGCTCACGAGAACTGCTGTCATTTTTATTTGAAGATTTATATTTAGTTAATTCTTTTTGAAGATTATTAATAGATAAATTGCTCACGTCCAGCAATTTATTTTAGAATTTTAGGGGTTCCAGATCTTGCGCTAGCTAGAGATTACTACAGACTGTTCTGTTTTTGAAAGATTCTGTTTTTCGTGTGTTGTTTGCTTATTTTGATGAATCTATGGCTAGTAAAATAGTTTATAATCCATAGAGAAGTTGGAATACAGTAGGTTTAACACCAATATAAATAAATAATGAGTTCATTACAGTACCTTGAAGTGTTCTTTTTTTTCTTTCGCTAACAGAGCTCACGAGTTTTCTATTTTGAGTTTTGTGTTGTGAAGTTTTCAAGTTTTGGGTGAATTCTTTTAATGGATCATGGAACAAGGAGTGGTAAGAGACTAAGCTTGGGGATGCCCATGGCACCCCCAAGATAATCCAAGTACACCAAAAAGTCAAAGCTTGGGGATGCCCTGGAAGGCATCCCCTCTTTCGTCCACTTCCATCGGTAATTTACTTGGAGCTATATTTTTATTCACCAACATGATATGTGTTTTTCTTGGAGCGTCTTGTATTATTTGTGTCTTTGTGTCTTAGTATGCCACAATCATCCTTTCTGTACACACCTTTTGAGAGAGCCATACATGAATTAAAATTTTATAGAATACTCTATGTGCTTCACTTATATCTTTTGAGCTAAGTAGTTTTGCTCTATGTGCTTCACTTATATCTTTTGAGCTAGATAGTTTTGCTCTATGTGCTTCACTTATATCTTTTGAGCGTTATAATTTTGCTCTATGTGCTTCACTTAGATCTTTTAGAGCATGGTGGTGGATTTGTTTTAAAGAAACTATTGATCTCTCATGCTTCACTTAAATTATTTTGAGAGTCTCTTAATAGCATGGTAATTTGCTTAATAATAATATGCTTGGTATTCAAGATTTGTGAAACTTTCTTTTGAGTGTGTTGAATACTAAGAAAAGATTGAAGCATGATAATTGTTTTGAGATATGGAGGTGATAATATTAAAGTCATGCTAGTTGAGTAGTTGTGAATTTAAAGAATACTTGTGTTAAAGTTTGTGATTCCCGTAGCATGCATGTATGGTGAACCGTTATGTGACGAAGTTGGAGCATGATTTATTTATTTATTGTCTTCCTTATGAGTGGCGGTCGGGGACGAGCGATGGTATTTTCCTACCAATCTACCCCCCTAGGAGCATGCGCGTAGTACTTTGCTTTGATAACTTCTAGATTTTTGCAATAAGTATATGAGTTCTTTATGACTAATGTTGAGTCCATGGATTATACGCACTCTCACCCTTCCACCTTTGCTAGCCTCTCTAATACCGCGCACCTTTCGCCGGTATCATACACCTACCATATACCTTCCTCAAAACAGCCACCACACCTACCTATTATGGCATTTCCATAGCCATTCCGAGATATATTTCCATGCAACTTTCCACCACCTAGTTCATCATGACACATTCACCATTGTCATATTGCTTAGCATGATCATATAGTTGACATAGTATTTGTGGCAAAGCCACCGTTCATAATTTCTTCATACTTGTCACTCTTGATTCATTGCATATCCCGATACACCGCCGGAGGCATCCATATAGAGTCATACTTTGTTTTAGAATCGAGTTGTAATCATTGAGTTGTAAATAAATAAAAGTGTGATGATCATCATTCAATAGAGCATTGTCCCAAAAAAAAGATAAAGGCCAAAAAAAAGAAGGCCCCAAAAAAATAAAAATAAAAAGGGGCAATGCTACTATCCTTTTTTCCACACTTGTGCTTCAAAGTAGCACCATGTTCTTCATATAGAGAGTCTCATATGTTGTCACTTTCATATACTAGTGGGAATTTTACATTATAGAACTTGGCTTGTATATTCCAATGATGGGCACTACAAAAAAAAATACACTTCCGTGATGATACGTGTTTGTCACAGTAGGTCGCTTTTTTTCATGCATGTACATCCATGACAAATTTATGACAGAACCAACATAGTCATACCTGTGCTGTCGTAGAAGTGTTCCATGACATTACCAAAATTATCATCACGGAAGTGTCCACTTCCATGACGATAAATCGCGCGTCACAGAAGTGCTTTCGTCAAGGGTGACCGACAAGTGGCATCCAGCGTAACGGAACGCCGTTAAGCTATCGGTTCGGGTTTTGGATCCGATAACCCGTTAACAGCCCCGACCAATGGGAAATTTCCACGTGTAAAATTCTTATTGGCCGGACGAAACACGTGTCAGTTTGTCAGTTGGTCAGATAGGCGCCTATGATACGTCGACACGTGGCACAGCCCAACAGAGGCCCATTCCTGTGAAAAGGCCGGCCCGTTTGACTTGGTCAAAAGCTGGCGGGCCATCCCATGGAAAGCCTGTTAACGGCCTGTTCGCATATAGCCCATTTACAGCCCGCTAACCCATGGCCCGTTACGCCCTATCCGAATTAGGCCCAGTAGCATCATCTGGGCCATCCAATATGATTCCAGCCCATTTTCACTTCTGGCCCATGTATGGCCCATGACGTCTTTCAGCCCATATGAGGCCCTATGTAACTCTTGGCCTATTAACGGCCCATGGTGAAACTGGCCCGTAATGAACAGTGTATCACTTTACACCCATTAACAGCCCGTGGTGAAACTGGCCCGTAATGAAGAGTGTATCACTTTATACCGTTATTCTGTTGGGCCGTTTCCAGCCCATGTTATCTTTCGGCCTTCTCGGAGCACATTTATTCTTGGGCTCAATTCCAGCATTCGTTTACTTACGGCCCATTACTGTCATTTTCTGCTTATGGGCCAAATTCAGCCCGTGGTTACAGTCGGCCCGCTTGTGGTCCGGTAATATGTTGGGCCGTTTTCATAGCGTCATCAAATACGGCCTATTAACGATGGCCCGTTACGGTCGGCCCATGAACGGACGATTCCAACTCTAGACCGTTTGCGGCCATAATGCGGCCTGTTATTGGCCCATGTTTGGCCAATCGATCATACGGCCCGTATAAGGCCCATTGATGATACGGCCCGTAGAAGGCCCATTGTTTCTACGGCCCGTAGAAGGCCTACTGTTTCTACGGCTCGTAAAAGGCCCACTGTTTCTACGGCCCGTAGGAGGCCTAGTGTCACTACAGTAAATATTAGCCCATGGTTATTATGGCCTAGTTTTAAAAAATAGGTTATTGTAGCCACTAGTTAACCGCGGAAAAAGAACTGCAATGACTACAAGCAAACAAATAAACAAGAAAACAAGGAAATAAATAAGCAAGCCACTAACGCTAGGCTATCACGGCTATTACACATATTACATCCACTGGGCATCAAAATTCGCCACCAGTGCAAATATAGGGAACAAAGCAGCATATCATATACACTGGCCATCAAAATTGGCCACCAGTGCAAATAAACGCGGCAGCAAAACAAGAGCATAACTGAAACAACTTCAGAAGAGCTCAAGAAACGTTATCCTGGGTATCCACCATGCTGGCAATAAGCTTAGCAAGCTGATTAGCTTTGTCCTGTTTGGCGCTAAAATCCTCCAACGCTTGCTGTTGCACCAGAAAGTATGCATCTGAATGCTCCAGGGACTTCTGCAGTCCTTCAGCTTCTTGTCGCAGCATAGCTGATCGATGTCTTTCAGCTTGTAGTTGAGACTCAACAAACTGAACTGATTCAGACAGTGAGTTTGAATAGCTTGTGCAAGTGGTAGTGGCCAGTAACTCCAACACTAAACCAAGACAGGATGTGTCACTATCCTGAACCTTATCTGCATTACTTCCTTTACCGTTGCTTAATAAGGCACTCTTCCCCAATATTCTGTTAGCATTCTAAAAGAAGAAACAAGCAGACACATAACAAGTTTAGCATGTACTAGTATATGAAACTCATTTCGGTGAACCAGTTCATTAGTAAGGTGGATAGGATTAAACTACCAAGTCTTCTATTGCCAAGTTCTAGTACATAATAAAAGCATCAAACAAACATATATCTATGTCCTATGGTAGCAATGGAATCTTAAATTAGAACAGTTGTTCTTCAGGTTTAGGCACTTGTTCTACATGAACAGAGTACAGTAAGACGCGAGAATATAATACTTAAAAATAGAAAATGAGCTCATAGACCTTACCACATTCTTGGTTCGGGACCAGTACAGAACAAGGCGTTCCCAGTCATCGTCCAGTAAATGTGTCTCAGGAGAACGTAAGGGAATTTGATGAGTTTCTTTGCCGGTGAAGTACTTTTTCTTCAGGTAATTCCAATACTGCCACCAAGCATTCTTGAAGATAGCAGAGGTATTAGCACAGGTTACCTCATCCTGAGTTTCCAAATCGGTCCTTCTCTATAGAGAAAAATGGGAAAATTTGTTGTATTATAACCATCATGGAGGTAGGATGTATAGGACAAAGCAAAGTAATTGCCATGAATAACATTACTTACACATAACTCCTGGACAAACACCTGCAACTGGCATTTTCCTTCATCTTCAGTATAATATTTCCAAGATGGGAAGATACACACATACGATTTAACAACATCAAATGCGATAGATGCTAAACTACGACTAGCTGGTTGTGCTTCCTCCACAGGAGTAGGCGTACTAACTAGTGGAGTTGGGTTTCGCCGTGATAGTACTGGCCCTTTGGGCACGGGAGCTGCCTTACTAACTGCTCTTGTTTGGGAGCTCTGTGGTGGAGATGGTGCTGTGTCAACAAGAACTGGGTTACTATCGGCTGGGGTTGGGGTTAGATTGGGTGAAGCTAGTTCTCTGTCCATCGTAGTAGGGGTACAATCTGCGCGAGTTTGGGTTATGTGTGGTAGGGCTGGTTCTTGTGCATCTACAACCGGGGTGCTATCTCCATCAAGAGGTAGCATTGTTTTATTTGAAGACCGTGTTTTTAGTCCGCTAGATACTGGCATCACCCGCT
Organism: Triticum urartu; assembly: GCF_056163025.1. Classification (NCBI taxonomy): domain Eukaryota; kingdom Viridiplantae; phylum Streptophyta; class Magnoliopsida; order Poales; family Poaceae; genus Triticum; species Triticum urartu. Next base: position 395,017,724 of record NC_141875.1, read on the forward strand.
CCAATTCAAATGGCCGATAAACATGAAACATAGTTGAATGTACAGACATTGTATGAGAGACAGATGCAATAGAGTGTGGAAAAAAGAGGGCATGAAATAGTTGACATGTATATTGTTTAACTAAAATGGATAGCATGACATAATTTCACATATATGATGTCTATCTAAACTGGATAGCATAGCATAACATAATTCAAAGATATGATGAATAACTAAACACGATCGCCTGACATAATTCACCTACATGTTATCTAAGTAATCAGGATTGCATCATTTAATTCACATATATGATTTATATGCTAAACAGAGGGCATTCGGTATGATGTCTGAACTAAGAAAATTGTGTTGAATATTGTGTATATGATGTCTAAACTATGCAATGCAAGACACCGTATGCATGATATGAGCAGTATAACCGTGCCAAGTTAGGGCATACACCTCAGTGGGGTAATAGGACTGGTCATCTGTCTCTGAATCCATCTCTGAGGAGCTATCGGGACCCAACAAGAGATCTGCTTCGACAGGTAGCACTGTCTGCTCTGATGGCCTTGTTTCAGTCCAGATTTTTCCATCTCCCACCCAAATGGCTGATTCACAGGAAGAGTAGTTTAATGTACAAACATTGTCGACAAATGGAAATGTAATTAAGAAAACGATGGGCAAGATATCATTCAAATATATGATGCCTGGTTAAAAAGGATGGCATTGCACATTTCACATATATTATGGCTGGCTAAAAGACATGAGACTGCATAATTCCCATATATGATATAGAAACTAAACATGTGGCATTACAGAACATGTCTAAACTAAGCAGATGACATATATGATGTCAAAAGTAGGCACTTCAAGGCAACATATGCATGATATGACTAACATCATCATGCCAAGGTAGATCAAACACCTTGGGGGTAAATAGGAGTGGTCAGCGGCGTCCGAATCCGCCTCAGAACATATATCTTCCTCTGGATTACAATCTGGAGAGGGGTGGGGAGGGTATGCCATTGAATCCACCATGGAGCGATGTCTGCATGACATTGTATTGCCGCGCAAAACTCTTCTCTTTTTCTCTACATGTTCAGCATGACTGTGTACAATATCTGACATGCATACGAAAAAAATATGGTGAGATTATGTAAGGAGAGCATGCAGAAATTTAGAGTGATGGTAACAACCAGTGGATCGATGTTTTTCCGTTGAACCAAAATAGCCCTAATGGATCGACGTGAATGTATAGTAATAAGTGATGCAACAAGTGTACAACCTCTTTGCCATAGCCGTGTCGACCTCAGCATCATTGGGTTGGTCGCTGAAGCAGTTGAGGCAGAGGTGGCTGTCGGAGGTGTGGAGGAAGATCTGAGGAATCTGTAGATGGCGTCCAGGGCACTGCTCTGTTGTGATGGATCGTTCTATCGTTGGAGCAGCTCCGGTGAGCCATAAGACGTCAAGGCTAAAGCAGAACAAGATAGACATCGTCAATCTCAAGTGGAATTCTAATAGCATTTCCAATAGATGATCTAAAATGGATGTAAAATTAACATCACCAAAAACCACCTGACTACAACAGATGAGGTAAAAACTGTGGACTCTGAACTTAACTGTCGAAACTGAAATTTACTGTGGAATCTGAATGCTACTGTCGAAACTGAACGCAATGGTAGCAGAGAGGCACTTGACATGTAGTTTAGGGAGGGCCTGCAGTTCATCTTCAACCTGCACCCCCCTGAGCCGCCAGCCACCACCGGCCGAACCGCCAGCCCCAGCGCCGCCTCGCCGCCCCAAAACAACTCGCACCACCGCCCTGGCCAGTCCTCTAGGCCCCCCGCCCCCACCCCAAACCCTAAGATAGATAGTGGGGTACCTCTCCGGTGAGCCCCCGTCCCCGCTGCGGGTGGTTCTTCCTTAACTCCGGCGAGCCCCCCAACCCTTGAAAATCGACTGACCCAAAAGTCGATTCAGTCGACTGAAGTGTGGCTTAATCGGAGCAGAGCAGCAGCATGAGCGAGGGGGAGAGCAGCAGCAGCAGTTGGGCGAGCGAGCGATCGAGCGAGAGCCGGAGCAGCAGCAGCAGATCCGACTGGTATGGACGCTGCCGCCGAAGGGGCCTCGCACTGGGGGAGAGCCGCCGTGGAGATATCGCCCGCGGCACCGGCTTCAAGGTAGCCGCTCCATGGGGGTGTGGGATGGAGCACCGTCGGTGCTGGGAGGTCGAGTTAAGGAGAAGGTGCGATGCGATGAGTGTACAACCTCTTTGGTGGCACCGAGTAGGCCTCGGCTTCGTCCGAGGAGTCGGTGAGGATGTTGCGGTTCCGGTGGAGCAGGTTAAGGCGGCGCTGTGGGGATGGAGCAGCCGCGATAGACGAGGCGATCGTCGGAGCAGCTCCGTGGAGGTGGAGGATGGGGCGGCTGAACCGGCGGGACGGCGAGATGGACGATGGATCCTCAAGGACGAGGGACGTCGAGCTGTTGCGGTGGACGACGTCGTCGGGGAAGAGGCTCTGACTAGGCAGCGGTGACGTGGCGGACGGAGGAGGGTGGGGTTTCGTGGCTGGAGCAGAGAGGTTATGGCGGCCTGTGATTTCAAATGGCGAAAAGGGGGTGATGGGAGGGGGTGAAGCATGACTTAGGAATTCGCTTGTCCAAAATGTAGGGTGTGTTACAAAAGTACCCCCCACCGATTTGAACTAGCGGCGCTTTCGGCTCAGGGTTAGAAGGGGGATTTCGCATGTCGGGATTTGGTAGCTGGAGGGAGTTTTCGCGCGCGTTGTAGTTTCGGGATAGCAAGGTGCGGGTTGTGAAGGCGCCAGTTTTGGGAGCACGATATCTGAATTTTCGGGATATAACAAGACGCGGGTTGAATTTCAGGGACAAGCCTAACGTGTCGTAACATTGTACTTGTACGTACCAAATCAATTCGCACTTCCCTCAACCAAAAAGAAAATGAAAAAAAATAAAACTATTCACACCACACAAAGAGAGAGTCTTGCCTCGTTTTACTATACAAATGCTATTCAAAGCTACTCCCTCCTTCCATCTATATAGGGCCTAATGCGTTTTTTGATGCTAACTTTGACCAAATATTAGAGCAATGATATATGACATGCAACTTACACAAAGCACACCGTTAAATTCGTCTGTGAAAGGTTCTTTCAATGATATAATTTTCACATTGTGCATGTCATGTACTATTAATCTTGTCAATAGTCAAAGGCGGTCTTAAAAATCTCATTACGCCCTATGTAGATGGAAGGAGGGAGTATGAATCCATGTTATGTCCGATTAAATTTTTTCGCTTGCTGTATAATGCATGTAACCTACTCATACCAACATTTTAGTGCATTCCAAATGTCTATACTACCGCTGCAATTCGAACTAAATTTGAATTCGTTTCTCTATTTCAATAAGAATCTACAATCATGATTGTTGCCAACTTCAACCATCAAAGTTTCCTTGCTATCCGCCAGATATAAATCGACGGCCTATAATGCAGGATGGCAGGCACACCATCATCAACAACTCCATTTTTTTATAAGAGTAGAGATAAAATATATTAAATGTAGTATACCATGTTCATAACCACACCATGTTTATCACCGTTATATATATTCACACATCCGTCGGTTTTAAACACTATGATAAATTCTTCAAATATCCGAATTTGCTTTTTATAATGAAGTATATATGATCTCTATTCGTCTTTTACACCCACACAACCCTCTTATCTTTGTAGCTAGCGCTAACTTTCTCTTGTGCATGCACACGCCCACATCCCTCTCACCCTCCCTCAGCATTCTCTAGCTCCATCGCGCAAATTCGTGTTTTCACTTTAGGTCGTTCACCCACGGTGTGTGTAGGCCCCCAGCTCCTTCTTTACAGCACACATCGATCGATATGCCTCTCTAGCCACGTGTGCCTAGCACAAACACAAGCTTCCCCTCTTCTCTTGTCACCGTCCATGCCTCACTCCCACTACTCTTTTCATCGTTCTCGTACTCGCACACTCCTCCCCCTCGATATAGTATGCCTCTCGTACCACCTCCTACATGCATCCCTCTCTCTCTATCCTTCTCCTCGTGCCTCATTTGCTTCTAACACACACATGCATGTATACCGATCGATGTCCCAACATATACCTAGATCGACTTTAACTACCCCCCCATCGATCGACGTACCTCACAAGTTATGTCTCTCCTTTCTCTTACAAAGGGCGATTGATCTTCCTATGCAGTTACGTCTGCTTACCACAGCCACATCGTCCCCCTCATCATTCGTTCATGCCTCCTGACCCATCTCTCACACGCACATGCACAGACAACAAGCAGCTATCTCCTCTCTTATTGATATTGCGGGCGTGCCCTCCGTTTGTCTAGCAAGCATATCCCACCATTTGTTAGAAGCAACTCCACTACCACCCCCTCCAACACTCTAGCTCTGTCTCTCTCCCAACCTTATTCATCTCCTGCACATATGCATGGATGCCGATCGATCTCCCTTAATACATGAGGCAGATCGATCTCCTTAATACATGAGGTAGGCCTCTCTCCTCCTCCACACATATACCAGCCATTGTACCTCTATAGTTAATTGGGCCTCCCTCTTCCCCCACCACACACCGATAGTCGAGTGCTGCAGGTAGGTATCCATGCCACAGAGACAAACTGCACATGTCCCATCTCACATTCCAGTAGGCCAGCCACTCTATATCTTTGACGTGGGCACACACAAATTCGATGGCACTCTTTATCGATCGCGCGCGCACACACACACACATCATCCCTCTCTTTGATTCTATAGACACTTCAAGCTGATGATACCTCCACTCTCTTCTCGTGGATTGCCCCCTCTATATATATGTTATATCCAGGACTCTATTTCACACACATTGCATATGTTAAAAATTTTGATTGACCTCCCCCCCCAAAAAAACTCTCAAGAACCCACACACTATATCTCTCTAGGTTTGTATCTCTCTCACACAATCCCACGTAGGTGGTGACCATATACAAGAAGAGAATAGGTGCACTGTGCACGTACTCACGCTTCGTGCCCAGCCACACCCGCGCGGGTACACAGTGGAGCTCATTTCTTTACGAAATGGCAGCCCACGTGCTAATTTGAACGCCTGTAGTGGTTGTTTACCTAGGGAGGTCATGTACCACGCGTGCACGAAATGAAGTTCGACTTGACGCATTGGCGCGTTATTTTTAAATAAAGTTATAGCGCTCAATGGCACGTACATAGAATATAAAACGATTTTATGGAGGAAAAGGTAGTCCGCTCTTCAGAGTATCTCACACAATGCTCCGGTGGCCTCTCTCTCTCTCTCACCATTGGTCACTGATCCGGCCGCATCCCGTCCGCTGGGGGAAAGGGAGTTCGGTGGCCTCTCTCTCTCACCGTTGGTCACTGATCCGGCCGCATCCCGTTCGCCGGGGGAAAGGGAGTGCGGTGGCCTCTCTCCCTCTCACCGTTGGTCACTGATTCGGCCGCATCCCATCTGTCGGGGGAAAGGAAGGAAGTGCATCCTTTCCCCGTTCGACGGCACCGAGGCAGCACGTCCCGATCTGCGTTACACGCCGTTCTCTCTGACCAAGCTCCGGCGCGGCAGGGCCTACGCCACCTGCTCGCAGATTCCGCCCGCCGCCGCTCACCTAGTTACATCCCGATGACCTCCAGGTATCCCCTCCGGCCTTGCTCCACTGCCCGTTTTCCCACGTCACTGCATGTGGATCTTCCATAGTTCTTTGCCCAAAACGTAGCTCGTCCGGCGTACTTTCCGTATTGCATTCTCGTCCTCACACCGTTTTAGACAAACACAACCGTGTTGTTATCTTCCCTTAGGACAAGGAATATGCTTCTTTTTTGTCGTCGCATGTGTCATCAACTGTTATTGGCCAGTAATTGTTTCCTTTCTACCTCTTTTTTGCAAACAGGGCTATCCATTTCACCTTGTTGCTATTGCGACCTTTTGGTGAACTTCACAAATCACTTTTTTCTTAAGAGTGTTTTGTGCAGCTGTACTAAAATGTCACATAGGCAACGTCTCTACATTTCAGTGCAACTTCACAAAGGGAGATTGGTTTTGCTCTATCCTCCTCATCCAACTCCAAGCCTAATCTTCTCCAACTAGTTAGTCTTAAGAGATACCGCAAAGGTGACCGGCTTCTATTTGTGTGTTTATTGTTTCATCACCAGTCCTCTATTATCGTAATCACACTTGATATCTTTGGAACAGGGACGCTCAGCTCTATTTTAGTGGAACTGCACAAAATGATCGGAATGTTGCATGCTCCAGACAGCTACTTTTTTCCCAACATGCCTTGTTGATTTAGACAGAGCTGGGGGGACGTTGCTGCCAATGAAAGCATGGATCAATTTTAATTTAACACCTTCTCACAACTTCGTCTTCAGTTGTGATGTAATTATTAGCTCTGATCTGCTAATAATTGACATGCATTAGCAAGGAAGTTAGTTTTTTATTGTTTCCAAAAGAGCATCAATGGCAAGACACGCGAAACGAAAGCTGAAAGCTCACACCATAGTACAATTTCATGTCGCTGGAAAATTATTTGTATAGTACGTCAATTATGTAAACAAATGATGGAAGCTTGATAGCATTGCCAGAAGCCTCTTCATCATCCGGGTCCATGTGCCATGCACGAAATTATACTCCTTCGTTCCTAAATATTTGCCTTTTTACAAATTTCAAACGGGCATATTTTAGAGTGTAGATTCACTCTTTTTGCTTCGTATGTGTACTCCCTCCGTTCCTAAATATTCTATTCGTCTTAACAGAGATTTCAACATATTTTAGAAAGACAAATACTCCGGAGTATATTTAAGAACCGAGGGGGTAGTGCACAACCGCATGGGAGACTCAGCCCGGTTGTTGCGCCGCATTAATAGTGAGTAATGAGCAGTCAAATCATAAGCCCCACCTTTCCCACTTTAAGTTGCTCTGAAGAAGCAACCATCAATACGCTCTTCTTTGAATCCGCTCATACTACTCCATCCGTCACTGTTTATACAGTGCGCTTCAGAAAAAAGAAAAAAATCTATGGGACCAAGGCGACTAGCGATCGGCCTGAAAAATAGCATTGGTAGTTATAGCACGTCGTCTATTACTAGAGGGAATAATGCGTACACACATGCATGCAGTGCTTCCACCCCGGGTACACACATGCATGCACTCCGTAGTAGTATAGTACATGGAGAGAAAATTGTGGACTTGATTGCGGTTAGCATGCCCTAATTAATTGAGCATTAAACCAAACGCGTCTTAAGTCTCTCTGGTGCTGGAAATGCATTGAGAGAAATGCATCATAATGAAGCGCGCCATGTAAACTGTGACGGAGGGTGGAGTAGTATGAAGGTGCAAAACCAAGTACGCGTACTAGTACTGCGCTTGGCTCTTCGCCCCTTCGTGAAGTCGAACAATGATGGTACTCCACATGTTGGGTACTACAGTGTATGCCTCTGACAATCTGACACCGAATGGACTGATGAATGTCCACCGAGGGTAGGTTACATTAGTCAAAAGGCGTAAGCGAGCTTCACCTTGTCCTGCAAGCTTCTCCTCGTTCTGCGAATTGACGGGACACACCAAAAAGGAGTGCTAGTTCATACTCCCTCCTTTCCGGTTAATATGGCTTAATCTTTTTTGCGGGTAAATGAGAGAGCTTTATTCATATATAAGCATTCTTAGGACGATCAGCCAAGACACTGGTCACTAGGAAGCCAAAAAAAGAAGTAGGAAGCGAGGTGTTTCATCAAGCCAGCTCTCGGCCACATTCAAAGTGCAGCAAGCACGGTTCACACGAAGATGCACCGCAAGGTTTGCTGACCTGTTTACATGCTGAATAACAAAAAAAGAGGAAATATTACCGAGCGCTACTATTTGTAATAGGATATGAGCCAGAATTAAGCGAGAATTGTGGCGAGTGTTCCATGCAATCAACTTCCATTATCACATGCGATAACCCTCGAAGAGAACCAAATGTGTTGAAGATTGCTTTATCACATTTTAAAATTATAATAAGAGTGCAGAAGCTCCTCCATCCAGTTCCTAGTAGTATAGTGCAGTATGCTTCAGGCAATCTGACACCTAATTAACTGTTGCACGTCCGCCGCCTGAGCGAGGGAGAGCTTGCATTAGTCAAAAGTTTCTCCTTGTCCTGCGAGCCACCGCGCGCAAGCTTCTCCCATCCTGTAACCTTCTCCTCGTTCGGCAAGTTGACGGGACACCGCAAAGTAATGCTAGTCCATGTTGCCTCCTCTCCGGTTAACATGGCTTAATTTCAAACGAGATAAATACACTGTCTGTCACAGTATATTTGTAAAAATATGGTCAATGGACTTCATAATACGCTCATTGCGCTCAATATATATATATTCCGGTGTTCATATGGTCACTAGCTCACCCTGACTGAGTATGTGTGTGCATGCACGTGTAGTTTGAGCACTTGAGCGTCACCGTGTGTGTTCCGTCGTATGCTCGGACATGCATGCATTAGGGCGTCGCGCGCGTTTTTGCGTCCATGTGTACGTGTGACTATTGCATACACGTAGGGGGAGTACGTGTAGGGGCCACTAAGGAGCAGTCAAATCACACAGTAAGTTAGTCGGAAGAAGCAACCATCATTTCACTCTTGAATGACACGTACGCAATATAAAATGGTTGATATGGAGAGAAAAAGAAAACCACTATACTCCCTCCTTTCCGGTTTATAAGGCTCAATTCAAAATTCTCACCAACCAAGGTAGATGGTGAGTGGTGGAATACTTTTTGTAGTTTGCAAAAGCACCCAATTAATGCTCTTGTTTTCCTCAAAAAAGTATGTTTACCAATGCATTAATTGCAATGCATGCATGCATAAATTACATGCATTGGTCAATTTTCTCTTAGTACTTGCATGCAATGATTTAATGCACCTTGGAAAACAACCAAATTGAGCCTTATGAAATGGAAAAGGTAAGATTTTGAGATAAGCCCTATAAACCGGAAAGGAGGGAGTATATACACTTGTAGGGTGCATGTGAGAGACATGTCAGGAGATGAATGACACGTGGCCCCAGGGGGTGGCCGGCCCACCTATCATACAGCCAAAGGCAGGTGCAGTAGAGGGCCGATGAGTAGTACGAAATCCTACGCACCTACGCACGCTAACCAAGGGCTGAGTGATCACTCGAATCGCAAGATCAGTTGACTAGAAGCTACGCTAGACCCATGGAGGCGATGAGCGCGAGCATCAGCCGGCTGTGCCAGATGGTCCATGATGCCGGCCTGCGGCCCGGCAGGTAGTATTGCTTGAGGCTGCCAGGGCGAGGGGCTGCTTGGACGATAGCTTCGCATCCTTGTTCGACGAGGTCCTCATCGGTTTCCTCGACAAGTTCACCGTCGTCAAGAAGCTTGCGGACGACTTTGACGTAAGCCTCCAGCCGACGCGCCCAGGCTCTATGATGCCCGCCACCCTCAACGGCCACTATGGTAACAACCTCTTCGACGCACTGGTGGCCCTGCGACTGCCCACTGTCGCGCCGGGAATGTCCACCTCGAGGTCGCGCTCGCCGCGCAGCACCTGGCGCAGCAAGACACCATCGACATAATCACCCACGTCTACGCGCAAATCGTCCACAAGGACTAGTACATGCAAGAGGAGGACGATAGGACGCTGTCCTTCTTGGAGCGCAGGGCAACCTTGGACGGCACTGTTCAGAAGAACGTTGAGCTCGCCGCCAACGCCGCTGCTCCTCACACGTCGGTTGGTGACCCGGCGCACTAGGGCGTGAGGATATTGTTGAACGATGATGGATCCGTATGTATTTTTATCCATCCGTCAAATCCATGTAGTAGTATATGATACTACAATAATTATTTTACCTTTTGCATCAACTTCATAATTTTCGTTCGTACTCCATGCATGAACGGTGCCAGAAGCAAACTTCTCATTACTCCAGGCAAAATCGTTATTTTCTATCTATCGGTCGCGCCATGGAGCAGAACCAAATTTTACAAGTTACCAGTTCAAAAGGAAAATCCTGCCGTGTTCGCGTCGCACCCCCACACGGTTGGTTCGGCACGCCGCTCAAGCGGGAATGCGTGCGGTCTTGCATTTTCACTTACAAGTGGGACCGCAATTCAGCAAACCAACTATCGGCAAACCCCCACCCCACCCACCGCGCGATGGCTGAGAAAAGAGGACAGGAGGGAGAAGAGATGGCTGTAGCACGGACTCCAAGAAAATTGGTGTCGGATGGGACTCGTGTGGGTGGTGTGTGCCGTACTGCTAGACGTGAATGCTAGTTATGCCCCATGCCACCCCACTATATCGAGCCTATATCGAAGTACGTGGAACAAATTTCCTGCAGTCCGTGCTCAGCCCTCCTCTATCTCTCTTCTCAGCCAGCTAGCGGACGCGCGGAGCCCATCGTCTGTTTGCTCACATGCGGCCCCACATGTCAGTGAAAACACAAGAGGACCCACTGAACCTGCACATCTTTCACCTCGACGTGGTGGTGATGAAAAACAAATCCAATAAAGATTTTCGGTGGCTGCTTTTGGAGTTACTCAAGAGTAGTAAGATTCTATTTACAGTTTAACCCAAGATGCACATCTCGTGGCTTCAACTACCACTCTATTTTCTTTCATGACACGACCTGGATGCTGGATGTCCCACGTGTCGGGAAAAGGAGGAAGAGCCCGACCAAATCTTCGGTTCTGCTCTCGGATTAGACTAGTTGTGCTAACTTAAAATTTTTATTGTGTACTCCCTCCGTTCCAAAATACTTGACTTCCATTTGTCCAAAAATGGATGTACCTATATACTAAGACATGTCTAGATACATATATATTTTGAAAAATAGAAGGCATGTAGTATTGTGCAACAGAGGGAGTTGAATGGATGCAAGTTTTTGTATTGGGAAGGAGAGTACATCCATATATTGATAGAACACAATTTAGTAGATGTTCTATCACTTTTAGCTAGTATAGAATAGAGGCTAGACATGAGACTAGATGCGAGGAAGCAACGTCTACTTCTTTACACTCGAAGAAGAAAGAAGCACGCAAGATCGAGCCTCCGCAGATCAACAATGAATGCATCGAGAAGGCACTAATCCAACTTACTATAGGAGTAGTCAAAATTATCGTTGGAGTTCGTGCAAAACAGAGGTCCGTTTGGGGTCGTGCATTGGAGTTGGCCTTACAAGTGGGACCGCAGTTAAGGAAACCGACCATTGGCAAACCCCCACCTCGCACGCCGTCCGATGGATGAAGTTAGAGAAACGACGAGGTTGAAGAGATTGCTCTCGCACGGACTCCAAGAAATAATATGGTGTCAGATGGATGTCGTGGTGGTGGCATGAGCCGTACTCCTGGACGTGAATGCTTGTTCTGGCCCATGCCACCCTACTACTCCTACTACATACTCTTACTATATACTATACTACTAGTATATCGAGGATTCGAGGTGTTGGTTACATACAACGAACACATTAACATATGGCTACAGTAAAAACAACCGCCCGACGCGCAAAGCATGTGAAGCTAGTACAAATAGTGTACTACTATTGTTGATTGGCCTCATCCGATAACCTGTTGCAATGCACGTACAATTATGTATTCGGAAAATATTTTTTTGCCTCATCGCACCACTCACTCAAAGAAGCGACTCGAAAGCCATTCATAAATTTAGTAAGTTTATCACAGGCATATCATTTTATTACATAGTACAACAGGTCATCAACCCACATCGACAACGAGGATACATTATAAATACTAAAGTTTTCACCAAACAAAAAATAACAAGCCATGAAATGAACTTCAACTCAACCATTCCGCGGTGTTGGAAACGCTTTCTTTGAACAACAAGTGATTCTCTGGGACGGGCCATCCGTTGTCGATCTGGAGACCAATGTAGGACTGATCATCCAGGCTGAAGCGGCCTACTATCTCAGTACTAGGGTAGGGAACCACCCAAATGTCCGAGGTATGGACACATTTGCTTCTCATAAATGTGTCAACAGCAGTTGGATCGCCTTTCACCATCATCGGATAGTTTTGTCCAAGGAAGAGCGAGTTTTCTCCAAGACTATCAATTCCGTGCCAAGGAGAAGGATTTGGCGCTAGCACCCTAGTATCCATCCCAAATACCATGCAACGGGTGTTGGAATAGGTCCGGAGAGTGCGACCATGGGAGACTACACCTGCTTCCTTAGCAGTAACATCATCAGTGGGCTGTATACACACAAGAAGAGGTGATCCATCGGAATTAGTTGCCAGGCGCCACAGAGTATATCGGCGCTGCTCGTCCTCATGCTCTTGATCATCACCATCGTCATCTCCCCCTTGGTTATAAAAATCTTCAAGTATAGGTGGTGGGATGTTCACAGGACCTTGGAAACACAAGAAGAAGGTTAATTAGTAAAGGGAAACTTGCTAACCCGCATGCATGTGGATGAAACAATTATAATTATGGTGGAAGACAAATGTACGAAAACAACGAGGATGCCATGAAAAAATAGTGCCACAAGTGGTGGCAGCAAACACAAGGCCCTCGTATTCAATTGCATCATAGTACTCATCCGTGTACGGAAACTGATTTTTGAGCAATATCCATCGAGTGAAACCATCAAGGACGGAAACAAGCTTGTCGAACATAGCAACAACATCATAGTTTTTGTAATTCCAAGAGCGGTTGGGAACTCGACAAATTGCTATCTTCCATAGAAGACAGTCACCATGATCATATTTGAACGTGCGTACATTACCAGTGTGCTCAACCTCTGGGCAGTGTGCTGAGATTTTTGGAAGTGGAACCCGGTGACGAGTGTACACATTCACAAGTTCCCACTCGCAGTTGGACCCAATGTAAATAACCCAATCTCCATTTGTGCCCGCCCAAGCCTTGCCCTCAAGAGACGGCATCTTAACATCACACATATCATTATCAAGCGGCATCAACTTGCACAAGGCGAGGCCTCCGTCGTGCCGGCGCCAGTCATCAGGGTCGCGGCGAAGAAGATAGGGGAGATCAAACCGCTCCTTGACCCTTGGGTTCCTTGCAATGATGTTATTAGTTGAGTCGAGAATGGGCTGGAACGAACCTGCCATGCTAGCCGAGGTGATGACGTCGCACCGATCAATGAGTTCCTCCACCACGTCATCTTTCAGATCAGGGCAAGAATAACGAGGTCGTTTCCGGCCTGTTCCCTCCATGGAGAAGACGATCGAACAATGGCAGAAGAAAGGGTGAAGGGCTGAAGGAAAATGGAGGAGGGAGAGGAAGAGCGTGCGACAACAATTCCAAATCGAGAGGGAAAGGCGAAGAGTCGGTTGACGGTTGCGAGTTTGCCACGGTTCACGAAGAGGCGCCCCGGCTTACACGTCCGTTCGGAAATACTCCTACTACTCGTCGTCATCTCACTAATATGTTGGAACGGGACCACATGTCAACGAAACATGGTGTGTAATTTCTCGTGCAAAATGCGATCTGGCCGTGTTGGCCCGAGGTGCTGCATTAGTTATCGACCTTTATTTTTTTAATGGTGTGCCGATCAGTTTTGAAGCACGACTAACTGGTACTGTACGCAGATAAAATATAAACTACTCTACCACTACCCCACCTCCAGTACTAGTAGTATAAAAAAGATATATATAGGCTGGAGCTTCAACGCTTTCTTGCTAAGGGCTGCCCACTTGCATCTCACACTACCACCCTCTCTCCAGATCTAAAAAGACGGCCCCTCTCTCCCTCCTCACCAGTGGTCACAGATCCTCCAGGGAAGAAAAGGACGTGCAGCGTTGACGCACTCGTCATCGGCGAGAGAGGTCACGCACTGACGACAAGGCCGTCCTCTCAGACCTAGCGCCCGCGCGGGATGGCCTCCGTCCCCAAGCTCGCTGCCGTAGTGTGTGCGGAGGACGACGACCACGAGCGAAGCCACTTCCCGCCGACCCTCAGGTATGCTACCTCTTTTCGAGCCATAACCTTGTTCTATTGCCCCATCTGCTATGTCGTTGCATGTGGATATTTTTCCACTCCACCATCTTCCCAATTTGCTATCCTCTACTCTGCTGGCCACGCAGACGAAAACCATAATTTGCACTATTAAAGGAAACCCTACTTCATGCAGACTAATCCATGTCTGGGTTGAATAAGGAAAGGAAGGGAGACTGTACTGTCCAAGAGAGTAGGCATCGAACCCGCATCTAGGTTGAAAAGGGGAAAATCAGTAGCTAAGGAACGAGTCTCGTGTCTCTTGGTTGAAGAATGGTAGAAAGGCATGACAACGCAATAGAGAATGACCAGGTCGATCAGTTTGTTGTCCTCGCATAGGAAAAAGGTGTCTAAAGAGAACAAAAATGGGACCGTAATCCACATATGCTGCGTGGATATTTGTTGCTCTAGGCAACCATACCTCCCTCACCACTCTGCGTCCGTGGAGGTACATCGTACTGGTGCCTCCCATGCTCTTATTGCCACTTTTTTTTGCTGTTAGTATAACGCCAGCAGTCAAGTCAAGCAATGCTACTGCTAAAGTGATGCCACATTTAACTAATGCCGCTCTCAGTCTAATGCCACACATAAATTTAAGCAATGCCATTTAATGTCACTCGATTATTTTAGGGTTAGCTGTTGATTGTGAATGTATTAAAGATTTTTTAGCTATAAGGCATTCTAATGATGTTGCATAGCCAGTATACCAATGATGAAACTTGTTACTCCCGTCAGATTTTTGCACTGTTAATGCTTATAGATTACATACCTCACTTTCATGAGATAAGTTAATTTTTTTGTACATTGTCACCAAAATGCCAAGGCGCTGATGTCATTTTATTTTGGTTAAACTGCACAGACAATTATGAAAACAAGAGGAAAGGTCAAGAGTGGGCACCTCCTCCTCCGGTTGTTCTCTTGAGGAGGTATGTATGTTTTTCTCTAATGCCTGTCGACTACATACCTGACATCATGATGTAATGTTAAGTCATTTCCTTTTGTACAGTGTCACTGAATTGTCAAGGCGGTGATGGCATTTTATTTTAGTAGAACTGCACAAAATTTGCTTAAAAGAAGAGGAAAGGTCAGGAATGGCTCACTTTTCTAGAAAAAACTATGTATGCTTTCCTCACATCAGCCACTATTGCTTTATTTATTCCTTCAAACAAGTGGTTAGAAACAGTCTTGCTACCTTTTCCCATTAAGAAATTGGAATGCTTATATTTGTGAGTCCATGCTTCAACTAGTGCCACTTTTAGAGTAATCACACTTTCAATATCTATGCAAACAGGGATGCTCGATTTTAGTGGAACTGCACAAAAAGTCCAACTGGTTCAACATTAGGAGCATGTTTTTTCCCAACCTTTATATCCAATTGGTGGCACTATGAGCTGTTCATTATGAAGGTACATGGTTTGCTACTATCTTGCTACTCTTTTTGTACTGTCATTAGATAGTAATACTAGTGGTTTGCATGTGAATTTATTGGCAGGGTGGACCTACATTGGAGGTGCAGGATAGGATTCAATGATTGGATGCTCAATTTCGGTTGTATCGATTTCACCTCTTCCATCACTGAGAACATGGATATCCTTGGTCTGATGAAGAATAGGCGCTATATTTCTGCTCTGAACCAGCAAATCAATTCAGTAAGAAATTGTCCAGGGCAAAACATAACTGTATCAGATTGTCCAGTGCAGAACATGACAGATGCTAAGCGGAAGAGACATGTTTAAACCGAAAATACAAGGTGTGGTATATTTTACTAGCTGCTTGATATTTGTGCAGACAGAGATGTCTGCCCGTTGCTATTTGGCAAACCAACACAGTGCCCAAAATTTTGGTGAACTGCAGAAGAGAATGGTATAGTCACTGCATGCAGTGCCATTTGAAAATAGACACAGAAAGATTGGATAGCCACTTCATGGACTGCAGAAATGTAGTACTGTACTATTTATTGGCCAACACTAGGTGCTTCATTGGTTTGGTCTGATTATACAATGGACATCATTTTGCCTAAGTTAAAGTTTGTATTCTGAAAATAGTCTCGCAGTGTGATCGTGGGAAGACCAAATCATATTGCAGTGCATGCTCCTCCATCATGTCTGGTTCATTCTCATGGTTCCAGCTGTTGGTGAAACCACTTATGTTTGCAAGAGGAATTGTAGACTTCACAAACAAATTTGTCTTTCAGTCTGTACTGAATGTTGGCCAATAGAAGCATCCATGTTAGTAGGAAGAACAGATGTTTTTTCTAGATCTTTGCTTTTGGAGCTACATATTTGTATATGATCTGTGAGTCATTGAGATGCATTAACATGTTGATCTTATGTATGGGAATCGTACTAGTTAGTTTTAGTTGCGACGCAAGATCCGAAGTGGCTGATCTTTGCTTTTGGAGGTACATATTTGTATATGATCTGTGAATCATTGAGATGCATTAACAGTTACTTATTTCTGTTCGCTTTTTAGTTGCGACGCAAGATCCGAAGTGGCTGATCTTTGCTTTTGGAGCTACATATTTGTATATGATCTGTGAATCATTGAGATGCATTAACAGTTACTTATTTCTGTTCGCTCAGTGTTTACAAGTTACTGATCGATCACTAGCTAGCCTACAAATGCGCTCCTGGCAGTTTTATTTGCGACGCAAGATGCGAAGTGGCAGTTTTTTGAATAAAAATGCCTACCTCCGAAGAAACTGACAAGCTCGTACGCAAGCAAGTGCCTCCTTATTTCAAGCCAATAGAAAAAATGGCTCCTCCTAGTGGATTTCTGACATCTGGGTCCCATGCCATTGTCAACGTAGTCAATAAACGAGAGAATTGCACAACAAGCGGCTGACACCAGGGACCCAGCAGCTCGCCTAGTTATTTTTGTTTTGGGTTAATTTGATAAATGCCACTCCAAATCTGGTGTATCCGAGAAATGCCACTACAATTTCCAAACTTTGGAAAATGCCATTTCATGCCATTTCTAGTGGCATTTTTCGAAGTCTGGTGTATCCGTTTGATATTCTGTTTATCCGAAACACTAAAATAGGCAAAAAACAGCAATTCTGGGCTGGGCCTCCGGTTAATAGGTTAGTCCCAAAAATAATATAAAAGTGGAAAATAAAGCCCAATATAGTCCAAAACAGTAGATAATATAGCATGGAGCAATCAAAAATTATAGATATGTTGGAGACGTATCACTCACCTCTTGCCATGTTAACCAACATTTAATATTGTTGAGTATCTAACTGAGAGTGAAGCAAATAAGGATGTGGTTCCGTCAATATGCAACTCGTTGCATATTGAGCTCCACTTAACTTGTAGTATTGTTTGTGCTCTTTTCCATGCCATGCCTCATTAAATCAGACATGCATCATACTTGGTTGTGCATCATGCCATGTTATGCTTGGTTGTTTACTATGTTGTTTGCTTCTTTCCGGTGTTGCTTATTCGGGCTAGTTCCAATAACGTCGTGTTTGTGAGGATCCGTTCGACTACGTCTGTTTGTCTTCTTCATGGACTCGTTCTTCTTCCTTGCGGGATTTCAGGCAAGATGACCATACCCTCGAAATCACTTCTATCTTTGCTTGCTAGATGCTCGCTCTATTGCTATGCCTATGCTACGGTACCTACCACTTGCTTATCATGCCTCCCATATTGCCATGTCAAGCCTCTAACCCACCTTGTCCTAGCAAACCGTTGTTTGGCTATGTTACGCTTTGCTCAGCCCCTCTTATAGGGTTGCTAGTTGCAGGTGAAGATTGGAGTTTGTTCCTTGTTGGAACATGATTATTGTTGGGATATCACAATATCTCTTATTTAATTAATGCATCAATATACTTGGTAAAGGGTGGAAGGCTCGGCCTTATGCCTGGTGTTTTGTTCCACTCTTGCCGCCCTAGTTTCCGTCATACCGGTGTTATGTTCCTTGATTTTGTGTTCCTTACACGGTTGGGTTATAATGGGAACCCCTTGACAGTTCGCCTTGAATAAAATCCTCCCGCAAGGCCCAACATTGGTTTTACCATTTGCCACCTAGCCTTTTCTTTCCCTTGGGTTCTGCAGACTCAAGGGTCATCTTTATTTCAACCCCCCGGGCCAGTGCTTCTCTAAGTGTTGGTCCAACTGAGCGATGTCCGGGGCTACCAGGGGCAACTTTGGGCTGGCCTACCCGACGTCTTGCTCATCCGGTGTGCCCTGAGAACGAGATATGTGCAGCTCCTATCAGGATTTGTCGGCACATCTGGGTGGCTTTGCTGGTCTTGTTTTACCATTGTCAAAATGTCTTGTAACCAGGATTCCGAGCTGATCGGATTGTCTTGGGAGAAGGAATATCCTTCGTTGACCATGAGATCTTGTGATGGGCTAAGTTGGGACACCCCTGCAGGGATTTGAACTTTCGAAAGCCGTGCATGCGGTTTTGGGCAGATGGGAATTTGTTAATGTCCGGTTGTAGAAAACCTGAAACTTAACTTAATTAAAATGGATCAACAGTGTGTGTAGCCGTGATGGTCTCTTTCCGGCGGAGTTCGGAAAGTGAACACGGTGTTGGAGTTATGCTTGACGTAGGTTACTCTAGGATCACTTCTTGATCATAGATTCTCGAACGTGCTTTGCCTTCTCTTCTCGCTCTCATTTGCGTATGTTAGCCACCATATATGCTAGTGCTTGCTGCAGCTCCACCTCATACCTTTTACCTACCCATAAGCTTAAATAGTCTTGATCTCGCGGGTGTGAGATTGCTGAGTCCCCGTGATTCACAGATACTTCCAAAACCAGCTTGCAGGTGCCGATGATATCGTGCAGGTGACGCAACCGAGCTCAAGGAGGAGCTCGATGAAGATCTCGTTCTTTGTGTTGTTTCGTTTCCAGTTGATCAGTAGTGGAGCCCAGTCGGGACGATCGGGGATCTGTGTAACTTTTGGGGTAGTCTTCTTTTATTTTGGTTCTGTAGTCGGACCTTGATTGTATCTGGATGATGGAATGCTTGGTTCATGTATTGTGTGAAGTGGCGATTGTAAGTCAACTATGTATCTCTTTCCCTTATGTATTACATGGGTTGTTGTGAAGATTACCTCACTTGCGACATTGCTTTCAATGCGGTTATGCCTCTAAGTCGTGCTTCGACACGTGGGAGATATAGCAGCATCGAGGGCGTTACACATAACCCCCCCCCCACTCCCTGTGACCTAATCACCCACACCCCCACGATCCCCATCCACCACTTGCTCCTCTCCCGATCTCTCCTTCCTCTCCCTCCCGCACCTGGATCGAGTGGGGGAAATAGCCCCACGAGCCCGCCGCCGGCGCCCGTTCTCGCCGCCGCCCCGCCGCCTCCATCACCTGCCGCCCCATCACCGGACCCCCCTCCACTGCGCGATCCCATCTGGATCAGGGGGGATGAGGCTCCAATGTCACCAACCGCGCTGACGCCGCCTCATCCGCGACCGCGCAGACAACGGACAACCTCGTCCCCGTCGCCGTTGTCCGCCTCGTCCTCTCCCTCGCCGGACCACCCCAAGCCACCTCGAGCCCACTGCCCCCTCCCTACAGCTTCGTGGTGAGCCGTCGCGCTGGTTGTGCCTCGCCCCTAGCCTCCCCTGCCTCCCGCTCCCGCTGCACGCACGCCGCGCTCGCCCGCGCCCGCCGTCGCACCCCGGCGCCCCTGATGCTGCTCCTCTTCCGCCCGCTGGTGTGCTCCACCGCGCTGCCGCGCGCGCCCATGCCGCGTCAGCCGCTGGCGCCCGCAGCCACCTACGTCCGCGCGCGCCCACCGCCGTGCTCCCGCACACACTGGACCGCCCTATGACGTGCCCTCCTGCGCACGCGCCCGCGGCGTACCTCCCACCTCGCGCTCCACCCCGCGACCGACGCCCTGCTGCTGCTTGCCCGCCGCCCCGCTCCAGTCTCCCTCGCCGCGCTCCGCTCCCCACGCTTGCTGCTCGTCACGGCCCGTATCGCGGTGCCCGCGCCAGCCACGGCCGTCGACGCCCTGCTCGCCGGGGCGCCCATTCGGGTGGCGCCACGCCCATCGGGCGCCCACGGCCTCGCCCGCTAGCACGCCCGAACCGTTAGGCCCTTGTGAGCAAATGACAAGTGGGCCTAGCCCAGAACGAATTTAGTTAAAAAAATTAAATATATATAATTAAAATAAATAAATAAATAATAATTAAAATAATTAATTAATTAATTAAGTTAATTAATCCTATTTAATTAATCTAATTAACCTGTTAGTTTAATTAAACAGTACTTAATTAACCTAACCCTAATTAACCTAAGCAGAGAATGATAGGTGGGTCCCACAGGGCCCACACGTCGGGTTGACCAGGTCAACGGTCAATGTTGACTGCTGACGTCATGCTGTCGTCAGCAAACACTATTCTGGATAATGTTGAATTTAAATAATTAAATAAATCCTAAAAATGAATTAAATCTTTTAAAATAAATATAAAATAAACCATAGCTCGGATGAAAATGTTTTCTACAAGAAGTTTGCTCAGAACGATGAGACGAACCCGGATACGCAACCCGTTCGTCCGCCACACATCCCTACCATAGCAAACCTGCAACCGTCCCACTCCGTTTCATCTGTCCGAAAATGCCTAACTCCGGGAAAACTTTCCCGGATGTTTCCCCCCTTCGCCAGTATCACCTAGTACTGCGTTAGGTCACCCCTGGCACCGCATTTTGCCTTGTTATATTTTTTTGATGCTTGTTTGCCCCGTATTTACTGTTTCTCCCCCCTCTTCTTCTCCGGTAGACCCCGAGACCGACGTTGATGCGACTGAGTATGACTACATCCCCGACGACCCCTCCTTGCCAGAGTAACCAGGCAAGCAAAGCCCCCTTGAGCATTCCGATATCGCACATTTCTTCCCTCTCATGCTTGCATTAGAATTGCTACTGCTTTTTGTATGATCCTACTCTGATGCATAGCCTGTTGTTGTTACCTGCTTTCATACCTTACCTGCTTATCCTAAACTGCTTAGTATAGGTTGGTTAGAGATCCATCACTGACCCCACCTTGTCCCAGTTGCCTCGCTTTATGTTCGATGACTCGATCATGTGATCGATGTCCAGGCCCCGACACCGCACATCACCCCCTAGTTGTACGACTCTGCAGAGTTACTATCGAGTGCCGAGGGTGGAACCTCTTACATCACTCCTGATGAGATCTCTGTAGTGTAGCTATCCGGTCGGGGTCATCGAGGGTGATTTCCTCCTTAACCACTTCCTTTACGGCTCTGTCGTGCAAGTCATCAAATGTGAACCTCGAGGGTGGATCCTCTTACATTCACCTTGATGATAACATCGAGTGGGATTCACCGGGGGTGATACCTCGGGTTTTCCCCTTGGTGTTAGACACACAGTTACTATGGTTACTATGACTTTGCACTGAGCCATGTTACTAAAGACGGGTCGGCCCTGAGGGGTACCCGCGCGAGCTTAATTGCGAGTGATGTGGAGTCGGGTTGACCTGGAAGGTGCCCGTGAGATACTTACGAGGCGTGGCCGGGCATTCTTAGCCCTTGCCGCAAGTACTCGAGATGGGGTGACGGGGTCACATCGATCGTGAGTCTCTGCTCGTTACCGCGTGCTCCTAATCCACTACGATTTGGATATTTGATCGGAGGGGCCTCTGGCCTGATAGCAGTAACCATCACGTTGACATAGTATGGGCGTCCTGCGTCGTATTCATCAGCTGAAGCTTAATAGACGTCAGCGACTGAGCGGCGCGCGCCGGGTTGGACTGCGTAAGATCCAGCCTTGTTGAAGGAGGTAGCTAGGTCTGCTCACCGATCGCCCACGCAACACGCAGGAGTTCCCGGGGTGATGGCCCATGACCCCTGGGGGCATAGGTTTAGTCCGGCGTGCTGGCCTCTCTATTAAGCCTAGGTCGGGTTGCGGCGTATTGTTTGGCCGAGGCTGGGCATGACCCAGGAAAGGGTGTCCGGCCGGAGTTAATCGAGCCTGGTGGGTAAGTTGGTGCACCCCTGCAGGGAAGAAAACACCTATCGATAGCCTGTCCTACGGTAACGGACACTTGGAGTTGTATCCCGATCGATACAACTAGAACTGGATACTTGAGATGAGACATGGAGATGAGACTTGGATATGAGATGATAACTGGATAGTATGGCTCTGGGATTGCTTTCTCGCAGGGAGTCGAGAAAGGATCTCTGGCCGAGGTTCATAACACTTCTACTACTTTAGTTTATGCTACTCTACTCCCTCCTGTTGCTGCAAGATGGTGGTTTCCAGAAGATGCTAGTCTTCGATAGGCTAGGCTTTCCCCTTCCCTTCTGGCATTCTGCAGTTTAGTCCATAGATACAACCCTTTCCTTTGATACAGATGCATACTTAGTTTAGATCTGATGTAAGTCTTGCGAGTACTTTGGATGAGTACTCACGGTTGCTTTGCTACTTCTTTTTTTCCCCATACCCGATTGTTGCGACCAGATGACGGATTCCAGGAGCCAGACGACGCCATTGATGACAACTACTACCCGGAGGATGCCTACTACTACGTGAAGACCGCTGACAACTTGGAGTAGTTAGGAGGCTCCCAGGCAGGAGGCCTTGCCTTTTCAATCGTTGTTGATTTTGTGCTAGCCTTCTTAAGGCAATCTTGTCTAACTTATGTATGTACTCAGATATTGTTGCTTCTGCTGACTCTTGTGTATTTGAGCTTATGTATTCGAGCCCTCGAGGCCCCTGGCTTGTAATATAAAGCTTGTATTATGTTAATTTGTGTCTAGAGTTGTGTTGTGATATCTTCCCATGAGTCCTTGATCTTGATCGTACACATTTTTGTGTATGATTAGTGTATGATTGAATCGAGGGTGTCACAAGTTGGTATCAGAGCCGACTGCCTGTAGGTAGCCCCCTTTCCATCTCCTTGGCCGAAGTCGAGTTGAGTCACTCCAAAAACTTTTACTAACATGGCTGTGTGTCTTACGGGCCCACGTCGCCATTGGGTGGTATTAGGATCTTTTACTCCTCATCTATACTCTGGGACTCTAATCTCTCTTCCATTCGGGTTAAACATTTTACTAACTCTAACATTAGGTTCTCATACCCACTTCCTCCCGGAGAGCCCCGACATTACTGACGATCTCTTGTTTCGCCAAGAAGATTCTGCAGATACTCCTTGATGTTTCTCGAGACCCTGTGCCAACCACCTTGCAGTTCCTGACCACCGATAATCCCCCTGAATAACATCCTTTCCACTTGTACCTTCATCCCTAGTTGCTCCTGTTATTACAAGATACCACTAGTACGCTCCGTTGTTCCGAGAATCCTGGTGCCTTCTGCTTCGCAGCTTCTTTTTGCACTAAGGATAATTCACTTAACTGGGGTCTGCTCATCCCCAGTTGTTCATATGCTTTTCAAAATACTTGTAAATACTATCCGATCTTCCGAGAATCCTCTTCAAACTATTGCTCTGCAATACTTGTCTGCTTGCATTATGGATGCTTTTCATATGTGTAGCAATATTCATTAGTATCCTTTGACACCATCATTTTGATCCTATCGATTCAACATGTGTGTGAAAGCACGCAATCATCAGTTGATCCTTCTAAATTATCTTTCCGGCTCAGACGTCATTTCGAACATGAGCTGGTTCTCGACCAATCTATTTGTCATCGATTGTGCCCCTAGGTCTATTCTAATTATCCATCCTTGATTAGAGCTTCTGCTTCTGATCCCCTGAATTGGAAATCATAATTCCTTTGCATTTAAGCTTTGGAATTATCAGATATTTCCAAAATCCGATGCCTCTGCATTATTTCTTCTTCTGATTGAATATCGATACTCACATCAGCTCCGTTGTGGATCGCCAGACCCATTATTGGTTTAACATCCGACAAAGTCCTTCATATTCAAAGAACCTCGTGAAGTTCTTTCCCAAATACATAATGCCTTTGGTAATTGTATCCTCTCCTTTTGTCAACCATGCTTTGCTTTTGAGCTGGTGTTGTTTACTTTTGAAGTTTGTGGAATAGGTTCCTAAGATGCCCCTATGGGTTGAACCTATGCCTCCCATAATCCGTTTGAACCCGAGAGTTTTAACGAGTCTTACTCTTCTGGTGTTTTGCCAGATATAATTTCAAAACTACGACTTCATTGAAAACAAGAAATGAATGGAAGGTTATGCATTGAAGAAGTGGGAGTCGACTTTGAACTTTGTGTTCATGCCCATGGACACGATGTAGATCCTATCGTGGAAGCTTCTTGTAATAATAACTATTTCCTTGATAACTATCATCTGGTATCTGTGAATTGATCCTTTACAACCATGGATCCAACCATGATTGTTCTTCTTTGATCCCATTTCTCGGACAAGTTAAAACATCTGACTTCTACAGATCAATGCGTCTGCCCGACCTCTGTTATGATCTACCTTCGAGTATTACCCATGGTATCTCGAGCATATCATGCCATTACTCTACATCTTATAAATTTTTTATGAAGTACTACCTTACCCTGTCTTTGTCACTTCATGGGTTCTGGGTTGTTTATCAATCAAGAACACCGATAAGAGAATCGATCCCGCACTCCGATGCAACAAATCTAATTAATTTTCGTTGCTTACGAGTTTAATAATCCTTCAAGTCATTCCTAGCCTGATCAACTACATCATTATCGTGCTAATTCTAACTGTGCTACCTGGTCCTTATGCCCGGAACAACTTCCGTCGACGAGCTAAGCCTACGTCGATCTTCCTCATCTTATCATTTCACCTCAAACAACAAGCTTGATTTCAAGCTTGTGTCAAATCTGTGGTTCTCATAGCTTTTCACTTCATCCTCCCTTTTGCTTGATGTCGTCGCTGCTCGATGGCATCTTCATAAAGCCTCTCAACAAAATTTGTCGTGATCACCGTCAACACTTTGGCTTCTTCAGAGATGTCAATTGAATTCATGGCTAGAAATACCATCCGTACCCCTCGATGGTTTGTGATATCATCGACAACATCCTTGACTTCCTGCCAACACAGACTTGGTCATGTTTTGGTTATATCTTACATTCCTTAACATTCTTGGAATTGTTCCTTTGTACTTCTTGTGACCCTCAGATTCAATCTTGCTTGAAACACCATGTTAATGTTACCTCGAAGCATGACTGTGGTACGCCGAACAACAACAAGAACATTGGAAGTGTATTGCCAAATGTTTCTTGCTCTATTATCCAAACACCGTTGTATGGATAACATCATGAATTCCCTTGCCCCTTTATCCAAATGGTGGTGTACTTGTTGATCTAACATGTATATCATGCTCTACTTTTCCTTGGGAAAAGTTACACTCCTAAATCTTGTGTATAAACACATTTTATTTCCATTGGTTTGTTTAATCTTTCTTGTGATCTATATATGTTATTAGCAGAAATAATTTCGGGGGTCTTGTAAACACCTCGGTGTACAAGCTCTGTAAGTAAGACCTTGTTACTATTGTTGATGACATTCCGGTAACCACCGATGGATGAGAACTTTGCCTATTGGTCCGCCTCGTCTTAACGAGCAGGAAAATAGTTCTCTTCGTCCCTTGCCCTTGGTACCAAACTTTGTTGCCAACATAACTGACAGGTTATCCTCTGACCTGCCTTGCTATCATGACCATTCAAGATGTTAGCGCCTTCCTGCTTTTAACCCACATGGTGGGCCCATGACCCACAGTTCCACAAGATCGAAACCTGACTCTCATGTACACCCTTCTTTCTAAGGTTATTTCTCATGATTGGCTTCGTATGTAAATGACGAGCCACCTTCCGAGAGACGATCTATTCTGTTATCAGACCGAATATTTCCTTTCGTTGCTCCGAACCCCTTTGGCCTTCTGATTTGGCATCAGACGATTGCCTTCCCACTCGAAACTTCTTATTGCACCTCCTTACCTTGATCTCGACGTCCTTTTTGAATTTCGACTCAAGGGGTGGCTCTATGCTACATTCACTGAGATAGCCCCCAGGTACCTATCTTGTGTTGAGCTCCGTCCTTCCCGAGTCTTTCCCCCTTACTCCACCCCTTAAATCTTGGAACGAGATTTCTTGTAGTGGAGGAGATTTGTAACACCCCGGTGTCATGCAACAGTAACCCTCCATGATTAAAGCTAATCGTTTTGCTAAACGGTGCTTGATCAACTTCGATTCAAATATCAGTTGAGATTCCACTTTGAAATCAAATTCAATTAGGAAGTGATTTTTGAAGTTGCACAAAAAGTTGCTACAAAATAGTTCATCATTTGGCCAAAATTCCATAACAAATGATTGTTAAGGAAAATAACATCGCCTCCAAGCCAAGATGGACTATAGTAATTAAAACAGTGCCATTTCAGCATTTTAAAATGCTATTTTATTGGGGGAAAATCCAAATGGGTTCAGTTGTCCCTCAAACTCTTTGTGGAAGTGCCAAATACTAATAGGAATTTAAGTGGCCTAGTCCCACATTTTTTTCAAAGTCTCTTGGTAGCCCAAACCTTTCCCTGGCCGTCTCTGTTTTAAATAAAAAGAGAAAAGCATAAAATCAAAAAAAAGAGAAAGAAAAGGCCTCCCCCACTAGGCCAACCGGCCCAGCTGGGCAACCACAGGCCGCCCACCTCTCCCCCATAACCCCCCACTCCATGTGACCTAATCACCCACACCCCCACGATCCCCATCCACCACTTGCTCCTCTCCCGATCTCTCCTTCCTCTCCCTCCCGCATCTGGATCGAGTGGGGGCAACAGCCCCGCGAGCCCGCCGTCGGCGCCCGTTCCCGGCGCCGCCCCGTCGCCTCCATCACCTGCTGCCCCATCGCCGGACCCCCCCTCCACTGCGCGGTCCCGTCTGGATCAGGGGGGGGGGGGGGGGGGGGGTGCGGCTCGATGTCGCCGACAGCGCTGACGCCGTCTCATCCGCGACCGTGCCAACGCCGGACAATCTCGTCCCCGTCGCCATCGTCCGCCTCATCCTCTCCCTCGCCGGACCACCCCAAGCCGTCCCGAGTCCACTGCCCCTTCCCTACAGCTTCACGGTGAGCCGCCGCGCCGGTTGTGCCTTGCCCCTGGCCTCCCCTTCCTCCCGCTCCCGCTGCACGCACGCCGCGCTCGCCCGTGCCCGCCGTCACGCCCCGGCGCCCCTGATGCTGCTCCTCTGCCTCCCGCTCGTGTGCTCCACCGCGCTGCCGCGCGCGCCCATGCCGCATCTGCCGCTGGCGGCCGCGGCCACCGCCGTGCTCCCGCACACACTGGACCGCCCTATGACGCGCCCGCCTGCGCGCGCGCCCGCGGCGTACCTCCCGCCTCGCGCTCCACCCCGCGGCCGACGCCCTGCTGCTCCTCGCTCGCCACCCCGCTCCGGCCTCCCTCGCCAAGCTCCGCTCCCCACGCTCGCTGCTCGTCGCGGCCCGTATCGTGGTGCCCGCGCCGGCCACGGTCGCCGACGCCCTCCTCGCCAGCGCGCCCATTCGGGTTGCGCCACGCCCATCGGGCACCCACGGCCTCGCCCGCTAGCACGCCCGAACTGTTAGGCCCCTATGAGCAAATGACAAGTGGGCCTAGCCCAGAAAATGTTAGTTTAAAAAATTAAACATATATAATTAAAATAAATAAATAAATAATAATTAAAATAATTAATTAATGAATTAATTAATGAATTGATTAAGTTAATTAATCATATTTAATTAATCTAATTAACCTGTTAGTTTAATTAAACAATACTTAATTAACATAACCCTAATTAACCTAAGCAGAGAATGACAGGTGGGTCCCTCATGTCAGGTTGACCAGGTCAACGTTGACTGTTGACATCATGCTGACGTCATGCTAACGTCAACAAACACTATTCTGGATAATGTTGAATTTAAATAATTAAATAAATCCTAAAAATGAATCAAATATTTTAAAATAAATATAAAATAAACCGTAGCTCGGATGAAAATGCTTTCTACATGAAAGTTGCTCAGAACGACGAGACGAACCCGGATACGCAACCCGTTCGTCCGCCACACGTCCCTTTCATAGCAAACCTGCAACCGTCCCCCTCCGTTTCATCTGTCCGAAAATGCCTAACTCCGAGAAAACTTTCCCGGATGTTTTCCCCCTTCGCCAGTATCGCCTAGTACTTCGTTAGGTCACCCCTGGCACCGTGTTTTGCCTTGTTATCTTTTTTTGATGCTTGTTTGCCTCGTATTTACTGTTTCTCCCCCCTCTTCTTCTGCGGTAGACCCCGAGACCGACGTTGATGCGACTGAGTACGACTACATCCCCAACGACCCCTCCTTGCTAGAGCAACCAGGCAAGCAAACCCCCTTGAGCATTCCGATATCGCCCATTTCTTCCCTCTCATGCTTGCATTAGAACTGCTACTGCTTTCTGTATGATCCTACTCTGATGCATAGCATGTTGTTGTTACTTGCTTATCCTAAATTGCTTAGTATAGGTTGGTTAGAGATCCATCAGTGACCCCACCTTGTCGTAGTTGCCTCGCTTTATGTTCGATGACTCGATCATGTGATCGATGTCCAGGCCCCGACACCGCACATCACCCCCCTATTTGTACGACTCTGCAGAGTTACTATCGAGTGCCGAGGGTGGAACCTCTTACATCACTCCTGATGAGATCTCTGTAGTGTATCTATCCGGTCGGGGTCATCGAGGGTGATTTCCTCCTTAACCACTTCCGTTACGGCTCTGTCGTGCAACTCATCAAATGTGAACCTCGAGGGTGGATCCTCTTACGTTCACCTTGATGATAACATCGAGTGGGATTCACCAGGGGTGATTCCTCTGCTTTTCCCCTTGGTGTTAAACACACAGTTACTATGGTTATTATGAATTTGCACTGAGCCATGTTACTAAAGACGGTTCGGCCCTGAGGGGTACCCGCGCGAGCTTAATTGCGAGTGATGTGGAGTCGGGTTGACCTGGAAGGTGGCCGCGAGATACTTACGAGGCGTGGCCGGGCATTCTTAACCCTTACCGCAAGTACTTGAGATGGGGCGATGGGGTCACATCGATCATGAGTCTCTGCTCATTACCGCATGCTCCTAATCCACTACGATTTGGATATTTAGTCCGCGGGGCCTCTGGCCTGATAGCACTAACCATCACGTGGACATAGTATGGGTGTTCTGCATAGTATACATCAGCCGAAGCTTAATAGATGTCAGCGACTGAGCGACGCGCGCCGGGTTGGACTGCGTAAGCTCCTGCCTTGTTGAAGGAGGTAGTTAGGTCTGCTCACCGGCCGCCCACGCAACATGCAAGAGTTCCCGGGGAGATGGCCCATGACCCCTCGGGGCATAGGTTTAGTCCCGCGTGCTAGCCTCTCTATTAAGCCTAGGTCGGGTTGCGGCGTATTGTTTGGCCGAGGCCGGGCATGACCTAGGAAAGGGTGTCCGGCCGGAGTTAATCGAGCGTGGTGGGTAAGTTGGTGCACCCCTGCAGGGAAGAAAACATCTATCGATAGCCTGTCCTACGGTAACGGACACTTGGAGTTGTATCCCGATCGATACAACTAGAACTGGATACTTGATATGAGACATGGAGATGAGATTTGGATATGAGATGATAACTGGATAGTATGTCTCTAGGATTGCTTTCTCGCAGGGAGTCGAGAAAGGATCTCTGGCCGAGGTTGATAACACTTCTACTACTTTAGTTTATGCTACTCTACTCCCTCCTGTTGCTGCAAGATGGTGGTTTCCAGAAGATGCTAGTCTTCGATAGGCTAGGCTTTCCCCTTCCCTTCTGGCATTCTGCAGTTTAGTCCACAGATACAACCCTTTCCTTTGATACAGATGCATACTTAGTTTAGATCTGATGTAAGTCTTGTGAGTACTTTGGATGAGTACTCACGGTTGCTTTGCTACTTCTTTTTCCCCCATACCTGATTGTTGCGACCAGATGACGGATCCCAGGAGCCAGACAACGCCACTGATGACTACTACTACCCGGAGGATGCTGTAACGCCCCGAGACCGATGTGCCAGGTGTCCTCCAGTTATTCGCTGTTGTTGCCTTGTCATTGCTTGCGTGTCATGCATTGAATATCATGTCATCATGTGGATTTCATTTGCATACATGTTCATCTCATGCATCCGAGCATTTTCGCCGTTGTCCGTTTTGCAATCCGGCGCTCCTATGTCATCTGGTGTCCCTTTCTACCTCTTTTCATGTGCGGGTGTTAAACGTTTTCGGATTGGACCGGCTGTCAAGTTTCGTGCCATTTGGACTTTCTTTGATACTCCAACGGTTAACCGAGGGACCAAAAAGGCCTCGTGTGGGTTGCATCCCAACACCCTTCCAAACTAGCCCAAAACCCACCAAAGACCCCTCCATCATCTAGAGCGTTCGATCACGATCGCGTGGCCGAAAACCGCACCTCATTTGGAGCTTCCTAGCTCCCTCTACCGCTATAAATACATCCCCCACGAAAATCCCGGGTCTCCTCTTCCCCGAAACCCTAAAAATCTCATCTCAGCGCGCCGGACATTGTCTGCCCGTGTCGGACACACCGCGCCGCCGCCCGCACCAGTGGCGTCCCGCCATGTGGCGCTCGCCGCTCGTCGCCGCTGCGGGCCGGGAGTCCCAATCCAGGCCCCCGCGGCCCGTCTCCTCGTCGCTGCCGCCCGCGGGAGGAGCCCGCCCGCCGCCGCCGCCTCTCCTCTCACCGGCGCCCGCGCCACCGTATGCCGGCGACCGCCACCCTTCCTACTCCGGCGACCGGCGCCGTCCCGCTCCGTCTCCAGTGAGCCTCGCCGCCCGGCCACGCCTCGCCGCCCCGGCCTCTCCGCCGCGCCGCCCCGCCGTCGTCCTCCTCCTCCTCCGGCCGGCGAGCCCCTCCAAGTCCGACTCCGGCGACTCCCTCACTCCGGCGAATAGTTACTCCGGCAAACCTCGGGAACTGCGCCGACTGGATCTGGATCTGAGATCCGTTTGCCTTGGTTGACATTTTCCTCCTGAAACCCTAGCTTATTTGCATACTTTGACATGCCATAACTCTGCATCCGTAGCTCCGATTCGTGCGTGTAGCATATCAAAATGTTCGACTCGACGAGTACATCATTTCATCTCATTGCATCATTTTCATTTGAGCTCATCTTGATGCCCGAAATGCTTTTGGAAGAGGGCTATGTGATGAATTTGTCAGATCTGTTTCAGCAAATGGCCTTTTGTCATTTTTTCCATGATTAATGTGTGCATGCTATGATCCTGAGCTCTACATGTGTTTTGTAGAATGCCATGTTATCTTTACAGAGGTGCTTGTCTTGTATTTTTGTGATATTTGTGGTGACTAGCACAAGCATGCAAAGTAGCTTACTCGGTGATGCTGATTTCAGGGACTTAGAATTTCACTAAGTCCTTGTCCTGATTTTGTTTTTATGCCATATGTTCATATTGTTTCCAAGTGATCCGTGCCTCTTTTGAGGATGATCAGTAAGGATGTTTTTTTAATATTGTGGTGCTCAATCCATCCATGTCTTTGTTTGCATTTATGGAGCAACCTATCTTGAGTCAATCGAGCTCTACTTTTGCTATAAAATGATCCTCGCAGGTTGTTGACATGTTTAGCGATTTTGCCGAGGATGTTGCTATTGATCCGTGCATGCTATGTTGTTGTTCTTGCCATGTATAGCCTCTATGCCATGTATTCTTCATGGGTGTATGCTTAGTTTGTCATGCCATGCTCTGTAGTGAGTGCATCGATGTCGGGGGTTGGGTGCGACATATGCCAAAAGGATGGCTTATCATGGTGGGGGTGAGTAGAACGTCGCCGGTGCCTGGAAACGGGATGAGGCGTAGACATGCACGCCTATGAATCTTACCCAGCTTCAGGGCTATCCGGGGAGATAACACCACTACTGCTGCTCTGCGGGGTCTCCGCATGATCACTATGGCAAAGTGTTACACGATTGCTCCTAGAGCTGTTTTCCTGGAGGTAGGAGAGGGCAAGGCTAGCTCTCTCCCTCCTATATGATCTGGTCTAGAGCTAATGGATTCCAACCCCCTGCATGGGTGCCTTGGGGGGTTTATATAGGCCTACCCCAGGGGTACAATGGTAATCTGGCTGGACGTGGGCCCAGCCGTCAGCGTCTCCGGCCTCCGTCTTCTCCGCCGACTGCTGGGGCCCGCCGACTGGCTAGGTACGGAGCCGACAGGCCGCGTCCGCCGTGGGCGGGTCTTGCCGGCTGCTGATTACTGTAGCCGTGCTTCTGATGACGCGGGCTTGGTCATGGAGTCATGGCAACAGCCCCGCCGCCTGGCGGGCGATCACTGTCGCCATTCTCTGTCACATCTGATTAATGGCGCATGGGCCCCGGGGGAGGATCTGGCCGACTCTCGGGGCCGACTCCCAACGGGTCCGACTGGGGGTGCACTTGCCTTCTCCTGGGGTTTCACTGGCTGGTGGGACCCGCCGCCCTAGGGTCACATAGACAAGTCGTCGTGGGCGCAGGATTCGGTCCTTTGGTGCTGATGTCAGGGCCGGCACGGCAACAGTGCCACGCCGCACGGAGATCTTCCTAGGTACGACGTGTTGTAGCCATGCCTGCCCCTGGTAAGGGGTGGGAGTGGGCTTGACTGTAGCCACTCCCCGTCCCGTCCCTCTTGATGAGGGCATGGGGTTTGTTGGAGTCGCGGGCCGACTCTCCAAAGCCGGCTTCTCTGGAAGTCGCCAGTCAGGAGTCGGCTTATCCTGAAGTCGTCCCCGGGACTCGGCCACGAGTGGGCAGTCGGCTGTCTTGCCACCAACTTCTCAGAAGGCGGCTCTTCGTCCTGGGGTCTTGAGGGGCGCAGCCTGCCCCGATGTCTTGAAAGGTTCTGGGGCTCGGGTTAGCCTACCCGTGGCCCATTACTCCGACAGTAGTCCCCGAAGCTGGTGAGGCGCCACGGACGATCGGCCGAGAAGCCTCAGCAGTTTCTCTCTTCGGGCGCTTGACACATGGTTCTTGCTTGATTTCTGCCGGGCCGACTAGAAGGAGTCGGACCCGCCCAACTCTGACTTGCACAGTACTTCGAACGTCTTGGCGGGATCCAAGTAGCGTGGCGGCTAAGCTTCCAGGCCGCCGCCCGTTCCGGGCCTGTCACGTGGTAACGCGCGGCCGGGCTAGTCTGCCCGCCTACATGCGTGACGGGACAGGCCCGTAGGAGAGGCCGGCCACTACCGCGCCTCGGCCCTCAAGCGGATCCACTGCGGCCCGTGCGGATGGTTGGGATTCTTGTGAAGTTACTGCGCGCAGTAACTTTGTCGTTGTAACGTGGGGGTCGTGGGGTCGTGGGCGTAGTAAATCCCATGCCCGCCCCCTCGGCTTCGCAGCCCATGAGGCTATAAGTAGGGGGAGGAGGGGGGCACGGCAGAGCACGCGCGCCCCTCCTTCCCACTACTCCTTGCTCTTCTCCTTCTTCTTCTTCCTTGCTCCGCCGCGCGCCCAAGCTTTGCCGAACGTCGCGGCGATCAGCTCGCGATGAGTTCTTCCTCTGCCGCCGCGCCTCCCTCGGCGCATTCCGGCACCTGGGACGGCTCAGAAGTGCATGACGACCACATTGAGTTCCTCCGCAAGACTCTTGGGCTCCCCGACGAAGATCACGTGCGGGTGTGTCTTGCGTCGGAGGGGGAGATTTCCCCTGCGCCGGAGGTGGGCGAGCGGGTCATCTTCCGCTCGCACTGCCTACGCGGATTGGGGCTGCCGGGGAGCAGCTTGTCCCGCTCTTTTCTGGAGTTCTACGGCCGCCAGCCGCACCACCTCACGCCCAATACGGTGGTGCTGTTGTCCGCCTTCGTGGCTTTGTGCGAAGGCTTCCTCGGAGTCCTCCCCACCCTCGAGCTCTGGGGGAGTTCTTCTTCTACAAGCTCGACACCAGGCTGCAGGCGTGCCAGCTCAATGCGGCGCCTTCGTCGCCGTGCGGAGATTGGGGGCCGACAACCCCTTCCCCGCCATCAAGCTGATAAAGTCGGTGAAGATGTGGCAGCACTCGTACTTCCACGTCAAGAGCGTCTTTGCGAGGGGCGATTGGGTCAACCTGTCGGCTGGGAGACTGCCCAACTAGTTGTACCGGGCCAAGTCGCTGACGCCTGCGGAAGCCGGCGCCATCACGCGACTCCGAGTGCTGACGCAGTCGGAGGGCTTGACTGTTCCAGACCTGCTGGCCGCCTCCGTGGCGCGCCGAGTCCTCCCGCTCCAAGGTCGC
Organism: Triticum urartu; assembly: GCF_056163025.1. Taxonomy (NCBI): domain Eukaryota; kingdom Viridiplantae; phylum Streptophyta; class Magnoliopsida; order Poales; family Poaceae; genus Triticum; species Triticum urartu. The sequence continues at coordinate 395,051,884 of NC_141875.1, forward strand.
CCCCACATGATATGCCAAATGAGCGGGCACCGTGACCCGAGTCAGATGTGCACCAAGGACATGCCTCATGAGGAGGTGGCCTACATGGTGAACTACCTCTCGGACAGCAAGCTCCTGGAGGATTGGAAGTTCGGCAAGGAGCCGTACTCTCGCGCCAACCCCCCGCCCATAGTGAGTTGCCTTTTTCCTTATTTCTTTGAATTGTCTTCTTTCTTGCCGAGTTTATCTTGTCCGACCTGACCAGTCCGCTTTGGTCAGAATCCCCTCCTCCATCCACGAGCCGGCACCTCGGGGCCGGTCCGCGAGTTCCTCGCCGACTGGGCAGAGAGCGACGTCGACGACCCTGATCTGGGGGCGGCGGCTTTGGAGGACGATGCCGAGGGAGGAGGCGGCCCGCGGCTCGGGGCCAGTCTAGAGGACTGGCCTGATGATGAGGAGGAGGTCGCCCCCCACCACCGACCAGGAGCCAGTCATCCCGGCGCGGGCTCTTCTGCCGCGCTGAGTGCTCCAGGCGGCGGGAAGAAGGGTAGGCCCATGCCGACTTTGTTCGGCAGTCGGCCGAAGAAGCCCAAGAGTTCGGCTGCGGCGACCCGGCAGGACGAGTCGGCTGCGAAGGCCCTCCGCTTCCGTAAGGAAGTGAAGAAGCCGCCACTGGTCTCCGCATGATTATTCCGTTTCAATGCTTTATTCTTACTTTGTGGCTTTGTCTGAGTGTTTTACTTGCTTCAGGGGTCCCCTCACTCTTGAGAGGGCCGTCGCTGCCTCCGTCATGGGGTCAGCGGAGACGTCCGCCACCACTCGGCGGATTGACCCCGCCGCCGACCTCCGGGAGGCGATGGAGCAGAATGCGCAGGAGAAGCGCAACGAGGAAGAGGCCGCCCGCCTGGAGAAGGTGGAGGCTGATAAGGCAGAGGCCTCCGCCAAGAAGAAACTGGCCGAGGCCGAAGACGCTGCCGCGGCGAAGCGGCAGGCTGAGGAGGCCACGCGCCGCCAATCGGCGGTGTTCGTCACCCCATTGAACTCTGCGCCGCCGCCTCCGGAGTTCACGGGGCATACTGGGGAAGCCGGCGGCGAGAACCCCGTCCTGGAGAGGGAAGGCGGCGACTCCTCCACGCCGGACGTGATCGTTCCGCCGCCACCTCTGCCGCCGTCTGGGGGCGCGCAAGGCGAACAGCCGGCGGACCCGCCGGTGCCGCCGACTGAAGATGAGGCCGTGGCGAGGCTATTCCTTCAAGTCGGCTCGCCAACGCGCCGCCGTCTTGAGAAGGCGACCTCGGCGCCACGCCCCCTGGAGACCGGCACCACCAGCTCGGCGATCCCGGATGCCGAAGCAACGAGCGCCGCGCCCATTGGGTGGGTGAGAGGAGGCGGCATGGGGCCGCTGAATCAGGCACTTCTGGACGTCCAAATGAAGCTTCGAGCTGAGGGCGACGCCATCCAGAACTGCACCAAGGCGTACCTGGCATCGCGGGCAGCCGTCCGGGTATGTTCTCTCTTTGGTCCTTGTTTTTTTGTTCCTCTCTAGGGGGCGCGCCAGCGCACCCACTGGGTGTAGTCCTCGAGTTTCGGGTCGGCTGCTGAGCAGGCGGCCCGGAACTCCTATTGGTGAGTTCCGGGTACTTACTTTTGTCTGAAATATTTTGTCGCAGGACTATCACAACCTCCGCGTTACTGCCTTCAACCGCAATGTTGAAGAGCTGGGCAAGCGGACCGCCGAATTGTCGGAGAGCCGGAGTGAGTTCTTTTCCTTCTTCGCGGGGGCGCGCTGGCGCACCCGCGGGCTGTAGTCCCCAAGATTCAGGCCGACTGCTGAGCAGTCGGGCCGGATCTCCCCGGCGACCTTCTTTCCTGATGACTTAACGCCTTCTTTCTTCCTTCTCTTCAGAAGCCAACGCTGTTCTTCAACAGCAGCTGAGCGAGGCGAACTCCACGTTGCGCGCCAAGGGGGAGGAGTGCAGCAAGCTTGCTACAGAGCGCGATCTGCTGGCCACTCATTTGGCAGAGCAGAGGGAGCTGCTCGCGAAGACGCAGAAGGAGGTAGAAGAGGCGGAAACCGCCCTCCTGGCCGAGTTCGCGAGCGAGCGCTCCTCCTGGACTGATAGAGAGGCACTGCTGGCCTCTGGCTTCCATGAGATTGAATACATCGTTGATGGTGAGTTTCTTTACTTTCTTTCTTCGAGCTGCCAATTATAAATCGTGCTGACTCCTGGTTTTTGACTTGTTTCTTCGTTTCTTCCGTCTTGGCAGACTTCTTCCCTGGGCACTCGCAGGCCGCCATCCAAGCCATCGAGGCTGACCGTGAAGGTAGGAGGGCGGAAGGTGCAGAGATCGCCGCCGACACCCCCCAAACCCTTGATGAGCATATCCTGAGCATCGAGGCTCGCCCTCGGCCGACTCACCGGATGCTGCGCTGGCTTCAACGTGTCGGCGCCCAGGCGATTGCCGCCCTGTGGCCGGACATGCAGGCTCCGCGCACCCCCAGCCTGACTGCCAACTGGCTAGAGGTCGCGGCTGGTCGTCTTGAGGCCTGGAAGGGTTCCTCGGCCCGAGCTGGAGCGCGCTGGGCCTTGGAGTTCATCAAGGTGTGGTATCCGGGGCTGGATCTAGACTGGCTGGCCACGCTCTGGTCAGAGGCCCAGACGGAACTGGCAGCCGCAGAAGACGCCCTCGTCAAGCGTGCCGTGGCGATCGCTAAGTACACCGACACCAGCATCTTCGTTCCCGAGCGGTCTGAAGACGGCGAGGAGGTGCCGCCGGAGTGGTTTGGGATGAACCCAGACTACTGCGAGGACTCGGTGGAGGTGATCGGCTCCAGCATCAAGGAGGAAGGCGAGGCGGAGGACGGAGGCGAGACGGAAGCACCAGAAGACGGAGCGGACAGCCAGCCTCAGCTCGACCGCGCCTCCAGCAACGAGCTGCGTGCGACCGAGCCGACTGTCGCCGGAGGCGGTCAAGCCGAGACTGCCCAGCCGGCCGCCCCAACGCCTGACGCTGCTGCCTCCTCCGACCCTCCGAATCCGTCTGCCGCATCTTAGGCTGCCGCCATATCTTTATTTTATCTGCTTTAGTAACCTTGAAGAACTTGTTAATTCGCACAATTCCACCCGCGGGGTGTATTTTGAACTTCTGCTCGAAGATTCGGCCAAGGGCCTATGCTATGTAAATACTTATCCGAGTTCTATCTTTTCTTGCTCATTGCTCTTTTGGCTTTTTTCCTTTGCCGCTTTCCCTTAGTTGCCTGCCTTGCCAGTCGGACAACCGCTCTGCGGACTGCCATTGGCTCAAATGCTTGGCTACTTTGGGAAGGCAAGTACTTAGCCGCTTTAGAGTTTTTTAGCAAGTTGGATAGAAGGCGGTGAGCCGACTGGTTAATAGTCGGTTTGTGACAAAGGAAAAGGAAGGCTGGAAGCCGTCTTGAGCTATGTTTTATGCTTTGGGTCCTTAGCCATTTTTCATGTGAGCGCCCATTCTGCCTTACTCCTGCCCACCGTACAGTCCCTCTGCGAGCTGCGGCTTCTGACAGGAAATGGCTTAGACGCCACACACTACTTGTTCGGCTGCAGGAAGCTTTTCGTAGTGCAAGTTGGCAAGTCCCCGGGCCGACCTGTCGAGCCCGGTGCCAAGCGGCATAACAAAGAGTAACATACTCGTAGGCATAACTTTTATCATGTAGACAAAAGAGGGCAGTCCCCGAGCTTGTCTCGGGGGGCCTGAAGTCTTGGTACTTTAATATAAAAGGTAGCGTGGTACATACTGCATCAACTATAAAATCTTCAGAGGATATTTGCATTCCATGGCCGCTCTGTCTCTTTGCCGGAGTCGTCCTTCTTGCGTGCTCAGGGCTTCTGAGTGTCAATCAGGTAGTAGGAGTCATTGCCCAGCACTTTGCTGATGATGAAAGGGCCTTCCCAAGGTGCTGACAACTTGTGCTGGCCGGCTATTCGCTGGATCAGCCGGAGCACAAGGTCGCCTTCTTGGAAAGATCTTGGCTTGACCTTCCTGTTGTAGTATCGGCGCAGGTTCTACTGGTAGATGCTGGACTGGCTGAGTGCCAACAGCCGGCCCTCTTCCTACAGATCGACGCCGTCTTGACATGCTTCTTCTGCTTCCTCCTCGGTGTACATGGTGACTCGCGGGGAGTCGAACTCTATGTTCGTTGGGATGACGGCTTCGGCACCGTAGACGAGGAAGAAAGGCGTGAAGCCTGTTGACTTGTTTGGAGTCATGCGCAGACTCCAGAGGACGGCTGGCAGCTCATCGAGCCAGCAGCCAGCCGAGCGCTCCAGAGGCTCGACCAGCCGGGGCTTGATGCCGGACAGGATGAGGCCGTTTGCTCGCTCCACCTGGCTGTTGGACTGTGGATGGGCGACGGACGCTAGGTCCAGTCGGATGCCTTGTGTTGCGCAAAAACGGGCCAAGGCGCCTTTGGCAAAATTTATGCCATTGTCGGTGATGATGCTGTGTCGTATGCCGTACCGAATTGTGATATCGGAGATGAAAGTCACGGCAGTCGCACCGTTCAGTTTCTTGATTGGCTTCACTTCTATCCACTTGGTGAACTTGTCCACTGCGACAAGTAAGTGAGTTAAGCCACCTCGTGCTGTCTTGAATGGTCCCACCATGTCTAGACCCCAAACTGCGAAAGGCCAGGCAATGGGGATGGTCTTGAGTGCAGAAGCCGACTGTTGCGGCTTGGAGCTAAACTTCTGGCACCCTTTGCATTTTTGGACCAATTCCTTGGCCTCTTCTAAGGCAGTCGGCCAGAAGAAACCGTGTCGGAAGGTTTTTGCGACGAGTGCTCTTGAAGCCGCATGGTTGCCGCACTCGCCTTGATGGATGTCTCTGAGAATTGCTTGGCCTTGCTCTGGCTCTACGTAGCGCTGGTAGATACCAATCACGCTGCGCCTGACCAGCTCTCTGTTGACTATGGTGTAGGCTGCCGCTCGGCGTTGTAATTGCCGAGCTGAAGTCTCATCAGTCGGCAGCTCTTTGCTCACCAGGAATTTGAGGATGGGCTGGGCCCATGAGGGTGCTGCTATTTCTTCGACTGCTAGAACTGTGACTTGGATGAGGGCGGTTGGGCTGGGAGGCGGCGGGTTGGACTCAGCAACCGCTTGCTGGGTTAATGAAGTCCCCGGGCCGACTGGCGCGGTTCTTGGGCCGAGTTCTGGAGTCTTCGAGCCCGCCGCCGCAGTCCCCAGGCTGGGTACTGCAGTCCCCGGGCTGGCCTCAACTGTGGCGGCTTTGGAGCCATCTGCCAAAATCCCCATACCGTCTGCCGGGGCTCTGGAGTCGGATCCGACTTCTTCGGGAGGAGCCGACACGAAGATGGAGTCTGATTCTGGTGAAGGCTGGACAGACAGCTTGAGGAGGTGTTGAAGGGAGACGCCGGATGGTATTGCTTGAGGAGGTGTTTTTCAACTTCGTCATCTCCGTTGTATTCTTTTCTTGAAATGGCTTAACCTTTGCAAGGTTCTTTGGTTTCACTCATTTGTCAAAGGAGCAACTTCATTTTACCTTTTCTCTTTCTCTTCCCTTTTCCCTCCGGTGCCATTCTAGATCTTGGGACGAGATCCTCTCGTAGTGGTGGAGTGTTGTAACGCCCCGAGACCGATGTGCCAGATGTCCTCCAGTTATTCGCTGTTGTTGCCTTGTCATTGCTTGCGTGTCATGCATTGCATATCATGTCATCATGTGCATTTCATTTGCATACATGTTCGTCTCATGCATCCGAGCATTTTCCCCGTTGTCCGTTTTGCAATCCGGCGCTCCTATGTCATCCGGTGTCCCTTTCTACCTCTTTTCGTGTGCGGGAGTTAAACATTTTCGGATTGGACCGAGACTTGCCAAGAGGCCTTTGTTTACTCCGGCGACTGGCGCCGTCCTGCTACGTCTCCAGCGAGCCTCGCCGCCCCGCCGTCGTCCTCCTCGCCGGCGAGCCCCTCCAAGTCTGACTCCGGCGACTCCCTCACTCCGGCAAACAGTTACTCCGGTGAACCTCGGGAACCGCGCCGGCTGGATCTGGATCTGAGATCCGTTTGCCTTGGTTGACTTTTTCCTCCCGAAACCCTAACTTATTTGCATACTTTGACATGCCATAACTCTGCATCCGTAGCTCCGGTTCGTGCGTGTAGCATATCAAAATGTTCGCCTCGACGAGTACATCATTTCGTCTCATTGCATCATTTTCATTTGAGCTCATCTTGATGCCCGAAATGCTGTTGGTAGAGGGCTATGTGATGAATTAGTCAGATCTGTTTCAGCAAATAGCATTTTGTCATTTTTGCCATGATTAATGTGTGCATGCTATGATCATGAGCTCTACATGTGTTTTGTAGAATGCCATGTTATCTTTACAGAGGTGCTTGTATTGTATTTTTGTGATATTTGTGGTGACTAGGACAAGCATGCAAAGTAGCTTACTCGGTGATGCTAATTTCAGGGACTTAGAATTTCACCAAGTCCTTGTCCTGATTTTGTTTTTATGACATATGTTCATGTTGTTTCCTAGTGATCCGTGCCTCTTTTGAGGATGATCAGTAAGGATGTTTTGTTAATACTGTGGTGCTCTATCCATCCATGTCTTTGATTTCATTTATGGAGCACCGTAGCTTGAGTCAATCGAGCTCTACTTTGCTATAAAATGATCCTGGCAGGTTGTTGACATGTTTAGCGATTTTTCCGAGGATGTTGCTATTGTTCCGTGCATGCTATGTTGTTGTTCTTGCCATGTATAGCTTCTATGCCATGTCTTATTCATGGGTGTATGATTAGTTTGTCATGCCATGCTCTTTAGTGAGTGCATCAAGCTCATAAACATGCCTACTCGTTAATCTGTTTTGCCATGCTCCAGTTTTTTCTCTAAGTCTGTAACCTGTTATCATTTGCACTTTTGCCATGCTTGTTTGAACCTGTTAATGAGTGAATTAGCCGTAGCTCTGTGTTCATCTTTTGTCAAGCATCATGAGTGGATCCCTGCCATGTATTTTGTTGCCATGTTTGAGTGCTGGAGCATATTTATCTTGATGCATTTAGATGGTCACTTGCTGTTAATCGCAGACCGGTGCCATATTTGTTTTGCTTGCCATTTCCAAACCGTGCATCCGATTCCGGTGATCTTTATATCGATTTCGACCGAAATCAGCTCCTCTTTCCAGTGGCACTCTTGGATTTCCAAGTTGAGGTTAGGTTCAATCATTCCTTTCCCAAATCATGCATATGCATCACATACCGCATCCCGCATATCATACCATGTTCATGTGTTGGTTGTTTACTATGTTGTGTGCTTCTTTCCGGTGTTGCTTCTTCGGGTTGGTTCCGACAATGTCGCGTTTGTGAGGACCAGTTCGACTACGTCCGTTTGTCTTCTTCATGGACTCGTTCTTCTTCCTTGCGGGATTTCAGGCAAGATGATCATACCTTCGAAATCACTTCTATCTTTGCTTGCTAGTTGCTCGCTCTTTTGCTATGCCTATGCCGCGATACCTACCACTTGCTTATCATGCCTCCCATATTGTTGAGACAAGCCTCTAACACACCTTGTCCTAGCAAACCGTTGTTTTGCTATGATACCTCTTTGCTCAGCCCCTCTTATAGCGTTGTTAGTTGCAGGTGAAGATTGGAGTTTGTTCCATGTTTGGAACATGGATATTTTGTTGGGATATCACAATATCTCTTATTTAATTAATGCATCTATATACTTGGTAAAGGGTGGAAGGCTCGGCCTTATGCCTGGTGTTTTCTTCCACTCTTGCCGCCCTAGTTTCCGTCATATCGGTGTTATGTTCCCGGATTTTGCGTTCCTTACACGGTTGGGTTATAATGGGAACCCCTTGACAGTTCGCCTTGAATAAAACTATTCTAGCAATGCCCAACATTGGTTTTACCATTCGCCACCTAGCCTTTTTTCCCTTGGGTTTCACGGACTCAAGGGTCATCTTTATTTTAACCCCCCCGGGCCAGTGCTTCTCTAAGTGTTGGTCCAACTGAGCGATGTACGGGGCTACCAGGGGCAACTCTGGGCTAGCCTACCCGACGTCTGGCTCATATGAGTGTGACCTGAGAACGAGATATGTGCATCTCCTATCGGGATTTGTCGGCACATTCGGGCGGTGTTGCTGGACTTGTTTTACCATCGCACCAACCGCGTGTGTTACTGTGATGGTCTCTTCTCAGCGGAGTCCGGGAAGTGAACACGGTTTTGGAGTAATGCTTGACGTAGGTTGTTCTAGGATCACTTCTTGATCATAGTTGTTCAACCGTGCTTTTGCCTTCTCTTCTCATTCTCTTTTGCGAATATGTTAGCCACCATATATGCAATTCGCTTGCTGCAGCTCCACCTCATACCTTTGCCTTACCTATAAGCTTAAATAGTCTTGATCGCGAGGGTGCGAGATTGCTGAGTTCCTGTGACTCACAGATTACTTTCAAAACCAGATGCAGGTACCGATGATGCCGTTCCTGATGATATGACCGAGCTCAAGTGAGAGTTTGATGAAGACTCTCGTCGTTACTATGTGTCTTTCCCAGATGATCAGTAATGGTGCCTAGTTGGGGCGATCGGGGACTTTGTCGCATTTGGGGGTTGATCTTTATTTTGGTTCCGTAGTCGGACCCTGAGTGTATTGGATGAATGTAATGACTTATTTAGGTATTTGTGTGACATGGCGAGTGTAAGCCAACTATGTACTTTTCCCCTTTATTTATTTACATGGGTTGTTGGGAAGATTACTCACTTGCGACATTGCTTTCAATGCGGTTATGCCTCTAAGTCGTGCTTCGACACGTAGGAGATATAGCCGCATCGAGGGCGTGATAGATGCCTACTACTATGTGAAGACCGCTGACGACTTGGAGTAGTTAGGAGGCTCCCAGGCAGGAGGCATTGCCTTTTCGATCGTTCTTGATTTTGTGCTAGCCTTCTTAAGGCAATCTTGTCTAACTTATGTCTGTACTCAGATATTGTTGCTTCCGCTGACTCTTGTGTATTCGAGCTTATGTATTCGAGGCCTCGAGGCCCCTGGCTTGTAATATAAAGCTTGTATTATGTTAATTTGTGTCTAGAGTTGTGTTGTGATATCTTCCCGTGAGTCCTTGATCTTGATCGTACACATTTGCGTGTATGATTAGTGTACGATTGAATCGAGGGCGTCACACCCCCCTCTAGACATACTTTCAATCCTACAAGTGGTTTCAGAGCTTTGGTCTCCATTTGCTTTGATTTCCATAGCTTTTGGTGATCATAGCCTTCTTTTCACAACCTTGGAGAGTATGGCGTCTAGCGAGGGAAATTACCACCGTAGAGGTCCTTACTTTGATGGTACTAATTTTACTAGTTGGAAGCATAAGATGAAAATGCATATTCTTGGACATAACACCGCCGTTTGGGCTATTGTGTGTATTGGCTTGCAAGGTGAATTCTTTGACGGGAGAGAACCGAACCGTGAAGCTACTGCGGAAGAGTTTAAGATGTTGCAATACAATGCTCAAGCTTGTGATATTCTCTTCAACGGATTAAGCCCTGAAGAATTCAACATAATCAGCCGTCTTGAGAATGCAAAGGAAATTTGTGATACTTTGATTGATATGCACGAAGGTATTGACAGATTCATCATCAAGAAGATCCTAAGAGCCTTGGATGGAAAATATGATACCGTGTGCACATTGATCCAAATGATGCCCAATTACAAATATCTGAAGCCAACAGAAGTCATTTGAAGAATTGTTGCTCATGAGATGTCACTCAAGGATAAGGAAGAGCTCCACAACAAGTCTAGTGGTGCTTACAAAGCCTCATGTGATGCTCCCACATCATCAAGTGAGAAACAAACCTTCAATGAAGAATTGAGCTTAATTGTGAAGAACTTCAACAAGTTCTACAAGAGTAGAAGCAAGGAAAGAAGTTCCAAGTCAAGGTCCTACAATGAAAAAAGATCTTCAAGTCATGAATGTAATTGCTACAATTGTGAAGACCCAGACACTACTCCAATGAGTGTACGACTCCCTACAAAAGAAGAGAAGATTCTCCCAAAAGGAGAAGTAGGAGAGAAGAATCACCTCCAAGAGAGAGAAGGAGTAGAGATGACCGTTATGAACGAAGAACATCACAGAGAAGCAAGGATTCAGAAAGGAGGGGCAAGCCATCAAGGAGCTACACAAACGAAGACATCAAGCTCATGTTGGTGAATGGGTATCTGGCTCCGACTCCAACAATCACTCCGAGAGAAGTTATCACTCCGACTTTGAATATACTCAATATGAAGGTGTTGTCGGTCTAGCACTTGTGTCAACAAACTCCTACGACATATTTGAGTCACCAAATGAAGGAATTGTAAGATGCTTTATGGCTAAAGTACCAAAGGTATCACACCCCGAGTATGTTGATTTCAATAGTGATGAAGATGATTTGCTAGGTGATGATGATTTACTTGTTGAGAACTCTAGTTATGAAAACTATGATGAACTTGCTATTAATCATGCTAATCAAGATAAAACGAATGACAATGATAAGAAGGAGATTGAGTGTCTAACTAAAGAACTAAACACTCTTAAGTTAGCTCATGAAACTACCTTGGAAGATCATCGAGAACTTTTAAAGACTCATGAAAAGCTACGCTTTGAAAAGCTCAACCTTGAGCAAGAGCATGAGTTCTTAGAGGCAATCAATGATGATCTTCACAAGAAAAGTTCTTCTTACATTGCCAAGAGTTTTCTCTTGTCTACTTACATGCCTCAAGTTAAATCTAGCAACAAGAGTAAGAAAGATTCTTCTTCTAGTAGTAACAATAATCATGCTAAATCCAATGATGTTGCTTCTAATAGTTCTCTTGATTCCACTAATGATTCTCTTAGCCAAGTTACACTTGAGCAATAAAATAGCTTATTGAAGGGAATTATAGAGAAAGGTGTTTACAAGAGTCTTGCCAGAAGTAAGCAATTTGAGGAAATTGTACTCAAGCAAGGACGACACCAGAAGAATCAAGTTGTTGGTTTTTAACGAAAGTTCAATGCCAATGGAGTTGAGTGGGAAGAAGATCAATACCCCAAGATGAAGTTTGTTCCTCAACAAGAGAATTATGATCCTACTTCCTTCCAAGGAACACAAGCTCAAGATGATCTTCCACCACAAGACCACAAGCTAAAGGGCATGAAAATCTTCAAGAGGAGATTGATGCATTTGAAGAAGCCCCTAAGGCATTGGTCAAGTGGGTTCCCAAGACTACATCAAGTTCTACTTCATCAAGTACGACTACAACTCGAAGGATTCCCATCAAGATGGTGTCGATCCCGAAGAAGAAGAACTAGAGAGTTCTTGAGCGTGACTCTGCCAACATACTTCACTCATATCATTTTGGCAAGAACAAGTGCAAACAACTTCCATATCTTGCACTAGTTCAAGGAGTCACAATCCCTCTTGTTGGTAAGACAAGGGACAAGGTAACCTAATGCATTCATGGACATCATATCATGTGAATATCATTCTATGTCTATGGATATCCTTGTTTGTTCCTTGTGGGACTACCCCGTGTAGGTATCGAAGGTGCAACTCACTCCAAAGGATTGCTCCGAATGTTCTACATCAACTTTAAGCACCTACATCTACAACACCTTAATGAAGTCATCATCGAAAAAACCCAAGGTTAGTCATCCCTCCTAGGGGGATATCACATCCAGGGGGAGCTTTACTCTAATCAATTGAGCTAAAGCAACTCTAACGATGTGAATACAACAATGCATTATGTAAAAGTGGTAACCCCATTTGTGCTCAAAGGATGAGTATGACCTACGATCAAATGTTCTCATTTGACTCCTCAGGCAATATACTCATATATAGATGACCAAGTCATCGCCAAATTGATTGATAGATGCTAGAGTGATTGTGCATGCTTTGCCACATATTTCATTTGCCATCTTATTGTGTGAGCATGCTGGTTGCATGTTTTAATCATTCGAGGACATCCATTTGTTGCCTTGATTGTTTGGCTTTTTCTCTTTTGCCAAATGGATGGACAAGAATGCCAAAGAACCTCCTTTAGCTATCTATATTTTTCTCATCTCAAACTCTATTCATGCTACATCACAAAGTTTGATCAAGTCAGATTCAAACCACTCTGTGTGAGGAGCACTCGGAGTCCCTGATTGTAGCGATCCAACCTCAAATGGTCGAATCTCTGTGCATAAGTGTCATCCCTGGATCGGTAATGCTGACACGCATAGTACTTGAAGGATTTATAATAGAGTAGCAACCACACACTTATTACATCGAATATCTCAAAAGAGAACTTATTACAATAAGTATGGCTTAAGGCCATCTAAGTAAAATAACAGCGGAAGGCTTGGAAGATAAAGTGAGTCCATCAACTCCAACGGCATAGCTAAGTGCACGACAAACGACCTAGCGCACCTTACTCTTCATCTGAAAAGTCTGCAATATGATACGTTGTAGCCCGTAAAATGGGTCAGCACGTGGAATATGCTGGCAAGAAAACACAGTAGAGCAATGAACAAGTAAATGCTATCACTACATGCATATATGGCTGGTGGAGGCTCTATGGTTGTAATGTTTTTGTGAAAAGCCAATTTTTCCCTACAATAAAGGAATACATTTTATTTAACTATCATGGTAGTTGTTAAACATTGAGAAGGTTCCTCCAACTCAATCCCCATAAAGCAGTATTAACAACCCAACATATTAATTTAGAGTGATGAGATCAACATGATAATCCAAGAACGAGATACTCAAGATATCCATTACCGAGGACATGGCTAACCATGATTAGTTTGTACACTCTGCAGAGGTTTGCACACTTTTCCTCACAAGACTCGATCTCCTCCATTGTATTTCTTGCACTGCATGGTGTTTGAGAAACGGATGACCAAGACACAGTCTTTCAGAAACACTAACTCTTTACTCTGGGTGGACAGTTACACCTACTTTCCCCTACATCTGCTAGCCCACACTGAAAGAGGTCATGCAACATACTCAACTATGCTAGAGCCCATATTAGCTTGTGGCTGCACACGGAAGTTTCTAGCATGAATAATCTTATGATCCCTTTGAGCCTGGGTGGTGAACCATAGGATGATCACACGGGTACTCTGGGATATCCTAGGACAACACTAGATTTTCCAATTGCCCGCAACCAATCCACCCAAATGTGTATTTAAGTAGCCACCTCAAGTAAACCATAAATTAATAATCTCACATCAGTTATGGATACACTCAAACCCAATCCACGTCTACGAGCATAGCATGGCAATAAGTAGCATAACGCAGAAGTAACTCCCAGGGTTTGATAATAAAAGGGCAATAGGTTCTACCTCATCATCTACTTCCCAAACCCACAAGTTAAGAGATCTTACTCATGCAATGTTTGAGGGTTGAAACTAATGCATAAAAAATGGGTAAAAATGAACATGATCAAAGTGTTACTTGCCTTGCTGATGATCCGCAAAACCTAGTGACTCGAAGTAACACGCTGCGCACTCCGAGAATTCTAGCGCAAACAAACAATAGCATACTTAAGCACTCAAGCATAGATGCAAGCGGAAAACTTTAAATAATAAGATCGAATCTGAAAACTCAATTGAAGAGATTCGATCTGCAAAAAGAATCAATCGAATCGGAGCAACGGAACTGAAACTACGGTCAAAAGAACTTCAATTCAAATCTTCTTGAAACCAAAATTTAAAATTCTCAAAACCTTGTTCAAGTTGATTAAACACAAAGACGGTTTTGAGACGAAGATTTTGGCATTGGTTTCACTGGATTCGGACAATTGGTTAAGAAACGGCGAGCGTTTGAAGATCAGGGGCTAATGTGTGATAAAAATAATCGCGGATAGGTCCCTGACCGAAAATATAATAAAAAGAAAAAGACTAATGAACGAACATTCGCTAACAGAACCAATCTAATTAAAACCATTCACTAACATATCTAAACAAACGAACGTTCGTTAAATAAATAAACCGATGAAAAACCAATCTAATAACATAAACCGCGAAACTAAAAAACCGGGTTAAACAAAAAAACCGACTGGTCAACGGTGGCGTGACCCGGCGGCGGCGCGGGCAGCGGCGGCTAGGGTTTGTGGCGGGGCGCGGGGCGGCTGGGTGGGCTAGGGCGGCCTCGCCTCGCCTTATAAAGGCCCGGGCGGCAGTATCCTGTTCGGACACGGCCCGTTAAGGCGGTTCGCGTTTTTTTAAACAGATTTCGCCGGAAAAATCCTAATAAATAAAATAAAGATCCAAAACAAATACCAAAACAAATTTTCACCATCTAAATAGAATATTTAGAACAAAGTGAACATTTTTTGGCCAAAAATGAATATTTTTCTAATTTAAAATAAAATAGCAATAAAAATCCAAATAAAATAATTTATTTTATTTTAATAATTTTCCTCTAATATTTCAATTACTTTGGAGAAGTCATATTATCTCCTCTCATATATTTTTAATTTGAAATATTTTGGAGAGAAAAATAATAAAAATCAAATTGATCCACTTTTCATTATTTGAGAAAATTCAAATATGAAAACCATAAAACCCCCAACTCTCTCCGTGGGTCCTTGAGTTGCTTAGGATTTTGGGATCACAAAGCCAAAATGCAAATAAAATATGATATCCATATGATGACCTATGTATAACATTCCAAATTGAAAATTTGGGATGTTACACTGATTCGTCATAGACTTAAACTTCCAAAACCTCTTTATGCATTTCGGTATGATCGAATCATCCATTTCGATCACACCGAGATTACTAAGTTGATCTAAGTTTTCAATCTCGATGCAACCGATTTGAACTTTCCGGTCACACTGAGTTGCAGTAATCGCTTGCGATTCTGCATCTCGGTGCCATCGAGTTGTTCCACTCGGTCACACCGACAAGGTCAGGATATATATACCCACGGGTGAGATTTTGGAAATTTCTTCAAACTCTTCACCCCGCGCATGTCCTGCTCTGCCTCCTTGGGTCTCCGGATCGTCTCCTCGCCACCAGCGACCTCCCGCCGCTGGTCTCCGTCACCGTCAACGGAAATCTGCTCCGTCGTTGTCACCGTAGCGAACCCCCGCCGAACTAGGGTATGGGTTTGACCTTTGTGCTATTCTTTTACCTCTGATTCATAGCACATTATTTTTGCCATGATCCTTAACACGTATAGAAACAATCTATCCACTAAAAAATCCTTTAGGTTAAGGTTGATTTGAAAATTTAGGGTTAGGTCTCCACCGAACTCATCTCGGATCGACCGAGTTGTAGAAATCAGTCTCACCGATTTGACTTAGGCCATAGCACTTGCAATTTCCGGTCTGACCGAAAACTGCAAATCGGTGTGACCGAGTTCGATTCTCTATGAAACCCTAGCAGTCTCGGTGCCACCGAACCGTGACTCGGTCTGACCGAGTTCACTAGTTTAGGTTCCAAAAGCTGCTTCGGTATCACCCAGTTTACAAATCGGTAGCTCTGAAATGCCTTCTGTGGAGAACTAAAACTAAGTTTTTTAAGTCATCTATTTTGCAAAAACTCTATACTTTGTGATGCTCATCCACTCTACCTCATCTACATCTATTCACAGGGTCTGCTGTCAGTGAGTTTGCCGAGATGTCTGATCAGAGTAACAGTCAGAACAAGTCTGAGGAACATGTGAAGCTGAGTGAGGGTTCAGATCCCTCGAGCACTTCTGATGATGGCAGCAGGAGCACTCCCAGCAACTTGCCAAAGGTAGCCACCAGATCTAGGAAGAAGAGAACCTGAGAATCTGAGGATGAGGATTATGTTGCCACTGAGGAGGAAGTAAGCTCCAAGAAGAAGGTGCTAAAAAAGGAGTATGGCACGGCTTCTACAGTTAAGCCAGGAATGAATAAGATCGCTCCAGCAAAGAGAATTCCTATGTCTAAGGCCAGAGCCTCTACTCAAGAAACAATGGAGTTCACTCTTGAACCCAAAGAAGCTGGAGAGGGAAAGAAGAGAAAGGAAAGAGTCAAGAAGACCATTGCCAGAGTCATTGGCAAGCCCTCCATGATGAAAGATCCCTCTGAAGATGAAGACGAAGAAGAGGATGCTCCAGCACCCAAAGCTTAGAATCTTACAGGAGATGCTATAAAGTCAGGGGCTACAACATCAAAGCCCAAGACAGCTCCCAAAGCTCAAGCTCAGAAGCCTCCTAAGCCCAAGAGGAACACCAGAAGTATAACCGCTGAAGAAAAGAACAAGGCCCTAGTGCCTGAAGCTCAAGAATAAGATGATGAGTCTCTTATTTTGAGAAAATTGAAGCCCAAGATTCCAGACCACAATGATACTCATCCAGTAGCTAAAGACATGCACATCAGAAAAGAAGCTGGACTGAGATTGTGGAGAAAGTCTAATCCTTATGCTGTGAGGAGAAGGACTGCAGTTGACTACCGGTTTCACACAAAGGAACATCAAGACTTTTATGAAACTATCCTGCTTGACAAGAAGCCCATTGTGAGTGACATGAGATGGGTTGATTGGGAATTCATCCAGGAGAACGAAGATCACGTCCCAGGAGTTTATGACAGTTTCAAAGCATGTGGAGTATATGTGTTTGTTGGACAGAAGCTCACAAAATGGAATGATGAGCTGATCATGCAGTTTTACTCCACTGCTCACTTTTACCCACATGGGAAGATCGTTTAGATGTCAGGAGGTACTAGGTACCAATCCACAGTTGAAGAATGAGCAAAATTGATAAATGCCCCAGCAGAACATGAAGATGACTTGGATGTGTATGCCACGAAGAAGGACCATAACACTGTGGCTAACATGTACAAGGAGATCCCAGATAAAGCTTTGGAGACTCACAAGCTTGGATTTGTACATTTCTTATTGTCTGGTTTGCCTACTATCAACTGGATCCTAAGGCACGCTCTGCTACCCAACTCAGGAGATCACAAGATGATCAGAGGGCACTCTATCAACCTACTACAGCTTTTTGATGTCCCTCAGAAGTTCAAGGTCATGAGTCTGATTGTAGAGACAATCAAGAGGACTGCTGCTGACCAGAAGAGAAGCTGAGGGTATGCTCCACACATTCAGGAGCTCATCAACTCCAAGATGGGCATAGGAACATATCTATTCGATAAGGAGCATCTACCCCCACATCATGATTTTGAAGATAATACTGTTGTGATGAATGAGGAGGAACCATCATAAGTTCAAACACATGAGAAAAGAGACAAAGGAAAGGCCGAGAAAGCTGCCAAGATGCCAAGTGTTGAAGAGGCATCTTAGGTTTTCCTGAATAGCAAGCAAGATCAACTTGCATATCTGATCCAGTCTACACTAAGGATTGAGAAGGGCTTGGCCACCCTGACTCAAAACCAGGAGAGCTTGGAGAGGATCGTAGAAACTAAGTTTTATTATCTTGATCTGAAGGTAACTGAGATTCAAACAGCAGTTGAGCATCTTAAGGAGGAAGCAGAAGAGAAGAGAGGCAAGGCAACCACAGATGCATTTCAGTGAGTGACAAGGAGTCAAAGGTCTGCTGCCGTGCCAGTGACAGATTCTAGAGCTACAGCATCAACACCAGCAGCTACAACTCCAGTGCCACCTCCAGCAGCCACTCCATCAACTCCAACTACATCAACAGATGCCTTCGTCCTTGGAGTTCTGTCTACACCACCTCCCGAAGACCAAGCCTGAGAGATGCATAACACTATGCATATTTGAACCTTTTGGTAACTTGTTGCCAAAGGGGAGAAATATGTATAGATCATAGGCTTCGAGAGAGTGTTTTGTGTCTTTGCCTTTGGTTGAACTCTTTATTGTGTGAGATACTTGTGTGATCATGTGATTGATCATTTGCTACCTTAATGCTTGTTCAGATGATACTATCTTTTATATCCATATATGATCATTCACTTGCTTTGTGATGAGTGCATGCTTTTAATTTCTATCATTTTGAGCGCTCCACCAAGATGTATGTGACATGGAAGAGTAACCCATGATCCTAATCGATTATGCATTTGCATTCAAAAGAAAATTTTAAATAATGCACAAATTTAGGGGGAGCTCTTACTTACCACATAATTCTCAAAGCGACGATGTTTTTCAATCTTATTATCATTTATCAAAGCTTTGATCTATATGTTGTCATCAATTACCAAAAAGGGGGAGATTGAAATTGCAACTATCCCTAGGTGGTTTTGGTAATTCCTAACAACTTATAACCCATTGAGCTAATGCTATTTCAAGGTAAATATTTCAGGAAAGCTCAATGTTTGGCATGACATGGATTAGAAAGTGCACCCCTCAAAATACTAAGAAGACATGTTGGCTCAAGCTCAAGACTCTACATTTTACTTTTAGTGATCCAAGATCACATTGAGTCCATAGGAAACGCCAATACTATTAAAAGGCGATGAGGTGTTGCTTAATGAGTTACTTGCTCAAAATGCTTAGTGATATGCTCCAAAACCCTCAACTACTTTCTCATATCCACATATGTCCCAAACCAAAAGTCAAACTCGGCCCCACCAAAATTTCCTACCCGGCGTCACCGAGTTCACTTGAGATAGCCACTGCCACAAACCCTAGTCATATCGTTCTCACCGAGAGGGATCTCGGTCTCACCGAGATGGGATTGCAACCTCTCTATTTCCCTTCGTAACGTTTCGGTCCAACCGAGATGAGCGATCGGTCCCACCAAGATCGCAATGCAAACTCTATGTTTCCCCTTCGTAACGTTTCGGTCTAACCGAGATGAGCGAATCGGTCCCATCGAGTTTGCTTGACCAACTCTCTGTTTGCCTATTACCAAAATTGGTCCCATCAAGTTTGTGTAATCGGTCTCACCGAGATTACATTATTCCCTAAACCTGATGGAATCGGTCCCACCGAGTTGACATGTCGGTCCCACCGAAAATCCTAACGTTCACATTTTGAACTAAATCAGTCTGACCGAGTTTCTGATTCGGTCCCACCGAGTTTGGTGATTTGTGTGTAACGGTTAGATTTTGTGTGGAGGCTATATATACCCCTTCACCCACTCTTCATTCATGGAGAGAGCCATCAGAACATGCCTACACTTCCAACGTACATTTTCTGATAGAGAACCACCTACACTTGTGTTGAGGTCAAGATATTCGATTCCAACCACATAAATCTTGATATCTAGCCTTCCCAAGTTGCTTTCCACTCAAACCCTCTTTCCACCAAATCCAATCCCATGAGAGAGAGCTGAGTGTTGGGGAGACTATCATTTGAAGCACAAGAGCAAGGAGTTCATCATCAACACACTATATATTACCTTTTGGAGAGTGGTGTCTCCTAGATTGGTTAGGTGTCACATGGGAGCCTTTGTCAAGATTGTGGAGTTGAACCAAGGAGTTTGTACGGGCAAGGAGATGGCCTACTTCGTGAAGATCTACCCTAGTGAGGCAAGTCCTTCGTGGGTGATGTCCATGGTGGGATAGACAAGGTTGCTTCTTCGTGGACCCTTCGTGGGTGGAGCCCTCCGTGGACTCGTGCAACCCTTACCCTTCGTGGGTTGAAGTCTCCATCAACATGGATGTACGATAGCACCACCTATCGGAACCATGCCAAAAATGTTCGTGTCTACATTCTGTTTTCTCCCTCCAAACTCCTCCCTTTACCTTCATATGCAATTGTTTTACATTCTGCTGCTATACTCTTAGAATTGCATGTGTAGGTTGATTACTTGACTTGTGCTACGTTGTTAAAATCTGCCAAGACTTAAAATTGGGAAAAGGCTAGATTTTTATTTAGTCAATTAGTCTAATCACCCCCCTCTACACATAATTTCGATCCTACAGTCGCCCTTGATCCTCCATGGGTGCTCCACCAGATCCTACTTGTAACACCTCCAGTGTCATGCTACAGTAACCCATCTTGATGATGCTAAGCTACTGAGTTTTGCAATAATAATCATGTTGGGATAATATCTCATTTCAAATTCCTTCTTTGAATTCCATTCAAATTCAAAGTGCAAAATGAAGTTGATCAACACTTGTTGGAAAAATCTTCACCTTTTAGCAAATAATCCAAAACTATTTGCTGTTAAAGAACACAATGTCATCATCAACTCTAAGTGGGCCTAATGCTTTTTAACAGAGTCAAAACAGCCTTCTGACATGCCCTTTTTCTTTTTGAATAAATCAAAGGTATTCAAAACATTCCCAACATTTTGTGGCAGTGCACGATAATTCTATGGAATTGTTTTGGCCAGTGGCATAATTTTGCAAGTCATTATTGGCAAAAAGGAAAAAGCAAAAGCTACTGAAAAAAGAGGAAAACAAAAGAAAAGAAAAAGGAAAGGAAAGAAGAAGGGGTGGGAGAGCAACTGGCCTTCCAATGGGCCTCAGCCCATCCTAGCAGGCCGGCCCACGCCTCCTCCCTGGTCACTCCCCCTTCCTCCTGCTCCACTGACCCGGTGCACGGCCGAGCGCTCGCAGCCGCACCAGCTCACCGGCGTCGAGGGGATAAGGCCGCCTTGACGCCTCGGCCTCCTCCCCACCTACCTCCACTCCCCCCTCTCGCCTCCCAGATCCACGCGCTCCTTCCCCTCTCTATCTCACTCGCCCGCCTCACCCGAGCGCCATCGCCGCCGTCCCAGCTCGCATCACCGCAGCGATCGCCTCCCTCGTGCTCCTCTGACATAACCAGTCGCTCAGCCGCGCTCCGCTACATCGACTACGGCCACGAATGCGAGCCGACGAGCCCCACCGCCTGGATCTGTGCCTTCTTCCTCCTCCTCAGGTCATCGGCGATCTCCTTCGACTCCGGCCACCCCCCTGCGCTTCTAGCCCTCAAGGAGCCACCTTGTGCTCCTCGGTGAGCACCACCCGCTTCCCCTCTGTTTCCCCCTTCGTTCGCTGCCCGTGTTACGCCCCGCCGCCGTAGTCGTAGCTCACTGCCGCCCTGCTGCGTCACCGCTGTGGCCACCGCTGCCAAGGCCCCTCCGTCGTGCTCCTAGTGTTCCCAGGAGCCTGGCGAGCCCTTCCTCTCGCCCTCTCGTGCCCCCTAGCCCATTCCCGACGTGACCCTGAACACCACCGCCGCCCATGCTCGCCGCCAATGGTTATTCCGGCCGTCCCCGGGCAAGCCACCACCACCACCTGACACGGCGTCGTGCGTGTGTTCGAACGGTGCCAACTGCACGCGAAATGGCCGCCCCTAGCACGTTTCCGACGAGGCCCGAGCGGCTCCGCCGCATTCTAGCGTTGCTGGCGGCGAGACGCCGGTTGTCGTCGATGTGGCTGGGCGGGCCCCACCCCTAGCTCACTGCTAGTGGGCCTTAGGGGCCCCGTTGACTAGGTTGACCAAGTCAACACGCTGACATGGAAGTACAGTGCCACTGATGAGCCGGCCCCACCGCTTAAATAGCTAATTAAAATGTTTTTATAATTATAAGTAATTAGTTTAGCTAATCAGCCACTAACATATGGGGCCCAGTAGCTAATTAACCTCAGTTTAGTTTAAAATAAGCTTTGTTAAGCAAAAGAGGCTCGCAGGTGAGACCCACTGGTCAGGTTTAACCTGGTCAGCCGTCCTACTGACTGATGATGTCACTATGACATCATGCTGGCGCAATAAACCTTTCTGTTAATTTATTTAATTCTAGAAAATGTTTAAATCTTTAGAAGATCATAGAAAGTAATCCGTAACTCGGACGAAAATGTTTTCTACATGAAAGTTGCTCAGAAAAATCCAATGAATCAAAATACGCGGTCCTTTCATCTGTCACATGCCCCTAGCATGCTAAACATGGAACCGTTCGCCCTCTTCCACCTGTCTGGAATTCGGCTAACGCCGGGAATTCATCCTCAGATGTTTATTCCCTTCGTCTGCAACGTGTAGTACTACGTTAGGTCGACCCTAGTTCTACGTATCGTCTTGTCATGCTTAGTGGTACCTTTGTTTGCTCTGTATTTACTGTTTCTTCCTCCTCTTCTCTCTGGTAGACCCCGAGACCGATGCTGCCCCTGTGATCGACTACCTCGACGACACTTCTTCCTTTTAAGCAGAGCTTCCAGGCAGGCAAACCCCCTTGAGCATTCTGATATCACCCATTTCTTTCCCTCTCATGCCTGGATTAGAACTGCTACTGCTTTCTGTATGATCCTACTCTGATGCATAGCCTGTTTTTGTTACCTGCTTATTCTAAACTGCTTAGTATAGGTTGGTTAGTGCTCCATCAGTGACCCCCACCTTGTCCTTGTTACCCCTCCTTCATCATCGAAGACCCGATCAATGGGATCAAAGACCTGACCCTGGTACCGCACATCACTTTCCCTTTTGTTGCTCGACTCTGCAGAGTTACCATCGAGTGTCGAGGGTGGAACCTCTTACATCACTCCTGATGAGAGCTCAATAGTGTAGCTATTCGGTCGTGGTCATCGAGGGTGATTTCCTCCTTAACCACTTCCGATACGGCTCTGTCATGCTACCCCTCAAGTGTGAACCTCGAGGGTGGATCCTCTTACGTTCTCCTTGGTGATTACATCGAGTGGAATTCATCGAGGGTGATTCCTCGGGTTTTCCCCTTGGTGTTAGACACACAGTTACTATGGTTACTATGACTTTACACTGAACCATGTTACTAAAGACGGGTTGGCCCTGAGGGGTACCCACGCGAGCTTAATAGCGAGTGATGTGGAGTCGGGTTGACCTGGAAGGTGCCCGTGAGATTCTTACGAGGCATTGCCGGACATTCTTAGCCCTTGCCGCAAGTACTCGAGACAGGGCGACGGGGTCACATATTTTGTGAGTCTCTGCTTGTTACCGCGCATTCCTAATCCACTACGATTTGGATATTTGATCCGAGGGGCCTCTGGCCTGATAGCACTAACCATCACGTGGGCATAGTATGGGCATTCTGTGTCATATACATCAGCCAAAGCTTAATAGACGTCAGCGAGTGAGCGGCACGCACCGGGTTGGACTGGTAAGCACCTGCCTTTTTGAAGGAGGTAGCTAGGTCTGCTCACTGGCCGCCCACGCAACGTGCAGGAGTTCCTGGGGCGATGGCCCAAGACCCCTAGGGGCATAGGTTTAGTCCGACGTGCTGACCTCTCTATCAAGCCTAGGTGGGGTTGCGGTGTATTGTTTGGCCGAGGCCGGGCATGACCCAGGAAAGTGTGTCCGGCCAGAGTTAATCGAGCATGGTGGGTAAGTTGGTGCACCCCTGCAAGGAAGAAAACATCTATCAATAGCCTGTCCTACGATAACAGACACTTGGAGTTGTATCCCGATCGCTACAACTAGAACTGGATATTTGAGATGAGACATGGTTATGAGAAATGGATAGTATGCCTCTAGGATTGCTTTCTCACAGGGAGTCAAGAAAGGATCTCTGGCCGAGGTTGATAACACTAATACTTCTTCACATTATGTTGATCTGTACTCTTCTATATGCTGCAAGATGCTTGAAGATGGTAGTCCTCGATAGGCTAGGCTTTCCCCTTCTTTCTGGCATTCTGCAGTTTAGTCCATAGATACAACCCATTTCCTTTGATGTAGATGCATACTTAGTTTAGATCTGATATAAGTCTTGCGAGTACTTTGGATGAGTACTCACGGTTGCTTTGCTACCTCTTTTTCCCCCATACCTGATTGTTGTGACCAGATGACGGATCCTAGGAGCCAGATGGCACCACTGATGATTACTACTACCCCGAGGGTGCCTACTACTACGTGACAGCCGCTGACGACTTGGAGTAGTTAGGAGGCTCCCAGGCAGGAGGACTTTACTTTTCGATCGTTGTTGTTTTTGTGCTAGCCTTCTTAAGGCAAACTTGTTTAACTCATGTCTGTACTTCGATAATGTTGCTTCCGCTGACTCTTGTGTTTTCAAGCTTATGTGTTCGAGCCCTCAAGGCCCCTGGCTTGTAATATAAAGCTTGTATTATTTTAATTTGTGTCTAGAGTTGTGTTGTGATACCTTCCCGTGAGTCCTTGATCTTGATCGTACACATTTGCGTGTATGATTAGTGTATGATTGAATCGAGGGAGTCACAAGTTGGTATCAGAGCCGACTGCCTGTAGGAACCCCCATTCCAACTGCTTAGCCTAAGTTGAGTCTAGTATTTGAAAACTATTTTACTAACATGGCTGTGTGGCTTACGGGCCCACGTCGCCATTGGGTGGTATTAGGATCTTTTACTCCTCGTCTATACTCTGGGATTCTGATCTCTCTTTTACTCGGGTTAAATGGTTTTGCTAACTCTAACTCTAGATTCCCATAAATACTTTCTCCTGAAGAGCCCCCTTCATTCGAGATGGTGGCCTGCTTCACCAGAAGATTCTGAAGATAATCTTCGATGTTTCCCGAGACCCTTGTACCCTTCGCCGTTACGATCCCTATCATCGATAAATCCTTATGGGTAACTACCTACATTGTCGTTCATACCTTCATCCCCAGTTGATCTTGTTATTACAAGATGTCCTGAAATACTCTCTGATGTGCCGAGAATCCTTTATGCTTACTGCCCTACAGTTCCTTACCGCATGAATACCCCTATGAATAGTTCCTCACACTTTTTGAGGATTTGTTCATTCCTAGTTGATCAAGTGATTCACAAGATACTTTGAAGTACTATCCGATCTTTCAATAATCCTCTCCAACTATTGCTCTGCTAATACTTATCTGCTTGTAATATGCTTACTTCCATATGTCTAGCAATACTCATTAGCATCCTTTGTCATCGTAATTTCGAGCAATTGATTTGATTTGTTTGTGTATACTCGCGATCATCACTTCTAATTAGAATTCTTCCTTTGGGCTCAGTCGTCACCTCGGACATAAGCTGGTGTTCGACAAATCAAACCTTGATTGATTGTCGATCTATGTCTATTCTACTTAATTGTCTTTGATCAGAGCCTCTTCTTCTGATCCCTTGTTTTGGAAACCATAATTCCCTTTGCATTCGAACTTTGAATTAGTCAGTTGTTTCTATAATCTGATCCCCTTGCATTCTTTCTTCCTCTGGTTGAGTACTGATGCTCACATCAGATCCCTTGTGGACCACCAAACCCCCTTTTTCGGATTTTATCCAACAACTTCCTTCGTATTCAATAAGCTTGTGAGACTTTCCTCGGATACATAATGCTTTTGGTAAATTGTATCCTCCGCTTTCTCAAGCATGCTCTACTACCGAGCTTGTGTTATTTATTCTTGGAATTTATGATATATGTTCCTAAGATGCCCCAATGGGTTGAACCTATGCCTTCCCTAATCTGTGTGAACTCAAAAGTTATGCGGGTTATACTCTGCTGTCTTTTCGTCAGATAGAATTTCAATACTACAGCTTCATCAAGAGCGAGAAGTAAAATGAAAGGTTATGCATTGTAGAAGTAGGAGTCGACCCTGAACCTTTGTGTTCATGCCCACGGACACGGTGTGGAACTTATCATGAAAGCTTCTTGCGAGGATGTTTAATCATTTGAATAACTCTTCCGGTATCATGAATTGGATCCCTTGTAGTTATGGTCCCGACCATATTTCCTCCTTGATCCCATTTACTAGGTAAGTTAAAATTACTTATCCTCTGCAAATCATTTTCCCCCGTCCAACTTGTACTTCGATTTTCCTTCTGACATTACACCTAGTACTTGATACTGGGAAGCTTTATACCCCATCACATCATTCCTAGCCTGATCGGCTATATTTATCGTGTCAACTTTAACTGGGATACCTGGTCCTTATGCCCGGAGAAACTTCCAACGATGAGCTAAGATTACGTCGGTCCTCATCATATCATTTCGCCTTGAACAATAGGCATAATTTCGAGTTTGTGTCGTACCCATGGTTCCAATAACCTTTCGCTTCATCATTCCTTTGACTGGATGTCAACGCCGATCGATTACCTCTTCATGAAATATCTCGACAAATGTGTCTTGATCATCATCAACATTCTGAGATTTTCCAGGATATCAATCGAATTCATGATGAGAAATACGATTCTTCCCCTCGATGATTTATGTTATCATCGATAACATTCTTGCCTTCCCCAACACAAACTGGTTCTTATAATTTTGGAAATACATCCTTTTTGGCATGTAGATGGATTGTGGCTGAGCCCGTCGGCCACACCCTCATCGTTTCACTGCTAAAATTGTAAGACTTATTTTTCTAAGTTGTTTCCGATGGATCCTTGGTGTATCCAAAGTCTGACCTTGCTGGAAACCATGTCAATGCTATCTCGAAGCATGTCTGTGGTAATCCGATCTCCAATAAGAACATTTGAAACACGATACTAAATTTTCTTTATCAATTATCCAAACACCGTTGTATGGGTAATGTCATGAATTTTCTTCCCCCTTACCTAAATGGTTTTATACTTCTATCCTGTCATGGATATCATGCTCTGCTTGTCCTTGGGAAGGATATACCCCTGAAATATGTGTTTAAACACATTTTCCTTTCCATTGTTCTGTTTAATCTGACAATTACATTTTCCTTTCCATTGGTGTGTTTAAACCTTATTGTGATATATATTATATAAGCAGTAATATTTCCCTGCTTATGTAAACACCTCGTTGTATAACTCTGTCATTAAGACCCTGTTACTATTGTTGATAACATTCTGGTAGCCACCGATGGATGAGAACTTTCCCTAATGGCCTGCCTCGTTCAACGAGCAGGAAAATGGTTCTCTTCGTCCCTCGCCCTTGGTACCGACGTTGTTGCCGACATAGCTGACATGCCTTGCTATCATGACCGTGCAAGATGTCATCGCTCCTTCAATTTTAACCCACATGGTGGGCCCATAACCCACAGTTCCACAGGATCGGAACCTGACTCTCCTGTATATCCTTTATTCCGAGGTATCATTTTCTCTTGGCTTTGTGAGTTTTCACGAGCCACCGTCCGAGAGATGATCTATTCCCGATGCTCTGCACCCCCTTCTCACACTCTGTTCAGGTATCGATCGTTTGCCCATTTGCTTGAAACTTCCTATTGTACCTTCATATTTTGCTCTCGATGTTTTCTTAATTTTTCAACTCGGGAGATACTTCGGCCACATTCCCTGAATTGTTCACCAGATAATTAACCCTATAAGGGTCAGTTCTCCCGAGGTTACTCTTTACTTCCCCACTTAAATCTCGGGACGAGATTTCTTGTAGTGGAGGAGATTTGTAACACCCCAAGTGTCATGCTACAGTAATCCATCATGATGATGCTAAGCTACTAAGTTTTGCAATAATAATCATGTTGGGATAATATATCATTTCAAATTCCTTCTTTGAATTCCATTCAAATTCAAAGTGCAAAATGAAGTTGATCAAAACTTGTTGGAAAAATGTTCACCTTTTAGCAAATAATCCAAAACTATTTGCTGTTAAGGAACACAACATCATCATCAACTCTAAATGGGCCTAATGCTTTTCAACAGAGTCAAAACAGCCTTTTGACATGGCCCTTTTGATCTAGGGTGGAACCCTATGGGCCGATCTTTCACGAAAGGAGCGGATCCCGCGATGAACACGAAGAACACAAGG
The DNA here is from genome assembly GCF_056163025.1 of Triticum urartu. NCBI lineage: Eukaryota > Viridiplantae > Streptophyta > Magnoliopsida > Poales > Poaceae > Triticum > Triticum urartu. The sequence continues at coordinate 395,079,367 of NC_141875.1, forward strand.
AGGGAAATGATGGAAAACACAAGGGGGCACACAAGAGGAACACTCAAACTAACAAGAACAAGTCACACAAGTGCTAGATCCTCGAATACATAAGAGAAGATACACGATCCACGGACAACTAAGGACGATACACGGTAACCGGTCTTCTTCGTGAGGAGGTCTTGATGTTCTTACCTAAAGAGGGGTCTTGAATCTGCTTGGGGGATCTTCTCCGTAGGAGGCTCGAATATTCGAGGAGAAGGTAACCAAGTGGATGAGCAAAGCTCTCACACGAAATATGAGCTAATCCTTTGCTAACCCTAGAAAGTTGGGCGAGGTGGAGTATTTATAGTCTAGGGGGGAGAAGGGATACACGGGCCTCGGCCCTTCACTGTGCACAAACAGGGGAAGCCAGATGTCCGGGCTGGTCGGGCCAGATGTCCAGGCTTTCAGGCGATGCCGGATGTCTGGGCTGGGGAGGCCGGATGTCCAGGATGGAGTGGTGGCATTTGTTGCTCTCGGGTTCGGAGGGGCCGGATTTCCGGGCTGGTGGCCGGATGTCCGGGGTCTTGGCCGGATGTCCGGGGCCTGGGAGATGTTCTTGGCTCTTTCCGTTGGTTCTCCTCATCCATGAACTTGGGGACTTGTACATGTTCGTGCGCATCTTCAGGAGGGTCCTCCTGGTACCTGATCATGCACAACATCTTGGAATTAGGTAGTAGCCATGTCTCATGTATATAAAGTGGAAGTTTGGAGAGGAGTGAGTTCACCCTATCTTCGATAGCCTTGGCTCGGGCTCTTGTCATTGGTCCAATTTGTGTCGTTGGAGGTGTAGGTGCGTCCATGGGTATGATAATGGGATTCCACATCATCTCCCCTCCCTTGGGGAAGATCCGTCCTCGGATCAAATTCTTCATCACCATGGTAGGGCGAGAGATCTTTGATGTTGAAGATGTCGCTCACGGAGTACTTTTCACGTGGGATGTCGATCTTGTAAGCATTGTTGTTGTACCATGCGACCACCTTGAAGGGTCCATCCGCTCGTGGTCGAAGTTTGGACTTGCGTGCTTGGGGAAAGTGGTCCTTGCGAAGGTGTAGCCACACGAGGTCTCCAATGTTGAATATCATAGGGTGCTTGTTGACATTGAGCTTGGCCGCAAGGCGTTGTACTTGGCGCTCGATGGTGTTTCTTGTATCTTCATGCACCTTCTTAAGATGAGTCGCTCGTGCACTTGCGTCCAAATTGATGCGCTCTTGGAGTGGTAGAGGGAGAATATCCAATGATGACAAAGGGTTGAATCCGTAGACAACCTCGAAGGGGGACTTGCCGGTTGTTGAGTGTCTTGCTCGGTTGTAGGCGAACTCGGCGATAGGTAGGTACTCCTCCCACTCCTTGATGTTCTTCTTGATGAGTACGCGAAGTAGAGTGGATAGTGTGCGGTTGGTCACCTCCGTTTGGCCGTCGGTTTGAGGATGGTAAGCCGTGGAGAAGAGTAGCTTGATTCTGAGCTTGGCGCATAGGGTCTTCCAAAAGAAGCTTAGGAACTTGACATCGCGGTCCGAGACAATTTTCTTTGGCACTCCATGTAGACGTAATATTTCCCTACAAAAGAGATTAGCAACATCTGAAGCATCGTCTATCTTGTTGCAAGGAATGAAATGTGCCATTTTAGAGAAACGGTCCACAACGACAAATACTGAATCCTTCCCGTTTCTAGTCCTAGGAAAACCAAGCACAAAGTCCATGCTAATATCTTCCCATGTTTGGTATGGAATGGGGAGCGGCATATAGAGGCCATGAGATTGAGCTTTTGACTTAGCTTTGCGACATATAGAGCAACGGTTGGTGAAGCGATTGACGTTGCGGAACATCTTTGGCCAAAAGTAGTTCTTCGAGAGCATGGCGAACGTCTTGTCTCGTCCAACATGTCCCATTAAGCCTCCTCCATGAGATTCTTGCAAAAGCAACAAACGAAGAGAAGACTCGGGGATGCAAAGTTTGTTAGCTCTCATTAGATATCCATCCTTGATGTAATAGCGTTCCCAAGAAGTATGCATCGAACACTTGGCATAAGGGGTAGCAAAAGTTGCATCATGCTCATACAAGTCTTTTATATGCTCCAAGCCAATGACATCTAACTCAAGTTGAGTGACAAGCATGCATATGCGGGAAAGGGCATCCGCTACAGTGTTTTATTTGCCCTTAATGTACTTGATGACATACCCAAAAGACTCAATAAATTCACTCCATTTAGCATGACACTTGTTCAACTTGGTTTGGCCCTTAAGATACTTGAGAGTCTCATGATCGGTATGAATGATAAACTCATGGGGACGAAGGTAATGTTCCCATTCATGTAAAACACAGACTAAAGCATAAAGCTCTTTGTCATAGATGGGGTAATTGAGTTGCGCTCCGAAAAGTTTCTCACTAAAGTAACCTATGGGGCGCTTGTCTTGTGTTAACACACCTCCTATGCCATTACCACTAGCATCGCAATGAATCTCAAAGGGTTTGTCGAAGTTTGGTGAGGCAAGCACGGGAGCATGAGTAAGTAAATTCTTAAGCTCATTGAATGCGGTATCTTGGGGTGGTCCCCAAACAAAAGGCGCATTCTTCTTGCTCAAAGCATGCAAAGGCAAAGCAATGGTGCTAAAATCCTTCACAAAGCGACGATAGAAACCCGCAAGGCCAAGAAAGCTACGCACTTGTTGCAAATTGGTTGGTTGTGGCCAAGTCTTAATAGCATTGATTTTGGACTCATCAACATGAACACCCTTAGAAGAAAAAACAAAACCCAAGAAAATGAGCTTGTCAACGCCAAAAAGGCATTTCTCCATATTAGCATAGAGTTGCTCTTTTCGAAGAGTTTGCAAAACGGTTCGAACATGGGTGACATGATCTCTAAGAGATTTGCTATAAACAAGGATATCATCAAAGTAGAACACAACAAATATACTAATGTAAGGGCGAAACACATGATTCATAAGACGCATAAAAGTGCCCGGTGCTTCCCAGAGACCCATAGGCACGACTAACCACTCATACAAACCAAACTTGTTTTTGAAGGCTATTTTCCATTCATCACCCTCTTGTATGCGGATTTGATAGCAACCACTCTTAAGATCAATTTTGGAAAAGATAGTGGCACCGCTAAGCTCATCAAGCATATCGTCTAGGCGTGGAATGGGATACCTATATCGAACGGTCATAGCATTGATATGTCTACAATTGGAGCACATGTGAAAGCTACCATCTCGTTTTGGCACAAGAATGACCGGAACGGCACAAGGACTTAAACTTTCATGCACATGTCCATGGTCTATGAGATGTTTTACTTGCCTCTGTATTTCTTTGGTTTCTTCGGGGTTGACACGGTATGGTACTTTGTTCGGAAGAGGTGCTCCGGGGATGAGGTCGATTCGGTGCTCAATGCCTCGTAGAGGAGGTAGACACGGAGGTAGCTCATCGGGAAAAACATCTTGAAATTCCTACAAAGGAGAAGACAAGACTAAAGGTAGAGTGTGAGAGGTGTTAGCTTTTGGAGTGTTGTCCTTGCACAAGAGGACATAGTGTATCACACTAGATGGGTTCTCACACACTTCTCTTATCTCACGTTTGGTGGCAAATAGAACTAGGTTCCTCTATTTGCTCATCGTGGAGGCACTCGATTTGGGCTTGTGGTGCTCACTCTATTTTTGGTGGCTCGCTCTCTCACTATGATCTCCATGATGGGTGGCGTGCTTGTCGGTGATCACTTGACTTGGCGACATTGGACGGAGAACGTACTCCTTGCCCTTCATCTTGAAGATGTAGTGGTTCGTTCGGCCGTTGTGGATGATTCCTCTATCGAATTGCCATGGGCGTCCAAGGAGAAGATGGCAAATGGTCATTGGAATGACGTCGCACTCCAAGGTGTCTTCGTAGGCGCCAATTTTGAAGGAGACTTGTACTCGGTGCTCGACTTGGATGGTGCCGGAGTCGCTAAGCCATTGGACTTTGTATGGATTGGGATGCTTCATCTTGGGCAATTGGAGCTTGGAGCAAAGTTCTTCACTTGCGAGATTATGACAACTTCCTCCATCGATGATGACCTTGACGGATCATCCATTGATGCCGGCCTTGGTATGAAAAATATGGCGTCTTTGGTCCTCTTCTTGATGATGTTGTAGAGTCAAAACCTTGCAGACAACAAGGGCGGGACTTGAATCTTCATCGCAAAAACCTTTTCCTGTTCATCGTTCACTTGTCGACGCATGGCGACTTGCTCAAGGGCTTCCATTTAGCCTTCACTCATTGAGTCATAAGTGCCATCGTTGTTGAGGATCATGGTTCACTTGTTGGTGCACTCATAGGACTTGTGGCCTTGGCCTCCGCAAGTGAAACACTTGAAGGAACTCGTCTTGACGGTCTCATCGGTTGGAGTTGATGATGATGAAGCTCTTGGCTTGAAGTTGCTCGTAGTAGGATGACTTGTAGTTGACGAAGCTTTCTTGGAATTCGACTTGTCAATGTTGGTAGTAGAAGGCTTTGTAGTCGGTGTTGGAGTCGTTGAAGCTTGGTTGTTGGAGAAACCGTAGGACTTTGATGAGAACTTGGCATACTTGAAATCATCTTGCACTTGGCGTTCCGCTTTGGTAGCTTGGTGCACTAGCTCGATGAGATTTGAGTATGGATGGAAGTCGGCGATCTTCTTGATGGGATGATTGAGTCCATTCAAGAAATGTGCCAGTGTTTGCTCATCATCTTCCGTGACATTGGCTCGTATCATTGCAATTTCCATCTCCTTGTAGTACTCTTCAACGCTCTTGGTTCCTTGCTTGAGTTGTTGGAGTTTCTTGAAGAGGTTGCGGTTGTAGTAGGTAGGTACGAAGCGTGCTCTCATGACATCCTTCATTTGTGCCCAAGTGGTGATAGGTGGTTCACCTCTTGCCTCTCAGCGCTCGATGACTTGTTCCCACCAAATGAGGAGTAGTCTTGGAACTCAAGGGATGCCATCGCGATCTTCTTCTTGATGACCCACAAGTATAGGGGATCTATCGTAGTCCTTTAGATAAGTAAGAGTGTCGAACCCAACGAGCAGAAGGAAATGATAAGCGGTTTTCAGCAAGGTATTCTCTGCAAGTACTGAAATAAGTGGTAACAAATAGTTTTGTGATAAGATAATTTGTAACGAGCAACAAGTAACAAAAGTAAATAAAGTGCATCAAGGTGGCCCAATCCTTTTTGTAGAAAAGGACAAGCCTGGACAAACTCTTATATAAGGAAAAGCGCTCCCGAGAACACATGGGAATATCGTCAAGCTAGTTTTCATCACGTTCATATGATTCGCGTTCGGTACTTTGATAATTTGACATGTGGGTGGACCGGTGCTTGGGTGTTTTTCTTACTTGAACAAGCATCCCACTTATGATTAACCTCTATTGCAAGCATCCGCAACTACAACAAAAGTATTAAGGTAAACCTAACCATAGCATGAAACATGTGGATCCAAATCAGCCCCTTACGAAGCAACGCATAAACTAGGGTTTAAGCTTCTGTCACTCTAGCAACCCATCATCTACTTATTACTTCTCAATGCCTTCCTCTAGGCCCAAATAATGGTGAAGTGTTATGTAGTCGACGTTCACATAACACCACTAGAGGCTAGACAACATACATCTCATCAAAATATCGAACGAATACCAAATTCACATGACTACTAATAGCAAGACTTCTCCCTTGTCAATAGGAACAAACGTAACTACTCACAAAGCATATTCATGTTCATAATCAGAGGGGTAATAATATGCATAAAGGATCTGAACATATGATCTTCCACCAATTAAACCAACTAGCATCAACTACAAGGAGTAATTAACACTACTAGCAACCTACTAGCACCAATCCCGGACTTGGAGACAAGAATTGGATACAAGAGATGAACTAGGGTTTTGAGATGAGATGGTGCTGATGAAGATGTTGATGGAGATTGCCCTCTCCCGATGAGAGGAGCGTTGGTGATGACGATGGTGATGATTTCCCCCTCCGGGAGGGAAGTTTCCCCGGTAGAACAGCTGTGCCGGAGCTCTAGATTGGATCCGCCAAGGTTCCGCCTCGTGGCGGCGGAGTTTCGTCCCGAAAGGTTGCTTCTTCTTTTTTTCTCGATGAAAGACTTCATATAGGAGAAGATGGTCATCGAAGGGCCACCAGGGGGCCCACGAAGTAGGGGGGCGCCCTAGGGGGGGGCGCCCCCCACCCTCGTGGAAAGGGTGTGGGCCCCCTGGTCTTCATCTTGGGCGAGGATTTTTCATTATTTATTATAAGGTATTCCATGGAGTTTCAGGACTTTTGGAGTTGTGCAGAATAGGTCTCTAATATTTGCTTCTTTTCTAGCTCAGAATTCCGGCTGCCGGCATTCTCCCTCCTTATGTAAACCTTGTAAAATAAGATAGAATAGCCATAAGCATTGTGACATAATGTGAAATAACAGCCCATAATGCAATAAATATCGATATAAAAGCATGATGCAAAATGGACGTATCAACTCCCCAAGCTTAGACCTCGCTTGTCCTCAAGCGAAAGCCGATAACAATAAATATGTCCCCATGTTTAGAGGTAGAGGCGTCGATAAAACTAAAATACGGACATGAGGGCATCACGATTATTCTCATAACAACAACATACATAGATATTTTAATATGATTACTTATGTTCAATTGATGATCTATTCACAATGCCAAAGAATGAATCAGAAACATTATTGAGAACCAACAACTATAACCTCAGTCATTGAAGCAATTACAATTTATCATAACATCAGAAAGAGTTTATGTCAGAGCTAAAAAGCAAGTCCACATACTCAACTATCATCTAGTCCTTCATAATTGCTAACACTCGCACAATACTTGTGGTTACAGAGTTTTAGTCGGACACAGTGAAACACAGGGTCTTATACTTTCGCCCCACGACCTTTTACCTCGAGGGTAATGTAAACAATAATAACTCTTGCGCCCCTACATCCAATTAGATATATCTATCAGGATCTTTCCAACATATTGTGCTTGCCAAAGGATAAAATGTAAAAAGGAAAGGTGAAGATCACCATGACTCTTGCATAAGGTAAAAGATAATAATAAAAGATAGGCCCTTCGTAGAGGGAAGCAGAGGTTGCCATGCGCTTTTATGGTTGGATGCACAAAATCTTAATGCAAAAGAACGTCACTTTATATTGCCCCTTGTGATATGAAGTTTTATTATGCAGTCCGTCGCTTTTATTACATCCACATCACAAGATCGTATAAAGCTTATTTCTCCCACACTAATCGTACATATTTAGAGCAATTTTTATTGCTTTGCACCGATGACAACTTACTTGAAGGATCTTATTCAATCCATGGGTAGATATGGTGGACTCTCATGGCAAAACTGGTTTAAGGGTATTTGGAAGCACAAGTAGTATCTCTACTTGGTGCTGAGAATTTGGCTAGCATGATGGGGAAAGGCAAGCTCAACATGTTGGATGATCCATGACAACATGCTTTATCTCAGATATAAGAAAACATAACCCATTACGGTGTCTTCCTTGTCCAACATTAACTCTTTAGCATGTCATATTTTGATGAGTGCTCCCAATCATAAAAGATGTCAATAATAGTGTATTTATATGTGAAACCTCTCTTTCCTTATTACTTCCTATTAATTGCAACGATGACCAAAGCTATGTCTGCCAACTCCCAACAACTTTTAATCATCACACTCTTTCTATGTGAAGTCATTACTATCAATAAGATCAATATGAACTTTTGTTTCTTTTCATTCTTTTTCTCTTTTCTTTTATTCACCCAAGATCATAGCAAGAAAATCAAGCCCTTGACCCAACACTAATCTTTATTATATAGCTGATGGACTCGATTACATAGAGAGATCATAAAGCAAAAGTTAAAACTATATCATGCCATAAACTTTATTCTACTAGATCAAAATACTATTAATAGGATCGAACTAAGGAAAACGGTAAATATAGGAGTTGTGATTGTGATACGATACCGGGGCACCTCCCCCAAGCTTGGCTGTTGCCAAGGGGAGTGCCCATACCCATGTGATTATATCTCCTTCTTTGTTGTTGGTGAGATATTCTTGGCGATGATTCCTCTCAGGATACGATTCTCCTCCTCGAGCTTGTTGACTTGCTGCTTCAGGTCCATTACTTCCTTATGAAGCTTTCCTGTGACGGCTAAAACTTCGTGCACCCAAGGGTGTTTCATAGCTGTGGGAGAACAAGTGACACTCCTCTTCATACTTTCATAAGAAAGAAATCTAACATTGGAAGGGATAACCGAGTTTGGAATAGCTGAGCTCTGTAGTTCCCCCATCGTGAACCCAGCTCGGAAGTGAGAGGTGACTTCTTGATCCTCCATGGCATCTACCCTCATTAAGTCAGCCTCCATCTCTTCCTCCGTTGCTGGCCCAAAGTGGTCAGGGTCGCTGTTTGCCCTTGGTTCCGGTGCTGGATTAGATACCCGGCTCTCCCCCACTGACTCTTGAGAAGACATCTTGCTCTAATCTGTAGCAGCAACAACTCAAAACAAAAACAGAGGATATTTGCGTGATACGGGAGTCAAAGCCTTCGGGAGAATATATAGTGAATTTTTACCGACCAAAATACGTATCGTGCAAGAAAACGGAGTCCGGAAGGCACACGAGGTGCTCACGAGGTAGGGGTCGCGCCCAGGGGGGTAGGGCGCGCCCTCCACCCTCGTGGGGCCCTTGTGTCCTTCCCAGACAGCTACTTAATTTTCTATTTTTCTAAATATTCCAAAAGGGAGAAATATTGCATTAAAAATTGTTTTGGAGTCGGTTTACTTACCGTACCACATACCAATTCCTTTTCGGAGTTTGAAACATTCTGGAAAGTGTCCCTTATGTATTCCTCTGGGGTTACGGTTTCAATAATATTGGTTTCAATATTTATGGGATTACCTGAGATAAAATGTTTAATTCTTTGACCGTTTACCACCTTTGGATTTGTGCCTTCGAAGTTGTTGATTTTTATGGCACCGGAACGATAGACCTCCTCGATAACATAGGGCCCTTCCCATTTAGAGAGAAGTTTCCCTGCAAAAAATCTTAAACGAGAGTTGTATAGCAATACATAATCACCTACATTAAACTCACACTTTTGTATCCTTTTTTCATGCCATCTTTTAACCTTTTCTTTAAACAACTTGGCATTTTCATAAGCTTGGGTTCTCCATTCATCAAGTGAGCTAATATCAAATAACCTCTTTTCACCGGCAAGTTTGAAATCATAATTGAGCTCTTTAATAGCCCAATATGCCTTATGTTCTAGTTCGAGAGGTAAGTGACATGCTTTTCCATATACCATTTTATACGGAGACATACCCATAGGATTTTTATATGCAGTTCTATAGGCCCATAATGCATCATCAAGTTTCCTGGACCAATTCTTCCTAGACCTATTGACAGTCTTTTGCAAAATTAATTTGAGTTCTCTATTACTCAATTATACTTGACCACTAGACTGTGGGTGATACGGAGATGCAATTCTATGATTGAAGTCATATTTAGCAAGCATTTTACGGAAAGCACCATGAATAAAATGGGAACCACCATCAGTCATTAAATATCTAGGGACTCCAAACCTCGGAAAAATAACTTCTTTAAGCATTTTAATAGAAGTGTTATGATCAGCACTACTAGTTGGAATAGTTCTACCCACTTAGTAACGTAATCAACAGCAACTAAAATATGTGTATATCCATTAGAGGCGGGAAAAGGCCCCATATAATCAAAGCCCCAAACATCAAATGGTTCAATAACAAGTGAATAATTCATAGGAATTTCTTGACGTCTACTAATATTACCAATTCTTTGATATTCATCACAAGATCGGACAAACTTACGGGCATCCTTGAAGAGAGTAGGCCAATAAAAACCGGATTGCAATACCTTATGTGCAGTTCTATCTCCCGCGTGGTGTCCTCCATAAGTTTCGGAGTGGCACTTGCGTATGATATGTTCCTGTTCATGCTCAGGTACACAATGTTTAATAACACCATCTACTCCTTCTTTATAAAGATGTGGGTCATCCCAAAAGTAATGTCTCAAATCATAGAAGAAATTTTTCTTTTGTTGGTATGTGAAGCTAGGTGGTATGAATTTAGCAACAATGTAATAGCATAATCAACATACCAAGGAGTACTATGAGAAGTACTTATGACATTTAATTGTTCATCAGGAAAGCTATCATCAATAGGTAGTGGGTCATCAAGAACATTCTCTAACATAGATAAATTGTCTGCAACTGGGTTCTCAGCTCCTTTTCTATCAACAATATGCAAATCAAATTCTTGTAGCAAGAGAACCCATCTAATAAGTCTAGGTTTAGCATCTTTCTTCTCCATAAGATATTTAATAGCAGCATGATCAGTGTGGATAGTTACTTTAGAATCAACAATATAAGGTCTGAACTTATCACAAGCAAATACAACTGGTAAAAGTTCTTTTTCAGTAGTAGCATGATTTATTTGAGCATTGTCTAGAGTCATACTAGCATAATGGATAACATTTAATTTCTTATCAACTCTTTGCCCTAAAACAGCACCTACAGCATAATCGCTAGCATCACACATAATTTCAAAGGGTAAATTCCAATCATGTGGCTGAACAATAGGTGCAGAGACTAATGCTTTCTTAAGTATTTCAAATGCTTCTACACAATCATCATCAAAGACAAATGGTATATCTTTTTGTAACAAATTAGTCAGAGGTCGAGAAATTTTTGAGAAGTCCTTAATGAACCTCCTATAAAATCCGGTGTGACCAAGGAAACTTCTTATACCTTTGATGTCCTTGGGACATGGCATCTTTTCAATAGCATCAACCTTGGCTTTATCAACTTCAATACCTCTTTCAGAAACTTTATGCCCCAAGACAATACCTTCATTAACCATAAAGTGGCACTTTTCCCAATTCAAGACAAGATTAGTTTCTTCACATCTCTGCAAAACTCGATCAAGATTGCTCAAGCAATCATCAAAAGAAGATCCATAGACGGGAAAGTCATCCATGAAAACCTCACAAATCTTTTCACAAAAGTCAGAGAATATAGCCATCATGCATCTTTGAAAGGTAGTAGGTGCATTACATAAACCAAAAGGCATATGTCTATAAGCAAAAGTACCAAAAGGGCATGTAAAAGTAGTCTTTGATTGATCTTTAGGTGACACAGGTATTTGAGAGAAACCAGAATAACCATCTAGAAAGCAATAATGTGTATGTTTGCATAGTCTTTCTAGCATTTGATCGATAAAAGGTAAGGGGTAATGATCTTTCTTAGTAGCCTTATTTAATTTGCGGAAATCAATTACCATCCTATAACCTGTAATAATTCTTTGTGGAATCAATTCATCTTTATCATTAGGAACAACAGTAATACCTCCCTTCTTATGGACACAATGAACAGGACTTACCCACTGACTATCAGCAACGGGATAAATTATACCTGCCTCCAGAAGCTTTAGTATTTCTTTTCTTTCCACTTCTTTCATTTTAGGATTCAGACGTCATTGAGGATCATGAACTGGTTTGACATCTGCTTCCAAATTTATTTTATGTTGACATAGAGTGGGACTAATGCCCTTAAGATCATCAAGAGTATATCCAATAGCAGCATGGTGCTTCTTCAGAGTTTTCAATAATCTTTCTTCTTCATGCTCTGAAAGGTTAGCACTAATAATAACAGGATATATCTTCTTTTCATCAAGATAAGCATATTTAAGATTATCAGGCAATGGTTTAAGCTCAAACACGGGATCACCCTTAGGTGGAGGGGGATCCCCTAGGATTTCAACAGGCAAATTGTGTTTTAGGATAGGTTCCTGTTTAAAGAATAGTTCATCTATTTCCCTTCTTTCATTCATAAACATATCATTCTCATGGTCTAGCAAATATTGTTCTAAAGGATCACTAGGAGGTACGGCAATAGAAGAAAGACCAATAGTTTCATCCTTACTAGGCAATTCTTCTTCACGGTGTTGTTTACTAAATTTAGAGAAATTAAATTCATGAGTCATATAATCCAAGCCAATAGTAACAACATCCCTTGTGCAATCTATGGTAGCATTAACAGTGTTCAACAAGGGTCTACCAAATATAATGGGACAAAAGCTATCTTGTGGGGAACCAAGAACAAGAAAATCAGCATGATATTTAGTTTTCCCACATAAGACTTCAACATCTCTAACAATTCCCATTGGTGAAATAGTATCCCTATTAGCGAGTTTAATAGTAACATCAATTTCTTCTAACTCAACAGGTGCAATGTCATGCATAATTTCTTTGTATAAGTCAATAGGTATTGCACTAGCACTAGCACCCATATCACATAAGCCATGATAACAATAATATCCTATTTTAACAGAAATAACAGGCACGCCTACCACAGGTCTATGTTTATCTTTAGCACAAGGTTTAGCAATTCTGGCATTTTCACCGCAGAACTGAATAACATGCCCATCAATATTATCAGACAAGAGATCTTTAACAATAGCAATATTAGGTTCTACTTTAACTTTCTCAGGAGGTATATATGTTTTAATATTGATTTTACGAACCACAGTTGAAGCTTTAGCATGATCCTTTATCCTAACAGGGAAAGGTGGTTTCTCAACATAAGAAGTAGGAACAATAGGATCATTATAAGTGATAGTCTTTTCTTCAACTTTAATAGGTGCAACTACCTTTACTTCTATGGAGGATGATATTTAAACCACTTCTCCTTAGGAAGATCAACATAAGTAGCAAAGGATTCACAGAAAGAAGCTACTATCTCGGAGTCAAGTCCATATTTAGTGCTAAATTTATGGAAAATATCGGTATCCATAAAAGATTTAACACAATCAAAACTAGGTGTCATACCTGACTCCTTACCATTGTCGAGGTCCCAATCTTCAGAGTTGCGTTTAATTCTATCCAATAAATCTCATTTGAATTCAATAGTCTTTATCATAAAAGAGCCATCACAAGAAGTATCGAGCATGGTGCGATTATTTTCAGAAAGCCGAGCATAAATTTTTTGAATAATCATTAATCTTGAGAGCTCATGATTGGGGCATGAATATAACATTGATTTAAGCCTCCCCTAAGCTTGAGCGATGCTTTCTCCTTCGCGAGGCCAAAAATTATATATATATATATATATATATATATATAATTGCGATCACGATGAACAAGATGCATAGGGTAATACTTTTGATGAAATTCCAATTTCAATCTTCTATAGTTCCATGATCTAGTATCATCACATAGCCTATACCATATCAATGCGTCTCCCTTCAAAGATAAAGGGAAGACCTTCTTCTTAGCAACATCATCGGGTATACCTGCAAGCATAAATAATCCACAAACTTCATCCACATATATTAGGTGTTCATCAGGATGCTTTGTTCCATCTCCTGTAAAAGGATTAGCTAGCAGTTTTCCTATCATACCCGAAGGATACTCATAAGGAATTTCATTTTCAATAGGTTCAGTAGGTTGAGGAGCAACTCTTTGCTCTGCTGGTCGGGGTGAAGATACCCCGAACAAGCCCCTCAGAGGATTACTTTCCATAGTAACAAGTGGCAGTAAATTTCAGCACACTATATAAATTTTTCCTTACCAAATTCCACCTACCAAAGGCGCTTCACTCCCTGGCAACGGCGCCAGAAAAGAGTCTTGATGACCCACAAGTATAGTGGATCTATCGTAGTCCTTTCGACAAGTAAGAGTGTCGAACCCAACGAGGAGCAGAAGGAAATAATAAGCGGTTTTCAGCAAGGTATTCTCTGCAAGTACTGAAATAAGTGGTAACAGATAGTTTTGTGATAAGATAATTTGTAACAAGCAACAAATAACAAAACTAAATAAAGTGCAGCAAGGTGGCCCAATCCTTTTTGTAGCAAAGGACAAGCCTGGGCAAACTCCTATATAAGGAAAAGCGCTCCCGAGGACACATGGGAATATCGTCAAGCTAGTTTTCATCACGTTCATATGATTCGCGTTCGGTACTTTGATAATTTGACATGTGGGTGGACCGGTGCTTGGGTGTTTTTCTTACTTGAACAAGCATCCCACTTATGATTAACCTCTATTGGAAGCATCCGCAACTAAAACAAAAGTATTAAGGTAAACCTAACCATAGCATGAAACATGTGGATCCAAATCAGCCCCTTACGAAGCAACGCATAAACTAGGGTTTAAGCTTCTGTCACTCTAGCAACCCATCATCTACTTATTACTTCCCAATGCCTTCCTCTAGGCCCAAATAATGGTGAAGTGTTATGTAGTCGACGTTCACATAACACCACTAGAGGCTAGACAACATCCATCTCATCAAAATATCGAACGAATACCAAATTCACATGACTACTAATAGCAAGACACTCCCTTGTCCTTAGGAACAAACGTAACTACTCACAAAGCATATTCATGTTCATAATCAGAGGGGTAATAATATGCATAAAGGATCTGAACATATGATCTTCCACCAATTAAACCAACTAGCATCAACTACAAGGAGTAATTAAGACTACTAGCAACCTACTAGCACCAATCCCGGACTTGGAGACAAGAATTGGATACAAGAGATGAACTAGGGTTTTGAGATGAGATGGTGCTGATGAAGATGTTGATGGAGATTGCCCTCTCCCGATGAGAGGAGCGTTGGTGATGACGATGGCGATGATTTCCCCCTTCGGGAGGGAAGTTTCCCCAGCAGAACAGCTCTGCCGGAGCTCTAGATTGGATCCGCCAAGGTTCCGCCTCGTGGCAGCGGTGTTTCATCCTGAAAGGTTGCTTCTTATTTTTTTCTCGATGAAAGACTTCATATAGGAGAAGATGGTCATCGGAGAGCCACCAGGGGGCCCACGAGGTAGGGCACGTGCCCTGGGGGGGCCCCACCCTCGTGGAAAGGGTGTGGGCCCCCGGGTCTTCATATTTGGCGAGGATTTATTATTATTTATTATAAGGTATTCCATGGAGTTTCAAGACTTTTGGAGTTGTGCCGGATAGGTCTCTAATATTTTCTCCTTTTCTAGCCCAGAATTCCAGCTGCCGGCATTCTCCCTCCTTATGTAAACCTTGTAAAATAAGAGAGAATAGCCATAAGTATTGTGACATAATGTGAAATATCAGCCCACAATGCAATAAATATCGATATAAAAGCATGGTGCAAAATGGACGTATCACTTCTCTTCTTCATAATTGTGCAAACGGAAAATCTTGTCAACCTTCAATGCCCATGAAAGGTACTTTTTGGGGTCGTTGCTTCTGTTGAACTTGGGCATGGTGAACTTGAGTTTATCATAGCGTTTCTCTTCATTGTGTTGGGGTCGGGGATGATGACGCCCATGTTGTTGATGATTGTTCAACTCGTGGTGTTCTTGGCGCGGAGGGTTGTCATCCTCATGTTGCTCTTGTCGTGGAGGATCTCCATTGTATTGATGATCTTGATTGACTTGTTGTTCTTGGTGATCTTGTCAAGCTCGAGGAGGAACTTGGCGATGCACGCGAACTTGGAATCTTCGTTCTTGAATTTCTTTGCGAAGTGCTTCTTCTTGTTCTCGAGCTTGTCGGCCTCGGTTGGCTATGGCTCTACTTGAATCTTGGAGGGCTTGTTGCGTCGCAAGTGCTTGAGCTTCACGGAGTTGTTCTTCTTGGCGTTGTGCCTCGGCGTCTTGTGCAACTTGGTGTACACGCGCTCGCTCTTCCTCTTCATGTTGGCGTTGTCGTTTCCGTTCTCGTGCTAGCGCAAAGGCCTCTTGGGTTTGACGTTGTCGGTGCTCTTGAGAGTCGGTGTCGCATTGGGAATTGAGGTTTGCTTGACGATCGTTGCGCGCGGCTCGGTGAAGATCGTTCGATGTCGGTCTACTTGAGCCGGAGAGTGTGAAGTCGGATTGGCGACTTGAACGGCTCCTTCTTGAAGTGAAAGAAGAGCGGTTGAGCAACAAAGCACGAATCTCGTACATTCTTGCGTCATTCTCTTGCTTGTGATCGTCGAACTTGTGGTCGAAGTAGTCCCTTGTACGTTGCTCAGAAAGTTGCAAGTCGGCGACAAGGTTGTCGATGCGTTCACTCATAGCTTGTTGCTCCTGATGCAAAGCACGTTGTGCACCAAAGAGGTGACTCTTGGTGACGATAGGAGTTCATGTCGTCGTCTTGCTCCATGAAGAGTTGGTTTGTAGAGGTACTAGGCCTATCCATCATTCCAAGACAAATGTGAGTGGTAGAAAGAGAAGAACGAATACCAAATGTACCTTGACCGAAGTTGAAAGTGGATCGACGATCACTCCAATGTAGGACAAGGAAATATCACAATTGGTACTAGCTCTTGTCGGTTTCTCGCACCTACACAAGTAAAAGCTTATGGTGGATCTTCGTTAGGATGGTGGCACAAAATTTGATGCAATTGTAAGTGAGTTTCAATAATGTTGGAAAAGATTTGCAAGATGCAATGTAACAAGTAGACCAAGCATATAAGGTACACGGAAACACACACGCAAAAAGATAAGTGGGGTTGGGCAACCAGGGATGAGCCAAAATGTGGAATCCACAAAAATGCTCTTGTTGCACAACACTAGAGAGACGCCAGCACGATTGCACAATAGGCGAATACAAGAACTTGTGCACAACCTACTTAGCAAAAATGCAACGACTTCTATCCCAAGTATGCTTTATGCAAGGTGTTTCTATGATATGATCCAAGATGATCGAATATGACAATCTTAATGTTGTTTGATGCTATGGTTCTTGCTTAGAAGCTCTTTGCTTATCTTTCCTCTTTGCTTAAAAGCTTGTTTGGCTCTTTGATGTTTGAGCTTTTTTCTCATGCATTGCTTGACGAACCAAGGTAGAAATTGTGTAAGCGATGGCAACTTTGTGACACAAGAGATGATACCACTATATGCAACAATGATGTATGTATGCTATGGGAAGTATGATCACTAATGTGCACAAGTCTCGTTGCCGGCAATACTCAATGGCTAGTCTCAATGGGTAAGCAACGCAAAGGAGTAAGGCTATGATGGCTATCTGTAGTGACCCGACCTCAAACGGTCCAATCTCTGTGCTCAGGTGTCATCCCCGGATCAGTAACGCTGACACCACACAGTACTTGAAGGATTTATAACAGAGTAGCAATCACACACATATTACATCGAGTCTCAAAAGAGAGCTTATTACAATAAATATGGCTTAAGGCCATCTAATAACGATAACAGCGGAAGGCTTGGAAGATAAGTGAGTCCATCAACTCCAATGGCATCACTGAGTATAGAACCACGACCTAAAAGGCACCTTACTCATCGTCTGAAAAGTCTGCAACATGGACGTTGCAGCCCGAAACGGGTCAGCACATGGAATATGCTGGCAATGTAACACATAGAGAGCAATGAAAGAATAAGGCTATACCATATGCATATTTGGCTGATGGAAAGCTCTATGGTTACAGTTCTGCGTAAAGACAATTTTTCCCTACCGCAAAGGAATAAATTTTATTTAACTATCATGGTAGTTGTTAAACATTGAGAATGGTTGACAGCATTCTCAATCCCAATTAAGCATCATCATTAAACAAAACCCAACAATATTAATTAGAGTAACATGATGAGATTCACATGATAATCCAAGTACTAGATACTCAAGATGTCCATAACCGGGGACTCGGCTAATCATGATTAGTTTATACACTCTACAGAGGTTTGCGCACTTTTCCCCACAAGACTCGATCTCCTCCGTTGGGATTCTCGCACTACATGGTGTTTGAGAAACGGATGACCGAGACATAGTCTTTCAGAAGTGCTAGCACCTTACGATCGGGTAGACCGTTACACCTACTTTCCCCTACATCTGCTAGTCTACCACTGTAAGAGTTCGCACGACTTACTCAACTATGCTAGAGCCCATGGTAGCTTGTGGCTGCACACAGAAGTTTCTAGCATGAATAATCTCATGATCCCTTTGAGCCTGGGTGGCGATCCAAAAGAAAAATAGGCAATCACTGGAATACCCAGGTGCCTCAATCCACCCATATGTGTATTTAAGTTGCCACATTAGATAAACCATTAATTTAACAATCTCACATCTGTCATGGATTTCACTCACCCAGTCCACGTCTACTAGCATAGCATGGCAATAAGCAAATGTAGAAGTAACTCCCAAAGGTTTGATAATAAAACAAGTGATAGGTACTACCTCATCTACTTCCCAAACCCACAATTTAATTAGATCCTAATCATGCAATGTGTGAGGATTGATCTAATGCAATAAAACTGGGTAGTAGGAGGTATGATCAAAGTGTTACTTGCCTTGCTAATGATCCGGGAAACCTAGCGATTCGAAGTAGCAAGATGCGCACTCCGGGTATTCTATCACAAACAAACAAACATACAATAAGTACTCAACTAATGCACAGGTAAAACTCAAATAAGAGATCTAACCAGAAAGTTCAACTTAAGAACTCCGGTTTGCAAAAAGAATCAAATCGAATGAAGCAATGAAAGACAAACGGCAAAAGAAGCAGGCTTCGTTTACTATTCTGGATCTAGGTCAAGTTTTACAAAAGCAAAAACTTGTTTGAGTTGGTTAAACGGAAAGATGGTTTCGAGATGAAACTCCAAGCGCTTGAATCGCCTGATTCCGATAAACGAGCGAAAAGTTATACTAGAACAAAAATCAGATCAGGAATCGCGATCAGAAAAATCGCGGATTTAATCCGAGAAAAAGAAAACGACAAACAGATTAACGAACGAACGTTCGTTATCTGTAACTAAACGATGAACGCGTTTGTTAAAACGAACGAACGAGTGAACGCTCGCTAAATAACTAAACCGAAAAACGGATCTAACGAAAAAACGGATCTAGGGTGTTTTTCGAAAAAACCTGATCGGTTTTCTTCGCGAAAACCAAGGCAACGGTGGCTACCTCGGCGGCTCCGGCGAACGACGGCGGGGCGGCGGCTCTGGCGATCGACAGCGGCAACGGCGGGTGGCGATGGCGGCTGGGCGGGGCGGCGGTGGCGGGGGCAGGGTGGCGCTAGGGTTAGGGTTTGGGGTGGGGCGCGGTTTGGGCTGCCTCGGCCCGGGGCGCTGCTATAAAAAGCCCCGGCCAGGCGGAGTCCTGGCCGGTCACGGCCTAAGATCGGTTTGGATTTTTTTTAAATAATTACGCTCGGAAAAAAAACAAAAGAAATACTAAACGGACTCCAAAAATCCTGAAATAAATTTTCCCCGGCTTCTAAAATCAAGCCGCACAGGATGAACATTTATTTGGGGCCAAAATGCAATTTTGAAAAACACGCATTTTTCCTAAATTCAAATAAAATAGCAAATAAATCTTATTTGATTTTTTTGTTGAATCCTCAATATTTCTTTATTTTGGGAAAGTCATTTTATTCCCTCTCTCATATTTTGATAGTAGAAATAATTGAAGATAAAATAAATAAAATCAAATGATCCTATTTTCAAAAATTTGAGATAACTCAAATATGAAAATAACGAAATCCCTAACTCTCTCTGAGGGTCCTTGAGTTGCGTGAAATTTCTAGGATCAACCAAAATGCAATAAAATATGATATGCAATGATGATCTATTGTATAACATTCCAAATTGAAAATTTGGGATGTTACAAACCTACCCCCCTTAAGATGAATCTCGCCCTCGAGATTCGGGTTGGCTAGACAATAGGTGAGGGTGGTCCTTCAGCAGATCTTCCTCTCGCTCCTAGGTGGCTTCATCCTCCATGTGGTGGCTCCACTAAACTTTGCAAAACTTAATAACCTTACTGCGGGTGACTCGGTTGGCATACTCAAGTATCTTGATTGGTTTCTCCTCATAGGTCAAATCACTATCCAACTGAATCGCTTCCAGCGGCACTGTGTCTCTCAGTGGTATATCAGCCATCTCTGTGTGGCACTTCTTTAACTGGGAAACGTGGAACACGTCGTGAACTCCTGACAATCCTTCGGGCAATTCCAACTTGTAGGCTACTTCTCCCATACGCTCCAAAACTTTGTATGGTCCTACAAAACGTGGTGCTAACTTTCCCTTGACTCCAAAGTGCTTAAATCCTCGAAGTGGAGATACTCAAAGATAAAATCGGTCTCCGACTTCGTAAAGTGTCTCCTTGCGTTTAGAATCTGCGTAGCTCTTCTGCCTAGACTAGGCTACCTTGAGCCTATCGCGGATCAACTTACTTTCTGTTCAGACTCCTTAATCAGATCCGGTCCAAACAATTGTCGGTCTCCAACTTCATCCCATGACAACAGGGTTCTGCATCTCCTTCCGTACAAGGCTTCGAGAGGGGCCATCTTCAATCTGGATTGGTAACTGTTGTTATAAGAGAACTTTGCATATGGCAAATTCTCGTCCCAACTAGATCCATAATCTAGCGCGCAAGCTCTCAGCATATCCTCCAAAATCTGATTGACTCTCTCGGTCTGTCCATCTGTCTGTGGATGAAAAGCTGTACTGAACTCTAGCCTGGTACCCAAGGTTTCGTGCAACTGATTCCAGAACTTTGAGGTAAACTGGGTTCCTCTATCTGATACAATGCTCCTTGGAACTCCATGCAAACATACGATCCTGGTCATGTATATCTATGCCAACTTGGCACTGGTATAGGTAGTCTTCACAGGGATGAAATGAGCTACCTTTATCAAACGATCGACTAGAACCCATATCGAGTCATAGCCTGAACGTGTTCTCAGCAATCCTGTGATAAAATCCATGCCTAACTTATCCCACTTCCATTCGGGTATCGGCAATGGTTGTAGCAATCCCGCTGGCTTCTGATGCTCTGCCTTTACTCTCTGACATACATCACAAACTGCTATATACTCCGCAATATCCTTCTTCATTCCGGTCCACCAGAAAATATCCTTCAAATCCAAATACATCTTGGTATTTCCAGGGTGAATCGAATATGGTGAATCATGGGCCTCTTGGAGAATCAACTTCCTGATCTCCGGGTCGTTGGGCACATAAACACGATCTTCAAACCATAAGGTATCATGCTCATCCTCACGAAATCCTTTAGCTTTCCCTTTGCTCATTTTCTCCTTAATAAAAGCAATCTCCTTGTCATTCTTCTGGGCTTCTCCGATCTTATCCATCAAAGTAGACTGAATCTCCAATGCTGCTACATAGCCTCTTGGGACTATCTCCAAACATAGCTCACGAAGATGCTTGGCTAATTCCCTTGGTAAATCTCCCGTTATTAGGGTGTTGACATGGCTCTTACGGCTCAGCGCATCGGCTACTACGTTAGCCTTTCTAGGGTGATAATGCAATCTCATATCATAATCCTTGATGAGCTCCAACCATCTCCTTTGTCTGAGGTTTAACTCCTTCTGCGTGAAAATATACTTAAAACTCTTGTGATCTGTGTACACCTCACAATGATTTCCAATGAGAAAGTGTCTCCAAGTCTTCAATGCATGCACTACGGCTGCTAACTCCAAATCATGCGTAGCATAGTTCAACTCAGTAGGCTTAAGCTGTCGTGAGGCATAGGAAACAACTCTTCCTTCCTGCATAAGCACTGCTCCAAGTCCTCAACATGAAGCGTCGCAATACACTCATAATCCTTGGTCTGATCTGGCAAAATCAGTACTGGTGATGTAACCAAACGTTTCTTCAACTCCTGGAAACTGGCCTCACACTCCTCGGTCCATATGAACTTGGTATCTTTCTTCAACAACTCCGTCATAGGCTTCGTAAACTTCGAGGATTTTCAATAAATCTCCGGTAGTATCCTATAATTCCAAGAAAACTCCGGATCTCTCCAACTGTTATTGGGGCTTCCCAATTTGTCACAGTGTCAACCTTGGTGGGATCTACTACTATACCTTCTCCGGATATAACGTGTCCGAGAAATCCAACTTCCTTCAACCAAAACTCACATTTGCTAAACTTGGCATATAACTGATGTTCTCTAAGCTTACCAAGTACCAAACGCAAATGCTCCTTATGCTCCTCTTCATTCTTCTAGTAAACCAGAATATCATCAATGAACACTACGACGAACTTATCCAAAAAATCCATAAACACCTTGTTCATCATGTTCATAAAATATGCAGGGGCATTAGTCAGTCCAAACGACATGACCGTATACTCGTACAACCCATACCTGGTGGTAAAAGCCGTCTTAGGTATATCTTGTTCTCGAATCTTCAACTGATGGTATCCTGATCGCAGATCGATCTTGGAAAATACCTTAGGTCCTTGCAATCGATCAAACAGATCATTGATCATCGGTAGTGGGTACTTGTTCTTGATGGTTACTTCATTCAATCCCTGATAATCAACAACCATCCTTAACGATCCATCCTTCTTCTCCACTAGAAGTACTGGCAATCCCCAAGGCGAAGAACTTGGGCGAATATACCCTTTATCTAGTAACTCCTTAATCTGCTTCTTAATCTCCACCAAATCCTTTGCGGGCATCCTATATGGTCTCTTAGATATTGGCCCTATGCCTGGCAAAAGCTCAATCAAAAACTCAATATCTCTATCCGGTGGCATGCATGGCAACTCTTCTAGAAATACATCAGGGAAATCCTTCACTACTGGTACCTCCTCCTGCACAACTCCTGTTAAGCAATTTACTTGAGTCCTTTTTGGCACATGCTGGGATACATACTTGATCCTTCTCCCTTCTAGGGTGGTAAGCAAAATTGATTTATTGGCACAATCGATGTTTCCTCCATACATCGACAGCCAATCCATACCCAGAATTACATCCAAACCTTGTGATTCCAAAATGATCAAATCCGAGGGAAACACATGCCTACCTATACTCAATGGCACTTGAAAACATCCCTTACTAGCCATATACTCCGCTCCTGGCGAGTTTACTAACATAGGTGTTCTAAGAACTTTGGTGGGCATGTTATACTTATCCACAAATCCCCTTGATATGTATGAATGCGATGCACCGGTATCGAAAAGAACGAGTGCAGTAAATGACTTAACCAAAAACTTACCGATTCTGCATCCGGCTGCTCTTCAACCTCCTCCACTTTAACGTGGTTCACCTGTCCCCTATTGAAAGGGTTCGACTTCTTCCCAGAGCTTCCATTGTCATTTCCATTCCGGGATTCAGGACATTCATTGGCATAATGTCCGGTCTTCTGGCACTTAAAGCAAGTGACTTGGCTCAGGTCTCTCTTGGCTGGGGTTGATGGGTTGGAATGGTTCTGGCCGTTGCTTCCTCCATTCCGATTACCATTCTTGGTGCCATTGTGATTGTGCAAGCTACCTCCTCCATGGGTATGTTGAAAATGCCCTCCCAGTCTAGGGGTAAAACGTGGCTTCTGCTGAGCTCCTGAATTGTACTTCCCTTGTCCATACTTCCTTTTGCGATTCTCAATCTGCTGCTGCTTCCCTTCAATCATAAGAGCAATATCTACCAACTCCTGGTAGTTCTTGAAGGTTCCTACCATCAACTGCATGCTCAACTCATCATTCAGTCCTTCCAGAAACTTCTCCTGCTTAGCTGCATCCGTAGCAACGTCATCTGGGGCATAACATGCTAACTTACTAAAGTCCTCCACATACTGGCCAATCGTCCATCCTCCTTGGCGCAAGTTGCGAAACTCTCGCTTCTTCATGGTCATAGCTCCTGCTGAAACATGGGCAGTACGGAAAGCCTATTGAAATTGGTCCCATGTGACAGTGTCGATAGGGAAAGTGGTTGTGAAATTCTCCCACCAAGATGTTGTGGGTCCTTCAAGCTGATGTGCGGCACACTTCACCTTTTCTGCATCTGTGCATCCTGCTGTGGTCAACTCCCTTGCAGTCTTGCGGAGCCAATCATCTGCTACTATTGGCTCGGTGCTACTGGAAAACACCGGCGGATTCAGCCTAAGAAAACAGGCTAAGTGGTCAACAGGTGGTGGTGATGGTGGGTTGTTGTTGTTGTTTCCCCGATTTTGATTCTGGACTAGCAACTGCATCAATGTGTTCTACTGCTGGATCAACTGGGTGAGCTTCGGTGGGAAAGTAAATCCGGGGTCACGTCTCAGAGGCATCTGAGGGTTTAGAAAAGATGAGATTTAAGAATAGAGAGGGGACTAGAGAGAAAACACTACCCATATGCACATGAAGCAAAAGCAAACAATTCACTTCATTCAATCAAACAAGGGCATACAATCGGTCTAACTATCGTAAAAGTGCTCGGACTACTATATTTACATGGTGGACTACTACTACTGTTGGGGTGGTCTACTAGAAATATTCTTCGGTTGCAGACTCCATGATATCCGCTCTTGCTTCATCAACATAGTGATCATCGCTATCGTCTGGATCCGAGTCGGTGTCGTCGATGATGATGTAGTCTTCCGGGCGAATCTCCTTGGGTTCTTCGTCTTCTTCTACTGGTGTAGGGCCTCCATGAATATTCCAGTCTTCTTGATCAGATCGTCATTCTTCTCCACTAATACTTCGATTTCCTCTTCATAATCCTCATGTGTAGCCTTGAGTTCTTCCTCCAGTTCCTTGATTCTTGTCTTTGCCTTCTTCAAGTCTATCATGTCGGCGCACATCTGGTTCTCCTGACGTCGAATGTCCTGGTTTAACTCCTAGATAAAAGCTGCAATTGATCTATCCTTCTTGGTGCTGATCATCTCCCAGTGCTCATCTCGGTGTCCACAAATCTGGTAGATAGTATCCTTGAGATCATTGCGATAAACTTCTCCAATGCGTCCCATGGCGATGTGAGCTGCCATGCTCTTTCCTAGACTCCAGGTTGGTGCATCAGAGGAAAACTCTATGGGATTAGTGACTGGCATGAACGTCCTTCCTAGAACTTGAATTTGAATCACCCAACGCTCTTCTTCAGGTAAAGTGGCATTGTAGGTTCCGGTGAAGCTTGGTACTCCTATGTTCAGATATCTAGTGACTTCCTTCAAGTGACGTCCAAAGGGTGTATCTTCATCCGGTTGTGTGAACTTGTTCCTTGCATCCGCCATCCTAAAAGAGTAGAAAAGATGAGGAGTTATAATGAGAAGAGTGAGTAGTGATCTAGGGCTTTAGCTTAGTGGTCGTGTCCTACAGTCAGCGTGTGCTCTGATACCATCTTGTAGCGACTAGACCTCAAACGGTCCAATCTCTGTGCTCAGGTGTCATCCCTGGATCAGTAATGCTGACACCACACAGTACTTAAAGGATTTATAACAGAGTAGCAATCACACACTTATTACATCGAGTCTCAAAAGAGAGCTTATTACAATAAATATGGATTAAGGCCATCTAACAACGATAACAGCGGAAGGCTTGGAAGATAAGTGAGTCCATCAACTCCAACGGCATCACTAAGTATAGAACCACGACCTAAAAGGCACCTTACTCGTCGTCTGAAAAGTCTGCAACATGAACGTTGCAGCCCGAAACGGGTCAGCACATGGAATATGCTGGCAATGTAACACACAGAGAGCAATGAAAGAATAAGGCTATACTATATGCATATTTGGCTGGTGGAAAGCTCTATGGTTACAGTTTTGCGTAAAGCCAATTTTTCCCTACTACAAAGGAATAAATTTTATTTAACTATCATGGTAGTTGTTAAACATTAAGAATGGTTGACAGCATTCTCAATCCCAATTAAGCATCATCATTAAACGAAACCCAACAATATTAATTAGAGTAACATGATGAGATTCACATGATAATCCAAGTACTAGATACTGAAGATGTCCATAACCGGGGACTCGGCTAATCATGATTAGTTTATACACTCTGCAGAGGTTTGCGCACTTTTCCCCACAAGACTCGATCTCCTCCGTTGGGATTCTCGCACTACATGGTGTTTGAGGAACGGATGACCGAGACATAGTCTTTCAGAAGTGCTAGCACCTTACGATCGGGTAGACCGTTACACCTACATTCCCATACATCTGCTAGTCTACCACTTTAAGAGTTCACACGACTTACTCAAATATGCTAGAGCCCATGGTAGCTTGTGGCTGCACACGGAAGTTTCTAGCATGAATAATCTCATGATCCCTTTGAGCCTGGGTGGCGGTCCAAAAGAAAAACATGCAATCACTGGAATACCCAGGTGCCTCAATCCACCCATATGTGTATTTAAGTTACCACCTTAGATAAACCGTTAATTTAACAATCTCACATCTGTCATGGATTTCACTCACCCAGTCCACGTCTACTAGCATAGCATGGCAATAAGCAAACGTAGAAGTAACTCCCAAAGGTTTGATAATAAAAAAAGTGATAGGTACTACATCATCTACTTCCCAAACCCACAATTTAATTAGATCCTAATCATGCAATGTGTGAGGATTGATCTAATGCAATAAAACTGGGTAGTAGGAGGTATGATCAAAGTGTTACTTGCCTAGCTGATGATCCGGGAAACCTAGTGATTTGAAGTAGCAAGCGGCGCACTCCGGGTATTCTATCACAAACAAACAAACATACAATAAGTACTCAACTAATGCACAGGTAAAACTCAAATAAGAGATCTAACCAGAAAGTTCAACTTAAGAACTCCGGTTTGCAAAAAGAATCAAATCGAATGAAGCAACGAAAGACAAACGGCAAAAGAAACAGGCTTCGTTTACTATTCTGGATCTAGGTCAAGTTTTACAGAGCAAAAACTTGTTAGAGTTGGTTAAACGGAAAGAGGGTTTCGAGACGAAACTCCAGGCGCTTGAATGGCCTAATTCGGATAAACGAGCGAAAACTTATACTAGAACGAAAATCGGATCAGGAACCGCGATCAGAAAAATGGTGGATTTAATCCGAGAAAAAGAAAACGACGAACAGATTAACGAATGAACGTTCGTTATCTGTAACTAAACAATGAACGCGTTCGTTAAAACGAAAGAACGAGCGAACGCTCGCTAATTAACTAAACCAAAAAAACCGATCTAACGAAAAAAACGGATCTAGGTTTTTTTTTTCAAAAAACCCGATCAGTTTTCTTTGCGAAAACCGAGGCAACAGCGGCTACCTCGGCGGCTCCGGCGAACGACGGCGGCGCGGCGGTTCCAGCGATCGACGGCGGCGGCGGCGTCGGGGCGGGGCGGCGCTAGGGTTTGGGGCGTGGCGTGGTTTAGGCTGCCTCGGCCCAGGGCGCTGCTATAAAAAGCCCCGCCGGGCGGAGTCCTGGCCGGTCACGGCCCAAGGTCAGTTCGGATTTTTTTTAAATAATTACGATCAGAAAAAAAGACAAAAGAAATACTAAACGGACTGCAAAAGTCCCGAAATAAATTGTCCCCGGCTTCTAAAATCAAGCCGCACAGGATGAACATTTATTTGGGGCCTAAATGCAATTTTGAAAAACACGCATTTTTCCTAAATTCGAATAAAATAGCAAATAAATCCAAATAAAATCTTATTTGATTTTTTTATTGAATCCTCAATATTTCTTTTTTTGGGAAAGTTATTTTATTCCCTCTCTCATATTTTGATAGTACAAATAATTGAAGATAAAATAAATAAAATCAAATGATCCTATTTTCAAAAATTTGAGAAAACTCAAATATGAAAATAACGAAATCCCCAACTCTCTCCGAGGGTCCTTGAGTTGCGTGAAATTTCTAGGATCTACCAAAATGCAATAAAATATGATATGCAATGATGATCTATTGTATAACATTCCAAATTGAAAATTTGGGATGTTACACTATCAATGTAATGGCAAGAGTGATAAGTCCAATACCATGATGGGGCTACCGGTCTTGCTTCCGGTATGGTGTAAAAATGGTGGCATGAATACCAAGGTGTATTCGAGGTGGTCGTTGTTGATTACGATGTAGGACGTGTCCGTGGCGAAGATGAGTGGCGGTGATGTCAATGTCGAACCATACCTAGATAGCCGAAACACAAAAGGATACGGTACCGCAACTCAAATTCTCAAACCTAGAAGTAGCAAATGTGTCGGAGAGCGAAACGGTCCAAAATGGTTGGGCTATGCGGAAGTGGTGGAGGTATGCGGAAGTATATGTGGTATATGGTGGGCACCGGAGCAAAATTTGGTGAAAAATGGACGAAAAACGGGGCGGTGGATGGAGATGTTGTTGCCAGGGGTCGGATGTCCGGGTGGAAGGCCTGATGTCCGGGCTTGTCGGGCCGGATGTCTGGGCTCTAGATCCGGGGACGAACGGGATGAACACCGCTAGGGGAGGTCAAATCCGGGCGATATTCGGAGGAATTTGTAGATGGAAATTGGGGGGGGGGGTGGATGGGAAGCTAGATCCACTCGATACAAAGCAAATCCACGGATCCAAACCAACAAAATCTCAACACACCAAAAAATCAAAAAAATTGGGGGGCTATTTTTGTGGGGCAATTTTCGAATTAGGACGAAAAACAACAAAACAAGGCCAGAAACACAACGGGGAGGCTCCGAAATCATGATCAACCTGGCTCTTGATACCAAGATGATGTAGGGTGGAACCCTATGGGCCGATCTTTCACAAAAGGAGCAGATCCCGCGATGAACACGAAGAACACGAGGAGGGAAACGAGGGAAAACACAAGGGGGAACACAAGAGGAACACTCAACTAACAAGAACAAGTCACGCAAGTGCTAGATCCTCAAATACATAAGAGAAGATACACGATCCACGGACAACTAAGGACAATACATGGTAACCGGTCTTCTCCGTGAGGAGGTCTT
Organism: Triticum urartu; assembly: GCF_056163025.1. NCBI lineage: Eukaryota > Viridiplantae > Streptophyta > Magnoliopsida > Poales > Poaceae > Triticum > Triticum urartu. The sequence continues at coordinate 395,108,027 of NC_141875.1, forward strand.
GATGTTCTTCCCTAAAGAGGGGTCTTGAATCCGCTTGGGGGATCTTCTCCATAGGAGGCTCGAATCTCCGAGAAGGTAACCAAGTGGATGAGCAAAGCTCTCACATGAAATATGAGCTAATCCTTTGCTAACCCTAGAAAGTTGGGAGAGGTGGAGTATTTATAGTCTAGGGGGAGAAGGGATACATGGGCCTCGTCCCTTCACTATGCGCAAATTGGGGAGGCCGTATGTCCGGGCTTTCACGCGATGTCGGATGTCCGGGCTGGGGAGGCCGGATGTTCGGGCTAGAGTGGTGGCATTTGTTGCTCTCGGGTTTGGAGGGGCCGGATTTCCGGGCTGGTGGCCGGATGTCCGGGGGCTCGGGAGAGTCCGGATGTCTGGGCTGTCGAGGCTGGATGTCCGAGGCCTGTAGCTTCTGGCGGCTGTGCTGCTGTAGTGGATGACGCTCCAGGGGCCGGATGTCCGGGTTCTTGGCCGGATGTCCGGGGCCTGCGAGATGTTCTTGGCTCCTTCCGTTGGTTCTCCTCATCCGTGAACTTGGGGACTTGTACATCTTCATGCGCATCTTCGGGAGGGTCCTCCTGGTACCTGATCATGCACAACATCTCGGACTTAGGTAGTAGCCATGTCTCATGTATAGAAAGTGGAAGTTCAGAGAGGAGTGAGTTCACCTTATCTTCGATAGCCTTGGCTCGGGCTCTTGTCATTGGTCCAAGTGGTGTCATTGGATGTGTAGGTGCATCCATGGGGATGATCATGGGATGCTCCGCATCACCTTTTCTTTTTGAATAAATCCAAAGGGATTCAAAACATTCCCAACATTTTGTGGCAGTGCACGATAATTCTTTGGAATTGTTTTGGCCAGTGGCATAATTTTGCAAGTCATTATTGGCAAAAAGGAAAAAAAAGCAAAAGCTGCTGAAAAAAGAGAAAAAAAGAAAAGAAAAAGAAAAGGAAAGAAGAGGGGGTGGGAGAGCCCCTGGCCTTCCAATGGGCCTCGGCCCATCCCAGCAGGCCGGCCCACGCCTCCTCCCTGGTCACTCCCCCCTCCCTCCTGTTCCACCGACCCGGTGCACGGCCTAGCGCGCGCAGCCGCACCAGCTCGCCGGCGTTGAGGGGATAAGGCCGCCTCGACGGCTCGGCCTCCTCCCCACCTACCTCCACTCCCATCTCCCACCTCCCAAATCCATGCGCTCCTCCCCCTCTCTATCTCGCTCACCCGCCTCACCCGAGCGCCATCGCCGCCATCCCACCTCACATCACCGCGGTGACCACCTCCCTCGTGCTACTCCGATGTAACCAGCCGCTCCGCCGCGCTCCGCTACATCGATTACGGCCACGAACGCGAGCTGACGAGCCCCACCTCCCGGATCTACGTCTTCTTCTTCCTCCTCAAGTCATCGGCGATCTCCTTCGACTCCGGCCACCCCCTGCGCTTCGCGCCCTCAACGAGCCTCATTGTGCTCCTCGGTGAGCACCGCCCGCTTCCCCTCTGTTTCCGCCTTCGTTCGCTGCCCGTGTTACGCCCCGCAGCCGTAGTCGTAGCTCACCGCCGCCCTGCAGCGTCACCGCCGTGGCCACCGCTGCCATGGCCCCCGTCCGAGCCCTCCATCGTGCTCCTGGTGTTCCCAGGAGCCCGACGAGCCCTTCCTCTCTCCCTCTCATGCCCCCTAGCCCATTCCCGACGTGACCCCGAACGCCGCCGCCGCCCATGCTCGCCGCCGATGATTATTCTGGCCGTCCCCGGGCGAGCCACCACCACCCGACACGGTGTCGTGCGCATGTTTGAACGGTGCCAACCACACGTGAAACGGCCGCCCCGAGCACGTTTCCGACGAGGCCCGAGCGGCTCCGCCGCGTTCTAGCGTCGCTGGCGGTGAGACGCCGGCTGCCGCCGACGTGGCTGGGCGGGCCCCACCCCTGGCTCACTGTCAGTGGGCCTTAGGGGCCTCGTTGACTAGGTTGACCAAGTCAACACGCTGACATGGCAATACAGTGCCACTGACAAGACGGCCCCACCGCTTAAATAACTAATTAAAATTGTTTTATAATTAAAATTAATTAGTTTAGCTAATCAGCCACTAACATGTGGGGCCCAACAGCTAATTAACCTCAGTTTAGTTTAAAGTAAGCTCTGTTAAGTAACAGAGGCTGGCAGGTGGGACCCACTGGTTAGGTTTGACCTGGTCAGACGTCCTGCTGACTGGTGATACCACTGTGACATCATGCTGGCGCAACAAACCTTTTTGTTAATTTATTTAATTCCAGAAAATGTTTAAATCTTTAGAAAATCATAGAAATTAATCCGTAACTCGGATGAAAATGTTTTCTACATGACAGTTGCTCCGAAAAATCCAACGAATACAAATACGCGATCCTCTTATCTGTCACATGCCCCTAGCATGCTGAACATGGAACCGTTCCCCCTCTTCCACCTGTCCGGAATTCATCTAACACCGGGAATTCATCCTCAGATGTTTATTCCCTACGCCTGCAACGTGTAGTACTATGTTAGGTCGACCCTAGTTCTGCATATCATCTTGTCAAGCTTATTGGTACCTTTGTTTGCTCTGTATTTACTGTTTCTTCCCCCTCTTCTCTCTGGTAGACCCCGAGACCGATGCTGCCCCTGTGATCGACTACGTCGACGACACTTCTTCCTTTTCAGCAGAGCTTTCAGGCAAGCAAACCCCCTTGAGCATTCTGATATCGCCCATTTCTTTCCCTCTCATGCTTGCATTAGAACTGCTACTGCTTTCTGTATGATCCGACTCTGATGCATAGCCTGTTTTTGTTACCTGCTTTCATACATTACCTGCTTATTCTAAACTGCTTAGTATAGGTTGGTTAGTGCTCCATTAGTGACCCCCACCTTGTCCTTGTTGCCCCTGCTTCATCATTGAATACCCGATCAACGGGATCGAAGACCAGACCCCGACACTGCACATCACTTTCCCATTTTGTTGCTCGACTCTGTAGAGTTACCATCGAGTGTCGAGGGTGGAACCTCTTACATAACTCCTGATGAGAGCTCTGTAGTGTAGATATTCAGTCGTGGTCATCGAGGGTGATTTCCTCCTTAACCACTTCCGATACGGCTCTGTCGTGCAACCCCTCGAGTGTGAACCTCGAGGGTGGATCTTCTTATGTTCTTCTTGGTGATTACATCGAGTGGAATTCACCGGGGGTGATTCCTCGGGTTTTACCCTTGGTGTTAGACACACAGTTACTATGGTTACTATGACTTTACACTGAACCATGTTACTAATACGGGTCGGCCCTGAGGGGTACCCGCGCGAGCTTAATAATGAGTGATGTGGAGTTGGGTTGACCTGGAAGGTGCCCGTGAGATTCTTACGAGGCGTGGCCGGACATTCTTAGCCCTTGCCGCAAGTACTCGAGACGGGGCGACGGGGTCACATCTTTCATGAGTCTTTGCTTGTTACCGCGTGTTCCTAATCCACTATGATTTGGATATTTGATCCGAGGGGCCTCTGGCCTGATAGCACTAACCATCACGTGGGCATAGTATGGGCGTTCTGCATCGTATACATCAGTCGAAGCTTAATAGACGTCAGCGACTGAGCGGCGTGTGCCGGCTTGGACTGGTAAGCACCTGCCTTTTTGAAGGAGGTAGCTAGGTGTGCTCACCGGCCGCCCACGCAACATGCAGGAGTTCCCGGGGCGATGGCCCAAGACCCCTGGGGGCATAGGTTTAGTCCGACGTGCTGACCTCTCTATCAAGCCTAGGTCGGGTTGTGGCGTATTGTTTGGCCGAGGCCGGGCATGACCTAGGAAAGTGTGTTCGGCCGGAGTTAATTGAGCGTGGTGAGTAAGTTGGTGCACCCCTGTAGGGAAGAAAACATCTATCAATAGCATGTCCTACGGTAACGGACACTTGGAGTTGTATCCCGATCAATACAACTAGAACTGGATACTTGAGATGGGACATGGTTATGAGAAATGGATAGTATGGCTCTGGGATTGCTTTCTCGCAGGGACTTGAGAAAGGATCTCTGGCCGAGGTTGATAACACTAACACTACTTCACATTATGTTGATCTGTACTCTTCTATATGCTGCAAGATGCTTGAAGATGCTAGTATTCGATAGGCTAGGATTTCCCCTTCTTTCAGGCATTCTACAGTTTAGTCCACAGATACAGCCCATTTCCTTTGATACAGATGCATACTTAGTTTAGATCTGATGTAAGTCTTGCGAGTACTTTGCATGAGTACTCACGGTTGCTTTGCTACCTCTTTTTCCCCCATACCTGATTGTTGCGACCAATGACGGATTCCAGGAGCCAGAGGGCACCACTGCAGATTACTACTACCCCGAGGGTGCCTACTACTACGTGACGGCCGCTGATGACTTGGAGTAGTTAGGAGGCTCCCAGGCAGGAGTCCTTGCCTTTTCAATTGTTGTTGTTTTTGTGCTAGCCTTCTTAAGGCGAAGTTGTTTAACTCATGTCTGTACTCCGATAATGTTGCTTCCGCTGACTCTTGTGTTTTTGAGCTTATGTATTCGAGCCCTCGAGGCCCCTGGCTTGTAATATAAAGCTTGTATTATTTTAATTTCTGTCTAGAGTTGTGTTGTGATATCTTCCCATGAGTCCTTGATCTTGATCGTACACATTTGCGTGTATGATTAGTGTATGATAGAATCGAGAGAGTCACACTGCTACAGTTGATGATGCACCTGTGGGTCTCGGATCTCCTGACGCATATTGAGGTAGGCAGTCCAGGTTGCCGGTAACTAGTGATCAACTTCGGCTAGAGGACCCTGCCTGTAGTATGGTTCAATGTCAAACACTGGCTCTTCCTGCTCGCTCTCGATGATCATGTTGTGCAAGATGACACAACAAGTCATGATCTCCCACATTTGATCTTTCGACCAGGTCTGAGCAGGGTACCGAACAATAGCAAATCGAGATTGGAGCACACCAAATGCCCGCTCGACATCCTTCCTGCAAGCCTCCTGAACCATGGCAAAGTGGGACGTCTTGCCTCCTGGCACAGCGTTTGAGATAGTCTTCACAAATGTAGACCATCTCGGATAGATGCCATCAGCTAGGTAGTACCCCTTATTGTAGTGCCGCCCATTGACCTCGAAGTTCACCAGAGGAGAATAACCTTGAACAAGCTTGGGAAAGACAGGGGAGCACTGCATCATGGTGATGTCATTGTGAGTCCCTGGCATACCAAAGAATAAGTGCCAAATCCAGAGGTCTTGTGTGGCCACCGCCTCAAGTACCACACTGCAACTACCTTTGGCGCCTTTGTAATCCCTTCCAAGCAAATGGGCAGTTCTTCCATTTCCAATGCATGCAGTCAATGCTTCCAAGCATCCCAGGAAATCCTCTTGCCGCATTCTGTGCTAGGATATGAGCAGTGTCTTCCACATTGGGTGTTCGCAAGTATTGCATTCCAAACACTTCCACCACTAACCTGCAGAACTTGTAGAAACACTTAATGATCGTGGACTCGGCCATGCGCCCATAGTCGTCGAGTGAATCACTGGGAGCGCTATATGCAATTATCCTCATCGTTGTCGTGCACTTCTGGATTGAGGTGAATCCAAGTTTGCCGGTGCAATCCTTCTTGCACTTGAAGTAACTATTGAACTTCCGAATGGAATTCACAATCTAGAGGAAAAGCTTTTGGCTCATCCGATAACAGCGCCGAAATACTTTGTGGCCGTGCAGTGTAGCGTCGGTGAAGTAGTCAGAGTAGAGCGTGCAGTAGCCTTCGAGAAGATGCCGGTTCTTTGCTTTCATCCATACCCGCGCCGAGCCACCTTGTCGTGACTTTTCATTGCTCGCTAGTAGGCCGGCCGAGGGCGGCGAGGACCATGAGATGTTCCTCTTCCTAAACGTCGGCATCGGCTTCCTCCTCCAGCAGCGCGGCGAGCGCCTCCTCGTCATCCAAGTCCATTGCCAAGGCAGGCAACTCGCCGAACACCTTGCGGGCGCGGTGGCGCGCACCCGCCAGTACACTACCCCTCCGCCACCGGAACACCAGAAGAATCACCCAGACTGTGGTGGAGAGGCTGTCTCGGCGAAACCTATACTCTTTTTCCAACATGGAATGGCCTATGTAGCGGTGATGGGCGGTGGGCGGCGCCGGGATCAGCCGGGTCACGGCCGGGTGGCGGCCGAGCTCGCGGGGGGTGGGAGGCGAATATGGACAATATGCTTGACCTTTAGCCTGACGGTTGATGTCTACTACACAACCTTCTTCTTGTAGACGTTGTTGGGCCTCCAAGTGCAGAGGTTTGTAGGACAGTAGCAAATTTCCCTCAAGTGGATGACCTAAGGTTTGTCAATCCATAGGAGGCGTAGGATGAAGATGGTCTCTCTCAGGCAACCCTGCAACCAAATAACAAAGAGTCTCTTGTGTCCCCAGCACACCCAATACAATGGTAAATTGTATAGGTGCACTAGTTCGGCGAAGAGACGGTGATACAAGTGCAATTTGGATAGTAGATAAAGGTTTTTGTAATCTGAAAATATAAAAACAGCAAGGTAACTAATGATAAAAGTGAGCGTAAACGGTATTGCAATGTGTTGAAACAAGGCCTAGGGTTCATACTTTCACTAGCGCAAGTTCCCTGAACAATAATAACATAATTGGATCACATAACTATCCTTGAACATGCAACAAAGAGTCACTGTAAGTCACTAATAGTGGAGCACAAACGAAGAGATTATGGTAGGGTACGAAACCACCTCAAAGTTATTCTTTCCAATTAATCCGTTGGGCTATTCCTATAAGTGTCACAAACAGCCCTAGAGTTCGTACTAGAATAACACCTTAAGACACAAATCAACCAAAACCCTAATGTCACCTAGATACTCCAATGTCACCTCAAGTATCCGTGGGTATGATTATACGATATGCATCACACAATCTCAGATTCATCTATTCAACCAACACATAGAACCTCAAAGAGTGCCCCAAAGTTTCTACCGGAGAATCACGACAAAAACGTGTGACAACCCCTATGCATAGGTTCATGAGCGGAACCCGCAAGTTGATCACCAAAACATACATCAAGTGAATCACGTGATATCCCATTGTCACCATAGATACGCATGACAAGCCATACATCAAGTGTTCTCAAATCTTTAAAGACTCAATCCGAAAAGATAACTTCAAAGGGAAAACTCAAACCATTACAAGAGAGTAGAGGGGGGGAAGAAACATAAGATCCAACTATAATAGTAAAGCTCGCGATACATCAAGATCGTGCCAAATCAAAAACACGAGAGAGAGAGAAAGAGATCAAACACATTGCTACTGGTACATACCCTCAGCCCCGAGGGAGAACTACTCCCTCCTCGTCATGGGGAGCACCGGTTTGATGAAGATGGCCACCGGAGAAGGATTCCCCCTCCGGCAGGGTGCCGGAACGGGTCTAGATTGGCTTTCGGTGACTACGGAGGCTTCTGGCGGCAAAACTCCCGATCTATTGTGCTCCCCGATCGTTTTAGGGTATATGGAGATATATAGGAGGAAGAGGTACGTCAGGGGAGCCACGAGGGGCCCACGAGGGTGGAGGGCACGCCCCCTGCCTCGTGGATTCCTCATTGCTTCCCTTACATGGACTCCAAGTCTCCCGGGTTGCTTTCCTTTCAAAAATAAGTTCCGTGAAGTTTCAGGTCGATTGGACTCCGTTTGATTTTCCTTTTCTGCGATACTCTAAAACAAGGAAAAAAACAGAAACTGGCACTGGGCTCTGGGTTAATAGGTTAGTCCCAAAAATAATATAAAAGTGTATAAGAAAGCCCATAAACATTCAAAATAGAAGATAATATAGCATGGAGCAATCAAAAATTATAGATACGTTGGAGACGTATCAACGGTGTGGCCATGCGTGCTTTTCCCTTGCGCCGGAGCCCCCGAGCACCCCCTAGTGCACCGGGTTCGGCCTGTGATCGCCTGGCCCAAAAACGGGCCGAGCCAGTGGACTTTGGCGTCCTGTGGGCGCGACTGGGGCGTTTTTCGGCGCCGGCAAGGAAAAAGTCATTTGGGGGCCTGTTGGGGGCGCGGCTGGAGATGCTCTTACTTACACACTGCTTATCTCCATTTTCTTGCATGACATGTGCACCTTGATGCTAGATGTCCCATGTGTTGGAAAAAGGATGAACAAAGCTCACATAAAAAACAAGAGTGGAAGAACATAGATTCCCGACGACCGAGAAGGAGCAAGGAACCTCGCGGTGTAGCATCTGCACTCATAATATTTTATGTTATTCAGCGATATAAAATCAACCAATCATCTCCACAATAGACCAGAAGAGTACGAAGCACGGCAGCCCAAAGTGTAGTTACATCCTACATGGCCAACCCACGCTATCACCATATTTCTTGGCCTTCGTGCGACACCTAGCTCTAGTAATCCACCAGCCCGTATCGCTTCTCGCTCCTTGTCTCTCTCAAAGTGTGGCGGGCTGGCGTTTTTGCTGTATATTGAGGTCAGTTAACTCATCACATGTTTGCGACATGCCAAGAGCATTCTAAAAAAATTACTGTACTCTATTGTTATGCCAAGAAGAGGAAGCGCTTTGACTGATGGACCAATCGAGATAGGCATGTTGTGCCGTGAGTGGGTCCAGTTTCTCGTTTTGAACTTGTTTGGTGTAGTAGTAACACTTGGTTTTGACTATTGATAAGATTTTACATAGGCCTAATGTATTCTTCGAGGTTGCCTTTGACTATTGATAAGTTTTTATATGGGCCTAATGTATTCTTCAAGGTTTCTTTGACTATTGATAAGACTTTATATAATTTGAAAATTATATCATTCGAAGATCCTTTCACATTCCGTTTAAAAAAAATCCTTTCGCGTATGAATTTTATGGTATGTGTCGTGGAATTGTCACGGCGGATGTCCTAGTGGAAGGACTTAGTCGTAGGGCCATCGCAACTAGGAAGCTTAAAGGGGTTAATCGGGACAAAGGACACGAGAGGTTTTATACTAGTTCGTCCCCTTACGATGAAGGTAAAAGCCTACGTCTAGTTGTTTTGGTATTGCTGGGGTTTTGATTACCAAGAGGCTAGTTCGCCGGCTTGGTTATTGATCTCTTGTTTCTTGCCCTAAGCCGCGGCCGGGTCGTCCCCTTATATACACGAGTTGACGCTCGGTGGCCTACAGAGTCCCGGCCGGCTTATAAAACGTGTCCGGCTCGGTGTGTTCTTTTACATGCCTTTCTATACAAGTTTTCCCTTATATACGGTGGTTTACAATATTGGGCCTTAAGCCGCCTCCGGGCATTTAGGCCTTCTATAAGGTTTAATAAACTATCGTCTTGAGTGTTTACTAGGCTTCCTTCGTGACCCGCCATTGGGGTTGACCCGGCCCCTCCTAGGCGGGTCATGACTGATAGTTATATCTCCAACAGTATGCTTTGAGCAACTTGCATGTCCTATACTGCTCTTGTTTGGCTACTCTAACTTAGCTAGAGGTTATACTAACTCATGACTAAGGGGCTATTTGGTTCTAGGCCTAACCGTGCCACACATTGCCATATATACAATGTTGCCACACTTGCCTAAGGTTGGTTCTTCAAAATGAGAGTGTCAAGTTAGCAAGCTTAAGGGAATCTTGCCACACTTTTTGAATGTATGTGATGTGATACCCTAGTGTGGCTTGCCTAAGGTGTGGCTAGAACCAAACACCCACCCAAGTTGGTCAAACTTGCCTAACCTTAGGTGTGGCAACCTTAGGCAAACTTGCCACACATTTTGAAGAACTAGCATTGCCACACTTTGCCACACATTTTTGCCAAGCTTGCCTAAGGTTAGATCATCAAAATGAGAGCCACAAGTTGGCAAGCCTAAGAGAATCTTGCCACACTTTTTGTGTATATGCCATGTGGGACCCAAGTGTGGCTTGCCTAAGGTGTGGTTGGAACCAAACACTTTGAAAGTGCGTTATATCGACTAGAGGGGGTGAATAGGCGATTTTTATGAATTCTTCATTGAGGAATTTCAGGGTGAGGAAATTCCTGAGTGAAGAACTACTTGCAGCGGAATAAGTACTAAGAAGTAAACATAACAGAGCATGAGCATGGTCTTCATGAAGAAATGAAACAAGCACAGAGTAAAGAAAGCGTAAACACAGGATAACACAGGACAAGACAAATAGACTGAAGAAATTGAACTAAGGAAATAGATAAAGTCTTCAGTCAAAGTCTTCAAACAGATATAAACAAGCACTCAACACAGAAATGAGGAAATGGAAGGGTTGAGGAAATGGAACCAGGTAGCTTGGTGAAGACAATGATTTGGTAGATCAGTTCCAACTGTTGTGACAGTTGTACGTCTGGTTAGGGCGGCTAGGTATTTAAACCTGAGGACACACAGTTCCGGACACTCAGTCCTGAACAAGCAGCTCATGACACTCAGTCCTCACCATATTCCCCTTGAGCTAAGGTCACATAGACCTCGCCCAATCACTGTGGTAAGTCTTTAGGTGACTTCCAAACCTTCACAGACTCGGTCACTCGGCGATCCACAATTTCCTCTTGGATGCTCTAGACCATGACGCCTAACCGTCTGGAAGCTGCACAGTCTTCAAAGGTAACAAGCGTCGGATCCACGCGGGATCAATCTCTTCAATGATGCTCAATCACTTTGGGTTTGTAGGTGTTTGGGTTTGGGTTTTCCTCACTTGATGATTTTCACTCAAAGTCCTCGGAGGATGGGATGCTCTCAAATGACAAGTGTCAGTTTCTCTCGGAGCAGCCAACCAGCTAGTGGTTGTAGGGGGCGGCTATTTATAGCCTAGGGAGCAGCCCGACATGATAAGACATAAATGCCCTTCAATGATATGACCGTTAGGTGGGTAGATATTTTGGGAAAGCTGGCGCATAGCACAGCAACGGTCAGAATTTTGAGTATCAAATTCGTCAGGGCTATCATGTTCCTCACTGTGTAGGCAATCCGCACTGGGGAATTCCTAACTCCTCAGTCAGATCAAATTCCTCGGAGACCAGAAGAACTTCGTCTCTGTCATTGAAGGAATGACTGAACTGTATGAGATTTCCAATGGCTTCACTCGAAGGGATTGGTAGGTGTAGGATTTTGAGTTGAGCATCACTTGGAAATTTTTCCTTAGTATTTCCTCGACCCCCTTTAACAGTCCGGTGCTTCCTATGACTCAAGAAATAGAAAATGAAACTACAAAAACAAAAGTCTTCACGCTTCATGTTCCTCGAATGAGTACCAAGTCTTCAGGCTTACACCAATTTCTTCACTTTCAAAGTATTCAGAAAGTCTTCAGGAATCCAAAGTCTTAAGTTGAAGAACTTCATTTTTAGGGGTCAACTTTCTCTGTAAATATCAAACTCCTCATATACTTATAGATCTGTGTACACTCACAAATGCATCAGTCCCTTAACCTATAAGTCTTCAATATACCAAAATCACTAAGGGGCACTAGATGCACTTACAATCTCCCCCTTTTTGGTGATTGATGACAATATAGGTTAATTTTTCAACGGGGATAAACATATGAAGTGTAAATACTGATATTGAGGAATTTGATTGCAAGATATAGAAGAACTACACCTGAAGATGTGCATAGTGAGGATTTTGCTTTGGAAGTAGTGCACACTTGAAGTGTAGAATCAAGGAGATCTCCCCCCTATATCTTGTAATTCATACACGCATTTAACATATAATATGAAGAGTTTGAAATGCATGATGAAATATGGTGACTGATGTAATTCAGCAAGCGTGCATTAACATTAATGAGGAATAAGCGTGCAGAAGAAATCAGCACAAGTATCAGACCACCATAGAGTTTAAGATTACAACTCGATTCAGTAAAGTCTTCAAAAGAACGAGAGTTGTGACTTAGAAAAAAAATGCCCATATAGGTAGACCCGCTTGAAGACTAACTCAAAGTTCTCCCCCTTTGTTGTTGAATGACCAAAAGGATTGAAACTGAGGACTAACGCCCTTGAAGAATATCAAGTTGATGGAGGAGAGCCAGCGTTGTTGGGGTCATTTGTCGTTGTAGGGCCTGCCGCAGTGTCGTCCAAGTCTTCATACTCGCCGGTGTCGCGGGATGAAGAATATGAGCTGGCCACCAAGGAAGGAACTTTGACCTTCTTGAATTTCTTCGGTGGAGGTGCAGACCAGTCAAAGTTCTCCTTGAGACCCATTTCCTTCAGATCTTCTTCACCATACAGATGTGATAAGACAGCCCAGGTGCGACCGAAAACATCATGGAGGTAGTAATGGTTTTTCTTCACTGCATTATGTGTAGCAGTCATGTTGTGAAGAATAGAACCAAACTGACGCTTAACCCATTTATGGTTGCGATCCACCATCTGGTGAAGACTAAGAAGCAGCTCACGGTCAGTCATCATCCTGGGAGCTGTGGCTTGAGGATTTGACTTGGATGCATTTGTAGCAGAGTCATGAGTGGCAGAGTCATCATTGGTGGAATAAGATGCAGCTTTGCGAAACTGACCATCCAATGGACGAATGCCTTCATGTAACGCCCTCGATGCGGCTATATCTCCCACGTGTCGAAGCACGACTTAGAGGCATAACCGCATTGAAAGCAATGTCGCAAGTGAGGCAATCTTCACACAACCCATGTAATACAATAGGGGAAAAGATACATAGTTGGCTTACAATCGCCACTTCACACAAATACATAAATAAAGTATTACATCATCCATATACAATAAAGGTCCGACAACGGAACCAAAATAAAAGAAGACTACCCCAAATGCTACACAGATCCCCGATCGACCCCAACTAGGCACCACTACTGATCGACTAGAACGAAACAACACAAAGGACAAGATCTTCATAGAACTCCTCCTTGAGCTTGGTTGCGTCACCTGCTCGGTTCAACGGCACCTGCAAGCTGGTTTTGGAAGTATCTGTGAGCCACGGGGACTCGGCAATCTTACACCCTCGTGATCAAGACTATTTAAGCTTATGGGTAAGGTGAAGGTATGAGGTGGAGATGCAGCAAGCGACTAGCATGTATGGTGGCTAACATACGCAAATGAGAGCGAGAAGAGAAGGAAAAGCACGATCGAGAAACTATGATCAAGAAGTGATCCTAGAACAACCTACGTCAAGCATAACTCCAACACCGTGTTCACTTCCCGGACTCCGCCGGAAAGAGACCATCACGGTTACACACGCGGTTGATGTATTTTAGTTAAGGTCAACTTCCGGTTTTCTACAACCGGACATTAACAAATTCCCATCTGCCCATAACCGCGGGCACGGCTTTCGAAAGTTCAAATCCCTGCAGGGGTGTCCCAACTTATCCCATCACAAGCTCTCACGGTCAACGAAGGATATTCCTTCTAGCGGGAAGACCCGATCAGACTCAGAATCCCGGTTACAAGACATCCTCGACAATGGTAAAACAAGTCCAGCAAGACCACCCGCCGTGCCGACAATCCCGATAGGAGCTTCACATATTTCATTCTCAGGGCACACCGGATAAGCTAAGCATACGGGAGCCAATGTAACGCAAGTTGCCAAGGGACAGCCCCGCACGGTGCTCTAGGTTGGACCAACACTTAGAGAAGCACTGGCCCGGGGGGGTTTAATAAAGATGACCCTTGGGCTGGCCGACCCAAGGGGGAAGAAAAAGGCTAGGTGGAAAATGGTAAAACCAAGGTTGGGCCTTGCTGGAGGAGTTTTATTCAAGGTGAACTGTCAAGGGGTTCCCATTATAACCCAACCGCGTAAGGAACGCAAAATCCGGGAACATAACACCGATATGACGGAAACTAGGGTGGCAAGAGTGGAACAAAACACCAGGCATAAGGCCGAGCCTTCCACCCTTTACCAAGTATATAGATGCATTAATTAAATAAGAGATATTGTGATATCCCAACAAGTAAACTTGTTCCCAACAAGGAACAACATCTCCATGTTCCAACAAGGAACAAACTTCAATCTTCACCTGCAACTAACAACGCTATAAGAGGGGCTGAGCAAAGCGGTAACATAGCCAAACAACGGTTTGCTAGGACAACGTGGGTTAGAGGCTTGGTTCACAATATGGGAGGCATGATAAGCAAGTGGTAGGTATCGCAGTATATGCATAGCAAAGGAGCGAGCAACTAGCAAGCAAAGATAGAAGTGATTTCGAGGGTATGGTCATCTTGCCTGGAATCCCGCAAGGAAGAAGAACGAGTCCATGAAGAAGACAAACAGGACGTAGTCGAACGGGTCCTCACAATCACGACATTACCGGAACCAACCCGAAGAAGCAAACACCGGAAAGAAGCACCCAACATAGTAAACAACCAACACATAAACATGGCATGATGCACAATCAAGTATGATGCATGTCCGGATTAAAGAGGCATGGCATGGCATAGTGCAACAACCAAAACTACAAATTAAGTGGAGCTCAATATGCAACGGGTTGCATATTGACGAAACACCACATCAATTATTTAGTTCTCTCCCGGTTAGGTACTCAACAATATTAAATGTTGTTTAAACATGGCAAGAGGTGATACATAACAAAACTATACCATCTAAACAATTTAAATGGGGCCGGATATAACAAACAACAAATCCGGTAAAACCCCATATGCATTAGTAATTTGGTGCAACAACAATATAAACATTTTAATTGTTGTTATCATGATGCGGATGACATGCTCAAGTTTATGCATTTTTTATTAAAAGTTGACAAGAGCATTATGAAACATTTGTCACCGTGGTGGAAAGGAAAAAGGGTGCCGCGACAACGATAACCAAAACGGTGCCACGGCAACGTTCTGATTCCGACAACTCATTGAGACGTCGGTGCAAAAGAAAGTGTGGCGGGAGCGTGCAAAAGATGGTGGGGTGATCCCGGTAACCGGGTTCCCACGAGTTAGCGGCAGAAGAGGAGGACCGAGCAAGTGACAACTCAGGCACGGTGCAAACATAGGGTGCAACTCATACATCACGCAACATTCGTCCACGGCGGTCGTCTCGACGTTATACCTCTGAAGCGTGCATTATCGGAGCGGTTCGAGTCGGCGTAGAGGAAGTAGTGTAAGTAGACGTTCTCGTTTCATAGTTGTACACACCCCATAGGTGTTTGGGTCACAACGAGGAACTTGCTGTCCGCGGGGTCTTCGAGGGTCGATGGTAGTGATACCCGTTTCGTAGCCGTGTAGGGGTACACGTTTCGAAGGTGATCTTGACGTATTCGACTCCCTTCGGGGTTGTCGTGGTACTTGGCGCCTTTGGACCCGCCGGTCTCGTCAACTCAAAGGGGTACTTGCGTTTTGCAATTCCATATCCAGGGTCGTCACGTAGTCATTGTAGTCGAACTTGACGGGACATGGGTGTCGTGGTACTTGTCGCGTTCCAGAACCGGAGTGGTACTTGGCGATATCCGGGACGGTCTTGGCGATTCTGGAGATGCGGTATAAGTACTTGACGCATCACCGCGTAGTCATACTCAGGGTCCTTGGGGCATTGGTGCTGGAGTTGCTGCTGCTGTGCATCGCGAAGCAGGGCGCAGACGCAGACGAGGGCTTGAGGCGGCCGGCTCCGGGATGCAGGGCACAGAGTGAGGATTTGATCCGGCCGCTGGACGGCGTCTCCTGTGAGAAACGAGTCGAGGCAGGGGCATACCCAGGCGGCGGGGATGGACGGCGCCGGTGGAGATGCCTGGCAACATGCCAGTGGCGGGGATGGACGACGCCGGCGAGGTTCGGCGACCGGGCAACGAGGGCGCGCTGGCGATGAAATAGCTCAAGGAGATGGGCGCTGCAAGGGGGGCGGCACAGAGGGACACAGGAGAGGCTCGAGGTCGCGCACGGGGTGCCCCTCCTGGAGGTCGCCGACAGCGGTGGGTGGCGAAGAAAAGCCATGGCAGAGGTGCACGGGGCGCGTTCCTCTCTGTCGACCATCCTGAGAGCGCACAGAGGGAGGAGAAGATTGAGACGAGGGGAAAGGGGTCGAGCTGAGGCCCCTGGCGGTGCTGAGGAAATGAGGGACGGGAGAGGTATCGAGGGAGGGAAGATGGGATCGAGGGAGAGGCTTCGGGTGCGGGTGCTCCTTCCTGGCGGCGTGAGCAAGGAGTCAAGGAGGAGGGGAACGAGAGAGATAAGCCTAGGGTTCAGGAGCCCGGCTGGGCCTAGAGGACTAGGGAGGCCGGTGGCTGGGCGTTGGGCCAATAAGGTGGGAGAGGAAAAAAACAAAAAAAACCAGGAAGCCTACTGGGCTGTTGGGCTCCTCTCTCCTCTCTTATTTTTAAACCAACAGAAAAATAAAAGCAAAGAAAGGTAGGAGAGAAAAGAAAAGGTTAGAGGAAGGACTTGGGCGCGCGGACTATATTCCCGGACTCGCAAAATGTGCTTGTTCCGAGAAATAGAAAAAGACCAAAATTAAACGATCTAAATTCAAATCTATTTGAATTTAATTCAAATGGTTTGAATAAGTTCAAGGAAATGAAGAGTCCAAAAAATGTTAGGAATTTAGGAAGAGCCTCGGTAAATGGGACAAAAGAATTATCGACAAAGTTTGAGAGCCAAGAACCGGAAGAAGGAAAGGTCAAGGATTTAACAAGCAAGTGGGTTGCGGATATGGAATACTTTATAATAGCTCCATAAATATTGGGAGGGTATGTTTTAAAGAGAAACCACCATGTGAAATCCCTTGATTTAAATGGATCAAAGATCCATACAACTTATTTAGTTGAGATGCAAAAGGACTTATGACATGCTGATATGATGACATGATGCAATGCACATGATGCAACGAACCAAAACGAAATCACCCGACAACACTCGGAAACATGGAAGGCTTCTGAAGCTCCGGTATTGGGGCGTTACACTTCATCGATAACAACAAGTACCTTCCCCTTTTCATCAGTTGAGGTATAAGTCTACTTGAGGACTTCAATCAGGGGCAAGTAGCTGAGGTGATTCTAAAAATCAGGCTTGTAGTTGAGTGAAGACCTTGTTCTGAGGAATCTCATAATCCAAAGAGCATATGGCTTCAACTCAAACGGAGAGAGTGCAACATTTGCCAGAGTCCTCATGAAGAAATCATAGTAATTGACAGGAATGCTATGAATGATGTTAAATAGCAGATTCTTCATGATGCCAACTATTTCCTCATCAGATGAGTCATGGCCTTTGATAGGACTCATTGTCCTCGTCAGAATGCGATAGACTGTTCTGGGCACATGGAGTAAGTCCTTCACAAGGAATTTGGTCCTTGGGGCTTGGCTGGGCTTCAGAGGCTTCATTAGAACTTGTATGTAATGAGCAGTGAGTTCAGGTTCTTGGTACAGACAACGAGCTCCTTCACTGGGTGGACTGATGGGTAGGGCGTGAAGTAATTCAGAGGCCGGTGCCTTATAATGAGTGTTATCGGTCATCCAGCCCAAGCCCCAGGTGTTGATATCTTCAGGATCACCTGTGATGTGTAGTGTCGCATAGAACTGAAGAATAAGCTCTTCATTCCAATCAACAATGTGAGAGAAAAAATTGAGGAGGCCTGCGTCATGAAGCACACCGAGGACAGGAGAGAAACAAGGCAATGATTTCATGTCCACGTGAGGAATATGCTCATGGTAGAAGATTTTGGCCTTGTTGAAAAGTAGTGAAGAATAGAAGTTGGCCTGGCTGGCAGTCCAGAAACGCTTCCTCCTTACACGAGCAGAGTCATAAGGATTGTAGTCAGTGAATAATACATGCTCGCCAAAGAAGTCATTAGCCTTGAATTTTTTCTTCTTCGAGAAGGGATCCTTTGGCTTGGGGTGAGGAGTGCCAGTCAATTGCATCACAACCTCAGGGATCTCGATCTCAGGTTCCACAGGCTGAGGAATTTCAGGTTCTTCTTCAGTGGTAGTCTGGGACTTCAAATCTTCATTTACATATGCTTCAGCACTAGTGGCGGAAATCTCTTCATGGACAGACATTGTGGCACGAGGTTCCTCAGATCCCATTTGTACTTCCGTAGTGACAGGGGACTGAGGAATTTGTTGTAGGGGTGTGAACAGAGGAGAATTGTGATGCTGAATTTCCCAAAAGTCGTCGTTTAACACTAGAGTGGCGCATCCAGTGTCCACATCTTCTTCTTCATTCATTTCTTCAATGCCGGCCTCTTCAGCAGTGAACTGAGGCATGGGCGATGAGATTATTGGGGTTGAAGGAATTTCATCCACTTCAATTTCTTCATCCAACTGCTCTGATGAAGCAGCAGAAGGAATGTCATCATCTGATCCGCTTGGGATCACGTATTCTTCATCAAAAGGAACAAGGTCCTTTGATGGCATGGATGAGACAGGAACAACATCAATTGGATTGTCATAGGAACTTGTTAGTGGCTTCATTTTCTTCAGAGCTGAAGAATCTGATGCAGTTGATGCCTTCCTTTTCTTCACAGATGCACGCTCTACAGCCTTGGTCTTCTTCACATCTGATGTAGATGGAAGGATAGGAGTTGGTGTAGGCGTAGGAGGAGTAGAGGAATTTGTTCCAAGATCTTCGGGCACAACTGATGTAGTTGCCCTGACTTCGTCATTTTCTTCAGGCACAACACTAGTGGTTGCCCTGGCAATTTCATCAGCGGCTGGAATGCAGTCATCAGCCCTGGAATTAGCATTTTCTTTAGCAGCCTAAGTATCATAAGCGGTGCTGGCATTTTCTTCAGTAGGCTGAGCAGATGCCGCATCCTGAGGAATTTCTTATTACGTTTGTGCTGCAAGAGTGGAGGTGAAGTTGTTGGCAAGTCTCACAAAACGAACCTTGGCTCCCAGCCAATCAGCGTGGTATGCGTCAAATTCATCACTGAGCTTCTTGATCTCAGATTGAATAGTGACAAGTTCTTAAATTGTCATAGAGACAACATTTTCTTCAGGAAGCGCTCCTTTTTGTACTACGCTTTCTTGATCTGCCTGGCCTTTTCAAATTTCCATTTCTCTTCCTGAATGAAGTGAGTCAACATATGACTTTGGCCAGGAGTCAACTTGAAATCAGGCATGGGAGTGTTGGGGTCCTTGTGCCAGAGATCAATGTAATCAAGGATCAACTTTGGATCCAAAAGTAGAGGCACACTTGTGCCTTTGGCTCTAGCGGCCCTGACTTGCCTGTCCCTGATGATTTCAGCAAGTTCTTCATCATCAGCTTTGTCTTCATCAAACATCACTTCAAAAGCGACCTACTTCTTTTGAGGACTTGGTCGTGAGCCTCGTCCAGTAGTTGCCTTGGTCTTCAGCAGAGTGGGGCCAGTTGAAGAATGCAGTGGAGCTGAAGAACTTGCAGAGGCGCCTGAGGCAATAGAGATGCCTGTTGTCCTTTGGCACGAGGCAAGATGCGCAGGTGCGGAGGACTTTGACAGTGTAGCTACGGACTTTGGAGGACCTGGTGTGGGTTGAGGAATTGGCCATGAGGGCTTTGAAGAAACTCGTCGTGAGGGCATTGCTGAGGAACTTGACCGTGAGGGCATTTGGGTAGAAGCACTTGGCTCATGAGCCGGCTTCTTTGGCATTGCCTTCTTGGGCTTACTTGCAGAGGCCTCAGCAGTGGCAGCAGCAGCAGAGTCTTCATTGAATTTCCTCACTGCTTCCTTAGCTACTCTGGCAAGCTTGGCATGGCGCTTGGCCCATTCATCAGGATAATCCTTACCATGCTTGAGGCTAGTGGATCAGCTTCTTGGCCAGGTGCCAAAGGAGGTCTTGGGCATGGAGGATGAAGAGTGAATTTCTTCATATACTTGGGAGTGACATATCTGTATTCCCTCCATTCCCGTGACAATCTCCTCTCTATCCTTTGGATACGCACTTTGCGCTCATTCTTAGTTTCCTTCCCATCGGTGGCCTCATAAGGAGTGCAATAATCCTTGTATATGTCCTCAAGGATTTCAAACACAGTGTTGACTTCTAGGTTCTTTCCTCCCTTCTGAGGTTTCTTGCCATCTTCCATTTTCTTCAGCTGAGGGTTTTGAATGATTGAGTTCTCTGAAGAGGTATGCAACTTTTCTTCCAGGAATGCTGCAAATGAGTTAAGTTGATGAGAACCTAATGATTCAGCAGCGGACATGAGTACCTGTGAACAGAGTATAGGTGCGAAGAATTTGGAGAGGTCATATGCGTTCTTAGAAGTTTTGGCAAAAAGAACAAGTTTGAGGAAATTGATCAGATGAGTCTTGAAGAATTTCACTAAGCGTTCTTTGACTTAGGTTCCAGAGTTGTACAGATTTGAAAATCCACACAATTGAGAATCTTGAAGAAAAATGTTGCTTAGAGAAACAGATCAAGAACAGATGATATGTGAGGTGTTTAGTGTGTGAAGAGTTGAGGAATAAACACCTTTTGAAGATTTGAAGAAAACATCAGAATCAACAAGGGCGGTAAAAGTAACTTTTAATTACCCTTGACAAAGAACATGATGAACTAGGAAGTGTAGATTTGAAGCTCGCCGGTTCAGATCTTCCACGCCCTAACTTGGCTGAGGAAGACAGCTACGACGGCGGCACGGTGAAGAAATCCGCGTCCGGTGTGAGTACGGCAGCGACGTGGTCGAGTCAGTGAAGCTCTTCCTCACCGGCGACGATGGAAGTAGCGGCGGCGCTAGGGTTGGGGAGCTCGAGCGAGGGAGTGAGGTCGAGCGGAGTAAAAGTGAAGTGAGGAAGGGAGAGGGGTATATATAGCCGAAGTGAAAAACCGCTCGCCCGAGGAAATAGGATGAACCTGCCCCTGACCTTTCTCATTCGCTTGACATGTGTCACCCACGTACTGAGAGGTGACGACCGTGTGAGATCATGGGTGAATAGATAAACATCACATAGAATGCAGAACGGTTTGAGCGGCAAAGCCGAAAATTTAGATAAGATAGGTTTTAAAGTTCCATTCGCAATTTCTTCAGCTGACAAGGATACAGTGAATATTTTGAACGAGATTCAAATAGAATGCACATGAAGAATTTGTGAATAGACTGGGTTGAGTTTAGCATAGAGGGGGAAGGGTCCTATCACATTCACTTAGCAGAAAGAGCAACTAGAAGAAATAGCAATAAGTGAATGTTGTAGAGGACATAAACTCATATATATAGTCAAGGAAGAAAAATGAAGGAAATAGTGAAGAGAATGCAAGTTGAAAAACAACTGAGGAATTTCAAAGGACTGAGGAAAAACTCAATTGAAGATTTTCAACATTTGGTGGTGGGGTAACCCACCGTATAAGAATGATGATTTCAGACACTGCGTACAATTGTCGTAGGGTTCTGAGAATAAAATTCTTTGTTAATTTCTTCACACTTAGAGTGTTATTCTTCATTGATTGAAGAAAAACATTTCTTCATGTGTTGCACATCTAAGTCATCAATTTTGCATAAGTGTTAGGATGAGTGTCCTTTTCAAAGAACATTCGAAGATTCTAGGATATTTAGCTCACACCGCAACTTGCTAAATCTCTTCTCATCCAAGGGCTTAGTGAAGATATCGGCTAGCTGTTCTTCAGTCTTCACATGCTCAATAGAGATGTCGCCCTTCAACACATGATCATGAAGAAAATGATGACGAATCTGAATGTGCTTTGTCTTTGAGTGCTGAACTGGGTTATGAGCAATCTTGATGGCACTCTCATTGTCACAGTAGAGTGGCACATTCTTCACGTTGACGCCGTAGTCCTTGAATGTTTGCTTCATCCATAGTAGTTGAGCACAACAAGAACCAGCAACAATGTACTCAGCTTCCGCAGTAGACAGTGATACGCAGTTCTGTTTCTTCGAGGACCAACAGACCAAAGATCGTCCGAGGAAATGGCATGTGCCAGATGTTGACTTGCGGTCCACACGATCACCAGCATAGTCAGAGTCTGAATATCCAATGAGATCAAAAGCCGAGCGCTTGGGGTACCATAATCCAAGTGTTGGTGTGTGAGCTAGATATCGAAGAATATGCTTCACAACCTTATGGTGTGATTCCTTCGGTGTAGCTTGAAATCGGGCACACATGCAAACACTAAGCATAATATCTGGCCTAGATGCACATAAGTACAATAAAGAACCAATCATGGAGCAGTATACCTTTTGATCGAAGTCAATACCATTTTCATAAGTGCATAGATGACCATTTGTGGGCATAGGGATTTTGACTCCTTTGCAATCTTGCATGTCGAATTTCCTCAGTACATCCTTGAGGTATTTCTCCTGAGATATGAATATTCCATTGCACTGTTGACGAATCTGAAGACCTAAGAAGAATTTCAATTCTCCCATCATAGACACTTGATATTCTTCACTCATCATATAGACAAATTCATCGCCGTAACATTGGTCAGTACAGTCGAAAATGATATCATCAACATAAATTTGGCACACAAACAATTCACCATCATAAGATTTAGTGAAAAGAGTTGGGTCAAGTGAACCGGGTTTGAAGCCTTTCTTCACAAGGAATTCCTTCAAAGTATCATACCACGCCCGTGGGGCCTGCTTGAGGCCATAGAGGGCCTTATTGAGTCTGAAGACTTTGTCAGGATGCTTTGGATCTTCAAAACCTGGGGGTTGAGCAACATATACTTCTTCCTCAAGCTTACCATTGAGAAATGCACTTTTCACATCCATTTGATATAAGATGATATCATGATGGTTAGCATAAGCAAGTAATATGCGAATAGCTTCAAGTCTAGCAATAGGTGCAAAAGTTTCATCGAAATCAATTCCTTCAACCTGTGTGTAGCCTTGAGCTACAAGTCGTTCCTTATTCCTCACCACAAGGCCGTTTTCATCTTGCTTGTTGCGGTAGATCCACTTTGTGCCGATGATATTGTGCTTGCAAGGATCTGGACGTTTGACCAGTTCCCAGACGTTGTTGAGCTCGAATTGATGTAATTCCTCTTGCATAGCTTGAATCCACTCAGGCTCTAGAAATGCTTCATCTACCTTAGTGGGCTCTGTTATAGAGACGAAAGCAAAGTGCCCAAAAAAGTTAGATAAATGTGAAGCTCTTCAGCGTTTGAGAGGACCTGGAATGTTGATGTCGTTGATGATTTTCTCAATTTGCACTTCATTTGCAACACGAGGATGAGCAGGTTGTCGTTGAGGAATTTGATCAGCATTTTCTTCAGCACCATTTTCCTTAGGTGCATTAGCATGACGTTCTTCATGTTCTGGAATGACTTCTTCAGCAAATTCTTCGATAGGAATGACATCCTCAGTATCCTTGAACTTAATAGATTCCTCAGGAGGTATTTCATCTGTCACAGGAGGTAGGTGCTCTCTTTGCGAGCCATTAGTGTCATCGAACTGCACATCTATAGTTTGAACAACCTTGTGATGACAGGTGTTGAAGACTCTGTAGGTGTGCGAGTCCTTACCATAACCGAGCATAAAACCTTCATGTGCTTTCGATGCAAATTTAGAACTGTGATGAGGATCTCTAATCCAACATTTAGCACCAAAGACTTTGAAATAACTCACATTGGGTTTCTTGTCAGTGAGGAGTTCATATGCAGTCTTCTTGAAGAATTTGTGAAGATATCCCATGTTGATGATGTGGCATGAAGTATCAATTGCCTCAGGCCAAAAGCGAGGAGGCGTCTTGTACTCATCAAGCATAGTGCGGGCCATCTCAACAAGAGTCCTGTTCTTGCACTCTACGACGCCATTTTGCTGAGGAGTATAAGGAGCAGATAACTCATGAGTAATACCAAGTTCATCAAGATAGTCATCAAGACCTATGTTCTTGAACTCAGTCCCATTATCACTTCTGATGTGCTTTATCTTCACACCAAAGTTGGTTGAAGCCCTCGATGAAAATCGTTTGAAGACTTCCTGCACTTCAGTTTTGTAAGTGATGATATGGACCCAGGTATATCGAGAATAATCATCAACACTGACAAAGCCATATAAGGATGCAGCATTAGTAAATGTTGCATAGTGAGTAGGGCCAAAGAGATCCATGTGAAGTGATTCAAATGGTCGAGTAGTAGTCATGATAGTCTTCACTGGATGCTTGTCCTTGGTCATTTTTCCAGCTTCACAGGCTCCGCATAAGTGATCCTTGAGGAATTTGACATTTTCAATGCCAATGACATGCTTCTTCTTCGCGAGCGTGTGCAAATTCCTCATGCGAGCATGACCAAGTCGTCGATGCCATAGCCAGCCTTCTGAAGCTTTTGCAAGTAGACATGTAGCAGGTTGTGGTCTTGTAGAGAAATCAACAATATACAAATCTCCTCTCATAAAGCCTTTGAAGACATTGGAATTGTCAGCTTCCATGATCGCAACACAACGATACTTGCCAAAGACAACAACCATATCAAGATCACAAAGCATTGTGACAGACATGAGGTTGAACCCTAAGGACTCGACAAGCATGACTTTTTCGATGTGTCGATCCTTTGAGATTGCAACTGTCGGCGTTCTGGGAACGGGGGTCCCCAGACTTGCCTGCCTGCGGCCTGCGGCGTGGCTAAAAGGGGGCCCAGCGCGGCCCATCTTCACCAACACAAACCTAAGGCCCTCGCGAGGGGCCAAGCCTCGCGGGGCGGATGACGCGGAGCTTCCTCAGGCGCAGCCTCGTTAGGCTGGCTCACGAGGAGGCGGAGAGATCAAGGCGAGGTACCTCACGAGGTGCCCGTGACGCAAGCCATGACGACCAGGGGCGCCAGGCGGGTGCCAGCCCGCACAGCGTCCCCCCTTCCTCTTTGGTGCAAAGGGGGCAAGCGCAGCCGCGGAGTACCGAGGCATCAGGCAAAGGTTGCCATTTCGGTGCAACGAGACCAAGACCAGGAGGACTACGAGATGGAGGTCACTGTGGAGCCCAAGACGGCGTCATCACCAGAGCCTCTATAAATAGGACCAGCCACCCACAGGGACACAGGGAGACGGAGCAAGGAGAGGCAGGGAAAGAGAGAGAGAGAGAGAGAGAGAGAGAGAGAAGATCAGAAAGAGAGAGAGAGAGAAAGGTGACTGAGCTCCTCCCAGCAGTTCATCACCCCAGCCAAGAACAGACCCTCGCGAGGCTGTTCTTCCTTGTATTGTTCATCACCATCAGCCCAAGAGGCAATCCACCACACCACACACTGGAGTAGGGTATTACACCACAACGGTGGCCCGAACCAGTATAAACCCTGTGTCTCTTGCGTTGTTCTTTCCTTAGTTCAGATCCTAGCAAGGCGGAGGGGTGCAGGTAGGTAGGAGGCGAAATCTCCGTGCGCACCCTAGTGTTCGAACCTCAAGGGTCTACCGGAACCCGAAATCCGGCATTTGGCGCGGCAGGTAGGGGTGCGCCGGGATTCGTCTTCCACCACCCCCTTCTCCTCCGACCATCACGCCCATGTCTGACGCTCGTCGGGCCCGCGCCGAGCGCCGGGCCGCGCTCGCTTCCCGCGTCGCCCAGACGGCCCCTGTCGGCGGGCGTCCTCGCCGTTCCCCGTCGCCTGCCGTCAACGCCGCCACTGGCCCGGCGGGGGACGAGCAGCGAGCATCGTCCCAGCATCCGTCCGTGCGGCAAGACAGCCGCACCGCAACTCCCTCGCTCACCCCAGCTGGTTCTTCGCCCCGCGCGCTCTGCGCGCCCATGGAGCCCCGCAACCTCTCCCCCGCCCATCGCGCTGCACCAACACCCCCGGTCGTCGCGGCCCTCTTGGGCGGCTCGCAGGCGCCGCCTACAAGTCACCATGTCAAGCCGTTCATCCGCCGGATCGGCGCCGCTTCCACGCGGCAGGGGGCTCCCCTGGACCGGGCGGCGCCCGAGACCGTCCTGACCTTCATCTCGGAGGACCACCCCTCCAACTCGGCCTGCTCGGGTGCGCTCCCCATGCTATGCACCCTCACCATCTGCTAGGTGGCCGTCACCAGAACCCTCATTGATGGAGGTGCGGGCCTCGGCATGCTCTCGGTCGAGGCCTTCAACCTCCTCTGCATACCCCTGGAACGGCTGCAACCCAGCCGGCCCTTCTCAGGCGTAGGGGGCAAGTCGTCCAGCTCCTTGGCACAGATCCGGCTCCCAGTAACCTTCGGCACCTATGACAACTTCCGCACGGAGCTGGTCGACTTCGACATCGCCCCCATCGGCCTCCCCTACAACGCCATCCTCGGCAACCCAGTGCTGGCCCAGTTCATGGCCGCGACGCACCCGACGTACAACCTCATGAAGATGCCCGGGAGTAGCGGTGTCCTCACTGTGCACGGGGACACCGGGGACGTGTTGTGGGTGCTCAAGCTCACCTTCAAGACGGCGGCGTCGGCACAGCCCGCCAACTTGGAGACCCCCGGGCCCAAGGGGGCTGCACCCGCCAAGAAGAAACAGTTGTTCACCCAAGACAAGGCAGAAACCAAGCAGATACCCGTCGATGAGGACAGATCCACCAACGCCACTTTCACCATAGGCGCCCACCTCAAACCCGAGCAGGAGAAAGCCCTGGTCGGGTTCCTGCGTGCAAACAAGAAGGTATTCGCTTGGGAGCCTGACTAGTTGGCAGGGATCCCTAGGACTGTAATCGAGCATCACCTCAACGTGTGCCCCAACGTGCGCCCTGTGAAGCAGAAGGCCAGGCGGCAGTCCACACAAAAGCAGGCCTTCATCGTCCAAGAGACCCGCAAATTAGAAGCCACTTGGGTCACTCGCGAGGTCCGATACCCAGACTGGTTGGCCAACCCTGTCGTTGTGCCAAAGAAGGGAGGGAAGGAGCACATGTGTGTCGACTTCACCAACCTCAACAAAGCATGCCCGCAAGATTCGTTCCCGCTCCCCCGCATCGACCAGATCGTCGATTCCACTGCGGAATGCGACCTGTTGTGCTTCTTGGATGCCTTCTCTGGGTATCACCAGATCAAGATGGCGGTAGAAGACGTCCAGAAGATATCGTTCCTAACCCCGTGTGGGGTGTACTGCTACACATGCATGCCATTCGGGCTGCGTAACGCAGGGGCGACCTTCCAGCGGCTGATGCACATCATCGTGGGCCCGCAGCTCGGGAAGAATGTTGAAGCTTACGTCGATGACATTGTGGTAAAGTCTAGGGAGGCCAAGACCTTCATACAAGACTTGGAGGAAACCTTCGCGAGCCTCAATACAGTGAACCTACGGCTCAACCCAGAGAAGTGTGTGTTCGGAGTCCCCTCGGGCAAGCTCTTGGGTTTCCTCGTGTCCCACCGAGGCATCGAGGCTAACCCGGAGAAGGTCAAGGCGGTGGAAGACATGAGCCCGCCAAAGACCCTCAGAGAAATGTAGAAGCTCACGGGGCGCGTGACCACACAAGGGTGCTTCATCTCCAAGTTGGGGGAACGAGCACTGCCCTTCTTCCAGCTAATGAAGAAAAAGGGGCCCTTCGAGTGGACTGAAGAGGCCGACAAGGCGTTCCAGGATCTCAAGAGATACCTGACCAGCCCACCGGTCATGGTGGCTCCGCGCCCTCAAGAGCCCCTGGTGCTTTACCTCGCCGCCACTCCTTACTCCGCCAGCGCAGCCTTAGTGGCAGTCAGAGAGGAGCGCCGAATCAAAACCGCGGCAGCAGCCCGAGACAAGGCAGAACAGGGACAAGGAAGGCCTACAGAAACCGCCACCGCGGCTGAGGAGGATCAGCCGCCGTAGAGGGGTGCACCAGAGGCAGAAGAGGCCCCTCTTCCAGATGGCTAGCCTCAGGAGGCCTCATTGCCTCAAGAGGCACCACGGTCTCTGAAGGGAGCCACCAGCACTGAGGCACTCCACCTCGTTGAGCACCCAGTGTAGTTTGTCAGCACGGTGCTGCGGGATGCCAGGGCACGGTACCCCATGCCTCAGAAACTCCTCCTCGCGCTACTGATGGCCTCGCGCAAGCTGTAGCACTATTTTCAGGGTCACCCCATCAAGGTCGTCTCGTTGTACCCCCTAGAGAGAGTACTCAGGAGCCCTAATTCAGCTGGAAGGGTCGCTGAGTGGAACATAGAACTGCAAGCGTTTCAGCTCGAATTCAGCACGACCAGAGTCATCAAGGGAGCAGCTTAGCGGATTTTGTGGCAGAATGGACGGAGGCGCCAGGCCTCAAGGCCGACGAGGATCGGTCGCTGTCCCCGGGAAGTGAGGCGCCAGAAGGCTGGGTCATGTACTTCGATGGGGCGTTCTCCAGGCATGGCGCTGGGGCTGGGGCGGTGCTTATATCGCCCGCTCAGGACAAGCTCTATTACGCCGTGCAGCTCTGTTTCCAGCAAGGTGAAAAGGTCTCCAACAACATAGCAGAGTATGAAGGTTTAATTGCGGGCTTGAAGGCCGTGGCTGCCCTGGGGGTGAAACGCCTCACCATCAAGGGCGATTCGCAGCTCCTTGTCAATTTCTCCAACAAAGTGTACGAGCCGAAGGATGAGCACATGGAAGCCTACCTAGCGGAGGTCCGCAAGATGGAGAAGCAGTTCTAGGGGTTGGAGTTGCAGCATGTGCCCCGTGGCACCAATCAGGAGGCCGACGACATCGCCACACGGGCGTCCAGGCGGTTACCTCAGGAGCCTGGTGTTTTCGAGGAGCGGCTCTTCAAGCCATCAGCCCTGCCGTCATTATCGAACACGGCTCAGCCCCGGGAGGAGCTCCCTCAGCCACCTGCCTCAGGGGCTCCGGCCTGTGGCCCGGCCTCAGGAGCAGTCTTCTCCTGACGATGGAACCTCAGGAGGGATGTTGGATCGCGGAGCTCCCGAGTTACCTAACGCAAGGGACCCTGCCGGAGAAGGAGGAGGAAGCGGAGCGAGTGGCACGCCAGGCCACGGCATACTGCATCAAGGATGGAGAGCTCTACCAGAAGCGGCCAAACGATGTATCCCTGCGCTGCATCTCCAGGGAGCAAGGGAAGGAACTGCTGGAAGATATACACGGCGGAGATTGTGGACATCATTCATCATCACGGACCTTCGTCGGCAAGGCGTTCCGTAGTGGGTTTTATTGGCCCACCGTGCTCAATAACGCCATCGAACTAGTAAAAGCTTGTGAGGCCTGCCAGTTCCATGCCAAGAAGATCCATCAACAAGCAGGAGGCTTGCAGACTATACCCCTTTCATGGCCATTCGCAGTCTGGGGGCTGGATATCTTGGGCCCGTTTCCTCGGGCGCCTGGGGGCTACCACTACCTCTACATCGCCGTGGACAAGTTCACCAAGTGGGATGAAGTAGAGGCTGTCTGCACCATTCCCGCGGGTTCCGCGGTCAAGTTCATCAAGGGCATCGTGAGCCGGTTCGGGGTGCCGAATCGCATCATCATGGACAACGGTTCGCAGTTCACCGGTAAGCTCTTCAAAACATACTGTGCTAACCATGGAACGCAGATATGCTACGCTTCGGTGGCGCACCCCCGAAGCAACGGCCAGGCCGAGCGGGCCAACGCGGAGGTCCTGAGGGGACTCAAGACCAGGACGTTCAAGAAGAAGCTGGAGGCCTGTGGCAGAGGTTGGTATGACGAGCTTCAGTCCGTATTGTGGTCCATCCGCACAACCGCGACCAAGCCGACTGGAGAGACCCCGTTCTTCCTGGTATACGGAGCCGAAGCGGTCCTCCCTCACGAGGTCAGACGTCGCTCCACGCATGTAACGCCCTCGATGCGGCTATAGCTCCCACGTGTCGAGGCACGACTTAGAGACATAACCGCATTGAAAGCTATGTCGCAAGTTAGGCAATCATCACAACATCCCATGTAATATAGATAATAAAAGGGGAGATACATAGTTGGCTTACACTCGCGACGTCAATCAAAGTACATAAATAGCATTACAACATTCAAACACTCATGGCCCGACTATGGCGCCAAAATAAAAGAAAACCCAACATGCGACACGGTCCCGATCACCCCAACTGGGCACCACTACTGATCATCAGGGAAAGACACGTAGTATCGACGTGAGTCCTCATCGAACTCCCACTTGAGCTCAAGCACGCCATCTGGAGCAGAATCATCAGGCCCTGCATCTGGTTTGGAGGTAATCTGTGAGCCACAGGGACTCAGCAATCTCGCACCCTCGCGATCAAAACTATTTAAGCATATAGGTAAGGCAAGGTAAAATATGTGGAGCTGCAGCAAGCGACTAGCATATATGGTGGCTAACCTGTTCACAAAAGAGAGCGAGAAGAGGAGGCAAAGCGCGAGCGAGTAACTAAAGGACAACCTGCGCAAGCATTACTCCAACACCGTGTTCACTTCCCGGACTCCGCCGAGAAGAGACCATCACGGTAACTCACACTGTTGATACATTTTAATTAAGTTAAGGTTCAAGTTATCTACAACCGGACATTAACAAATTCCCATCTGCCCATAACCGCGGGCACGGCTTTCGAAAGTTCAAATCCCTGCAGGGGAGTCCCAACTTAGCCCATGACAAGCTCTCACGGTCAACGAAGGAATAGACCTCCTCCCGAGACGTTCCGATCAGACTCAGTATCTCGGTTCTACAAGACACTTCGACAAGTTAAAACAAATCCAGCAACGCCACCCAGATGTGCCGACAAATCCCGATAGGATCTGCACATATCTCGTTCTCAGGGCACACCGGATGAGCAAGACGCCAGGTAGGCCAGCCCAGAGTTGCCCCTGGTAGCCCCGGACATCGCTCGGTTGGACCAACACTCAGAGGAGCACTAGCCCGGGGGGGCTAAAATAAGATGACCCTCGGGCTCCGGAAACCCAAGGGAAAAAGAGGCTAGGTGGAAAATGGTAAAACCAAGGTTGGGCATTGCTGGAAAAGCTTTAATCAAGGCGAACTATCAAGGGGTTCCCATTATCACCCAACCGCGTAAGGAACGCAAAATCCGGGAACATAACACCGATATGACGGAAACTAGGGCGGCAAGAGTGGAACAAAACACTAGGCGAGAGGCCGAGCCTTCCACCCTTTACCAAGTATATAGATGCATTAAGATAACAAGGCAATATAATGATATCCCAACAAGTAAATAGTGTTCCAACAAGGAACGGTCTCCAAACTTCACCTGCAACTAGCAACGCTATAAGAGGGGCTGAGCAAAGCGGTAACATAGCCAATCAACGGTTTGCTAGGACATGGTGGGTCAGAGGTTTGACATGGAAATTTGGGAGGCATGATAAGCAAGTGGTAGGCATCGTAGCATAGGCATGGCAAAAGAGCGAGCATCTAGCAAAGCAAAGATAGTAGTGATTTCGAGGGTATGATCATCTTGCCTGCAAAGTTGTCAGAGTTGACTGGATCCTCGAAAGCAAACTCAACGGGCTCCTCGTTAGCGAACTTGTCTCCCGGCTCTACCCAAACAAGACGAACAAGCAACAAGGACACAATCAACCACGTGCAAAGCTCAAACAATATGATGCAAACATGGTATGCTATGCGGGATGCAATATGTGATGCATATGCAAGATTTGACAAGGAATGCATGAACCTGGCCTCAACTTGGAAATCCAAGTGTGCCACTGGAAAGAAGAGATTAAATCGCTTGAAAACGATATAAAGAACGCAGGAATCGGAGCTACGGTTTGGAAATGGCAAGCAATTCAAATATGGCCACGTTCTGTGATTTACAACAAGTAGCCATATAATGCAACGAGAAGTACATGCTACAGCACCCAAACATGGCAACAAATTACATGGAAGGGATCCATACAAGATGCTTAACAAAAGATGAACACTGAGCTATGGCCAATTCATCCATTAACAGGTTCAAACAAGCATGGCAAAAATGCATTTGACAAACAGATTTCAGACTTAGTGAAATTAACACTTGTCTGGAATTTCAGATCAGATAGCACTCTTCGGAGCATGAAAACTATATGCTACATGATCTGAACATGGCAAAGTAAAGCATGTCATGGAGCTACTCAAAGAGCTTAACAAAAGTCCCTTAGTGACCTTGAGCCAAAAGGGATCAGAAAATACATTTGCAAGCATGTGAACATGGCAAAAACATAATCAGTTCTCAGACTTGGTGAAAACTGGAGCATGCTGAAACAAATATCAAGTAGGCATGTTTACGAGCTCGATGCACTCACTACAGAGCAAGTCATGACAATCTAAGCATACACCCATCAAGAATACACAAAATACGAGCTAGACATGGCAAGAACAATACCATAGCATGCACGGATCAACTACAACATCCTCGGCAAAATTCCTAACAAGTAGACAATCTGCCCAGATCCACGAAATGACAAAAGTAGAGCTCGATTGACTCAAGATAGGGTGCTCCATAATTGCAAACAAAGACATGGATGGATAGAGCACTACAATATTAACAAAACATCCTTACTGATCATCCTCAAAAGAGGCACGGATCACTAGGAAACAACATGAACATATGGCCATATGAGATAAACAGGTCAAGGACTTAGTGGAAATGCTAAGTCCTTGAAATCAGCATTAACAAATGCCTCACTTTGCAAGGTTGTGCTAGTCACCACACACATCACAAAAATACATGGGTTGCACCTATGGATAGATGGCAAAACATATAACAAAACACATGTAGAGCTCCTAGGCATATCATGCACACAATAATTATGGCAAAAAAGACAAATATCTAATTGGAGCAGCAGATCTGACAATTAACTCAAATAGCACTCTTCTAACAGCATTTAGGGCACCAAGATGAACTCAAATGAAAATGATGCAATGAGATGAAATGATGTACTCTCCGAGACGAACATTTTGATATGCTATATGCCCAAAACGGAGCTACGGATGCAAAGTTACGATGCGATGAACATGAGCAAATAATTCTGGGACTTTGGGAAAAAAGGTCAACCGCTAGGGTTTTGAATCCAGATCTGAGATCCCGGCGCGCGGATCGAGGTTCGCCTGAGAGGAAGGTCACCGGAGGAGTTCCTGTTCGCCGGAGTTGGAGAGGCGGCCGGATCCGGGCGGGGAGGCGAGGCCGGAGCCAGCGGTGGCGGCGGTCGACCGCGGCGAGGCGGCGGCGGAGACGGCGCCTTGGCGCGGCCGCGTTGGCGACGTCGAGGTGGCAGCGCGGCGAGGTCGTCGGCCGGCGCGAGATGAGGACGGCGGCGAGCGAAATGTCCAGTCGGAACGGACATGTCCGGCGCGGCGCGATGCGAATTTTAGGGTTTCGGGGGAAGAAGAAGGAGGTTTTCGAGGGGAATCTTTAAATAGGCATAGGAGGAGCTAGGAGAGTCCAAATGAGGTGCAGTTTTCGGCCACGCGATTGTGATCGAACGCTCTAGATGATGGAGAGGGTTTAGGTGGGTTTTGGGCCAAATTGGAGGGGTGTTGGGCTGCAACACACACGAGGCCTTTTCGGTCCCTCAGTTAACCGTTGGAGCATCAAACGAAGTCCAAATGGTACGAAACTTGACAGGCGGTCTACCGGTAGTAAACCAAGGCCGCTTGGCAAGTCTCGGTCCAATCCGGAAATGTTTAATCCCACACATGAAAGAAAGGTAGAATTGACCACCGGAGGAGAACGAAGCGCCGGAATGCAAAACGGACAACGGGGAAAATGCTCGAATTCATGAGATGAACACGTATGCAAATGCAATGCACATGATGACATGATATGAGACGCATGACAACGACAACAACACACGGAGACAAAAACCCGAACCCGAGAAAATAAAATAACTTAACGCCGGAAACGGCAAGAGTTGGAGTACATATTGGGTAATTCACATCCGGGGTGTTACAGCGCGGGTCCTGGCGTTTGACGAGGCGCAGCAGGACGCCATGCGGGGGATGGACCTCGTGCTAGGGGAGGAACATCGCCGAGAAGCCGCGCTACGAGCAGCGAGATACCAACAAGCACTGCGACGATATCACTGCCACAACATCCGCCCCAGAACTCTCGAGGTAGGAGACTCGTGCTCAGGCGGGTCCTCTCCAAGGAGGGGCTGCACAAGCTCTCTCCCATGTGGGAGGGCCCGTTCAAAGTTGTTCATGTTTCTAGGCCCGGCTCCGCGCTCTTGGAGACTCAGGAGGGGGTGCCAGTCCAGAATGCATGGAACATCCAGCACCTCCGGAGGTTCTACCCCTAAAAAAGGCCCAGAGCCTGTGAACAAGACGAATGCCTGTGAAGCTATCGCATTTTGGAAAAGGCCCAGAGCCTGTGAAGAAGGCGAATGCCTGTGAAGCTATCGCATTTTGGAAAAGGCCCAGAGCCTGTGAAGAAGGCGAATGCCTGTGAAGCTATCGCGTTTTGGAAAAGGCCCAGAGCCTGTGAAGAAGGTGAATGCCTGTGAAGCTATCGCGTTTTGGAAAAGGCCCAGAGCCTGTGAAGGAGAATGCCTGTGAAGCTATCGCGTTTTGGAAAAGGCCCAGAGCCTGTGAAGAAGGCGAATGCCTGTGAAGCTATCGCGTTTGGGAACAGGCCCGGAGCCTGTGAAGCCATCACATTTGGGAAAAGGCCCGGAGCCTGTGAAGAAGGCCAACGCCTGTGAAGCTCGCCGCCCGTGACACTCTCACGTAATAATGACTTGGGGCTGTACACGCCCCAAAGTCTCAGGAGCGCCGGCCTCAGGCCCTGGGGCTCCCTCCCACGCCCAGTGGCAGCACTTTGCTCCGCGCTGGTGAGAAGACGTCGAAGACTAGATTAGGTGCCGGACGCGGCTTTTCATTTGCTTTCCGCAGTTGGCTTGTTCCTTCTCATTCGAAGTTTTCTTGAAGTTGTTGCCGTCTTTGGCTTGTGGTTCTCCGACTTTTCACTCTCCTTCCTCGATTTCTCTTGTGCAAGGCGTCGCGAGGGGGGCAGCTGAGCGCCCTCGCGAGTGTTCCTATCCTAGTCATTCAAAGAGTTTGCGACCTGGGACCCTTACAGGAGCACCCCTCCAGTCCGTGCCCCACGGGCACCGCGACACAAACAAAGGGCCTGGGTCAATCGCCCCCCACGACCGGGGCCAGAAACTATCCACGCTCGGGCACGTAGCCGGAAGGTACGGTAATGAAAGCAAAACGATGATTAACAGCAATAACCCAAACACGCCCCCGCGGGGCTCCACACTATTGTCTTTGTTACGTAGGGAAAAGGAAAAAGAAAGAACAAATCTGGTGCAACTCACCTCACACCGGCCCGCAGGAAGGCCCGAGCTGTATCCGGAGCTCAGGTGGACTCCCTCTCGCGCTTCACCAGGGCGCGACGGCGGGCGGACAAGTTGCCACCTCCCAAGAAGATACGGCGGCGCGGGGGCTGACCGCGGCCACCGCTAGAGGAGTCGCCGCCTGAAGAAGAACCGGAGAAGCTTGATGAACTCTGAGCGCCGCCGGCCGCGCGAGCGTTGCCCTCTCCATCATCGCTGGAGCTGGGTTCCCAGCCGCGGTCGTCACCCTCGGGGCAACACCCTGCGCGGCGACCATCTTCCCCAAACATCCTCACGTAGAGAGTGGCATCGCCGTCGAACTTGAAGTGTAGGGTGCACTGACGGCTCAGGACACGTGCGCGGGCAAACGTCTGCCAACCGCGGGCCAGGAACATGCTCCCAGCCGCGGAGACCTCCAGTGAGACCCATGAGGCCCGGCTGCAGCAGCCGTCGGCCTGAAGCCAGAGGTTGCCCGGGGCGCCGGCCGGGAGCTCGCCAAGGAGGAAGCGAGGAAGCGGAAGCCGAGTGCTGGTCGGCCCCGCCGACCACATGACGAACTCCGACAGCACTTCAGCAGCGCAAAAGCGCGGCCTAGGGGGACGCGCAGCCGGAGCGCGCCCCCCGGCCGCAGCAATCCGCCCGTCGCTGTGCTGAAGATCGTCTCCACGGCCGAGGGGAGCCACCATGGTGGCCACATGATGTTTACGAGGGCGCCCTAGGCCGCGCTTGGGTGGGGTAGAGGCGGGCTCAACCTGGTGAGCCTTCGCCTTCTCTGCGGCCGAGAACCTCCTTGACGGGGCCATGAAGAAAGGGAGGAGCAAGGAGGGATGAACCGGAAGGGCGCGCGCTGGTCCGTACTTATAAATGGCGATGGCCAACCAACGGCCCCCACGATCGCAGGTAATTATGGCCCGCTTTACATGCAGGGACTTGTCCAATCCGTGCAGTTGCCGAGGCGCCATGGGGAAGTGGAGACGCCCACGTCCAATCAACCGCCACGCGGCGCCCAAGGCCGCAGGCTGTTAGGGCCCGCGGCGCTTCGCTCTTGCCCTTCCGCCTCCCTGCACGGCCAAGTCCGGGCGCGCCTTGGGCCCGGGGGCTACGGTCGGCGTTCTGGGAACGGGGGTCCCCAGACTTGCCTGCCTGCGGCCTACGGCATGGCTAAAAGGGGGCCCAGCGCGGCCCATCTTCACCAACACAAACCCAAGACCCTCGCGAGGGGCCAAGCCTCGCGGGACGGACGACGCGAAGCTTCCTCAGGCGCGGCCTCGTCAGGCAGGCTCACGAGGAGGCGGAGAGATCAAGGCGGGGTACCTCACGAGGTGCCCGTGACGCAAGCCATTACGACCAGGGGCGCCAGGTGGGTGCCAGCCCGCGCAGCGTCCCCCCTTCCTCTTTGGTGCAAAGGGGGCAAGCGCAGCCGCGGAGTACCGATGCATCAGGCAAAGGTTTCCATTTCGGTGCAATGAGACCAAGACCAGGAGGACTACGAGATGGAGGTCACCGTGGAGCCCAAGATGGCGTCATCACTAGAGCTTTGCGCAGGCGAAGACTACTTTTGTCAGGATAGTTGGTACTAGCTGTCCCGCTTCAAATTAGCCCGCCATTGTTGGCTTCCTTCCCGCTCGATATTTGGGAAGGGTACCAGGGCCTCTATAAATAGGACCAGCCACCCACAGGGACACAGGGAGACGGAGGAAGGAGAGGCAGGGAAAGAGAGAGAGAGAGAAGATCAGAAAGAGAGAGAGAAAGGTGACTGAGCTCCTCCCAGCAGTTCATCACCCCAGCCAAGAACAGACCCTCGTGAGGCTGTTCTTCCTTGTATTGTTCATCATCATCAGCCCAAGAGGCAACCCACCACACCACACACTGGAGTAGGGTATTACACCACAACGGTGGCCCGAACCAGTATAAACCCTGTGTCTCTTGCGTTGTTCTTTCCTTAGTTCAGATCCTAGCAAGGTGGAGGGGTGCAAGTAGGTAGGAGGCGAAATCTCCGCGTGCACCCCAGTGTTCGAACCTCAAGGGTCTGCCGGAACCCGAAATCTGACAGCAACCTTACCTAGACCCAATACCTTGCTTTTTTCCTTTGTCAGCGTAGGTAATATGCTTCAGATGTGATGGGGATAAAGCAGTGTCCATCAATAAGCTCCTATCACCAGTCATGTGATTTGTACATCCACTATCGAGGACACACTCAGTGGCTTTGGGTTGATCATCCTGCAGATGAATTATGCAGCTTACGAACTCATATACTTCATCAGTGAAGAATATGGTATTAATTTCATCAGATCAATTTCATCAAGCAATAAAATAGATAAAGCAGTATGAGGACGTGAGAAACGAAAATTCATTTCTTCATGAATAGCTTGCGTCCTTTCAAGCACATTCAGGTCTCCAGCAAATTCTTCAGACGATTAAGTTCGTCTGGAGACCTGATCCTGCATAAGAGATTAGTTCTTTTTTCTTCACCACCCACATCTGAAGGGGTGGCAAAGAGTTCATCATTCTGCGAGCTCCATAAGAGAAAGGTGGCATATATGCCAATCCACTTCGTTTCACATAAGAGGGGTTCGGGTAAGCATAAGAGTAAGTAGAGAAATTCTTCGAGGACTTATGAACATAATGATTTGAAGAATAATGCACATATCCATAATCCTTAGATATTCGCTGCGAAACAAACAGATTAGCACGATG
This sequence comes from Triticum urartu, assembly GCF_056163025.1. Taxonomy (NCBI): domain Eukaryota; kingdom Viridiplantae; phylum Streptophyta; class Magnoliopsida; order Poales; family Poaceae; genus Triticum; species Triticum urartu. The sequence goes on from NC_141875.1 coordinate 395,145,684, forward strand.
ATGTTCATATGAGGACTTTGATCCTTTTGAGGAATTTGATCCATGTGAGGAGTTTGGTCCGTATGAGGACTTGGATCCATATGAAGAATTTGGTCAAGATGAAGAATTAGATCTGGGGTTCCTATTCTTCATAGGTGGTTTCATGATGACATTCACCTGAAGATTTTCAAGGCACCTTTTGGGAACCCAGATTTTCTTCAGTGGAGGACCGTTCCTGCAGTTAGTGCCAACATATCTAGAAAACACTTCACCATTATGATTTTTGAACAGTTTATAGTTGGAGTCAATTGACTCATCAGAAGAATATGAAGATTCACATGTAAAGTCAGATAAAGTAGATGGATCCACTGAAGGTCCATTTGCAGCAACCCATGATGTTTTCGGATACTGCTCCGGTTTCCAGTAGGTCCCATCAGCATTGAGTTTCCTCTCAAAGGCAATAACCTCTTTCCTAGGGTTCTTGTTGAGGATCTGCTTTTTAAGCACGTCACAAAGAGCCTGACGCCCTTTGAGGCTATCGGCATCCCGGGAACGGGGGTCCCCAGACTTGCCTGCCTGCGGCCCGCTGCGTGGCTAAGCCAGCAGGGCGTACAACCCATCTTCATCAACAAGGCATCCAAGACCCTCGCGAGGGGCCGAACCTCGCGAGGAGGACGACACAAGGCCTCCTCTAGAGCGGCCTAGTCAGGCAGGCTCATGAGGAGCGGAGATATAAAGGCGAGGCGAACCTCACGAGGCTCTCGTGACGTGAGCCATGACGATCGACACCAGGCGGGCGCCAGCAAGCGCATTGTCCTTGTTTCCTCTTTGGTGCTAAGGAAACTAGCGCAGGCGAGGAGTACCAAGGCATCAGGCAAAGGTTTCCATTTTGGTGCAACAAGACCAAGACCAGAAGGACGGCAAATGGAGGTCATCATGGAGCCCAAGACTGCGTCACCACCAGAGCCTTTCGCAGGCGCAGACCACTTTTTGTCAGGATAGCTTGTACTAGCTGTCCCCCTTCAAATTAGCCCGCTGTTGTTGGCTCCCTTCCCGCTCAATATTTGGGAAGAGGACCAGGGCCTCTATAAGTAGGGCTAGCCACCACCATAGAAATGGTGGGGCGAGGAGACATCATCTTAGATCACTCTCTCACCCATGCAAGTTAGCCACGCACAAGAACACCTCAACCTCAGGAGGTTGTTCTTCCCCTTGTATTATTCATCATTAGCCCAAGAGGTAATCCACCACCACACTGTAGTAGGGTGTTACACCACAACGGTGGCCCGGACCAGTATAAATACTGTGTCTTTCTGTGTTGCAAGTTCGTCCGTGAGATCTTAGCGTGCTAGGGCATACATCGGTAGGAGGGAAAGACTTCGCGCACTCCCCAGTGTTCGAACCTTAAGGGTTTGCCGGAACCCCACATCCTACATTTGGCGCGCCAGGTAGGGGTTCTTCGCGGCTTTCCTTCCGTCGATCTGCGCTCCGTCGCCACCGCGCTTCGCCCACATGACAGGTGCCCTACCACCGACTCCAACGATCAGCATCGACAATGGGGCCACGGGGCTTCGAGCTCTGGCCCCCACCCAGCGGCGGGTGTAGTGCCCGCCCAAGTTCAGGCCGGAGATGCCGCCGCGCTACGACGACGCGGCGGACCTGTCAGCTTTCCTGCTAGCATAGGAGGAGGCCGTCCTCGAGGCCGGGGGCAATGACAAGGTCATGGCCAACTGGCTTCCCATGGCCCTCGCTAGCGAGCCACGCACCTGGCTGCTCAACCTTCCCATATCCACGGTGGGATCTTTGGAGGAGCTCCGCGACCTCTTCACTGCTCGCTACGTGGTGCTGGCGCACCACGCAGTTGCGGCCCTGCTGGGCGGCTCTCAAGCACCGCTGTCAGACCGCCACGCCAAGCCGTTCCTCCAACAGATCGGGGCCACCTCCAGGCGCACGGGGGCTCCCCCGGGTTGGGCTGCGCCAGAGGCCAACCTTACCTTCGGCTTAGAAGATCACCCCTGACTCCACCGCCAGCTCCGGAGTGCTTCCGATGCTCTGAACGCCCACCATCTGCAACGTGGCCATCACCAAGACCCTCATCGACGGTGGTGCCGGCCTCAACTTGCTCTCCGTGGAAGCCTTCAGCCTTATCCATGTGCCACTCGAGCGGCTCGGCCTCAGTAAGCCCTTCTCAGTAGTGGGTGGTGGAGCAGCCCACTCCCTGGGACAGATCCGCCTCCCCGTCACCTTCGGCACACGCGATAACTACCGCACCGAGCTGGTGGACTTCGACGTCGCTCGCATCGGCCTCCCGTACAACGCCATCCTCGGGTACCCGGCTCTCGCTCAGTTCATGGCAGCGACTCACCCGGCTTACAACCTCATGAAGATGCCAGGGAGCAAGGGCGTCCTCACCATCAAGGGGGACACTATGGAGGACGTGACAGTGCTCAGGCTTGCCTTCAAGACCACGGCAGCAGCACAACCCGCCGACGCAGGTGCCCCCGCGGCCAGGGAGGCCATGCCCACCAAGAAGAAGCAGTTGTTTACCCAAGACAAGGCGGAAACCAAGCAGGTACCGGTCAGTGAGGATGGGCCTTCAGGAGCCACCTTTACCATAGGAGCCGGTCTCGACCGGGAACAAGAAGAAGCTCTGGTGAGGTTCTTGCATGCGAACAAGGAGATATTCGCGTGGGAGGCAAATCAGCTGGTAGGTGTCCCGAGGGAGGTGATCCAGCATCATCTAAGGGTATGCCCCAACGTCCGCCCCATGAAGCAGCGAGCGAGACGGCAGTCCACTGAGAAGGAGGCCTTTATCGTCCAAGAGACACGCAAGCTCGAAGTGGCAGGTGCCATCCGAGAGGTCCGGTACCCCGAATGGCTGGCGAACCCTGTCATGGTGCCAAAAAAGGAGGGAAGGAACAGATGTGCATCGACTTCACCAATCTTAAGAAAGCCTGCCCTCAAGACCCGTTCCCGCTCCCGCGCATCGACCAGATTGTTGACTCCACCGCCGAGTGTGACCTGCTGTGCTTCTTGGATGCGTTCTCGGGGTATCATCAAATCAAGATGGCGGTGGAAGATGTGGAGAAAACGGCCTTCTTGACACCATGTGGGGTGTACTGCTGCACTTGCATGCCCTTCGGGCTGCGCAACGCGGGCGCGACCTTTCAGCGGTTGATGCACATCGCTCTAGGGCGGCAGCTCAGGAGAAACGCAGAGGCTTACGTCGATGACATAGTGGTCAAGTATCGCGAGGCAAGGACATTGATTCAAGACTTGGACGAGACCTTCGAGAGCCTGCGCCAAGTGAACTTAAGGCTCAACCCGGAGAAGTGCATGTTCGGTGTCCCCTCCGGCAAGCTGCTGAGGTTCCTTGTATCCAACAGGGGGATAGAGGCGAACCCGGAGAGGGTCAAGGCCATCGAGGACATGAGCCCGCCGCGGACCCTCAAAGAGATGCTGAAGCTAGCAGGGCGGGTGACCGCGTTAGGGCGTTTCATCTCCAAACTGGGAGAGCACGCCTTACCATTCTTCAAGCTCATGAAGAGGAAGGGCCCGTTCGAGTGGAACCCGGAGGCCGACCGGGCCTTCCAAGACCTCAAGAAATACGTTACCAGCCCCCCAGTGATGGTGGCACCGCGGACCCTCAAGCCTCTAGTACTCTACCTTGCTGCCACCCCGTACTCCGCCAGCACGGCGTTGGTGGCGGTTCAGGAGGAGCGCCTAGTCAAGGGCGCGCCCCGCCAGGCCAAGGCTGAAGTAGCGTGGGGTCAGGAAGGCGCAACAAAGGCATCAGCGGTGGAAGGCCAAGCTCAGCAGGGCGGCGCTGCAGAAGCTCCTGAGGACACCAGGGTCTCAGGGACCCTTCCACCTCAAGATATGTCCCAATCTCCGCAGGACCCGAACCTCGACAACATGCCATCCCTCGTCGAACACCCGGTGTACTTTGTCAGCACCGTACTACGAGACGGGAGAGCATGCTACCCCATGCCCCAGAGGCTCCTGCTCGCACTCCTGGTGGCCTCACGCAAGCTGCAACACTACTTCCAGGGCCACCCCATCAAGGTCATCTCAGCCTACCCACTAGAAAGGATACTTAGGAGCCCTAACTCAGCCGGAAGGATCGCAGAGTGGAACATCGAGTTGCAAGCATTCCAGTTGGAGTTCAGCACTACCAGGGTCATCAAGGGGGCCGCACTCGCTGACTTTGTGGCAGAATGGATAGGCCCCGACACTTGAGGAAGGAGAAGACCGGTCCACCTCCCCGGGAAGTGAGGCTCCGGACGGTTGGGTCATGTATTTCTATGGCGCCATCATACACCAGTGTGCAGGGGCTGGAGCAGTGCTTATCTCGCCCACCCAGGACAAGCTCTACTACGTCGTGCAACTCTACTTTCAGCACGGCGAGAAGGTCTCCAACAACATCGCAAAGTACGAAGGCCTCATAGCTGGCCTGAAGGCTGCAGCGGCCCTAGTGGTGAAGCACCTCATCGTCAGAGGCGACTCACAACTCCTCGTCAACTTCTCCAACAAGGTGTACAAGCCGAATGACGAGCACATGGAGGCCTACCTCACGGAGGTGCGCAAGATGGAGAAATAGGTCTCGGGCCTGGAGCTACAACACATACCCCGGGGCACCAACAAGGAAGCCGATGACATTGCCCGGAGAGCATCCAAGCGGCAACCGCAGGAGCCAGGCGTCTTTGAGGAGCGGCTCTTCAAGCCATCAGCTGCGCCACCTCTTTCAAGCACGACCCAGCCTCGGGAGGAGCTCCCCCGGCCTCCGGCCATGGGAGCCCCGATTTGTGGACCGACCTCCGGGGCTCAGCTGCTCTTGGTGCTCGAGCCTCAAGAGGAATGCTAGACCAAGGAATTCAAGGAGTACTTAATGCACGGGACGTTGCCGGAAAAGGAAGAGGAGGCGGAGCGCGTGGCCCGGCAAGCCATGGCATACTGTATCCAAGACGGCGAGTTATATAGGAAACGACCGAACGATGTCACTCTACGCTGCATATCCAGCGACTAGGGAAGGGAGTTGTTGATTGACATACACGGTGGGGACTGTGGAGACCACTCGTCATCATGGGCCCTCATCGGCAAGGTGTTCCGCAGTGGATTCTACTAGCCTACATCACTCAACGACGCAGCCGAGCTGGTGAAGTCTTGCGGAGCCTGCCAATTCCACGCCAAGCAAATCCATCAACCAACTCAGGGCGTTCAAACTATCCCGCTCACATGGCCGTTCACGGTCTAGGGGCTGGATATCCTAGGCATGTTCCCTTGGGCGCCAGGGGGCTACCGTTACCTCTACGTCGCCATCAACAAGTTCACCAAGTGGGCAGAAGTGGAAGCCGTCCGTACCATCCCAGACGGCTCTGCTGTCAAGTTCATCAAGGGCCTCATGAGCAGCTTCGGGGTCCCCAACCACATCATCACAGATAACAGTTCGCAGTTTACTAGCAACCTCTTCAAAACCTACTGTGCTAACCTTGGAACGCAGATCTGTTATGCTTTGGTGGCCCACCCCAGGAGCAACGGTCAGGCTGAACGTGCTAATGTGGAGGTCCTGAGGGGCCTCAAGACCAGGACCTTCAAGAAGAAGCTGGAGGCCTATGGCAGGGGCTGGCACGACAAGCTCCAGTCCGTACTGTGGTCCATCTGGACCACCGCCACCAAGCCAACGGGAGAGACTCCATTCTTCCTCGTCTACGGAGCCGAAGCGGTCCTCCCTCACGAGCTCAAGCATCGCTCTGCACGGGTCCTGGCATTCGAGAAATGCAGTAGGACGCCACACGTGGGATGGACCTCGTGTTAGTGGAGGAACATCACCGCGGAGCTGCGCTGCGGGCGGCGAGGTACCAGCAAGCACTGCGGCGATACCACTGCCGCAACATCCGCTCCAGGACACTCGAGACGGGAGACCTAGTCCTGAGGTGCGTCCTCTCCAGGGAAGGGTTGCATAAGCTTTCACCAATGTTGGAGGGCCCGTTCAAGGTCGTCCACATCTCCAGGCCTGGCGCTGTGCACCTGGAGACACAAGACGGAGTACCGGTCCAAAATGCCTGGAACATCTAGCATCTTCGGAGGTTTTACGCATAAAGCAAGGCCCAGAGCCTAAGAAGCAAGGCCCAGAGCCTGAGAAGCAAGGCCCAGAGCCTAAGAAGCAAGGCCCAGAGCCTGAGAAGCAAGGCCCAAAGCCTGTGAAGCAAGGCCCAGAGCCTGAGAAGAAAGGCCCAGAGCCTGTGAAGAAGGCCCGGTGCCTGTGAAGAATCGCCGCCCGTGACACTCTCATGTAATAATGAGTTGCCGCTGTACACACCCCGGAGTCTCAGGGGTGCCGGCCTCAGGCCCTGGGGCTCCTGCCCACGCCTGGTGGAGAGCACTTAGCTCTGCGCTGGTGAGAAGACTTGAAGACTAGATTAGGTGCCGGACGCGGCTTTTCATTTGCTTTCCGTATTTGGCTCCCTTTTCCTTAATCAAAATTTTCTTTTGGCATTCCTTGCTGAGTTGACCCTCTCGTTTCTCGCTGCGTTTTTCCGGCTTGGGTTAGCTCGTGTTCTCTCTCTCGCATGCCTTGTGAGGGGGCTGGGTAGGTGCCCTCGCGAGCATTTTCTCCCTTCTCTGCCTTCTCACGAGCTACCCTCGTTCGAGCCCAAAAGCTAGCGTGCCTCTCCTAGTCCGTGCCCTTCGGGTACCGCGATACAAGGCACCAGGCCAGGACCATGGTGAATGGCAAATATTTTAACGCACTTCCTAACGAGCTTTCGTAGTTCCCCATCTGATGCAGGCCACCAAGGCAAGATGGGCATGAGGAAATGAGCACCTCGTGAGGACGAGGGCGTCCCGGATATACCAGGTTAAGTCATATTTGCATGAAATAATGCCACAACATGCACGGTGCCACAATCGAGGAACCATAGTTCGATACACGCCCCCTGGGCCCAAACTGGTTACATTCTTGATGCAGGAAAAAGAGTAAAAAAAAAGCAGCGTCACAGCAATCTGCGGAGGCAGGCCCCTAGCAGCACCCCGAACCTAGCTGGATCCTTCTTCGTGCTTCACGGAGGTGCGGCGACGGGATGACCCACTGCCGCCTCCAAAGTGGGCGCGGCGGCGTGGCGGCTGGTCGTGGCCACTGCTACTGGAGCTGTCACTGGAGCTAGAGCCGCCGTAAAGGGACAAGACACAGCCGCCCCCGAGGGCAGGCTCGCCCCCATCCTCGTCGCGACCATCCCCGAGACCGAGCACCTCCTCACCATCGTTTGCCTCGGGGCAGCACCCGGCGCGGCGACAATCTTCCCCAAACTCCCTTACGAAGAGGGTTGATTCGCCGTCGTACTTGAAGTGGAGGGTGCACCTCCAACCCAAGCCGTGCGCGCGGGCGAACGTCTGCCAACCATGGGCCAGGGCTATGTTGCCCGCGACAGAAGTTGCGACTACAACCCAAGAGGCCTTGCTGCAACAACCATCCACCTGCACCCAGAGTCCACCTGGACCGGAGGCCAGCAGCTCGTTGGTGAAGAAGCGCGGAAGTTGGAGCTAGTTGCCGGCTGGGTTCTCCGACCAGACGACAAACTCCAGCGACACTTCCACCATGTGGAAGCACGGACGGGGGGGGGGGGGGGGCACCAAAGCATGCCTCCCCTCGTCAGTCGGATCGTCGTGGCTGGGACGACCCACTCCGCGTGCCATGGCGCCACTCCGAAAGTGGGCCGCGACAGGGGACGCGGTGTGCATGCGCGGACGGCCACATCCACGCTTGGGCGCCGGCGAGCCAGGTCCCTCGCGAGGGGCCTTTGCCTTCTCGGCGGCGGAGAACATTCCTCGTGGCTCCATTGGTGGCACAGCGAGCAACGAAGCGAGGAAGACGAAGCTAGGAGTGGAGCGAGGAAGAAGAAGCAACAAGCGAGGAAGAGATGGGCAACGGGGGCTCCGCCCCCCTCCCCATTTATAGCAAGAGAAGGCCAAGCTGCAGCTCCCACGACCACAGGTAATGATGGTTTCCCTTGCATGTCGCAGGGACTCATCAAGTCATGCAGTTGCCGGGGCAGCGTGGGGAAGCAGAGACGCCCACGACCAATCAACCGCCACGCGTCAATCGAGGCTGCAGGCTTTTGGGGCCCGCGGTGCTCCGTTCTTGGCCATTGTCATCGCCGCGAAGCCAAGCCCGAGCGCACCCTGGGCCCGGGGGCTACTGTCGGCGTCCTGGGAACGGGGGTCCCTAGACTTGCCTGCCAGCGGCCCACTGCATGGCTAAGCCAGCAGGCAGTACAGCCCATCTTCATCAAGAAGGCATCCAAGACCCTAGCGAGGGGCCGAGCCTCGCGAGGAGGACGACACGAGACCTCCTCTGGAGCATCCTAGTCAGGAAGGCTCACAAGGAGCGGAGATATCTAGGCGAGGCGAACCTCACGAGGCTCTCGTGACGTGAGCCATGACGATCGACACCAGGCGGGCGCTAGCACGCGCAGCGTCCTTGTTTCCTCATTGGTGCTAAGGAAACTAGAGCATACCAAGGCATCAGGCAAAGGTTGCCATTTTGGTGCAACAAGACCAAGACCAGAAGGACGGCAAGACGGAGGTCATCATGGAGCCCAAGACGGCGTCACCACCTGAGCCTTTCGCAGGCGCAGACCACCTTTTGTCAGGATAGCTTGTACTAGTTGTCCCCCTTCAAATTAGCCCGCCGTTGTTGGCTCCCTTCCCACTCAATATTTGGGAAGAGGACTAGGGCCTCTACAAGTAGGGCTAGTCACCACCATAGAAAAGGGGGGTGAGGAGACGGCATCTTAGATCACTCTCTCACCCATACAAGTTAGCCACGCACAAGAACACCTCAACCTCAGGAGGCTGTTCTGCCCCTTGTATTGTTCATCATCAGCCCAAGAGGCAATCCACCACCACACTCAAGTAGGGTGTTACACCACAACGGTGGCCAGAACCAGTATAAATCCTGTGTCTTTCTGTGTTGCGAGTTCGTCGAGTTCGTCCGCGAGATCTTAGCGTTCTAGGGCGTAGATCGGTAGGAGGCAAAGACTCCGCGCGCACCCCAGTGTTCGAACCTTAAGGGTTTGCCGGAACCCCACATCTGACAGAGGCTTTTGTACATGCCTGTCATATACAATTCCTTTAGCCCTGCATCATCAGTGATACTAGCAATGTCCTCAGATGAGGAATTAGTGATAGCAGAGGCAGTTGAAGAATTTGCAGCAATGTAAGTATTTGAGCATTCAGGTGAAGAATTAGCAGTTTTACGTTCAATGCACTTCAAACATGGAGGAACAAATTCGTCCTGAGTAGCGTTGATCTGTTGAGCAAGTAATGAATCACGCTCCATGTGAAGAACTTCATAACTCACTCTTAACTGCTCAAGATCTTGTTTTCTTTGAAGAATTTCATAAGAAAGCTTCTCATGATCAGATAGGAGAGTGTTATGATGACCTTGAAGATTGCCAAACTTGGACTGAAGTCTCTGAAGATTTTCAGTCAGAATTTTTGTGCGATGCATTTCTCGCCCAACATACCATCGCTTTTATCTAGAATGTTTTGAACCTTTTCAAGAGCCTTTCGTAGTTTCACAACAATTTTAGCAAGTTTAGAATAGCTGGATTTGAGATTTTCATCAGATTCATCCTCACTAGATTTAGAGGAGGGATATTTGAGTACCTTGGAGCCTTTTGCCATGAAGCAATAAGTGGGAGCATAGTCCTCATCGCCGTCATCAGTAGTATTGGGGAGGTCCTTTTCTTCAGAGCTGAAGATGGACTTGCTAACGAACGCGGTAGCGAGGGCTAGGCTCGCTACACCAGAGTCTGACTCCTCAGATTCCTCCCCTTCCTCATTCTCCTCAGATTCAACCTTAGAGTCCATTTCCTTGCCAATGAACGCCCAAGCCTTCTTGGAGCCGCTCTTCTTGTGAGACGAGGACCTTGAAGGTTTTGATGACGAGTACATTGAAGATTTCTTCTTCTTCTTTGAATCATTAGAACTGTAACCCTTGTATTTCTTATTCTTTGATCCCTTTTCCCACTGAGGACAATCTTGAACGCAGTGTCCAGGCTTCTTGTATTTGTGGCAGAGTCTCTTCTTGTAATCATGGGATGAGCAATATGTTATCAAGTCACCACCTCTTGAGGATTTACCAAAGCGACCACGTCTTGAGAACTTCTGGAACTTCCTCACGAGCATAGCTAGCTCCTGGCTCAGTTCTTCAGGGTCACCAAGGCTGCTGTCAGAATCTTCACCTTCAGATTCAGACATTGCCTTTGCCTTCAGAGCCCGTGATCTACCATAGCTTGGTCCATAGAGATCTCTCTTCTCAGCAAGCTGGAACTCATGAGTGTTTAGTCTCTCGAGGATATCGGTTGGATCACGTGACTTATAGTCTCCACGTTCTTGTATCATCAATGGCAAGGTATCAAATGAGGAATAAAGCGATCTCAGCAATTTCTTCACCACCTCATGGTCGGTGATATCAGTGGCAACAAGTGCTTGAAGCTCATTTGAGATGTCATCGAGGCGATCGAAGGTTTGCTGAACATTTTCATTGTCAAGTCTTTTGAAGCGATTGAAGAGATTTCGAGGAACGTCAACTCGAGAGTCACGCTGTGTTGAGACTCCCTCATTGACCTTGGACAGCCTGTCCCAGATAAGCTTAGCTATCTCCAAAGCACTCACTCTGCCATACTGCCCTTTGCTCAGATGGCCACATATGATATTCTTCGCTTGAGAGTCGATTTGCTTGAATCTCTTCACATGAGCAGCGTTGATGGTGGGAGTGACAGAGGGAACACCATTCTCCACAACGTACCAGAGATCATTATCAATTGCCTCAAGATGCATGTGCATCTTATTCTTCCAGTAGGGGTAGTCCATCCCATCAAAGGTAGGAGACCCAGCAAAAACCTTGATCATACCTGCGGCCGACATAACTAAAACTCTAGGCGGTTAAACCAAAATCACACAAAACAAGGGAGTACCTTGCTTTGATACGAATTGAGAGTGCGTTATATCGACAAGAGGGGGGGGTGAATAGGCGATTTTTATGAATTCTTCACTAAGGAATTTCAGGGTGAGGAAATTCCTGAGTGAAGAACTACTTGCAATAGAATAAGTACTCAGAAGTAAACATAACATAGCATGAGCATGGTCTTCATGAAGAAATGAAAACAAGCACAGAGTACAAAAAGCGTAAACACAGGATAACACAGGACAAGACAAACAGACTGAAGAAATTGAACTAAGGAAATAGAGAAAGTCTTTAGTGAAAGTCTTCAAACAGTTATAAACAAGCACCCAACACAGAAATGAGGAAATGGAAGGGTTGAGGAAATGGAACCAGGTAGCTTGGTGAAGACGATGATTTGGTAGACCAGTTCCAACTGCTGTGACAGTTGTATGTCTGGTTAGGGCGGCTAGGTATTTAAACCTGGGGACACACAGTCCCGGACACCCAGTCCTGAACATGTAGCTCGGGACACTCAGTCCTCAACATATTCCCCTTGAGCTAAGGCCACTGTTGGATCATGGGTTCCGGCAAACCCTTGAGGTTCGAACTCTCGGGTGCGCGCGAAGTTCTTTCCCTCCAACCGATCTACGCCCTAGCTCGCTAACGTCTAGCGGATGAACTCGATTCACTCGCAACACAAAGACACAAGGTTTATACTGGTTCAGGCCACCGATGTGGTGTAATACCCTACTCCAGTGCGGTGGTGGTGGATTGTGCTTGGTGTGGCTAAGGGTTGGCCATTTATGAGATGAGATCAGATCTCAGATCTCCCCCTCCCCATTCTTTGGTGGTGGGTAGTCTTACTTATATAGGCCCTGGTCCTCTCCCCAAATATTGAGCGGGAAGGGAGCCAACAACGGCACCCAATTTGAAAGGGGACAGCTAGTACAAGCTATCCTGACAAAAGGTGGTCTTCGCCTGCCAAAGGTTCTGGTGGTGACGCCGTCCTGGGCTCCATGGTGACCTCCATCCTGCCGTCCTTCTGGTCTTGGTCTCATTGCACTGATATGGAAACCTTTGCCTGATGCCTCGGTATTCCACGCCTGCGCTTTCCTCCTTAGCACCAAAGAGGAAACAAGGACACTATGCACGCTGGCGCCCGCCTGGTGTCGATCATCATGGCTCATGTCACGGCCTCGCGAGGTTCGCCCCGCCATGATATCTCCGCTCCTCGCGAGGCAGCCTGATGAGGCCGCTCCTGAGGAGGTCTTGCGCCGTCCGCCTTGCGAGGCTTGGCCCCTCGCGAGGGTCTTGAATGCATTGTTGATGATGATGGGCCGTACAGACCTGCCAGCACAGCCACGCCATGGGCCGCAGGCAGGCAAGTCTGGGGACCCCCGTTCCCAGAACGCCGACAGTAGCCCCCGGGCCCAAGGTGCGCTCGGGCTTGGCTTGAAGGCGAAGCCAAAGGATCATGCGCGGAGCGCCGCGGGCCCCAAAATCATGCGGCCTCGACTGACGCATAGCGGTTGATTGGTCATGGGCGCCTTCGCTTCCCCATGCTGCCTCGGCAACTACTCGACTTGACAACTCCCTGCGACATGCAAGGAAAATCATTATTGCATGTGATCATGGGAGGCGCCGGTTGGCCTTCTTCTGCTATAAATGGGGAGGGGGGCGGAGCCCCCATCGACCATCTCTTCTTGGTTCATGTGCTTCTTCCTCCTTGCTCCACCGCTTGCAGCAATGGCGCCCATCCGAAGTTTCTCCACCGAAGAGAAAGGAAAGGCCCACTGCGATGATCCAGAGCCGCTTCCACCGTAGAAGAGGTCGGTTCACCGTCGCGATGAAGCGGCGATGCAGGTGGTGACGAGGCCCTGGTGCGAGCGGCCTCCTCCTTGGCATCCGCTACCCTTGTACGCCTGAGCCGAGGGCTCAGGAGGACAGAGCGACGAGCGGCACTGCCCGCGCCACGGCCGTGGTCGCCGCGCCACGAGGACACACGCCGTCTCCCCAGAGTTCGTGCTGTGGGCGGCGATGCCACCAAGCACCTAGATACGCCTCCCACCGTTCTTAGCCGCCAAGGTGCCGCCGAGGGGTGTTTGCAAACCTTGGCTACAGCATGCTAACTGCAGCGCCCCAGCAACCGGAGCGGAGATTGGAACCTTCACCTTAGGGAAGATTTTCATGACCCGAGGCTGGGGTGAGATTGCCTGGGTCTGCCGTGCGAAGGGCGCCCTCGCAATTCACTTCGAGTACGACGGCACCTCCGTGCTGTTATTCAAGGTCTTCGACGAGGAAGGCCACCGCCTGGAGTGCTTCCCTGAAGGAGGTCACCAGGACGACATCACGGCGGGCGTGGGGCCCTCCACTAGTCTTGCCTGCAGCTCCTCCAGTGACAGCGGCGACTCGTGGTGGTCCAGCGACTCTCCTGAGCCCTTGAAGTCTCCGGAGAAGAGCGACGACAGCTATGTGCCGCCAAGCTCCCGCCGAGCTCGGAGCAGGGTTGGGGCGTCTAGCCGCCGCCGCTGATCCGGATGGGGTCGGCGCCGGCCTCCCGTGGCCCACTATTGATGATGGTGTCCGCCACGGGAGGGTGTAGATAGGATTCCTCTTAGTTCTCGTTCTAGTTCTCGGCGAAGAATCATGAAGTACCCCGTGGGGGCGTGTAAAGGGTCTGTAATGTCTTTTGCGTACATATGGTCCTTGTTATGGAATTGTGTGGGCGCATATCCTGCCGAGGCTCGACCTCCCCTTTCCAATCCTGCGGCGGCTTGATGCTCTACGCTGACAGGTCCCGGTCCTTAGGCAGGCTACAGCCATCGCTGGTATGCCAGGTCACGATGTCATGGTCAAGGCCAGGACGTGAGCGGCCCGAAGTCCAGTAAGAGCTCCTGAGGCGCGATGCTCAGGAGGTCCTCTTTAGCGCTCAAGCGGCTGCCTTAGAATGGGAAAGGGAGAGAGTATCGCCACAACAGGGTAGCGGAAGGAGTAAGGCTTGCTTCGGCTCAGTCTCCCCTTTCTATCCTCGTGACGGCTTGGTGCTCTACGCTGATAGGTCCCGGTCCCCAGGCAGGCTGCAGCCATCGCTGGTATGCCTGGTCACAATGCCGTGGTCAAGGCCAGGAGCTGAGCGGCCCGAAGTCCGGTAAGAGCTCCTGAGGTGCGATGCTCAGGAGGTCCCCCTTAGCGCCCAAGCAACCGTGAAGAGGCAAGAAAGGGAGGCAACATTGCCGCAACAGATCCGCTGCGAAGGTCTTGCGTCGTGGCGATAGGTGGGTTCCGTGTGTGAACTTATCTGGTCTATCTGGAGTCTACTCCTCGTGGCGCGCCCGGGCTCGTGCGTTGGTCGTTGTAGCCATGCCAGGCCCGTGCGGGTTTCCCCCTCCCCTCCATGCTCTTCTTTGTGCTTTGTGTCCTCAGGTCCCGGCCCTCGAGCGAGCTCAGCCGCCGCTGGTATGCCAGGTCGCGATGCCGTGGTCAAGGCCAAGGGGTGAGGGCTGGAGAGCCAGTAAGAGCTCTTGAGACGCGATGCTCAGGAGCCCCCCTTTTTACTCGCAAGCGAATCGCAAGAATGAAGGAGAGTCCATGCTACCGCCTGCCATGATCCTCAAGAAGCCCCTGCAAGTTAATGCGAAGAAGGGTGCCGAAGCGCTGTTTTGCTTCTGGAGCGGGCGAGGGAACTCCCTACTCCGGAGAGCCCCCGGGGCGTGTACAGCTCCACCCTGACACGTGGCTGGCACGGTAGGGTTTAGCAAGGTGTGCCTGTGCACTCGTGAGCCAGCGCGGGACTCACGAGGTCCTACCTCAAGGCGGGTTGCGCCTGGTCTCGGCCCTTGTTTATTGTCTTGGTCCCGCGAGATGGCCAGACAAGGCAAAAGGGGCCCTGAAGAAGGGTGCCGGCGCGTGGCCCCCGTAGTGGGCAACAATCAAGCAAGTGATTGCCATAGGTAGGTTAAGCATGGAAGGGAAATCAGCTTGGTAAATGCAGAAATATACATGCCACCGAGTCAGACCTGAGCGGCTTGGGGATGATGCAGCCCGAGGGGCGCACCCAATAGGGTAAACTAACGGCATAAGCAAAAGAGATACATGCCATAGGGACGGACCCACGCGGCATGGGAATAATGCAGCCCGAGGGGTGCTCCTAGCTAAACAAACTTGGAAAATGTCACCAGGTTCTGTCAACGAAGGAGAGTTGGTGCAGCTGAAGGCACACGACGAAGGGGTCGTTCCTCATGAGCCACCGGGGCACTGAGCCTTGGGAGGCTCTAGGGGCTCAGGTGGTTCCCTGAGGTCTATCTCCATCTCTGCCAGGACGACGTGGTGCCTGGCCTCCTGAGCCGCCAGGACACGCTGCAGGTTGCCACTGATAGGCTGATGACACACTCGGCAAGCCAAAGGGCATGCGAACGTAGTTGTGTAGTGGACCCTAGCAACGGCCCACGGGCAAAGGCTAGAAAAGCTCCTGAGATGCGGCCCTGTTGAGCCCTGGTATGTAGGCGCAGACGTGCGACCCGGCATCCTCGCCTGGATGGGGAGCTGCGCCTCGTGAGCGGCGGTCGCCGCACATGGCCCTTGCGTCTTACAGTTCCTGAGTGGTCTTGGTGATGAACTCCTGAGCGGTGGGCGCTCCTTGCCCTGTGTTCTCCCAAGGGAAACGTGTCGCGAAGCGCGCCTCCAAGTGGTGCCCGAGCGCCTCCCTCGTGATGTTGGCAAGATCTGAGGCCCTCCAGAAGAGAGCCCCCGAGCCCTACCCGAGGACGGCGCTGGGTGCGCCTTCCTATGCGACGGAGGGAGGCGCCCCTGGAGCGGGCGCTGATCCTGGCGAGGTTCCAGCCGCAACGCCACCCTCCTGAGGTCCGGCACGGCGCAGCTGCTTCTTCTTCTTGGGGATGGCCTCGGGAGGATCCTTGCTCTTGCTGTCGGGGTCGTCGATTGCAGCAGCTTGAAAGGCACGCTCGAGGGAGCACACCGCATCCCTCTCTTCGCACGGGACCGTGATGATTCCACCGCTTCCTGGCATCTTCAGGACATTGTAACCGTGGTGTGTCACCGCCATAACTTGGCAGGGCTGGATATCCGAGGATGGCTTTTTATGGTAGACGGATGTGCACGACGTCAAAGTCGATGAGCTCGGTGTGGTCGTTCTTGCGTTCCCCAAAGGTGACAGGGAGTCGAACCTGCCCTATCGGCATGGTGGAACCGTCGGTCACTCCCGAGAAAGGCTTGGTAGGCTGAAGCTGCTCATATGGCACTTGGAGGTTGTCGAACGTCTCGACGGACAGGACGTTGAGCCCTGCGTTGCCGTCGATGAGGGTCTTGGTAACTTGCACGTTGCTGATGACTGGTGAGCAAAGCATCGGGAGGGCGCCAGCGGTGGCTGCGCACTTGAGCTGATCTGCCGAGCTGAAAGTGATGGTGCACTGGCACCACCTGAGCGGGCGCGTGGCCTCGAGCTTGGGGAGGAGTGCATTCACCTCACGAGCGAACTATTTGAAGCTACACTGTGAGGCTGGGGCCTGTGGGCCGCCCAATATGCAGGCGATTGCATGCGGCTCCTGGAAGCCCCCAGCCCCTCATCTTGATGGTGGTCGCCATTCCGTCTTGATGGTGGCGGCAGCAGGGGAAGACCGTTGTTGCCCTGAGGGCGATCCTCACAAGGCTGGTCCCTCCAGGCGCCCTCGCGAGGATGATCCTGCCAGCGGTCCTCACGAGGCCTGTCGCGCCACTCCTGGCGCGGGCCACGGTCATCCCAGCGTCCGCCTCCACGTCCTCCTCCTCAGCCATAGCCTTGGTCGCTGCGCTCGGGGCATCGATCACAGTTCCCTTCACGAATGGCTCTGAGTTCTTGACAGTCACTCGTGTTGTGGGTGTTCAGGTTGTGGAAGGCGCGGAATGGTCGGTTGTTCTTGGACGACTCGGGCTGGTCTCTGCCTCGCTTGGTGGCTGGCTCTGCTGCGAGCACGGCTGCTTCCTTGCGCTTCACATCCTTGGCCTTGGCCTTCTTCTCCTCTGTGCCCGCAGCTGGCAGCTCGAGGAGGGAAAGGCGCCCCTCCTCAGACCTTGCGCACTTGGTCACCAGGTTGAACAGCTCCTGAGATGTGCACAGCTCCTCGTGGATAGCAAGCTCCTCCTTCATCTTGATGTCGTGGACACCGTCAAAGAACGCAGAGATGATGGCCTCATCCGTAACCTTGGGGATCTTGAGGCGAGTGTTGTTGAAGCGCTGGATGTACTTCTGGAGGGTCTCTCCCGGTTGTTGCTTGATGCAGCGCAGGTCACCCGTGGCCGGCGGTCGGTCGCGAGTGCCCTAGAAGTTGGCGATGAAGCGGTCGTGCATCTAGTCCCAAGAGGAGATTGAGCCATGCGGCAGGTTTAGGAGCCACGAGAGGGCACCCTCCTTGAGAGCCATAGGAAACCAGTTCGCCATAACTTTCTTGTCGCCATTGGCCGCTTCCATGCTCAGCTCGTGGAGCTGCAAGAACTCGGCGGGGTCGGGGGTGCCGTCGTAGCAAGGAGGTAGATCCGGCTTGAACTTGCGCGGCCAGGCGACGCTACACAGCTCGGGGGTGAAGGCGCGGTAGCCGGCCATGGTCGCCGGGGCCCGTCTCGGAGGTGGAGCTTGGACTTGATGAGGCCCGCGTGCCGCCACCACGGGTAGCGCGCAGGCTTGGCGAGGTGGCGCGGGGAGCGCAGGTGCAGCTTCTCTCGGCCGAGGAATCTCTTGGCAGCTTCTCTCTTCGTGCGAGGGCATCGGGCGTGGTGGATCGCGCCGTGGGGCCGCGCACCTTGTTGCCAAGACACCGTCTTGGGGCAGAGGTGGTGGAGGCTCTCCACAAGCCACGTCACATGTCGTTGGAGGAGGGCGATGTAGAGAGGGGATGGCGCCGGGGAGCCCCCTGTGGCGCGGAGGAGCTCGGCGACGCGGTCGAGCCAATCCTCGTAGAGGTCGTCGATCAGGCGGTAGCGCAGGAGCTTGTTCCCCATGAGGAGCGCGGCCGGCGTGTCCACGGGAGCGTGACGTGCGTGGGACGAGGAACCGGCCGGGGTCAGTGATGGGGTGGCAATGCGGCCGTCCTGCCGCACTGATGGGTGCAGCGAGGACGCTTGATGCTCGTTCCCCGCCGAGCTGGTGGCGGCGTTGGCGGCAGGCGACGGGGACCGATGAGGTGGCTCGCCGACGGGAGCCGTTTGAGCAACACGGGCAGTGAGGGAAGCCCGACTATCAGCTCGAGCGCGGCGAGCATCCGCCATAGAGACGACGGAGTGATGGAGCGCCGATCAACGGAAGGGAAGCTTCAGCGCACCCCTACCTGTCACGCCAAATGTCGGATCGCGGGTTCCGACAAACCCTTGAGGTTCATACTCTGGGGTGTGTGCAAAGTTCTTTCCCTCCTACCGATATACGCCCTAGCTCGCTAAGGTCTCGCGGACAAACTTGATGCACTCGCAACACAAAGACACAAGGTTTATACTGGTTCGGGCCACCGATGTGGTGTAATACCCTACTCCAGTGCAGTGGTGGTGGATTTCCTCTTGGGATGATGATGAATAGTACAAGGGGAAGAACAGCCTCCTGAGGTTGAGGCGTTCTTGTGCTTGCTGTGGCTAAGGGTTGGCCTTTTATCAGATGAGATCAGATCTCAGATCTCCCCCTCCCCATTCTTTGGTGGTGGCTAGTCTTACTTACATAGGCCCTGGTGCTCTCCCCAAATATTGAGCGGGAAGGGAGCCAACAATGGCGGCCAATTTGAAAGGGGACAGCTAGTACAAGCTATCCTAACAAAAGGTGGTCTTCGCCTGCCAAAGGTTCTGGTGGTGATGCCGTCCTGGGCTCCATGGCGACCTCCGTCCTGCCGTTCTTCTAGTCTTGGTCTTGTTGCACTGATATGGAAACCTTTGCCTGATGCATCGGTATTCCATGCCTGCGCTTGCCTCCTAAGCACCAAAGAGAAAACAAGGACGCTATGCGCGCTGGCGCCCGCCTGGTGTCGATCGTCATGGCTCACATCACGAGAGCCTCCCGAGGTTCGCCCCGCCTTGATATCTCCGCTCCTCGCGAGGCTGCCTGGTGAGGCCGCTCCTGAGGAGGTCTTGCATCGTCTGCCTCATGAGGCTTGGCCCCTCGCAAGGGTCTTGAATGCCTTGTTGATGCTGATGGGCCGTACAGACCTTCCAGCACAGCCACGCCATGGGCCGCAGGCAGGCAAGTCTGGGGACCCGCGTTCCCAGAACACCGACAGTCACACAGACCTCGCCCAACCAGTCGTGGTAAGTCTTCAGGTGACTTCCAAACCTTCACAGACTCGGTCACTCGATGATCCACAATTTCCTCTTGGATGCTCTAGACCATGACTCCTAACCGTCTGGAAGATGCACAGTCTTCAAAGGTAACAACCGTCGGATCCACGCAGGATCAATCTCTTCAGTGATGCTGAATCACTTTGGGTTTGTAGGTGTTTGTGTCGGTGTGGAACGACACCTATGGGATCACAAGAATCCCTACTACGGTTGCCAGGGCACAGGGTTGCGAGGATAGCAGGGCTAGTAGACAACACAAGGATCGTTTACCCAGGTTCGGACCGTGAGGATGCGTAAAACCCTAGTCCTGCTTTGGTGGGTGTATTTCTGAGAGTTCTTGGGCTCTCGAACTAGCTGTGGTCAGCGTGTGGTTTGAGAGAGCCGAATCCCCCTCCTCGTCGCCTCGGGCCTCCTTTTATAGGAAAAAGGGGTTGTCACAGTGTCACACAGGAGGTGGAAAGGTCTACAGTGGCACGAGGTTATCCCTCGTATTATAGGACAAGGTGCATTTAATGCATCGCTTAGGTGTCCTCTTGCTTTATCGGGGATGGGGGCGAGGCCCATCCCGTCCGTCGCCGCTCCTCCTCGCTTTGACACGCGCCTCGGCCAGGGATGCGTGCGGTGCCATGTAGGCAGGCAGGCAGCTAAGTTGGCACGGTGGTGGAGCCTTCATGAAGATCTGCATGCCGCCACGCGGGCGCTTGCACTACTAGGGAAAAGCTTATAGGCAGACGCTTACTAGTAGCGCGGTTTTATAACCCTCGCTGCTGCTACTTACTAGCAGCGTGGGTTTTTACCCCTTGCTACTACTAAGTTGATACTATTAGCGCGGGTTTTTAACCCGCGCTCCTACTAAGCGGTCTCTACCGTCCCCTCCCGGGACATGCCATAGTAGTAGCGAGGGGTACAAACTCGCGCTACTACTAAGTTGATAGTTGTAGCGCGGTTTTATACCCCTCGCTACTACTAAGTACGAGGTAGGTGAAATCCCCATATACTCGGCCGAATCCCTCCTCTCTCCCTCACTTTTCCCCTCTCTCACTTTCCACCTCTCTCCCTCGTACTCCAGCGGTGGCCGCCGCTAGTACACTCTGCTTTCTTCCTCCCTCCCTCTCCAAGATCCCTCCGGTGGGAGGTCGCCGGAGCTCCTCGCCGCCGCCAAGATGCGGAAGCACGACCTCGGCATCCTCCTCCTCACCGCCTTCGCCGTCTTCTTCTCGCTCCAGGTCAACTCTCCTCCTCCTCCTTCCCCCCTCTCCGATTCGATCCGGAACCCTAGCTGACCCATCCCCCTCCTCCTCCGACAGCACGAGGGCTGCCGCGAGGTGCTGCTCCCCACGCACGACGCCAAGATCCAGGTCCTCCAGCTCCCGGCCAATGCCGGGCTGGCCTCCGCGGCCTCCACGAGGCGCGCGTCATGGCCGAGATCTCCCTGCTCCCGGCCAACGTGCGCATCGCAGCCGGCCGCCGCCCCGTTGCCATGGATGTCGGCGCCGTCGAATGAACCATTGACACCATTTACAGCACGCACGGGGTCAAGATTTTTTTTGGTTTTTCAAATTAATAGTAGTAGCGTGGGTCACAGACACGCGCTACAGATAGTTAGTAGTAGTAGCGCGGGATGGACCGCGCTACTACTACTAGTTAGCTGTAGCGTCGTAGTAGTAGCGCAGGCACCCGCGCTACGACTAGATTTTAGCCCGCGCTACTACTAGGCTTTTTCCTAGTAGTGTTGATGAGTTGGCCTGGGAGCTGCATGTTGCCACGCAGGTGCCCGCCCAGCTGGTTAGGCTGGCAGCTGCATGTGAACGGCGGTGGAAGCTTGGTTGATGTGGGCTTGGCGGTGGCCTTGCCGACGTCTTTGGCAAGGGCCTTGCCGGGTGGCCCAGCAAGGGTCTCGCTGTGGCGTGTTGTCGTCCCTGGCAAGGATCTTGCCGAGGGTCTGGTAGCCTTCCTTGGCAAGGATCTTGCCGAGAATCGTCGTCTTCTAATCTGATCTTGAATATGTCTTCACAAAGATCTACATGCCACCACAGGGGTGCCTTCCCGAGCCCTGGCCCCACGCTGATGATGGCACTGGGGGTCGTGGGCTCAAGGGTGGCTCGCTCTGTTGGTGCAGGGTGAGCTATCCCGGCAAGAGTCTTGCGGGGGCCGCTGAGGCCACCCGGCAAGGGTCTTGCCGGTGGAACTTGCTTCGTCCCTCTGCTCTTTGTGGTCTTGGCCTTGGCGTTGTTTTGATTCTCTTGGCTTCGATCTTACCTTGGCTCACCTCCCTCGTTATGCTTGGTGTGGCCGTGGGCGGGGCTCTGACTGCCCCTGCACGGGAAAAAGGGGTACAAAGATGCGCCCCTATTTTTGTACACCGACAGGAGCCCCCGGGCCTGGGCCACACATAAGCGCAACACGTTGTTGGGCCAGGCCCAAAATGGTGCGCGGGCAGGTCGGGTGGTTTTTACCGTGGTAAGATTCTTCGCGCGCTCCGCCTCCCACGACCAGCGCGTGTGGCGCGGAATGGAGGGGTGTGCGTGACGTGGGTGGCATGCGTGGGGCGGTTTCCACAGGCATGCGTCAAATCGCAGTAAAGAGGCGGCTCGCGTCTTCCCCGTAAAAAGAGGGAGGCGCGGAGGCGTGGCTCATTTACTAAGCGGGGTCGGGGTGCGGTCTTCAAGGCGTCCACTCCCCACGATCACGGAGTGGGGAGAGGTCTCCTCACCCGTCCCCTTAGTTCTGCACGTCTGCCACGCGTCTTTCATGCACTTGTGGTGGCAAACTGTGGAGGCGAGAAACCGGGCCGCCACTGGTTGGAGCGGCGGGTCAGTCCTGAGTCCCCGCGCCTCCGGTGTCTGGATTGGCCGAGCGGGGCGGCCGAGCCTCAACCCCGTTCCTTTATAAAGAGGAGGAAGGGGGGAAATGGCACCCCGCATTCTTCCATCTTCTATCTCCCTTTTCTTCTGCTTCTTCCTCTCACCCACCATGGAGAAAGGGAATCCTGGTCCTTCGATGGTGGCGGCGAGGGTCGCCGCTCGACAGCGCGTCCCTCCCCCTTCTGAACCCGTGGTGGTTGAACCGACCGCGAGGGGAAGGGGGAGAGGGCGAGGCCATGGGCGAGGCCGGGGCAGAGGCCGTAGCGCTCTGGGAAGAGGAGGACGGGGCGATGCGCCAGCCTCACCTCTGCCAACGATGCCCTTCCCGATGGAGGGCCACATTGAAGACCAGCCTTGCGAGTGCTTCATCAGGCTCCACCAGCCCCCGCGTCGTCGTCTTTGTCTCCCCACTCCGTTCGCTCGGGTGATGGAGCGTGCCCCGCCCCAGACCGTCAGGTTGCACATGAGGGGCTACGGGAACGGGGGCACGCGGGTCGGCGTCGACTTCCCGGCTC
This sequence comes from Triticum urartu, assembly GCF_056163025.1. Taxonomy (NCBI): domain Eukaryota; kingdom Viridiplantae; phylum Streptophyta; class Magnoliopsida; order Poales; family Poaceae; genus Triticum; species Triticum urartu. The sequence continues at coordinate 395,168,294 of NC_141875.1, forward strand.
CTCGAGTTATGTATCTCCGCCATCGATGGAAGATGTTCGCCCGCATCCACAGCCTGACGGCGGGGCTCGTCCTCTACTTCAAGTTAATGGAGGACGGCCTGCTCTCCGTCAAGGTCTTCGGAGAGTTTGGAACTCGTCTGAAATGCTGCGTGGAGAGCTCCTCTGATGGAGATTCTGACGATGGAAGCTCGTCCTCGAGCGAGAGCGACGGGAGGACAGCGGGGACGAGTCCGACTAGGCGTCGGACGCCCCACGCCTAGGCAGGTGAGGCAGCAGCAGCATCTGCACCTGGCCCCTCCTCCGGCAGAAGCTAGCCGGGCGCAGGGCCAGCTCCTTGAACTTCTCGGGGCTGTCTCCTTGGGTGGCTGGCGTCGGGAGGCTATGGAAGAGGAAGAGGGCGGGCGGCAAGGCCGTCAACTCAGAGTACGTGGTCACCGACGCCTTCATCGCGTATTGCCGGTCCTGCCGCCTCGTCTTCTAGCTCCTTTCCCGGCACCGTCATCACCGACCCACCCGTGGGTGGCCACTGAGATGTTCTCTTGGTGCTTTCTGCTGCTCGTAGCTTGCCTAGGCGCCCCTTTTTCCCTTTCGCCTCCTTGACCTGCCTCCTGAGGAGAGGGACAAGAAAGGGATTACGGGCATCTTATCTCTTTTTTAGTTTGTAAGCATGCGGGACTTTGTTAAATTTAAAACTTGTAATCCCCTTGCTCATGTTTTTCATCTCGCACGAACTATACCTGTATGGGATGTTTTTAATGAAAAAGGGATGCTTGCCGGGTTATTCGTTCGTGGTAAATCCCGCGACAAGGAGCGAATCCTTGTTACTGTTTTAAGATAAACGTTTTTCACCCGGCAACAGGCCTTGCCGCCCCCCACTCCACTCGACCGTTCTCGCGCTCTTGGCGGAGGCAGGGATGAAGTGGGCTTTAGGCTCCTCGTCCCACCTCCTTGCCGCCGCGGCTATGACCAAATCTAGACCCATGAAATAATCCCTAGGTATAGGGAAAAGGGGAGCGCAACAGCCTAGAGATAAAAACGAGGTTTCACATGCCCCAGTCCGATTCCGAAATGCATGACAGAGCATAAAAGACTTATCTGGATCCGCAGCCCTTGGCAATCTCATCTTGCCGCGGTTGGATCCTTGTGCTTGTAGCCCCCGGCAACACTGGCTTGCCGGGGTCGGGGCGCCGGTCCATTTCCTTCTTTCCGAGTAGCTCAGCAGAAGTGCTCATGTGCCCTGCGAACCAAAGGAGGACAGAAAAAGGAACAAACAGACGCGCACTCGACCTCTAGGCTAGGGGTTAGTTGCCGCTAAGCACTATCAACCCTAACCAAGGAAGAGACTCGACCTAGCATGCATGCTATAACTTAGGGCGCCAGCGCTTCATTTATTTATGCTCAGGGTCTGCGCCTGGCTTTGTACAAAGGGTCACATGCCTTGTCGGCAAATCTTGTACAAAAGGTGGCTTGCTGGGAGGCCCGGCAAGCCGCGCCTTATGGGTAAAACTTGCGAAGATGCTCGATGTTCCAAGAGTTGCTCACTGGGACGACATCTTCAGTCTCCAGACGGACTGCGCCAGGCCTGGTGACTCGCATTACCTGAAAAGGGCCTTCCCACTTCGGAGTCAACTTGTTGGAATTCTTGGCCCACTGAACGCGTCGAAGAACAAGGTCGCCTTCCTCAAGGCTTCGGGCATGAACCTTGCGGCTATGATAGCGGCGCAAGGCTTGCTGGTAGCGTTCCGCTCTCACAGCCGCCCGAAGATGATCTTCCTCAAGGAGCATCGTCTCATCTTGGCGCAACTGCTCTTGCTCAAGCTCATCATAAGCGAGCACTCGAGGTGACCCGTATATGAGTTCCGCGGGGAGAACTGCTTCTACCCCATATACCTGGGCAAAAGGTGTCTGGCCGGTGGCTCGATTTGGTGTCGTCTTGATCGACCAAAGAACCGCCGGCAACTCATCAATCCAGCGCCTTCCACTCTTGTGCAGCTTGTCAAAGGTCTTCGTTCTCAGGCCTCGCAACACTTCAGCATTTGCCCTCTCTGCTTGGTCGTTGCTCCGTGGATGTGCCACGGAAGCAAAACAGACCTTGCTGCCGAGGTCTTGGATGTACTGCATGAAGGCGTGGCTTGTGAACTGTGTGCCGTTGTCAGTGATGACTCTGTTTGGCACGCCAAAATGGCAGACCAGTCCTTCGAAGAACTTGATGGCTGATTGAGCAGTCACCTTCCTCACTGCTTCCACTTCTAGCCACTTTGTGAACTTGACGATTGCAACGTACAAGTACTCAAAGCCCCCAACAGCGCGGGCGAAAGGGCCCAGTATATCGAGCCCCCAGACCGAGAATGGCCAGGAGAGAGGGATTGTTTGAAGGGCTTGATCTGGCTGATGAAGCTTCTTTGAATGGAACTGGCATGCTTCACACTTGGTTACTAGCGTCATTGCATCCTGGAGGGCGGTGGGCCAGAAGAAACCTTGCCGGAATGCCTTCCCGGCAAGGGCCCTTGACCCTATGTGGGAGCCACATATGCCTCCATGTCTCTCCGCCAATAGCTCTAGTCCTTCCTCTCAGGGGATGCACTTGAGTTTCACATCGTTTGGCCTCCTCCGATATAGGACGTCATCGACGAACTGGTACAGGGCGGACCGACGGGCTACTTTCTCTGCTTCTTCCTGCTCCTCAGGAAGCTCCCCTGTTTGGAGGAAGTGGACGGTATGTCGCGCCCATGTCGGATCCTGGGGCTCGACTGCAAGGACTAAAGGCATTTCTTCCGCCATGAGAGCGGCTGTCTCTACGGCCAGGGCTTGATGCCCTATCGGAGCCAGTCGCTCTTGGGCAGGCTCAATGTCCGTGGCAGCACCCTTGCCGGCAGCCCCAGGGGGCTCGGTAGGAAATTACTTGCCGGGACCAGATTTCCTCCGCTTGTTCTGCCCCGCTGATGGTTCGACAGATGGTTGAGTTAACCAAAGCAAAAAGGTACCTGGTTCGACGGGTAGCTTGAATGAGGCACGCTTTGACAGGTAATCGGCGATGTTGTTCTCCGCTCGGGGGACGTGCTCCGCCTGCATACCGTCAAAGAGTTCCTCCATCTTCCTCACCTCACCTACGTAGGCTTCCATCAATGGGCTCTGATAATCCTTCTTGACCTGCCTGACAACGAGCTACGAGTCGCCCCTGATGATGAGCTTCTTAACCCTGAGGTCTGTCGCGATCCTGAGACCGGCAAGCAATCCCTCGTACTCGGTGGTGTTGTTGGTGGACATCTCCCTAGGGAAGTGCATATGGATCACGTACTTGAGGTCTTCTTTGGTGGGTGCGATGAGTAGCACACCGGCACCGGTGCCTTGCAGCGAGAAAGCCCCATCAAAGTGCATGATCCAGTCATGGTCTGCTTCCTTGCCGGGGAGAGTGGTCTCCTGGATTTCTTCGTCAGGCGTCGAGGTCCATTTTGCGATGAATTCCGCCAAGACTCTGCTCTGAATTGTCGAGGTACTTTCAAATTTAAACCGAAACTTGACAGCTCCAAGGCCCATTCCACAATCCTTCTGGTTGCGTCTGGGTTGTGTAGTATCCGTTGCAACGGGAGGCGGGTGACGACAGTGATCTCGTGGGCCTGGAAGTAGTGACGCAGCTTCCTCGAGGCCATAAGGAGGCCGAAGAGCAATTTTTGCACGCCGGAATACCTCGACCTAGCCCCCTGCAAGAGGGAGCTGACAAAGTAAATCGGGTGCTGCATCTTCTTCTTTGGCACCACTTCACTCGACTGCACGGGCATTGCCTTGGTGGCACCAGACTCCGCCGTGGGCCGCGCCTTGTCGGCACTAGGCCCTGTCGGGGGAATCTTCAGCTTGCCATCCGCTGGTTCTGCCGCCATAGCCGCCTGCTCGCCGACCTCCCTCTGTGCCACCAGTGTGGCGCTGACCACCTGATTCGTCGCTGCCAGATACAGCAGCAACGGCTCTTGTGGTTTAGGCGCAACCAGTATCGGCATGGGGGAAAGGTATTTCTTCAGATCCTGCAGTGCTGCCTCGGCTTCTAGTGTCCACTCTATTGGGCCTGCCTTCTTCAAGATTTTGAAGAAGGGAAGGGCGCGCTCGGCAGACTTGGAGATGAACTGGCTCATGGCGGCAACCCAGCCGGTGAGCCGATGCACATCCTTGATTTGCTTGGGTGCCTTGATCTTTTTCGGGTTTGCCTCGATCCCACACTGCAACACAAAGAATCCGAGAAGCTTGTCGGACGGAACACCGAAGACGCACTTCTCAGGGTTCAGCTTGAGGTTGATCTTGCATAGGTTAGCAAATGTCTCTTCCAGATCTTGCACAAGAGTTGGCCCGTCATTGGTTTTGACCACTATGTCATCCATGTAGGCCTGCATATTTCTATGGAGCTGAGGTTCAAAGCCAATTTGGACTGCTCTTGCGAACGTTGAGCCGGCACTCTTCAACCCGAAAGGCATCCGTAAAAAGCAATACGTACCACATGGGGTGATGAATGTCGTCTTCTCTTCATCCTCTCTTGTCATGAAGATTTGGTGGTAGCCTGAGTAGGCGTCGAGGAATGATAACAGATCACACCTAGCCATGGAGTCAACTATCTGGTCGATGCGCGTCAACGGGACGGGGTCCTTAGGGCAAGCCTTATTAATATCTATGTAATCAATACACAGCCTCCACTTCCCATTCGCCTTGCGCACCACTACTGGATTGGCCAACCACGTCGGGTGGAGCACCCCTCTCACCAAACCTGCCGCTTCCAACTTCCTGATCTCCTTTGTGATGAACTCCTGGCTTTCCAGAGCCTGTTTTCTGACCTTCTTCTTGACGAGCCGCGCGTGGGGGCAGACATCTAGGTGGTGCTCAATCACCTCCCTGAGAACACCGGGGATGTCGGACGCTTGCCATGCAAACACGTCGACATTTTCCCGCAGGAAGGTGATGAGCGCGCCTTCCTATTTGCTGTCGAGGGTGGAGCCTATGATGAAGGCCCCTCCCATGCCATCCTCCCCGACGGGCACCTTCTTGGTCTGCGGAGGCTCGGCTCTAGATCTCTTTCTCTTGTCGGTAGAGCTCTCTGGCACGTCCTCAACGGTACCACAACACTATAAGGAGGTTCGCTTGCCGAAGTGGGTGTGAGAGGTATTGCCGGGCTCCTTTTTCCCTCCTGGGCCATCAGTGGCAGGAGCAGGTGCCTTGACGGCAGCTGCTGCAACTACTTCCCGATAGAGTTGGTCGGCGCAGATCAGCGCATCCTTCTTGTCGGAGGGGACGGAGATGATGGTCAACGGCCCGGGCATATTTAGCATGTTGTAGGCGTAGTGTGACGCTGCCATGAACTTGGCCAATGTCGGGCGACCGAGGATCCCGTTGTAGGGCAAGGGGATCTCGGCCACGTTGAAGACGATCCTCTCCATCCTGTAGTTCAACTCTCCTCCAAATGTCACGGGCAGTCTGACCTTTCCCTTCGGCTGGCTCCTCCCTGGATTGACCCCTTGAAACGTGCCCGTTTCCTCGAGGTCTACATCAGGGATTTGCAACCTTTTGATCATGACAGGCAAGATCAGGTTCAGGCCGGCCCCGCCATCAACCAACATCTTGTTCACCCTGAGGTTGCGTATTGTTGGCCAGACCAACAATGGCAAACACCCGACCGCGGTAGTGCGGTCAGGGTGTTCCTCGGCGTCAAAGATGAGGGACGTGCTGGACCACTTCAGCGGCTTTTGAGCGTTGAATAACGGATCTGCTGTTGTAATCTCCCGCGCCCATTGCTTGAGCTAGCGGTGAGAGGTATGCAGCAAGGCGCCGCCATCGACACACATGGCCTCTGTAGCCTTCTGGATTTGCTCACCAGACTCGTCGTCCTCATCGTGATCATCGTCTTCTTGTTTCTTGTTGCGGCCCCGGGCGGGCCTCTCTTGCTGGTTGTCCTTGTCGGGGCGGCCTCCTTGGCCGCCACGCTTCTTGCCGGATCCCTCAGCACCATCCTGGTCCTTCTCCTTGTCCCGCCTTTCGTACTCAGCCTTTTGCTTCTCAGCAAGCAGCTCGACTTGTCGGTAGTTCTGGAGGTCGTGGCCCTAGACGCCAGGGCCCGGCAGGAGGCGCACCCGGCAATCTCCTTGCCGGGGGCGTCTGCCTTGACCTTCTTGCCGGCACCGGTATCGTCAGTTCCCTCAACGGCAAGCACGACCTTGCCTTTGCGTTTCCTATTGCGACGCCGGCTCATCTTCGTCGGGGTGGCGATGTCTTCATCAGTAGACTCGGTTTCCGCGCCGGCGTCTTCGTCGGGGTACTTCCTTCCCTCTTCAGCCCGGGCGCACCTATCAACCAGAACGTAGAGCTCAGCCACATCCTTAACCTTGGTCATCGCCAGCTCCTCGCGCATCTTGCGATTGCATACGTTCTGGTGGAACGCGCTAATCATAGCGGCGGGATGAATGTCGGGGATGTTGTACTGCACCCGGCTGAATCTTTGGATGTACTTGCGCAGGGTCTCCCCTTCCTTCTGGGGAATGATATGCAGATCACTGGCCTGGTCATGAGCTTGGTGTCCTCCTGTCAAGGCACCAACGAACTCATGGCACAGATCTGACCAGGAAGAAACGGAATCCACCGGCAAGTGCATCAACCAAGACATCACATTAGGCTTGAGCGCCAGCGGGAAATAGTTGGCAAGCACCTTGTCGTCGCGAGCCCCAACGTCCTGCATCCGATGGTGTAGATGTTGGGGAACACGGACGGATGGGTCTTGCTGGCGTACTTCTCGTCGACGTCGGGCTTGAACGTGTGGTGGGACGGCTACTGGAACTTCCGCAGCTCACGGGTAAAAGCCGGGCATCCCACCTCGTAAGGTAGGCCGCCGGCGCCCCCGGGTGCCAGGTGGTCCATAGCGGGTCCCGGCCGCTTGTCCGACTGGCAGCACGTTTCGCGCCGGCGCTCGATGATGGTTCGAGCGTCTTCGTGAGCTCGCTCCCGAAGGACCTGGTGCTGGTCGTGGAGGGTCCCCGGGTCAGACGACGCTATGGAGATGTTATCACAAGCGTCGTCGCGGCGGGCCGACGCCCGCGGCGGCTTTCGAGGAGGAGGAGAGTGCACTGTGGATGCAGCTCCCCGGTCCTCCCAGCGCCAGCATGTGGTGGCTTGGTGGAGCGCCGGCCCGAGGGCCCCACCGGTCGCGGATCATCTTTGTTTGCAACGGCGACGAGGCTCCGGATGGTGGCCCTCCACTCTTCGAGCTTCTCCGCAGCAGGAGGGAAGTCAAGGAGCAGCTGTGCGTGTGCCAAAGCTTCCGCTGGCGTGGGCGGCAGCGACAGCTGCGTGGATCGCGGCGCGCTTTGACTTCTAACTACGTTAGAAGGAGCTCTGTCATGACCCAGCGGTTGCGTGCCATTTTCACCAGCGCTTCGGCGAGCGTGCTGAACCCCCTCATCTTGCCGATGACGCACAGGGCTCTTCCCACGGTGGAGCCCAGGGTCACCATCGTGGTGACGCTGCTCGGCGCGCACACCATGGGAAGAACGCGCGGTGGTCGCCGTGTAGGCGCCCTGGAGGTCGCCGCGCCGCCCGGAGTCGGCACAAAGACACCCCTGGAGGGCCCCGCGCCGCCTGCGAGGGGCCCGGCTCCGTCCTTGGATCCGGCGACGTGTAGTCGGTCGTCTGGTGCGCGAACGACGCCGCTCGCCAGGCTCCGACTGCCTGGGCAATGCTGGTGCTCGCGGGCCGCGACCCGGGTCCTGTCAGCGACCGGTCCGCTGCTCGTCCGCACCAGCACGGGTCCTTCGGCTCCCAAAGAATCGACCGCCGTGGCCGTCCTCTTCTTAGGGGCCATGGCGACAAAGAACTGCTAGGCTAACTACTAGACCAGATTCTCACAATTGTGCCCCCTACCTGGCGCGCCAAAGATGTCGGTGTGGAACGACACCTATGGGATCACAAGAATCCCTACTACGGTTGCCGGGCCGCAGGGTTGTGAGGAGAGCAGGGCTAGTAGACAGCACAAGGATCGTTTACCCAGGTTCGGGCCGCGAGGATGCGTAAAACCCTAGTCCTGCTTTGGTGGGTGTATTTCTGAGAGTTCTTGAGCTCTCGAACTAGCTGTGGTCAGCGTGTGGTTCGAGAGAGCCGAATCCCCCTCCTCGTCGCCTCGGGCCTCCTTTTATAGGAAAAAGGGGTTGCCACAGTGGCACACAGGAGGTGGAAAGATCTATAGTGGCACGAGGTTATCCCTCGTATTACAGGACAAGGTGCATTTAATGCATCGCTTAGGTGTGCTTTTGCTTTATCGGGGACGGGGGCGAGGCCCGTCCCGTCCGTCGCCGATCCTTCTCGCTTCGACACGCGCCTCGGCCAGGGATGTGTGCGGTGCCACGTAGGCAGGTAGGCAGCTTAGTTGGCGCGGTGGTGGAGCCTTCACGAAGATCTGCATGCCGCCATGCGGGCGCTTGATGAGTTGGGCTGGGAGCTGCATGTTGCCACGCAGGTGCCTGCACTACTGGTTGGGCTGGCAGCTGCATGTGAACAGCGGTGGAAGCTTGGTTGACATGGGCTTGGGGTGGGCTTGGCGGTGGCCTTGCCAGCGTCTTTGGCGAGGGCCGTGCCGGCTGGCCCGGCAAGGCTCTCACCGTGGCATGTTGTCGTCCCTGGCAAGGATCTTGCCGGGGGTCTGGTAGCCTTCCTTGGCAAGGATCTTGCCAAGAATCGTCGTCTTCTAATCTGATCTTGAATATGTCTTCACAAAGATCTACATCCCACCACAGGGGTGCCTTCCCGAGCCCTGGCCCCACGCTAATGATGGCACTGGGGGTTGTGGGCTCAAGGGTGGCTCGCTCTGTTGGTGCGGGGCGAGCTGTCCCGGCAAGAGTCTGGCCGAGGGAGCTGAGGCCACCCGGCAAGGGTCTTGCCGGGGAACTTGCTTCGTCCCTCTGCTCTTTGTGGTCTTGGCCTTGGTGTTGCCTTGATTGTCTTGGGCTTCAATCTTACCTTGGCTCAACTCCCTCGTTCTGCTTGCTGTGGCCCTGGGCGCAGCTCTGACTGCCTGTGCACAGGAAAAAGGGGTACAAAGATGCGCCCCAACTTTTGTACACCGACAGTTTGAGTTTGGTTTTTCCTCACTTGATGATTTTCACTCAAAGTCCTCGGAGGATGGGATGCTCTCAAATGACAAGTGTCAGTTTCTCTTGGAGCAGCCAACCAGCTAGTGGTTGTAGGGGGCGGCTATTTATAGCCTAGGGAGCAGCCCGACATGATAAGAGATAAATGCCCTTCAATGATATGACCGTTAGGTGGGTAGATATTTTGGGACAGTTGGCGCATAGCACAACAACGTTTGGAATTTTGAGTATCAAATTCCTCAGGGCTATCATGTACCTCACTGTGTAGGCAATCCGCACTCGCAAATTCCTAACTCCTCAGTAAGATCGAATTCCTCAGAGACCAGAAGAACATCGTCTCTGTCACTGAAGAAATTGATTGAACTGTATGAGATTTCCAATGGCTTCGCTCGAAGGGATTGGTAGGTGTAGGATTTTGAGTTGAGCATCACTTGGAAAATTTTCCTTAGTATTTCCTCGACCCCCTTTAACAGTATGGTGTTTCCTATGACTCAAGAAATAGAAAATGAAACTACGAAAACAAAAGTCTTCATGGTTCATGTTCCTCGAATGAATACCAAGTCTTCAGGATTATCCCAATTTCTTCACTTTCAAAGTCTTCAGAAATCCAAAGTCTTCAGTCGAAGAACTTCATTTTTAGGGGTCGACTTTCTCTCTAAATATCAAAATCCTCATATACTTATAGATCTATGTACACTCACAAACGCATCAGTCCCTTAACCTATAAGTCTTCAATACACCAAAATCACTAAGGGGCACTAGATGCACTTACACACTTGCCTAAGTTGGTCAAACTTTCCTAACCTTAGATGTGGCAATCTTTGGCAAAGTTAGTCACAAACCAAACATATCATAATTCAAACCAAACAGCCCCTAACCCCGAACTAACTGTAGCCAAAGAGGTGTTTGGATGATAGGGTTAGATTGACAATAAATGCACTTGATGGATAGAGAAAAGTGATTTTTCAGTGGGCCCCATGATAACTAGACCCAATTAGCACCACTTGGCTGGCGGGATAGAGAGAGAAAAGTGATTTTTAGTGGGCCCAATGAGAACTATCTCCAATTAGCACCTCTTGGGTGGGATAGTTTTTTTTGGTGGGTTTGGTGCAACTTGCTCCAATTTAACCCTCATGTTTGGATACTTTAGGGCTATTTGAGCCCCAACTAGCTCAAACTAACTCTAACCCATGGATCCAAACAGGGCCAAAGTTAGTCTCGGAAAACGAATTAAGCCCTATATACATGGATAGACAGAGTACATGATACTAGCAAACGCTCACCATTAGTAGTAGTTCATTGGTTGGTTTCGATTTTTGATTCAGTTCTTGTGCTGCTACCGTCCAATATTCGTATGTGGTTGTTTCTAGAATAAAAAGGAGGTAGTACTTAATGTGGGAAAGGTGAAGTGATGGTTGCTTCGCCCGAGCAACTTATTACTCTAGGAATATTGGAGTACCAACAGATTCAACGAATAGAGAAATGACAGTTGGTTCGTCCAAGCAACTTACTGTGGCGAAGGTGGAGCTCTGTGATTTGACTATTGACTAGTCATTACTACTACGGCGCAATGACCAGGGTGAATCTTTCCCTGCACTTGTGCACGCAATATCGATGCATGGTAGGTGGAGCCCGATGAAGGATGTCCCACATGTCGGCGAAACGAAGTTGAATTTTTTCTGGCATTGCTATCAATCCTTCAGGATTTGTTTATATGTACGCATAATTTTAATGAAGAGTTAAATGCACTGGACGTCCTAAAAGTTTTGTCATTTTGTCACTTTAGTCCTAATTCTTCCAAAATGCACCTTTAGGTCCTAATTCTTTAGTAAGTGGTTCATACGAGGTCCTTTTTTCACAAGCGCTCGCTGACCTGCCCATGTGGCGCGTTAACCGATGCCACGCCGACTGAGGTCCCAACCGCCAGGCGAGAAAAATACACTAGAGTTCCTAAAAGTTTCTTGGCAGTGTCACTTTAGTCCTACTTCTTTCAAAATGCACGTTTAGATCCTAATTCTATAGTAAGTGGTTCACCCGAGGTCCTATTTTGCTCAATCGTTCGCTGACTTGCTTGCGTGACATGTTGACCCATGCCACGTCAACTTAGAGGCCGCTGCAGTTGCTCTTTTTTTGGACAAAAAGACCCTTGTAATCCTCCCCTCTTGACATTTCCTGGTCCCTGCCGAATCTCTCTCTCTCTCTCTCTCTCTCTCTCGTGCCCACAATGTTGCCATGGCCAGGGTAACGGGGAAGCGGGTGATGAAGAGGAGCGTTGGAGCATCCTCAGCGGGCCAACGCACAACCAAGCATGTCAGCGAATGATCGTGCAAAAAAGGACCACTTGTGAACCAATTACTATAGAATTAGGACCTAAACGTGCATTTTGAAAGAAGTAGGACTAAAGTTACACTGCCCAGAAACTTTTAGGACCTCCAATGTATTTTTCTCGCCAAGCAGTTGGGCCCTCTGTCGACGTGGCATGGGTCAATGTGCCACGCAGGCAGGTTAGCAAGCGCTCGTGAAAAAAGGACCTCGGATGAGCCACTTACTAAAGAATTAGGACCTAAAGGTGCATTTTGGAAGAATAGGACTAAAGTGACACCCAGATGAAACTTTTAGGACCTCCAGTGCATTTAACTCTTTAATGAAATTGTATTGTGATGCTATGGAGGTTTCAACTTTGGTTCCCCGGGAAAAAAAGGTTTCAAGTTAGGATTCATGTGTCCTCTTGCCTCAAGATTTTCTTGTTACAACATTCCATCAAATACAAATGAAACTACCATGGCTGCTAATGCATCGTAATGGTTCACAGATCAACACCAATATTCACATCACAATTGAAGATAAAGTTGTGAGAAGGTGAACAAATAAAGAAAAATATATAATTGATCGATGATGTTCGTAGGCATGGCTCCATTTCTTGGGCACAATGTTCATTGGTTGGCAGCTAGTTTCACCCAGCTCTGTAGCCAAAAAAGAGGTGTATGGAGGACATCACAATCCGATCATTTTGTGCAACTCCACTAAAATCGAGCTGATCATCCCTGTTTGCAAAGATATTCAGTCAGTGTGATTACAATAATAGTGGAACTAGATGATGAAACATAACACACACAAATAGAAGCCAATCACCTCTCCGATCTCTCTTTAGGACTAACTACTTGTTGGAGAAGATTAGGCACGGAGTTGTATGAGGGGGATAGCAAAACCAATCTCCCTTTGTGCAGTCCCACAGAAATGTAAAAATGTTGCCCGTGTGACATTTTGGCGGAACTGCACAAAACACTCTTAAGAAAAATGTGATTTGTACAGTTCACCAAAAGGTCGCAATAGCAACGAGGTGAAATGGATAGCCCTGTTTGCAAAAGGATGTAGAAAGGAAACAATTACTACCCAATAACACAAGTTGAAGACACATACGCCGACAAAAAAGAAGCATATTCCATGTAATAAGGGAAAGATAGCAGGATGGTGGTTTATCAAAAATGGTTTGAGGAAGAGATTGCAAGATGGAAAGTACGTTGGCGAAGATATGTTTTAAGCAAACAACTAAAGAAGATCCACACGCAGGATTTTCCACATGCAGCAATGTGGGAAGATGGGCAGTGGAGCTAGGACGGAGGAAGCTGTACCTGGGGGTCGTTAGGATGTAAGGCGCCGGTAGCCGGGATCTGCCCATACTGCGGCATCGAGCAAGTGGCGAAGGCCCTACCACACAAGATCTTGGTCAGAGAGAACGGCGGGTACCGCAGATCGGGACGTGCTGCCTCAACGCCGTCGAATGGAGAAACGAGGCACATCCTCCCTTTCTGCCGACGACATGATGCGGCTGGATCAGTGACCAACGGTGAGAGAGAGAGGCCACCGCCGCCTTGTGTGAGATGGTGTGACGAGAGACAAACCCCGACAGGCAGGCTCCATTGTATATAGTGGAGCAGATTTTTCTTTTTTCCCGACAACAATCATATTATATTCTATACGTTAAGGAATATAACTTTATTTAATACTAACGTGTCAATTCAAACTTTGTTTCGTCTATGCGTGGTACACGACCCTCCTTCGAGTAAACAACCGCTACATGCGTCAAATTATCACGTGGGTAGGCTTTTCGTACAGAAATGAACTCCACCGTGTTCCCACGCGGGTGTGGCCGAGAATGAGACGTGAGTACGTGCGTCATGCGTGCACCTCTTCTTTAGGTGTAGGTACGTATGTGGGTGGGTGTGTGAGAGAGATGGTTTGTGCAAAATAGAGGCAATGTATCGATGATATCTCAAACAAAAAAACGTAACATATGCAATGTGTGTGAAACAGAGTCATAGATATATCATATATAGAGGGAGCGATCCACGAGAAGAGAGTGGAGGGATCATCGGCGTGAGATATCGATAGAATCGAAAACAGGGATGAAGTGTGTGGGTGTGCGATCGATAAAGAGGCCATCAAATTTGTGTTTGGCCACGTCAAAGATACAGGGCGGCTGGCCTACTGGAATATGAGAGGGCAGAGGTGTAGTTTTTCTCTGTGGCATGGATACCTACCTACCTACAATGTTCGACTATCGGTGTGGGGGGGGGGGGGAGGGGGCAGAGACCTAACTATAGAGGGGTAGATCGACTAGTATATGTGTGGAGAAGGAGAGAAACCTAGCTATGTATTGAGGGAGATCGATCGACATACATGCATATGTGTAGCAGAGGAATAAGGTTGGGAGAAATACAAAGGTAGAGTGTCGGAGGGTTGGTGGTGGAGTTGCTTCTCACAAATGGTGGGAGAAGCCTGCTACACAAACGGAGGGTACGAGTGCAATATCAATAAGAGAGAGTCGGGGATGTCTGCCTATCTATGCACATGCGTGTGAGAGATGGGTCGGGAGGTATGCAAGGATGATGAGGGGGACGATATGGTTGTGGTAAAAAGACATAGCTACATAGGAAGATCAATCGTCGTGTGTCTGAGAAAGGGAGAGACATAACTAGTGAGGCAAGTCGATCGGTGCATGGGGAAAAAGAATTATAGTCAACCTAGCTATAAATAGGGAGATCGGTACGTATACATGCATGAATTTGTTAGAAGCAAATAGGTCCGGAGAGACAAACAGGGGGAGAGGGGTGTGGCTAGGAGGTGGTGCGAGAGGCCTACTATGTCGAGGGGGAGGACTGTGCAAGTATGAGATCAATGAAAAGAGGGGCCGGAGTGTGCACCTACGTGGAACCATATTGGACATAGGGGGGCATGGACGGTGAGAATAGAAGAGGGGAAGTGTGTGTTTTTGGTAGGCACACTTGACAAGAGAGGTATATGGACCTCTATGTGCCGGAAAGAAGGAGCCGGGGGGCCTAGACACACCGTTGGTGAATGACCTAAAGAGAAATAACAAATGTGCATGATGGAGGGGATGCTGAGGGACGGTGAGAGGGGGGCGGGCGTGTGCATGCACGATAGAAAGTCAGCGCTAGCTAGCTACAAAGATAAGAGGATCGTGAAGGTGTAAAAGATGAACAAAGATCATAATTCATTATAAAAAAGTGGATACGGATCTTTGAAGAAGATATCATAATGTAGAACATTGATTATAATTTGGGATAATGTGTGGCTTTTGCAGCTCAGGGCTAAATACTTGTCATAATGTAGGGGGTGGGGCACTATACTTTGTATGATAAACATGGTGTACGTATGGAACATGGTTTAGATTATGAATATCTATTTAGTACATCAAATGTACTATTATTTGGAATCAACATCAAGTGTATTCAAAAAATTGAATTTGAGTTCATATAGTACACATAGTTCATATATATCTCCATAGTAATCATGTGGTGTGTTGTTAAGGTAATGCACGAATGATGGTTGAAGTTTGCAACAATCATGATTGTATGTTTTTATTCAAATAGAGAAACAAATTCAAATTTAGTTCGAATTGCAGCGGTAGTATCGACATTTGGAATGCACTAAAATGTTGGTATGAGTAGGTTACATGCATTATATAGCCAGCGAAAAAATTTAATGACATAACATGGATTCATAGCTTTGAATAGCATTTGTATAGTAAAATGGGACAAGACTCTCTCTTTGTGTGGTGTGAATAGTTTTATTTTTTTTTCATTTTTTTCGTTGAGGGAAGTGCGAATTGATTTGGCACATACAAGTACAATATTACACGTTAGGCTTGTCCCTAAAATTCAACCCACGCCTTGTTATATCCCAAAAATTCAGATATCGTGCTCCCAAAGCTCGCGCCTTCACAACCTGCGGCTTGCTATCCCGAAATTACGACGCGCGTGAAAACTCCCTCCAGCTGCCAAATACCGACATGCGAAATCCCCATTCTAACCCTGAGCCAAAAGGGCCGCTAGTTCAAATCGGTGGGGTTACTTTTGTAACACACCCTACATTTTGGACAAGCGCATTCCTAAGTCAAGGTCCCCCTCCCATCGCCTCCTTTTCGCCATTTGAAATCCCAGGTCGCCATAACCTCTCTGCTCCAGTCGCAAAACCCACCCTCCTCCGTCCGCCACCTCACCGCTGCTGTCACAGCCTGATTTTTGGCCCTTTCTTTTTCTTTTGATTTTTTGAGGTTTTTGCTTGACTTTTCTTTCTCCGTGGCTTTGTGGACTGGAAACTAAAGAAGATGACCTCTTCTTCCTTTCCATAGTGGCTTGTCATCCCCATCTCCATTCCTAGACCTTGCCATTCCCACCTTGGACCAAACCCCAATATTATTTTCCTTGGGAATATTCCTTTTCTATTAAAGGAATAACCCAATTTACCCTAGGCTGTGAAGCAACATATATTTCTATCACTCCCAAAATTCCCAAATAATTCTCATAAATTGTTTGGGTCATATATTCCTCAACTATGGCAAAATATTTTATTTGCCATGTTCGTCATCATGCTCAATTAATTATTTTCCTATTATGTCCTAAATGGCAGATTGTGAAGCAAGTGCCATTTATATTTTCCCAATTAACCCCAAACTTCTTGGACACCTTTTCATGTCCATATAATTGCCTCATGCCAAAATTCAACTCCATTTGCCTAGTAGATATTCCTGAGAAATTTTTCAAAGTTCTTGTCTGAGGGAATTGGTTGTGAAGGAAGTACTAGCTAGGATGATCCAAATGGGTTGAAATTTTGCATGGTCCTTCATATTATCAAATCAAAGCCCTCCTCAAGATTCAACTCGCGCAATGCATCCATGTGAGCTGAGAATCGATTCTTTAGTTCTGTTCAAATTTTTAGTTAGTGAAGCAAGTATATTTTATCTTGCTCCATTATGTTTGAAAATTTTCCTAGGCCTTCTCCTACCTACAAAACTCATCTCCACAAGATTTGGTCTCATTTCATCTAGCCATTTTCCCTCAGGATTTTCCCTAACTTTCTGTCCAGAGAGGTGCTGTATGAAGGAAGTACCATTTTGGCTTGGCCAAATGGCATGAAATTTTTGTGGCACTATAATATGCCCAAAAAATCTTGCCATGCCCATTTTGAGCTCAATTCATCACTCTATGTGAGTGCTTCTTCCTGTTCTTGTTTCTGGACCAATTTATGTGGTTGTTAAGCAACTATATTAAATACTGGTCCCAATCATCTCATAATTGATAGGATTATAGTCCTACCTAACCTAAAATCCCCTGACATCTAGTTTGCCTCTTAACCTCACTCTGTTGATCACTGCATAATGATTCAGTTTGATGCAGTAAACTTCATAGCTCAATTATTATTTAACCACAGAGTCTTTAACCAAGCTACCACCGCAGTTGAAACCGTCCCAGGAAGGACTAACCCCCAGACATCGTATGGCATAGCTTGTAGCACTGTGTGCACCAGTGCACGCGGTGACCACCGCTTTGGCGTGTAATGCGCGCGTCCAGAGCGTCTACTTGCTCGGGCCCTTCCTCTGCTCGGCTTCTCAGCAAGCACGGGCCTGCCCAGCGTGTTCCCCGCGTCGTCGCCATCCTCCAGGAGCCATTGCCGCCTCCATCCACTCCTCCGTCGGTGCTCATCACTGCGCGCCCACGGACATGCTATAACCGACATGCATTAATGGCGCTTGGCTGCTCCTGCACCCTCGACCTCTTCTGATCGGTTCCCGTGCCTCCCCGTGATCGCTGCGCGTCGCCAGAGCCTTGGCCGAGCGTGAGCGGTGGCACCCGAGCTCGTGTCCCTCGCCCCGGCTATAAGTAGCCTTCCCCGCAGCCTCCCGAGCTCACCACTCGCCTCCCCTCACTCCTCTGGTCCCGCCTAGCCACTAGCCCGAGCTCAGGAAGCTCTCCTCGCCTCGGTTGCCCGCCTTGGCCCGCCGCGGTGCTCCAGCTAAATTCGGCCGACCCGAGCCCTCCCCCTCCGCATGGCCACCACCAGAGACCTCCACCACACCCCTAGAGCCTTCCCGCTGTTTTTATCCTCCTCTGGTAGCCCCTGACCGCCATGCCCAACCCCACCCGAAGATCATCTCGCCGGAGTCCAAGCTGCCATCACCTGGTCCCTTCTCGACGGTCGTGACCCAGCCCACTGGATGCGGCTCTTCCCTACGAGATTATCTAAGGGCGGAGCGCCACAGGAGGTGGCCAGAGCCGCCCGGGAGCCTCGCCGGTGACGCACGACCTCGCCCCCTCTTTGTTCTTGTCGGGGGAAGAGGAGGGAAGAAGAAGAGAAGGGAGGAAGAGAGAGAAGGATAAGGTGGGCCCTGCCTGGCAGCAAGACAAGCCCCGGCCCTGCCACTACCAGTGTGGATAAGTGGAAGCATATTCCACATTTTACGCTTTCCCCGTGGAAAGACGTATTCTGCTGGAGTGGGCGACCCACCAAGCTATCAGGGAACCTTTCTGAATATTTTCTTTGCAAACAAGTCCCTAACGGAAAACCCTTTACCACTTTTTGCTCGAGACTCCGATTGAGGTGAATCCAAAGCCTACTTCTTCGTCTCGTCGAGCCTGTTCTTTTCGTGTCACTTTCATTATGGTTTGACATAATGGAAATGACCTTATTGCCCTTGCCCGTAAACAGCCCCCTCCAAGAGAGAACTGTTTCCGGCGATTCTTTCCGCGGCTTCACCGCACTTCTCCCCAGAGCCTTCTTCATCCCAAGGCTAGCCACAACCACAATTTGCATGATAGCCATGAAGTAGCTTTGGTTTTCAAATTGAATCTTTAATAACTGTATGTTTGTTTTGCTACTGCTGTAATTATTTCGGTTATGCTTATGGATTGGTGATTACCGTCATGATATGTTTGCTTGCACTCTGTTATCATGTTCTACTTGCTAGTATTACTTTCATATTGCCATGCTTGATAGTAGTACATGTTGGGTTGGTCATGCTCTTCGGTGCATGACTAACGTCAGTTACCGAGTACCGGTGATATGCATTGTTCCTTGTGGTTAGAGGGTTAAGTGCTTACTCGGTAATATTATTGATGTGTCATTGCATGGTATTTGTTGTTGATGTTAGTGGTCATGTTATACTATGAGTAGTGTTGTACTTGTGATATTCATGCTCGTCATTATGCCATGCTCAGTTCGATATGATTCATTTTTGATATGGTGGATAGTTATGTTGTACCCTCATGCTCATGTTGATATCATGTTCATGCATTGTAATTGCATCATGTTATTTTATCATGGCTCAGCTATTGAATTCAAGTTTAACCAGACTAAATTGAACTTGAACAACTGTTGGTTGAGTCATGGTGCCACCATATCGAGCTAACCAATGCAACCACACTTGCCTTTATGGGAGGGTGCTAACTGACTCTATTGTTGTGCCTCTCGCCAGTGCCTCCAACGAGGGAAGGTTATGCGCGAGCGCTACCTCGGCCAGGTAGGACGGCGTAAGCCTTGTGAGCCTGAGTTTGGTTATGTGCACATGTCCCCGTTTGGGACCATTTTTGTTTTGCCACAATGGTGGTCGTTTTGCCACGACGGTGGCCGTTTTGCCATGACGGTGGCCGTGATGCCTTTGGTAGGCACGGGGCCACCCAGGACTGAATCCTAAGGGGGTGTTGGTCGGAGTGGCCGGGAGAGTGTCATGGCAGTAGGAAGGTTTTGTCGGAACGCCCTTGGTCCACCCAAATGGTAGTGCGAGGCCATAGGTTCTGTGGTGTGGGTAAAGGGTGCTACCTCTGCAGAGTGTATATTAAATCTATCGATAGTCGCGCCCACGGATAAGGGTCTAGTTCGTAGTTGGTCACACTGTGGGTCAACAGTAATAATAATAACTTGCTTAATAACAACCCTGGTTTGATGATGAGAAAGAGATTGGTTGTGATCGTGAGATGATCACCGTGGTATCGAGGATACCAAGTTGATGGGTATTTCTGATTGTGATCATGAGATGATCACCGTGGTACTGAGGATACCGAGTTGATGGATATTTTTGGTTGTGATCGTGAGATGATCACTGTGGTATCGAGGATACCGAGTTGATGGATATTTGTGGTGTTATGCGAGAGTCAAGGGTGAAGATCAAGCTCCTTGTG
This sequence comes from Triticum urartu, assembly GCF_056163025.1. Taxonomy (NCBI): domain Eukaryota; kingdom Viridiplantae; phylum Streptophyta; class Magnoliopsida; order Poales; family Poaceae; genus Triticum; species Triticum urartu. The sequence continues at coordinate 395,187,882 of NC_141875.1, forward strand.
GTCATGTAATGGTTACTACGGTATTGTTAATACCAAGCTTGATTGGATCCTGAGATGATCGTGTGATGTCCGTGTTGGTTACGAGGTAACCCAAATAGATTAAGTTGGTGCATGATAACGTCAACATGTTGCATGATAGTGCCATCATGTTTATATGTTCATGCCATGCTCGTATTGCTCTAGCTGTATCAGGTTGTTCATGCCATGTTGTTCTGATAGTATCATGTTAATCCTTGTTAACCTATAATTGCCATGCTGTTGTCTGTCTTGATTGCTTTGGTTGCTATGAGCTTGCAAGTACATTCAATGTACTGACCTGGCGTGTCATCCATTTTGCAGGTCATGCCGGATTTGTTTCCTTGTTTGCCCTGGAGTCCTTGTTTGCGAGCTAGGATAAGCGTTCCAGCCAGAGTCCCTGCGGAGTGGACTTCATCACCATCGCCGTTGTTCCACTGGTAGAGTTATTCCGCTACATCATGTTGTTCTGCTGCTTGCATGGAGCAATCGTGGCAGGCGTAGTGTCACCGTGCCACTTTAATCCCCTTGTATCCATATAGCTTGTAATAAAGAGCTGATTTGTTCTATGCTAAGCAGTGCCATATTCTAGAAGACTTATCCTTGATCTCTGGGTTGGAATACGGGGCGTTCCGGTTTCTTTGAGCGGGGTGCCACAAGCTTGGTATCAGAGCAGGTCTGGCTGTAGGATGCCCTAGCCCGCGCGAATGGTAGAAAGCGGTAGTGTGGAGATTAGTTGGTTTGTTGCACTTGTTTGCTGCATTTGGTTGTTGCATAGCATTGTAACGACCTCGATGCGTCTATATCTCCTACGTGTCGAAGCACGACTTAGAGGCATAACCACATTGAAAGCAATGTCGCAAGTAAGGTAATCTTCACAATAACCCATGTAAATAAATAGAAGGGGAAAAGGATACATAGTTGTCTTACACTCACCACGTCACGCAAATACATGAGTAACATTACAATCATCCAATACACTCATGGTCCGACTACGGTACCAAAATAAAGATCAACCCCCACATGCGACAAAGTCCCCGATCGCCCCAACTGGGCACCACTACTGATCATCTGGGAAAGACACATAGTAACGACGAGAGTCTTCATTGAACTCCCACTTGAGCTCGGTCATGTCATCTGGAACGGTATCGTTGGTCCCTGCATCTGGTTTGGAAGTAATCTGTGAGTCACGGGGACTCAGCAATCTCGCACCCTCGCGATCAAGACTATTTAAGCTTATAGGTAAGGCAAAGGTATGATGTGGAGCTGCAGCAAGCGACTAGCATATATGGTGGCTAACATACGCAAATGAGAGCGAGAAGAGAAGGCAAAAGCACGGACGAACAACTATGATCAAGAAGTGATCCTAGAACAACCTACGTCAAGCATTACTCCAACACCGTGTTCACTTCCCGGACTCCACCGAGAAGAGACCATCACGGTTACACACGCGGTTGATTCATTTTAATTAAGTTAAGTTTCAGGTTATCTACAACCGGACATTAACAAATTCCCATCTGCCCATAACCGCGGGCACGCCTTTTGAAAGTTCAAATCCCTGCAGGGGTGTCCCAACTTATCCCATCACAAGCTCTCATGGTCAACGAAGGATATTCCTTCTCCCAAGACAATCCGATCAGGCTCGGCATCCCGGTTACAAGACATCCTCGACAATGGTAAAACTAAACCAGCAAAGCCACCCGAATGTGCTGACAAATCCCGATAGGAGCTGCACATATCTCGTTCTTTGGGCACACCGGATTGTCCAAGGTTCCGGTAGGCCAGCCCAGAGTTGCCCCTGGTGGCCACCGGCAGCTGACAGGTTGGACGAACACTTAGAGGAGCACTGGCCCGGGGGTTTAAATAAAGATGACCCTTGAGCCCGTGAAACCCAAGGGAAAAAGGCTAGGTAGCAAATGGTAAAACCAATGTTGGGCATTGTCGGAAGAGTTTTATTCAAGGCGAACTGTCAAGGGGTTCCCATTATAACCCAACCGCGTAAGGAACGCAAAATCCGGGAAAGTAACACCGATATGACAGAAACTAGGGCGGCAAGAGTGGAACAAAACACTAGGCCAAAGGCCGAGCCTTCCACCCTTTACCAAGTATATAGATGCATTAAGATAAACAAGATAATATGGTGATATCCCAACAATAAACAATGGTCCAACAAGGAACGATCTCCAAGCTTCACCTGCAACTAGAAACGCTATAAGAGGGGCTGAGCAAAGTTGTAACATAGCCAAACAATGGTTTGCTAGGACATGGTGGGTTAGAGGTTTGACATGGCAATTTGGGAGGCATGATAAGCAAGTGGTTGGTCTCGTAGCATAGGCATAGCAAAAGAGCGAGCATCTAGCAAGCCAAGATAGAAGTGATTTCGAGGATATGGTCATCTTGCCTACAAAGTTCTCAGTGTTGACTTGATCCTCGTAAGCAAACTCAACGGGCTCCTCGTTCGCGAACTCGTCTCCCGGCTCTACCCAAATAAGAACAACAAGCAAATGGAACACAATCAACCACGTGCAATGCTCAAGCAATATGATGCAAACATGGTATGATATGTGGGATGCGATATGTGATGCATAGGCAAGGTTTGACAAGGAATGATTGAACATGGCCTCAACATGGAAATCCAAGAGTGACACTGGAAAGGTGAGATGATTTCGGTTGAAATCGATATAAAGATCACCGGAATCGGATGCATGGTTTGGAAATGGCAAGCAAAACAAATATAGCACCGGTCTGCGATAATCAGCAAGTAACCAACTAAATGCATCGAGATAAATATGATACAGCACTCAAACATGACAACAAAATACATGTCAGGGGTCCACTCATGATGCTTGACAAAAGATGAACACTGAGCTACGACTAATTCATCCATTAACAGGTTCAAACAAGCGTGGCAAAAGAGCAAATGTTAACAGGTTTCAGACTTAGTGAAATTAACACAAGTCTGGAATTTATCATCAGGAAGCACACTTTAGAGTATGAAAACTACAAGCTACAGGAACTTAACATGGCAAGGCAAGGCATGGCATGAAGCTACTCAAAGCACTTAATAAAATGCCCTTAGTGACCTTGAGCCAAAAGGGATCAGAAAATACAATTGCAAGCATGTGAACATGGCAAAAACATAAACAGATTTCAGACTTAGTGAAAAACTGGAGCATGCAAAATAGTTAACAAGTAGGCATGTTTACAAGCTCGATGCACTCACTACAGAGCATGGCATGACAAACTAAGCATAGACCCATCAAGAAGACATGGAATAGAAGCTAGACATGGCAAGAATAACAACATAGCATGCACGGATCAATAGCAACATCCTCAGCAAAATCGCTAAACATGTCAACAATCTGTCAGGATTATTTTATAGCCAAACTAGAGCTCGATTGACTCAAGCTAGGGTGCTCCATAATTGCGAACAAAGACATGGATGGATAGAGCACCACAATATTAACAAAACATCCTTACTGATCATCCTCAAAAGAGGCACGGATCACTAGGAAACAACATGAACATATGGCATAACAACAAAAACAGGACAAGTCCCTGAAATCAGCATCAACGATTACGCTACTTTGCAAGCTTGTGCTAGTCACCACAAATATCACAAAAATACATGGCAAGCACCTCTTTAAAGATGACCTAGCATATAACAAAACACATGTAGAGCTCGGGATCATAGCATGCACACATTAAACATGGAAAAAAATTACAAATAACTATTTGCTGAAACATATCTGCCAAATTCATCACATAGCCCTCTTCCAACAGCATTTCGGGCATCAAGATGAGCTCAAATTAAAATGATGCAATGAGATGAAATGATGTACTCGTCGAGACAAACATTTTGATATGCTACACGCACAAATCGGATCTACGATGAGAGAGTTATGACATGCCAAAGTTTGCAAAAAATTAGGGTTCGGGGATGAAAAGTCAACCGCGAGGAAACTGGATCTGGATCTCAGATCGACCGGCACTGTAGTGGCGTGCTTCCCGAAGCTCACCGGCCGGAGTTGTGGTCGACGGCGGCCGGATCTCGGAGGGGGGGCAGAGAGGAGGAAGCCGGGACGGTCGGCGAGGTGGGACGGCGGAGGGCGGCGCGGTGATGCGGCAGCCGTCGTCGGAGGCGAGGAGGCGCCAGACGGCGACGAGGGTCGCTGGCGACGACCTAGGGCGGCGGCGCAGCCACACCGGCGTCGGAGGAGAGGAGTGGCCCGGGGCGGCGCGGCCTCGGGCTCTGGGGCGCAGGGCGCGGCCCGGAACGGCGCAGGGGCGGTCCGGCGATGGGCTCGCCCGGGCCGGCGGGGCGGGGTCGGTGAGGTGCCACGTGGCACGAGCGGATAGGGTGCGGGCGGCGGCGGTGGCTTGTCCGGCCGGATTCGGACATTGTACGGCGCTGAGATGGGACTTTTAGGGTTTCGAGGGAGAGGAGACCTGGGATTTCGGAAGGGGATCTATTTATAGAGGTAGAGGGAGCTAGGAAGCATGTGGTTTTCGGCCATGCGATCATGATCGAACGCTCTATAAGATGGGAGAGGTTTTAGTGGGGTTTTGACCAAATTGGAAGGGTGTTGGGATGCAACACAAACGAGGCCTTTTCGGTCCGTCGGTTAACCGTTGGAGTATCAAACGAAGTCCAAATGGCATAAAACTTGACAGGCGGTCTACCGGTAGTAAACCAAGGCCGCATGGCACGTCTCGGTCCAATCCGAAAACGTTTAATCCCCACACACGAAGAGGTAGAAAGGGACACCGGAGGACATAGGAGCGCCGGAATGCAAAACGGACAACGGGGAAAATGCTCGGATGCATGAGACGAACATGTATGCGAATGCAATGCACATGATGACATGATATGAGATGCATGACAAAGACAACAACACACAGAGACAAAACCCGACAACGACGAAATGAAATAACTTAGTGCCGGAAACGGCAAGAGTTGGAGTACAGATAAGGTAAATTACATTCGGGGTGTTACAACACTCCACCACTACGAAAGGATCACGTTCCCAGGTGGCTTCACGGTCGGAATGGTGTGACCACTTGACTTTCAGGAATTTGATTGACTTGTTGCGAGTCTTGCGCTAAGTTTCTTCAAGGATAGCAACGGGGTGCTCACGATAGGACATGTCTTCTTGGAGATCAATGTCTTCGAAGTTGACGGTGCGGTCAGGGGTCTTCAAGCACTTGCGGAGCTGAGAGACATGGAACACGTTGTGCACGTATGCAAAGTTGTAGGGAAGCTCAAGTTGATAGGCGAGATCGCCTCTCTTGCTGACGATCTTGAAAGGACCCACGTATCTAGGGGAAAGCTTCCCTTTGATACCGAAGCGACGAGTACCTTTCATTGGAGAGACGCGGAGGTAAACATGGTCTCCAATCTCGAAAGCCAAATCACGATGCTTACTATCATAGTAGCTCTTCTGGCGTGATTGCGCTGCTTTGAGGTTATCACGAATGACTTTGCACATCTCTTCTGCCTCTGTGATCAAGTCATTTCCGAGAAGTTGACGTTCACCAGTCTCTGACCAGTTAAGAGGAGTACGACACTTCCTGCCATAGAGAATTTCAAATGGGGCCTTGCCCGAACTCGCTTGGAAGCTGTTCTTGTAGGAGAACTCGACATATGGAAGAAAATCTTCCCACTTCATACCGAAAGAGATAACGCAAGCCCTGAGCATATCTTCAAGAATCTGATTGACACGCTCGACTTGACTGCTAGTTTGAGGATGAAAAGCTGTGCTGAAACGGATGTTGGTGCCCATGGCCTTCTGAAAAGAATCCCAAAACTTTGAGGTGAAAATGCTGCCACGATCTGAAGAAATCAACTGCGGAATGCCGTGTAGAGAGACAATCCGAGAGGTATAAAGCTCTGCCAATTGAGCTGCTGTGATAGACTCTTTGATAGGCAGGAAATGAGCCACTTTAGTGAGTTTGTCGATGACAACGAAGATAGCATCATTGCCACGCTTGGACTTTGGAAATCCAGTCACGAAGTCCATCTCAATATGGTCAAACTTCCATTTTGAAATGGCAAGAGGTTGGAGGAGACCAGCTGGTCGTTGGTGTTCTGCCTTCACTCTTCTGCAGACATCACATTCATTCACGAACTGAGCAATCTCACGCTTCATTCGAGTCCACCAATATGCCTGCTTGAGGTCCTAGTAGATCTTTGTACTTCCAGGGTGGATAGAGAGGAGTGAATTGTGAGCCTCGTTCATAATGGCATTACAAAGGTCACCTTTAGGCACAACAATGCGATCCTCGAAGAAGAGAGTATCCTTGTCATCAAGACGATAGCACTTTACTTGGGTTGACTCTTGGCAGTCCCAATCTTCACCTTCTTCACCATAGCATCAAGAAGTTGAGCCTCGCGAATCTGATCTTACAAAGTAGGAGAGACTTGGAGGTTTGCGAGAAATCCTTGAGGAACAACTTGCAAATTGAGTTTGCGGAAATCTTCACAAAGCTCGGATTGGTAAGGCTTGAGAATCAGACTATTGTAGTAAGCCTTCCTGCTCAATGCGTCAGCAATTACATTGGCCTTGCCTGGAGTATATTCGATTCTCGGATTATACTCTTGAATCATTTCGACCCAACGAGTCTGCCTGAGGTTGAGATTAGGCTGAGTGAAGATGTACTTGAGACTCTTGTGGTCAGTGAAGATGTCCACTTTTCTTCCAATAAGAGATGTCTCCAAGTCAAAAGAGCATGCACAACTGCTGCCAACTCGAGGTCATGAGTGGGGTAGTTCTTCTCGTTGGGCTTCAACTGGCGAGAGGTATAAGCCACAACTTTCTTCTCTTGCATCAACACTGCACCAAGACCTTGAAGAGAGGCATCATAGAATACCTCAAACGGTTTGGATTCATTAGGAGGAGTCAGAACTGGAGCACTGACTAATTTCTCTTTCAGGGTGTTAAAAGCGATGTCACATTCAGGAGACCAAACGTACTTCATGTGCTTCTGGAGAAGGTTTGAAAGAGGCTTCGCGATCTTTGAGAAGTTCTCAACGAACCTTCGACAATAGCTTGCAAGACCAAGGAAGCTGCGGAGTTGATTCACGTTCTGAGGTGGTTCCCAATTCAAAATTGCAGACACCTTCTCAGGATTCACCGCTATGCCCTTGGCAGAGATGATATGCCCAAGATAGAGAACCTCATCGAGCCAAAACTCGCACTTTGAAAACTTGGCATAGAACTGATGTTCTCTGAGCTTATCCAGCACCAAACGCATGTGCTTGGCATGATCTTCCTTGTTCTTGGAAAAGACCAAAATGTCATCGAGGTAAACCAAGACGAAGTCATTTGTGTAGGGGTTGAAGATAAAGTTCATCATGCGAGAGAATGTCGGAGGAGCGTTGACGAGGCCAAAACACATGACAGTATATTCATATGAACCATAGCTTGTTCTGAAAGCCGTCTTGGGGATATCTTGCTCACGAATTCGAATCTGTTGATAGCCCATGCAGAGATCAAGCTTGGATAAAACTTGAGCACCTTTGAGTTGTTCAAACAACTCGTTGATGTTGGGAAGTGGGTACTTGTTCTTTATAGTCTTCTTGTTCAATGGACGATAGTCAACACAGAGTCGGTCTGTTCCATCCTTCTTCTTCACAAAAAGAACTCCACAACCCCATGGAGAAGAACTAGGTCGGATGAGACCCATTCGCTCTTGAATATCGAGTTGCTTCTTCAGCTCCTTCAACTCTTCAGGTCCAAGATTGTAAGGACGTTTGCAAACAGGTTCCGTGCCAGGCTCAAGATCGATGACGAATTCAACTGGCCGGTGCGGAGGCATTCCTGGAAGCTCTTCTGGAAAGACGTCTTGATATTCGCAAAAGACTGGAATTTGAGAGATGGCATCCAGTTCACCCTTCCCATTGAGAGAAAACAGACAGATGGTATCGTCACAAGCGGCAAAGACAATAACATCCTCAGACGAATGAGTCAATTGAATCTGCCTGGAAGCACAATCAAACTGAGCCTTGTGCTTAGAAAGCCAATCCATTCCGAGAATAAGATCAATATCCGAGTCACCAAGAACAGTAGGAGAAGATAGAAACTTGTAGTCACCCAAAGTGATAGTAACATCCGGAACCATAGAGTTAGCATTCATGCGCCTACCGGGAGAGACAACTGCTATCGGTCTAGGCAAAACATGCAAAGCCAACTCATGCTTAGATGCAAAAGGTCTTGAGATGAAACAATGTGATGCACCAGTGCCAAAAAGAACTTTTGCAGGAATATCGTTAACGGGAAGGTTACCCATGATGACATCTGATGAGTCATCTGCCTGAGCTGCATTCACCAAGTTGACCTTGGCGTACTTGGGGTTATGCTTGACCACAACTGTACTTGCAGACCTCATAGGAGGAGGAGGAGGACGACGCCTCTGATTGAAGCATTTGTTGGCATAGTGACCCTTCTGCTGGCACTTGTTGCACTTGACCTCCGAGAGCGGACGGTGATATGGAGCACTTGATCTTGGAGCTTGAGACGAAGTCTTGTTCTGAAAGCCATGGTTGGGTGGGTGGGAAGATCCACTGCCACCTTTGCTCTTCTGCTGATAAGGCTGATGGAACGGAGGAGGAGGCAGCCAATACTGTTGCTGCTTAGCCACTTGAGTTGAGGAAGGAGTAGCATCTCTGACTCGCTTCTTGGAAGCATCGCACTTCAGTTGAGCAGTCTCTTGCTTCACTGGCATGTTGTAGAACTCATCATACTTCTTGGGCTCAAAGAGGACGAGAGCTAGCTAGAGTTCTTCTCTGAGACCACCCCCGAACTGGTATATCATGCTCTTCTCATCAGGGACGTCTTGCTTAGCAAAACGGGCGAGCTTCTGAAACATGATGTTGTATTGGTAAACAGACATAGTGCCTTGCTTCAGGCTGCAGAATTCCTCACGCTTGCTTTCAACCACACTCTGAGGAATATGATGAGCTTTGAAGTCTTGACGGAATTCATCCCAGGTAATCACACGGCCTCCTCTGGAATCTTTGTACTGCTGAAACCATTCTGCAGCTTGGTCTTTGAGTTGGAAGGAAGCAAACTTGACAAAGTCCTCAGGCATGACGTTACTGCACTCGAAATGCTTGCATATGTCCACGAGCCAATCATCAGCGTCTGTTTCCTCAACACAATTGCTGAAGGTCTTTGGCTGGTTAGCAAGGAACTGGTTGAGTGTAGCAAAGTAGTTCTAATTGTTGCCATGGCCCTGGTTCCCTTGGTTGTGCTCTTGAAGAAGTTGCATGATCACCTGCGTGTTTGCATTGGTTGCAGCCATCACAGCTTGCCATGCCTCCGGAGGTGGAGGTGGTGGTGGTGGATCAGGATTCGGAGTCGTGCGTGTTGGAGGAGCCATCCTGAAGAGGGTGACATCCATTAGCACATTGACAGAAAAATATTTAAGCTGAATCAAAGGGGTTGAAACTGCAACATATAGTCTTCACATCCGAACAAAATGAACGAATGCATTCCAATTGAAATGGTCACATTTCCATAAATTGAGAAGCCACTTAGAATTGAGGTAGAAGAATAAAACCAACCAGGTACGAACAAGAATGAATACTTGGTGAGGATTACCTAATACCAAACCAAATATCCGCGGAAGAAGAACTAGAGCTACAAGAATTTCCACCTATGAAACTCCCAAAACTTTCCGGTTATGCAATTAGGTGTTGGGGATATAGGGGAAGCATAATATCTCACCCAATTCTAGCAAATCCTACATCCAGCTGTATCCATCCTTCAACACAAAACCGAGAAACCTTCGGAAATCATTTACCTCAACCTTCGAAAAGCATCCATTATATAAGTTATGGCAATACTCCCGAACTCCCGGCCCAGTACTAGGTGGCGTCGACGTTATCTCACCAACAACTGCATAAAAGAGATTTTCGATGTCGGCGAAACTCAGGTATTCCAGAATCTCAACGATAAAATTGTGACGATAACACCTCGGAGCTCAACTCCCCGGGACACTGCCACAACCCCTAAATGTCAGGAGGCACCAAGAACAATGTTCTCATCACAAATAGATTGGAACGATTCCAAGATACCCGCGTGATCCTAAATTTTTTTAGTGAAATTTGAGAAGAGAAGAGTCAAAACTCTACATCAGGATGCCTCACCAGAGAGATGAAGGGACTGGGGAGTAAAAAGAATTCCTAAACTCTCTAATATATATTTCCTAAATGACTCAAAACATTTTTCTAGACTCAACAATGGCAGTGATTCAATCAAGCAGGGGGGCTCCTAAGGTCGGGGAAGGCTCTGATTACCAACTTGTAACGCCCCGGACACATCCCGCTAGGAGTAACGACCACCGGCGGGTGTGTCCGGGGCGTTACAAGCATGCATACAGATTATTATTTAGTCGCTAACAGTTAATCTTATGAGTGTATGTGGCATCGGTTTCCATCCACAACCTGCACCCTCCTTCTTTGCATGCCTGCTCTTCAGTGTTTGGCATCATCTTTGTACCAGCAGAGTGATTCCCTGGTGCCAAGTGTTCGAGACACCATTCCCAGGAGTTATTCTTAGGTATCGAATCGATATCTTTCCATCACCCACCCATAATATTTCAGTGATAGATTTGTCTCTATCCCAAATCGTGTCATCCATCTCGTCCCTTCAGCAACCCTTACTGCTACTTGTTATCAGAAAAGGGCAATGCCAGCAAGCCTTGTTTTTCCTCCCCTATATTGCCCTGTCATTCCATTCTTTGGGCGCGTACGGTTCCCCTTCGTACGCTTGATGATGATGTGGTCGCGACCTTGTGTCTTGCTAATTGGTCACCAAGTCCGTCCTCGCCTCCGTATCCATCCAATTGCAACCGGAGTTTAGCCAGTGCTTGGTGTAGCCTTGGTGTAACGCCCCATATGTAACCTGCCATATTTGTATTACAACTCTTGCCATTTCCGGCACTAAGTTATGATATTTCCTCGTTGTTGGGTTTTGTCTTCGTTTTGCTTTTGTCTTTGTCATGCATCTCATATCATGTCATCATGTGCATCGCATTTGCATACGTGTTCGTTTCATGCATCCGAGCATTTTCCCCGTTGTCCGTTTTGCATTCCGGCACTCCTATGTCCTCCGGCGTCCCCTTTTGTCTCTTTTTCGTGTGCGGGTGTTAAACGTTCTCGGATTGGACCGAGACTTTCCAAGCGGCCTTGGGTTACTACCGGTAGACCGTCTGTCAAGTTTTGTGCCATTTGGACTTCGTTTGATACTCCAACGGTTAACTGAGGAACCAAAAAGGCCTCGTGTGTGTTGGAGCCCAACACCTCCCCAAAGTGGCTCAAAACCCACCTAAACCCCCTCCATCATCTCGGTCGTTCGATCACGAACGCGTGGCCGCAAACCCTGCTCAATTTGGAGCCTCCTAGCTCCTCCTATGTATAAATATGTCCTCCCCATTCCAAATTCCGGATGAAACCCTATCCTCTCCCTCTCCTCGTGCCGCCAGACGAAAAATCGCCGGCCGGACGTGTCCGCTCCACCCTCCGCCACCACGTGGCAGTTCTGGATTCGCCGCCGCCTCCCGAGCCCCACATCGACGCCAGCCCGCCGAGCCCAAGGCGGGCCCCTCCCTGGCCCGCGCGCCCGCCGCCGCCTTCGCTCGCCCGCGCCTCGACCCCGCCTCCTTCGCTCGGCGCGCCGCCTCCTCGGTCGCCACCCTGCTCGCCACCGGAGACGCCGGCCGCCGCCGGATCTGTTCGGGGACGGCCGATCCGCCCGCTCCGGCCTTCCCCTCGCCTTCCCCTGGCCGGAGCAGCCACCACCTCGCCGGAGTTCCCTCGGTTCGCGCGCCCACGAAGAACCCTAGATCTGAGAGAGGTTGACCTCGTTTTTTCCCCAAGTCCCAGTAATTTTGATAATATTTCATCATGTCATATCTCTGCATCCGTGGCTCCGTTTTGGGCGTGTAGCATATCAAATTGTTCGTCTCGATGTGTACTTCAATTCATTCCATTGCACCATGTTCATTTGAGTTCATCTTGATGGCCTAAATGTTGTTGCAAGAGTGCTATGTGATATTAGTTTCAGATTCTTAACAGATATTGGACATTTGTCATTTTTGCCATGTTTAATGTGTGCCTCCTATGAACTTGAGCCCTACAGGTGTTTTGTTGTATGCCATGCCATCTTTACTGGGCTGTAATCATTGTGGTGACTAGAACAAGCATGCAAAGTATCTCTCGTGATGTTGCTAGTTTCAGGGACTTAGAATTCTTCTAAGTTATTTCCCTGATTATATTTTTAGGCCATGTATACTTGTTGCTATAGAGTGCTCCATGCCTCTTTTGAGCATGTTCAGTAAGGATGATTTTGAGATATTGTTGTGCTCTATCCATCCATGTCTTTGTTTGCAAATTGGGGGGACCCTAGCATGACTCAATCTTGCTCTACTTTTGCTATAAAATGTTCCTGGCAGATTGTTTACGTGTTAAGCAATTTTGCCGAGGTTGTTCTAGTTGATCCATGCATGCTATGAGAGTGTTGTTGCCATGGTTAGCTTATTTATCATGTCTACTTGCTAGGTGTATGCTTAGTTTGTCATGCAATGCCTTGTGGTGAGTGCATCGAGCTCGCAAACATGCCTACATAAATCTGTTTTGCCATGTTCCAGTTTTATGCTAAGTCTGAATCAGTTAACGAAACTTGCTATGTTCACATGGTTGCCATTGTATTTTCTGATCCCTTTTGGCTTATGGTCAGTAAGGGACTTTTGTTGTATTCTTTGAGTGGCTTCATACCATGCTTTGCTTTGCCATGATATGTTCCTGTAGCATGTCGTTATGTTGCTTTAAACATTGCTTCCTGATGTTAAATCCTGACATGTTATTTTCACCAAGTCTGTGAACCTGATATCTTTTGCACCTTTTCCATGCTTGTTTGAACCTGCTATTGTGTGTTTTAGCCGTAGCTCAGTGTTCATCTTTTGTCAAGCATCTTGAGTGGATCTCTGCCATGTGCCTTGTTGATATGTTAGAGTGCAGTAGCTTATTTTTCTTGATGCATTTAGATGGCCTTGTGCTGTTAATCGCAGATCAATGCCATATTTGTTTTGCTTGCCATTTGCAAACCGTGCATCCGATTCCGGTGATCTTTATATCATTTTCGACCGAAATCAACTCATCTTTGCAGCGGCACTCTTGGTTTGCCAAGTTGAGGCCTGGTTCAATCTTTCCCTTCCGAAGCACGCATATGCATTGCATATCACATCCCGCATATCATGCCATGTTTTGCATCATGTTGCTTGCGCACTCCACCGTGGTTGATTGTGTCTCCCTTTGCTTGTGTTCTTGTTTTGGGTAGAGCTGGGAGACGAGTACGTGAACGAGGAACCCATTGAGCACGCTTACAAGGATCAAGCTTACGTCAACTCAGAGAACATTGCAGGAAAGATGACCATACCCTCAAAATCACTTCTATTTTGCTTGCTAGATGCTCGCTCTATTGCTATGCCTATCCTACGATACCTACCACATGCTTATCATGCCTCCCATATTGCCATGTCAAACCTCTAACCCACCTTGTCCTAGCAAATCGTTGTTTGGCTATGTTACCGCTTTGCTAAGCCCCTCTTATAATGTTGTTAGTTGCAGGTGAAGATTGGAGTTTGTTACTTGTTGGAACATTTTTATTGTTGGGATATCACTATTACATTCTTGTCTACTTTAATGCATCTATATACTTGGTAAAGGGTGGAAGGCTCGGCCTTATGCCTGGTGTTTTGTTCCACTCTTGCCGCCCTAGTTTCCGTCATACCGGTGTTATGTTCCTTGATTTTGCGTTCCTTACATGGTTGGGTTATAATGGGAGCCCATTGACAGTTCGCCTTGAATAAAACTCCTCCAGCAAGGCCCAACATTGGTTTTACCATTTGCCACCTAGTCTCTTTTCCCTTGGGTTCCGTGGACTCAAGGGTCATCTTTATTTTAAACCCCCGGGCCAGTGCTCCTCTGAGTGTTGGTCCAATCTGTCAGCTGCCGGTGGCCACCAGGGGCAACTCTGGGCTGGCCTACCGGAACCTTGGACAATCTGGTGTGCCCTGAGAACGAGATATGTGCAGCTCCTATCGGGATTTGTTGGCACATTCGGGTGGCTTTGCTGGTTTAGTTTTACCATTGTCGAGATGTCTTGTAACCGGGATTCCGAGTCTGATCGGGCCGTCCTGGGAGAAGGAATATCCTTCGTTGACCGTGAGAGCTTGTGATGGGCTAAGTTGGGACACCCCTGCAGGGATTTGAACTTTCTAAAGCCGTGCCCGCAGTTATGGGCAGATGGGAATTTGTTAATGTCTGGTTGTAGAAAACCTGAAACTTAACTTAATTAAAATGGATCAACAGCATGTGTGGCCGTGATGGTCTCTTTTCGGCGGGGTCCGGGAAGAGAACGCGGTCTCGTGTTATGCTTGAACGTAGGCTGTTCTAGGATCACTTCTTGATCATAGTTTCTCGACCGCGCTTTGCCTTCTCTTCTCGCTCTCATTTGCGTATGTTAGCCACCATATATGCTAGTGCTTGCTGCAGCTCCACCTCATACCTTTTACCTTCCCATAAGCTTAAATAGACTTGATCGTGAGGGTGTGAGATTGCTGAGTCCCCGTGACTCACAGATTACTTCCAAAACCAGATGCAGGTGCCGATGATACCATTCCAGAAGATGCGACTGAGCTCAAGTGGGAGTTCGATGAGGACTCACGACGTTACTACGTTTCCTTTCCAGATGATTAGTAGTAGAGCCCAGTTGGGGCGATCGGGGACATTATGCATTTGGGGTTGTCTTTATTTTGGCTCCATAGTCAGACCTTGATTGTATCTGGATGATAGTAATGCTATATTTATGTATTGTTTGAAGTGGCGATTCTAAGCCAACTATGTACCTCTTTCCTTATTCAGTACATGGGAAGTGTAAAGATTACCCCTCTTGCGACATTGCCTTCAATGCGGTTATGCCTCTAAGTCGTGCTCCGACACGTGGGAGATATAGCCGCATCAAGGGTGTTACAAGTTGGTAATCAGAGCCTTCCCTGACTTAGGAGCCCCTGCTTGATCGAATCGTTGGCGTTGTTGAGTCTAGAAAAAAATGTTTTGAGTCTTTTAGGATTATATATATATCAGAGAGTAGGATTCTTTTTACTCCTCGGTCCCTTCGTCGCTCTGGTGAGGCATCCTGACGTAGAGTTTTGACTCTTCTCTTCCCAAATTTCACTAAAAAAATTTAGGATCACGCGGGTATCTTGGAATCGTTTCGATGGTTTCGTGACGAGAGCATTGTTCTTGGTGCCTTCTGACATTTAGGGGTTGTGGCAGTGTCCCGGGGAGTTGAGCTCCAAGGTGTTGGCGTCACAATTTTATCGTTGCAGTTCTGGAATACCTGAGTTTCGCCGACATCGAAAATCTCTTTTATGCAGTTGTTGGTGAGATAACCTCG
The DNA here is from genome assembly GCF_056163025.1 of Triticum urartu. NCBI lineage: Eukaryota > Viridiplantae > Streptophyta > Magnoliopsida > Poales > Poaceae > Triticum > Triticum urartu. Next base: position 395,203,358 of record NC_141875.1, read on the forward strand.
ACGCCACCCAGTACTGGGGCAGGAGTTCGGGAGTATTGCCATAACTCGTATAACGGATGCTTTTTGAAGGTTGAGGTAAATGATTTCCGAAGGTTTCTTGGTTATGTGTTGAAGGATGGATACAGCTAGATGTAGGATTTGCTAGCTTTGGGTGAGATATTATGCTTCCTCTGTATCCCCAACACCTGATTGCATAACTGGAAAGGTTCGGGAGTTTCATAGGTGGGAATTCATGTAGCTCTAGTATTTCTTCCGCAGATATTTGGTTTGTGATTGGGTAATCCTCACCAAGTATTTGTTCATATCTGTACCATGTTGTTTTATTCACCTACCTCTATCCAAGTGGCTTCTCAATTTATGGAAGTGTGACCATTTAATTTGGATTTCATTCGTTCATTCTTGTTCGAATGTTAAGACTATATGTTGCAATTTCGATCCATTTGATTCAGCTTGAATATATGTCTTTCAAGATGCTAACGGATGTCACCCTCTTCAAGATGGCTCCTGCAAAGGGTCAGAATCAGGATCCGCCGCCACCACCTCCACCTCCGGAGGCATGGCCAGCTCTGGTGGCCGCTACCAACACCAACACGCAGATTCTTATGCAAATCTTGCAAGAACGCACCCAAGCAAATCAAGGCCATGGCAACAATCAGAATCAGTTTGCTACACTCAACCAGTTCCTCGCAATCCAGCCAAAGACCTTCAGTAACTGTGTCGAGGCCTCAGACACTGATGATTGGCTCGTGGATATCTGCAAGCATTTCGAGTGCAGTAACGTCAGGCATGCGGACTTTGTCAAGTTTGCCTCGTTCCAACTCAAAGACCAAGCTGCAGAGTGGTATCAGCAATACAAAGATTCCAAAGGAGGTCGTGTGATTACCTGGGATGATTTCCGCCAAGACTTCAAAGCACACCACATTCCTCAGAGTGTTGTTGAAAGCAAGCGTGAGGAGTTCCGCAATCTGAAGCAAGGCAGCTTGTCTGTTTACCAATACAACATCTTGTTCCAGAGGCTCGCTCGTTTCGCCAAGCAAGACGTCCCTGACGAGAAGAGCATGATTTATCAGTTCAGAGGTGGCCTCAGAGAAGATCTGCAACTAGCTCTCGTGCTTTTTGAGCCTAAGAAGTACGATGAGTTCTACAACATGGCACTGAAGCAAGAGACTGCTCATCTTAAGTGTGATGCTTCCAAGAAGCGAGTCAGGGATGCAACTCCTTCCTCAACTCAAGTGGTGGCTAAGCAGCAAAAGTATTGGTTGCCTCCTCCTCCTCCGTTCCGTCAGCCTTATCAGTAGAAGAGCAAAGGTGGCAATGGATCTTCCCACCCACCTAACCCAGGCTTTCAGAACAAGACTTCGTCTCAAGCTCCAAGATCAAGTGCTCCGTATCACCGTCCGCTTTCAGAGGTCACGTGCAACAAGTGTCAGCAGAAGGGTCACTATGCAAACAAATGCTTCAATCAGAGGCATCTTCCTCCTCCTCATGTGAGATCTACTAGCAACACAGTGGTCAAGCATAATCCCAAGCATTCCAAGGTCAATTTGATGAGCGCAGCTCAGGCAGAGGACTCTTCAGAACTTATCATGGGTAACCTTCTTGTTAAAGATATTCCTGCAAAAGTTCTTTTTGACACTGGTGCATCGCATTGTTTCATCTCAAGACCATTTGCATCTAAGCATGAGTTGGCTTTCCAAATTTTGCCTAGTCCGCTAGCAGTTGTCTCTCCGGGTAAACACATGAACGCTAACTCCATGGTTCCGGATGTTACCATCACGATGGGCGAATATAAGTTTCTGTCTTCTCCTATGGTTCTTGGTAACTCGGATATTGATCTTTTTCTCGGAATGGACTGGCTTTCTAAGCACAAGGCTCAGCTTGATTGTGCTGCCAGGCAGATTCAATTGACTCATTCGTCTGAGGATGTGATTGTCTTTGTCGCTCATGATGATACCATTCGACTGTTTTATCTCAATGAGAAGGGCGAGTTAGATGCCATCTCTCAGATTCTAGTCGTTTGTGAATATCAAGACATCTTTCCTGAAGAGCTTGCAGGGATGCCTCCTCACCGGCCAGTTGAATTCGTCATCGATCTTGAACCTGGCACGAAACCTGTTTGCAAACGTCCTTACAAGCTTGGACCTGAAGAGTTGAAGGAGCTGAAGAAACAACTCGATATTCAAGAGCGTATGGGTCTCATCCGACCAAGTTCTTCTCCATGGGGTTGTGGTGTTCTTTTTGTCAAGAAGAAGGATGGAACGGACCGACTTTGTGTCGACTACCGTCCATTGAACAAGGAGACCATAAAGAACAAGTACCCACTTCCCAACATCAATGAGCTTTTTGAACAATTCAAAGGTGCTCAAGTATTCTCCAAGCTTGACCTCCATATGGGTTATCATCAGATTCGCATTCGTGAAGAAGATATCCCCAAGACACCATTCAGAACAAGCTATGGTTCATATGAATACATTGTCATGTCTTTCAACCTCATCAATGCTCCTCCAACATTCTCTCGCATGATGAACTTCATCTTCAACGCCTACACAAATGACTTCGTCTTGGTCTATCTCAATGACATTCTGGTCTTTTCCAAGAACAAGGAGGATCATGCCAAGCACTTGAGATTGGTGCTGGATAAACTCAGAGAACATTAGTTCTATGCGAAGTTTTCAAAGTGCGAGTTTTGGCTCGATGAGGTTCTCTACCTTGGGCATATCATCTCCGCCAAGGGCATTGCTGTTAATCCTGAGAAGGTGTCTGCAATTGTGAATTGGGAACCGCCTCAGAATGTGAAGCAACTCCGCAGCTTCCTTGGGCTCGCAAGCTATTGTCGAAGGTTCGTTGAGAACTTCTCTAAGATTGCAAAGCCTCTTTCCAACCTTCTCTAGAAGCATGTGAAGTATGTCTGGTCGCCTGAATGTGACATCGCTTTCAACACCCTCAAAGAGGAGTTAGTCACTGCATCAGTTCTGACTCCTCCTGATGAATCCAAACCATTCGAGGTTTTCTGTGATGCTTCCCTTCAAGGTCTCGGTGCAGTGCTGATGCAAGAGAAGAAAGTTGTGGCCTATACCTCTCAGCAGTTGAACCCCAATGAAAAGAACTACCCCACTCATGACCTTGAGTTGGCGGCAGTTGTCCATGCTCTTTTAACATGGAGACATCTCTTGTTGGGAAGAAAAGTCGGCATCTTCATTGATCATAAGAGTCTCAAGTACATCTTCACTCAGCCCAACCTCAACCTCATGCAGACTCGTTGGGTTGAAATGATTCAAGAGTATAATCCGAGTATTGAATATACTCCAGGTAAGGCCAATGTAATTGCTGACGCATTGAGCAGAAAGGCTTACTGCAACAGTTTGATTCTCAAGCCCTACCAACCAGAGCTTTGTGAAGCTTTCCACAAACTTAATCTCCAAGTTGTTCCTCAAGGATTCCTTGCCAACCTCCAAGTCTCTCCTACTTTGGAAGATCAGATTCCTAAGGCACAACTTCTTGATGCTATGGTGAAGAAGGTGAAGATCGGGATTGCCAAGAACCAACCTAAGTACAAGTGCTATCGCCTTGATGACAAGGATAGTCTATTCTTCGAGGATCACATTGTTGTTCCTAAGGGTGACCTTCGTAAAGTCATTATGAACGAATCTCACAATTCACTCCTTTCTATCCACCCTAGAAGTACAAAGATGTACCATGACCTCAAGCAGTCGTATTGGTGGACTCGAATGAAGCGCGAGATTGCTCAGTTCATGAAAGAATGTGATGTCCGTAGAAGAGTGAAAGCAGAACACCAACGACCAGCTGGTCTCCTCCAACCTCTTGCCATTCTAGAATGGAAGTTTGACCATATTGAGATGGACTTCGTGACTGGATTTCCCAAGTCCAAGCATGGCAATGATGCTATCTTCATTGTCATCGACAAGCTCACTAAAGTGGCTCATTTTCTTCCTATCAAAAATCTATCACAGCAGCTCAGTTGGCAGAGCTATATACCTCCAGGATTGTCTCTCTACACGGCATTCCGTAGTAGATATCTTCGGATCGTGGAAGCATCTTTACATCCAAGTTCTGGGATTCCTTCCAGAAGGCCATGGGCACCAGCATTCGCTTCAACACAGCCTTTCATCCTCAAACTAGTGGCCAAGTCGAGCGAGTCAATCAAATTCTTGAAGATATGCTCAGGGCTTGTGTCATTTCTTTCGGTATGAAGTGGGAAGATTGTCTTCCATATGCCGAGTTCTCCTACAACAGCAGCTTCCAAGTGAGTTCGGGCAAGGCCCCATTCGAGATTCTCTATGGCAGGAAGTGTCATACTCCTCTTAACTAGTCAGAGACTGGTGAACGCCAACTTCTTGGCAATGACTTGATCACAGAGGCTGAAGAAATGTGCAAAGTCATTCATGAAAATCTCAAAGACGCGCAATCGCGCCAGAAGAGTGACTATGATAGCAAGCATCGTGACTTGGCTTTCGAGATCGGAGACCATGTCTACCTCCGCTCTCTCCAATGAAAGGTACTCGTCGCTTCGGTATCAAAGGGAAGCTTGCCCCTAGATACGTGGGTCCTTTCAAGATCATTGGCAAAAGAGGCGATCTCGCCTATCAACTTGAGCTTCCATCCCACTTTGCAAACATGCATGACATGTTTCACGTGTCTCAGCTTCGCAAGTGTTTCAAGACTTCTGACGCAACATCAACTTAAAGAGATTGATCTCCAAGAAGACATGTCTTATCATGAGCATCCCGTTGCTATTCTTGAAGAAACTAAGCGCAAGACTCGCAACAAGTCTATCAAATTCCAGAAAATGAAGTGGTCACATTATTCCGACCGTGAAGCCACCTGGGAACGCGAGGACCACCTCCGTTCCGAATATCCGGAGTTTTTCCAGTCCTAGATCTCGGGACGAGATCCTTTCGTGGTGGTGGAGTGTTGTAATGCCCCATATGTAACCTACCATAATTGTATTCCAACTCTTGCCATTTCTGGCACTAAGTTATGATATTTCCTCGTTGTTGGTTTTTGTCTTCGTTTTTACTTTTGTCTTTGTCATGCATCTCATATCATGTCATCATGTGCATCGCATTTGCATATGTGTTCGTTTCATGCATCCGAGCATTTTCCCCGTTGTCCGTTTTGCATTCCGGCGCTCCTATGTCCTCCGACGTCCCCTTTCATATCTTTTTCGTGTGCCGGTGTTAAACGTTCTCGGATTGGACCGAGACTTGCCAAGCGGCCTTGGGTTACTACCGGTAGACCGCCTGTCAAGTTTCGTGCCATTTGGACTTCGTTTGATACTCCAACGGTTAACCGAGCAACCGGAAAGGCCTCGTGTGTGTTGCAGCCCAACACCTCCCCAAAGTGGCCCAAAACCCACCTAAACCCCCTCCATCATCTGGGTCGTTCGATCACGATCGCGTGGCCGCAAACCATGCTCAATTTGGAGCCTCCTAGCTCCTCCTATGTATAAATAGGTCCTCCCCATTCCAAATTTCGGATGAAACCCTAACCTCTCCCTCTCCTCGCGCCGCCAGACAAAAAATCGCTGGACGGACGTGTCCACTCCGCCCTCCGCCGCCACGTGGCAGTTCCGGATTCGCCGCTGCCTCCCGAGCCCCACATCGACGCCGGCCCGCTGAGCCCAGGGCGGGCCCTCCCTGGCCCACGCGCCGGCCGCCGCCTTCGCTCGCCCGCGCCCCGACCCCGCCGCCTTCGCTCGCCGCGCCGCCGCCTCCTCGGTCGCCGCCTGGTCGCCGCCTCCGCCGTCGCCAGCCGCCTCCGCCGCCTCGCTCGCCACCGGAGATGCCGGCCGCCGCCGGATCTGTTCGGGGACGGCCGGATCCGCCCCCTCCGGCCTTCCCCTCGCCTTCCCCTCGCCGAGCAGCCACCACCTCGCCGGAGTTCCCTCGGTTCACGCGCCCGCGAAGAACCCTAGATCTGAGAGAGGTTGACCTCCTTTTTTCCCCCAAGTCCCAGTAATTTTAAACATATTCCATCATGTCATATCTCTGCATCCGTGGCTCCGTTTTGGGCGTGTGGCATATCAAATTGTTCGTCTCGATGTGTACTTCATTTCATTCCATTGCACCATGTTCATTTGAGTTCATCTTGATGCCCTAAATGTTGTTGCAAGAGTGCTATGTGATATTAGTTTCAGATTCTTAACAGATATTGGACATTTGTCATTTTTGCCATGTTTAATGTGTGCCTCCTATGAACTTGAGCCCTACAGGTGTTTTGTTGTATGCCATGCCATCTTTACAGGGGTGTATGCCATGTATTTTTGTGATCATTGTGGTGACTAGCACAAGCATGCAAAGTAGCTCTCGTGATGTTGCTGATTTCAGGGACTTAGAATTCTTCTAAGTCATTTCCCCGATTTTATTTTTAGGCCATGTATTCTTGTTGCTACAGAGTGATCCATGCCTCTTTTGAGCATGTTCATTAAGGATGATTTTGAGATATTGTTGTGCTCTATCCATCCATGTCTTTGTTTGCAATTTTGGAGCACCCTAGCATGACTCAATCTTGCTCTACTTTTTCTATAAAATGTTCCTGGCAGATTGTTTACGTGTTAAGCAATTTTGGCAAGGTTGTTGTAGTTGATCCATGCATGCTATGAGAGTGTTCTTGCCATGGTTAGCTTATTTATCATGTCTACTTGCTGGGTGTATGCTTAGTTTGTCATGCAATGCCTTGTGGTGAGTGCATCGAGCTCGCAAACATGCCTACGTAAATCTGTTTTGCCATGTTCCAGTTTTATGCTAAGTCTGTATCTGTTAACGAAACTTGCTATGTTCACATGGTTGCCATTGTATTTTCTGATCCCTTTGGGCTTATGGTCACTAAGGGACTTTTGTTTTATGCTTTGAGTAGCTTCATACCATGCTTTTCTTTTCCATGATATGTTCCTTTAGCATGCCGTTATCTTGCTTTAAACATTGCTTCCTGATGTTAAATCCTGACATGTTGTTATTTTCACTAAGTCTGTGAACCTGATATCTTTTGCACTTTTGCCATGCTTGTTTGAACATGCTATTGTGTGTTTTAGCTGTAGCTCAGTGTTCATCTTTTGTCAAGAATCTTGAGTGGATCTCTGCCATGTTCCTTGTTGATATGTTAGAGTGTAGTAGCTTATTTTTCTTGATGCATTTAGATGGCCTCGTGCTGTTAATCGCAGATCGGTGCCATATTTGTTTTGCTTGCCATTTGCAAACTGTGCACCGATTCCGGTGATCTTTATATCATTTTTGACCGAAATCAACTCATCTTTGCAGCGGCACTCTTGGTTTGCCAAGTTGAGGCCTGGTTCAATCTTTCCCTTCCGAAGCACGCATATGCATTGCATATCACATCCCGCATATCATGCCATGTTTTGCATCATGTTGCTTGCGCATTGCACCGTGGTTGATTGTGTATCCCTTTGCTTGTGTTCTTGTTTTGGGTAGAGCCGGGAGACGAGTACGTGAACGAGGAACCCGTTGAGTACGCTTACGAGGATCAAGCTTACGTCAACTCGGAGAACTTTGCAGGCAAGATGACCATACCCTCGAAATCACTTCTATTTTGCTTGCTGGATGCTCGCTCTATTGCTATGCTATCCTACGATACCTACCACATGCTTATCATGCCTCCCATATTGCCATGTCAAACCTCTAACCCACCATGTCCTATCAAACCGTTGTTTGGCTATGTTACTGCTTTCCTCAGCCCCTCTTATAGCGTTGTTAGTTGTAGGTGAAGATTGGAGTTTGTTCCTTGTTGGAACATGTTTATTGTTAGGATATAACTATTATATTCTTGTCTACTTTATTGCATCTATATGCTTGGTAAAGGGTGTAAGGCTCGGGCTTATGCCTGGTGTTTTGTTCCACTCTTGCCGCCCTAGTTTCCGTCATACTGGTGTTATGTTCCTTGATTTGTGTTCCTTACACAGTTGGGTTATAATGGGAGCCCCTTGACAGTTCACCTTGAATAAAACTCCTCCAGCAAGGCCCAACATTGGTTTTACCATTTACCACCTAGCCTATTTTCCCTTGGGTTCCGCGGACTCAAGGGTCATCTTTATTTTAAACCCCCGGGCCAGTGCTCCTCTGAGTGTTGGTCCAACCTGTCAGCTGCCGGTGGCCACCAGGGGCAACTCTGGGCTGGCCTACCGGAACCTTGGACAATCCGGTGTACCCTGAGAACGAGATATGTGCAGCTCCTATCGGGATTTGTCGGCACATTCGGGTGGCTTTGCTGGTTTAGTTTTACCATTGTCGAGATGTCTTGTAACCGGGATTCCGAGTCTGATTGGGCCGTCCTGGGAGAAGGAATATCCTTCGTTGACCGTGAGAGCTTGTGATGGGCTAAGTTGGGACACCCCTGCAGGGATTTGAACTTTCTAATGTCGTGCCCGCGGTTATGGGCAGATGGGAATTTGTTAATGTCCGGTTGTAGAAAACCTGAAACTTAACTTAATTAAAATGGATCAACATCGTGTGTGGCCGTGATGGTCTCTTTTCGGCGGGGTCCAGGAAGAGAACGTGGTCTCGTGTTATGCTTGAACATAGGTTGTTCTAGGATCACTTATTGATCATAGTTTTCTCGACCATGCTTTGACTTCTCTTCTCGCTCTCATTTGCGTATGTTAGCCACCATATATGCTAGTGCTTGCTGCAGCTCCACCTCATACCTTTTACCTACCCATAAGCTTATATAGACTTGATCGCGAGGGTGTGAGATTGCTGAGTCCCCGTGACTCACAGATTACTTCCAAAACCAGATGCAGGTGCCGATGATACCATTCAAGAAGATGCGACTGAGCTCATGTGGGAGTTCGATGAGGTCTCACGATGTTACTATGTTTCCTTTCCAGACGATCAGCAGTGGAGCCCAGATGGGGCGATCGGTGACATTATGCATTTGGGGTTGTCTTTATTTTGGCTCCATAGTCGGACCTTGATTGTATCTGGATGATTGTAATGCTATATTTATGTATTATTTTAAGTGGCGATTGTAAGCCAACTATGTACCTCTTTCCTTATTCAGTACATGGGATTTGTAAAGATTACCCCTCTTGCGACATTGCCTTCAATGCGGTTATGCCTCTAAGTCGTGCTCCGACACATGGGAGATATAGCCGCATCGAGGGTGTTACACTTTGTTACACCAATTCCTTCCACACATGGCTTTCATTTTCGTGCACACCGCCAAAACATATTAGACCCTAATACAGGAGTTTCCGCGAGATCTGTGTGCTTAGGTGTGCATGCATATTATTGATGTGGGTAGCAGTAATATGTAATGTTGCTTGATTATTTATATTGTTTGGATGCTTGTGTGCTTTTGTTTTTGTCGTTTCTTTTGCTTCTTTCTTTGGGCCCTCGGTGTTACATATTATCCCCTCATTAAAGTTGCTCGTCAACCGATGTTGGACCCAAAGAGTCAGTAAGGAATGCATATAGTTGGAAACTCAGTGTCGGCGTTCTGGGAACGGGGGTCCCCAGACTTGCCTGCATGCGGCCCGCTGCGTAGCTAAGCCAGCAGGCCGTACGGCCCATCTTCATCAACAAGGCATCCAAGACCCTCGCGAGGGGCCAAGCCTCGCGAGGCGGACGACACAAGACCTCCTCTAGAGCGGCCTAGTCAGGCAGGCTCACGAGGAGCGGAGATATCAAGGCGAGGCGAACCTCATGAGGCTCTCGTGACGTGAGCCATGACGATCGACACCAGGCGGGCGCCAGCACGCGCAGCATCCTTGTTTCCTCTTTGGTGCTAAGGAAACCAACGCAGGCGAGGATTACCGAGGCATCGGGCAAAGCTTGCCATTTTGGAGCAACAAGACCAAGACCAGAAGGATGACAAGACGGAGGTCATCGTGGAGCCCAAGACGGTGTCACCCCCAGAGCCTTTGGCAGGCGAAGACCACTTTTGTCAGGATAGCTTGTACTAGTTGTCCCCCTTCAAATTTGCTCTCCATTGTTGGCTCCCTTCCTGCTCAAGATTTGGGAAGAGGACCATGGCCTCTATAAGTAGGACTAGCCACCACCATAGGCAGAGAGACAACATCTTAGATCATCCCCATCCACAGAAGTTGGCCAAGCACAAGAACACCTCAACCTTAGGAGGCTATTATTCCCCTTGTATTGTTCATCATCAGCCCAAGAGGCAATCCACCACCACCACACTGGAGTAGGGTATTACACCACAATGGTGCCCCGAACCAGTATAAATCTTGTGTCTTTCTGTGTTGCGAGTGCGTCGAGTTCGTCCGCGAGATCTTAGCGAGCTAGGGCGTAGATCGGTGGGAGGAAGAGACTTCACGCGCACCCCAGTGTTCAAACCTTAAGGGTTTGCCGGAACCCCACATCCGACACTCAGCTAAACAAAATGAAATTCTCAGCCGACCGCAGTGAAATGAGAAATATCTAATTGTGATGATGATAATCAAGTTTGCATTAATGTGCACTCCTCACAACAGTACGGATAGTCAAGTCACCCCCAGTGTGGCCCCTTCATAACAGAAATGATCAAATCAGCGAGAAGATAAATTGTGTGCAAGATCGATGGTATATTCTTAGTCAAAGGTATAATTTAGATGCAAGTTTTGATTCTTCATTGAGGATGATTTTGAAACTGATATACCTGGAAGAAAGCAAGACTATGCCATGTATTCGATACTCATAAAGGAGGATAGTCCAGTAAAGTGCCGTTTAATACAAATAATCCATAGCATAAATATTAAGATGGTGTGTGTACATGGTAACCGGTCTGCATATCAGAATGAGAAGCTTCTGTTGTAAGCAACCCAGTCTTCCCTCGCGAGCTACCAGAGAAGCTTCCAACGCAAGATTCATCTATATTCGTCAGTACGATACATGGATGACTTCCCATGCCAAGTGCTATGTCTTGTTTAATGAGAAACCGCTAAAAAATTCGGCATAAGGCACTGAGTCCTCCCTAGAAAGTCTTTAAGGGGGGAAGCTTCTGAAGCACGATGCCCAGTCTTCCTCACCAAGATACTCTCGATGGTTTCCAACAAAAGCCATCCAATTTTCCTTAGTGCGGCATGGGTACAAGATATGACACGACGAATTGACAACATATGGTCATGAATCCCAGAATCAGGTCCGCAATAGTTTGGTCAGAAGCAAGAGTCAGTCAGAACAAGACTGCCTCAAGAATTAAATTCTCATTTATATTGTGCGCCTGCTGCCAAGCTCTTGCAAGTCAGTGGTACGATGGTGAAAGCAAGGTGAGAATTCAGAAATCTCACGAGTCATGCCAGAATAAGGAAGTTGGTTATACACCTCAGTTGTTGATGCAAGAATTGACATGTTTTGGAGAAAGACAACATGGGACAGCAGTCAGGCTAGATTCCTCAAACCCAACAAGGTGATATCATTCGTCACCACTTGGTATGCTTTACAGAAAAAATGAGTTAGATGCAAGCACATGTGAACCCAATATAGTTCCCACGGTACATGAACAAGGATAAGTTATGCTTGCCAAAATATTTCACCCGACAGTCCCTATGGCCACACGAAGAATGCGATATGATCAAGCTATTCCAGCAAAGAATCCAGAATAAGAGCAGAGTAATGAAGGAGCAAGACCGGCAATCCAGGTATGAAAATTGTTGCATAACCCACATGGTGCAGATACCCTGGACAGTCTGAGTCACTATGGATTGCCATGAATATTCATCGAGGGGGTCCACTAAATTTTCGTAAAGACCCCATATCAAGGAAAGAGACGCTCAGTTAACAGTATTTGCTCAGATTTGTCGGTATCGGATATCCAGGTCTGTCAAGTCAGACCAAAGTTCAATTCAACGGCTTGATTCCAGCGACTATGGTAAAACATCATACAGCCTACTATCCCGATGGGTATACCGACATAATGAATAATCAGGATGATGAATAACAGTCTTGAAGCATGTGCCTTCACTTATGTGAATCAACAAAGGATATCCTGTCATGAACAAAATTCTTTTGCTAGAACCACGATCAGTCAAGACCACGAATATTATCATCTAAGGTTGTACCCCTTATGCTGGCCACGTCAGGCGACAATCAAATATTTGGTATGAATCCGATACTCAAGACAGTGGAATCAGTCAAGATGATTCAGAAGCTCCTGGAGAAGTCAGAATCCGCCAGGAAAACGGTTATGATTTACCTCACTGCTTGGAACCCAGAGAACCCGTACTTGGTGGAGAAACCCAATGCAAGAAGTAAGAGCTTGGGTGTTCACCAGGAAAAATCTGATCACCAATTCATGGAAGTTTGCCAGTACAGCCACCACAATCGAAAATCACTCTCGGATTTGTGGGACGGACATATATTTCAGTCATGATAACAAGTCACACTCAGCTAAGTCAGAAGATATGAAAAGAATTGGAGTCAATATAGGCATGAAAATGTGAGGTAAGATCTGTCAAGATATGGATACAGTGAAGCAAGACACCCTAGAGCCAGTCAGGTAAGTCATATGAAGAATTTCATGGGAACAATCAATAATTAAAAAAGGATACCCGGGTTGGAAACGGTCTCCTTAAGTCAAGTATATGCATACTTGTTCCCTGAGCAACCAAATCTCGAGGACGAGATTTCCTTGGAAATATTCCTTTTCTATTAAAGGAATAACCCAATTTCCCCTAGGTTGTGAAGAAACCTATATTTCTATGACTCCCAAAATTCCCAAATAATTCTCATAAATTGTTTGGGTCATATATTCTCAACGATGGCAAAATATTTTATTTGCCATGTTCCTCATCATGCTCAATTAATTATTTTCCTATTATGTCCTAGATGGCAGATTGTGAAGCAAGTGCCATTTATCTTTGCCCAATTAACCCCAAACTTCTTGGACGCCTTTTCATATCCATATAATTGCCTCATGCCAAAATTCAACTCCATTTGCCTAGTAATATTCCTGAGCAATTTTTCGAAGTTCCTATCTAAGGGAATTGGTTGTGAAGGAAGTACTAGCTAGGATGATCCAAATGGGTTGAAATTTTGCATGGTCCTTCATATTATCAAATCAAATCCCTCCTCAAGATTTCAGCTCATGCAATGCATCCATGTGAGCTGAGCATCAATTCTTTGGTTCTGTCCAAATTTTTAGTTAGTGAAGCAAGTATATTTTATCTTGCTCCATTGTGTCTGAAAATTTTCCTAGGCCTTCTCCTACATATATAACTCATCTCCACAAGATTTGGTCTCATTTCATCTGGCCATTTTCCCTCAGGATTTTTCCTAAGTTTCTGTCCAGAGAGGTGCTATATGAAGGAAGTGCTATTTTGTCTTGGACAAATGGCATAAAAATTTTGTGGCACTCTCATATGCCCAAATACTCCTGCCATGCCAATTTTCATCTCAATTCATCACTCTATGTGAGTGCTTCTTCTTGTTCTTGTTTATGGACCAATTTATGTGGTTGTTAAGCAATTATATTAAATACTGGTCCAAATCATCACTACAAAAAAATACACTTCCGTGATGATATGTGTTTGTCACAGTAGGTCGCATTTTTTGTCATGCATGTACATCCATGACAAATTTATGACAGAATCAAGATAGTCATACCTGTGCCGTCGTAGAAGTGTTCCATGACATTACCAAAATTATCATCACGGAAGTGTCCACTTCGATGACGATAAATCGTGCGTCATAGAAGTGCTTTCGTCAAGGGTGACCGACACGTGGCATCCACCGTAACGGAACACTGTTAAGCTATCGGGTCGGGTTTTGGATCTGATAACCTGTTAACAGCCCCGACCAATGGGGATTTTCCACGTGTAAAATCATCATTGGCTGGAGGAGACACGTGTCAGGTCCGCGTTGGCACAGGTGTCACTCATCCAATGGGCGAGACGTGCCTATGATATGTTGACACATGGACCGGCCCATCAAGTTTAAATGGGCCAGCCCAACTGAAGGCCCACAAGATTTTGCGGACCATAATGGGCCGGCCCAGCTAAAGGCCCACGAGATTTTGCGGACCATAATGGGCTGGCCCAGCTAAAGGCCCACAAGATTTTGCGGGCCATCATGGGCCGGCCCAGGTAAATTCCCACAAGATTTTTGTGTGCCATAATGGGCCGGCCCAGGTAAAGGCCCACAAGATTCTTGCGGGTCATAATGGGCCAGCCCAGCTAAAGGCCCACGAGATTTCGCCGACATTAATGGGCCGGCCCAGCTGTAGGCCCACAAGATTTTGAGGACCCTAGTAGGTCGGCCCATTAACTGGCTGCCATGTTTTGGGTCAAATGTCGGCCCATATTTGATCCGGTCCATTAAAAGCCTACCACGTTCTGGGCCAAATTACGGCCCATATCAGGTCCGACAATTTAAGAGGCTTTGGGCTCAATTATGGCCCATATCAGATTCGGCCCGTCAACTGGACACTATGCTTTTGGGCCCACTTGCTAAAGTCCCACTTAGTAATTTGGCCTAATATTAGTTTTGGCCTGTTAAGGGCCCGTTTAACATTTGGGCCCTATATTAATTTCGGCCTGTTAAAAGCCCGTCATATAGTTGGGCCTAACTACGGCCTGGTTTGCATCCGGCCTGCTCGCAGTCGATATATAATTGGGCCAAACAAGGACCGAGACACTTTTGGCCTGTTAAAAGCTCATGATTTGATTCACACAATCATGGGTCAGGGTTCATTTCGGGCGGCTGCCGGCCCGTGAGCTGTTCGGCACATTTCAAGACCAACCTACATCGTGATTGCATGACGGCCCGATTATGTACCGTAATTTTATGGTTTGGCCGGTTTACTGCGAAGACAGGATATATATACAGTAAATAACTGCAGCATCATGAATAAGAAAAAACCTAGACTATACAATAAAGAAATTATGGCATATTACATCCACTGGGCATCAAAGTTCGCCACTATGATAATAAAGCACAAGCAGACAGCAGATTACATACACTGGGCATCAAAGATCGACACCAGTGCAAATAAACACGCCAACAAAATAATATACAAAACCGACAGCACTTCAATAGAGTTCAAGAAAGGTTAGCCCTGCTGGGGAGCTGCAGCGCAAGCAGCTGAGCAAGATGATGAGACTGCGCTTGTTCAACACTTATATCTTCCTCACTCTGAAAGATAAACAAGCAGACAGATGACAGGTTTTGCACATAAAACTATCAGTGCTGACAATTCATCACATTTCTTACTGATGAATAAAGTGGCATAGTTTAAACAACACAATATGGTATTGTTCAGGTCAAGACATAGCAGGAAATGACATTGTGAAGGAGTTGGCAGCTTCATGACACCACTGGATTACAGATCAAGAACTCATAAGTTTCGATGGTTAGTGTGCTGTCAATTTATACCATTTCAGATTGGCAAATAAAGAGACAGTTTAAATAATAGTAGAATGATATGACATTGTTCATAGTTAAGACATTGCAGAATATGACATTGTGCTGTAGTGGGTAGGTTCACCACACCACTGGATTACAGATGAAGAACAGAAGCATACATGCAGTGCAAAAGAAGATCACTTGCTCTGTATAGTTTAATTTACATGGTATGAAGAAGGAACTTGGTTGTACAACTGAAAACTTAAATTGAGAAAGGACAAACTTTTGTTTATGAACTACAAAATAAACTTTAAACAAGCAATTTGATGCAAACACCAAAAATAAACAACTGTTGCAGTCATGCGTAACCAAATATATACAACAAAGTTTGAAGGCTTGAGATGGACAAACTTACATTATTGGTGAAGACAGGCTCTATAAAGGCCTTGTCCATGCTAATGGGGGGCAATTCAACAATTTTACCACAGAATCTTCTTCAAAAGCATTGCCTTTATTCTACATTTTGTTAAGAGTAAATATAGATGTGATAATATACGAAAAAATGGAGAATATTTAAGATAAGATGAAGAGTGATGCTACATAACCAAGTAGCTATAAATGTAAGTGCAACGATACAGGCAAAAGGTACAGCCAAGAGCAATGAACAGCTAAACTTCTTCAGTAAGAACCTTATGGTAAGAGTAAATATAGATCTGATGTGTAGAAAATGGAGGGCAAAGGAAAATAAGCTGCAGAGTGATGGTACATGAACAACTACCTGTCATTATAAGTACACTGATAAAGGACAGCATGTACTTACAAGAACAATGCAGAGCTAAAAAAACATTGGCATTGGATATATTCTACACTAATGTAACCATTCATACAGATTAGATAATTTGGAGTGAACAATTGATAAGCAAGATATCATGCATACTGCTGTCACATAATGAACCAGGTATGTATGCAAGTACAGTGATACAGGACAATAGGTACTAACAAGAGCAAAGTAGTGGGCAGCATATTTGCGATATCCTGTCATTCTTGTCAAACCGGAATTCTTCTTCGAGCAGATTTCCTGCAAAAAGGATTCGTAAGGCACATGCGGAAAAGTAGAAGTTCAAATTTTCATGTGATTTCATAGACAGTACCTCATCCTGGGAACAAGACCAGTGCATAACAAGGTTTTTCCATTCAATGTCTTCTAAATTTAGCACAGGAGACTTCACCGAAAATTCGTTTATAGATTTGTCATCAAAATGTGATTTCCTCAGGTAACACCGATACTGCTGCAATGCTTCCTTGAAAAGCACAAGCAAGCTTTGCTCGTCATGACTATCCAGATTGACCCTCGCCTAGTTACAACAATGTAATGTAAATCATTGATTTGTTCAATCAGCAGAAAACAGGAAAATAATAACCATGAATAATAGCACTTACACGTAAGTTGGACAGGAAGATGTGAAAATGGTGTTTGTCTTCACAATAATCTTCCCATGATGGGAATATATGCACGTAGGCCCTAACAACATTGAAAGTATTGTCTTTTAAACTAGGAATAAATGGAATGGGGTTCCAATCTGCAGGAATTGGCCGTCTCTGCAGTTGGGATAAGTCTTTGGCCGGTGGACTTGTTGTACTTTTTGCTGGAGTGGGATTTTTATGTGGTACAGCTGGTGCTATGGCAAATGAAATCGGTATACCTTTTGCTGGAGTGCAGGTCCTGTGTGGTGGGGCTAGTGGTATGGCCAGTGAAGTATGGGTACAGTCTGCTGGAGTCGGTCCTACGTTTTGTGTCACTGGTTGTACAACCAATATAAGTGGGGTGATGTCTGATTTCTCCGGCACCACCATGTTTTTCAAGGACTTTGCTGGTGCTCCTTCAGGTTCAGCTATCACCCTCTTCCTTTTTGATGTCTGATGCACAAGAACAACATTTGAGTGGAAAACATGGTATGATGACAGATGGAATATGTATTTATAATGGATGGGCATGGCATCTCGACATATATGATGACCAAACTAAGCAGATGGCGGTGCAACAATGTAGAATAAATGCAACACAACATATGCAAGATAATCGCAATCAATAAAACATTGCCAAATTAGAACAGGCACCTTGATGGGTGAATAGGACAGGCCATCTGCCTTTGACTCCTCGAGGTTAGAATAGTCATTAGGATCATATTCTGAACAAGAATCAACAGGTGGGGAGCGTATGAGTTTCATTGCATCCAGAATGGCACTCAATGCCTTGGTGCCAATTTTGTAACTCACAGCAGTGTTTAGCTTCAAGAGTGGACTGCTGCTAGTACGACACAAAGCAGCTACACAGATCATAGTGTAGATATAACGGGAAAACCTTAAGCATCAGAGTAAAATCAGCAAAGTGGAACTTGCTGGAATATATGTGCTAGTATTGCCGGTACGGCTAGAAAGGCTTCGGATACCAACTCTCTTCAAGTGAAGGTGCGGTACTGTTAATATCAGTGTAACTCTCAAAGGCGACACAGCTCCCCGCATTTCCTTGCTATTCTTATAGGATTCAAGTGGGCAGGCCACTACAAATCCTATTACTATGTTTACAAGATCCTACGAATCAAAGAGTCTCAAAGTGTCCATCACAACCGACCGTATAGACCTCTACACTGCAAATGTCCCTGCTCATCTTCAGTACAAGGAACATACTGTACTACTATCATACTCCCTCCGTTCCAAAATATAAGTCTTGGTAGAGATTTCCACTATGGATCACATACAGATGTATCCACATACATTTTAGAGTGTAGATTCACTCATTTTGCTCCATATGTAGTCCACGGTGGAATCTATACAAAGACTTGTATTTAGGAACGGAGAGAGTACATATTAAAGAAGAACGGAAGAGGAACATGGTAAACAAGAGCAAGCAGATTTTGGATAATAAAATGTTGGTTGCGTAGTGCCCACACATGATGAACCAGAGCGCATTAAGAATGCAACTCCCAGCTGTCTCTCGACCATTTCAGGCGGTTGGATGAAGATCCTACGTCTCCTAACCCTTCTTCTTCCTCGTCTCTGGTTCTTCCCATACAGAACACCGCACGCGCCTCCGGCCGGACCACCGGCCCCCACCGCCAGTGTTCCTCCGGCACCCCACCCCCACCCCTGCCCCAATCCCCACCCGCGTCGAGTTTTCTTCGTTCGGCAAGGCCCCACAACTACCCGAGCCCCTTCGATCGCACCGGCGAACTCCGGCGAGCTCTGAAAAATCGACTGACCCAATTTTGAAATTTAGTCTACTGTGATTTAACTAGTGTGGAATATAAAAGGGGAAAACCATAAGAATTGGGAGTATAGTGTTGAGCGTGCCATGGCGGATCTGACGGTGCAAACCGGACAAAGGCAACTTCGCAACCAAGACAAGAAATCAGAGTAAAGCAATGGCGATCTATTTTCTTGCTGCGATAAATAAGTTGAGCAGATACGAAAGAGTACCGCCTCTGGTGCGGCGCCGTGTACGCATCTCCTGAGAATTTGACGGTGCTGTGGTAGCGATGGCTGTAGGCGGCGTGGAAGCAGATCTAGGAGGGTAGACGGTGGCGGCGGGGCGCCATGGACGAGACGGTCGTAGGAGCGGTGCCGGCAAGGTGGACGACGACGGGGATGAAGCGAGAGGACGGGATGCAAGGATCCCAGTCCGAAGCCGTGGATGAGAGAGGTCGATCTCTTGTAATGGACGGCGGCTTCAGGGTATCAGCTCCTCCATGGTGGAGGAGGACGGCGGTGGATGGGGTGGCGGACGGCGGCGGACGGAGGAGGGTGGGGTGGAGAGGGTGTTTTGGCTCCCACGGAGTACGAATGGGGAAAAGGGAGGTAGAGAGGAAGGGGGGAACCATGTATTCAGGGCGCGCTTGTCTCAAATGCGAGGAAATTTACAAACTTAGCCCCTGTTTCAAATTTCTACTACATCACAGCAACATTAGTCGGTTGGGGATAGGACGGTAATCTCGCATACACCGAATATTTGCCGACGAGAGTTTGTTTTTGGCGCCCACCGTGTATGAATATGAATCGGGGAGGGAGTCGATTTCGGCCGAGGACACACTGTGTTTTGGCGCCCACCGTGTATGAATCTGGGTTAGAGGCGGTTACGTCACGTTTGGGTTAAATTACAAACCTACCCCTACCAGCAGATAGGCTTTGCGTGGCAGGGATAGGCAGTAGTGATTTCCATCTCGCAGATTTTGGTTTCGGGCGGTTACTTCGACTTTCCCCGCTTCGTTCAAATTTTGCAGAGTGCATGTTTACCGTGCCAACTCAGTTCAAATCCCGTTTGTATTCTATTTTTTTCAGGCAGGATCCATTTTCAATTGGAATTACATTCTATATACATCATTTTTTATATATACTTTCAAAAGCACAACAAAGAATTATGCTCCTTTATATGTATAATATGATTTACAAATACAACGATCTCGAAATCTTAAGGTTGAATTTGAAAAAAATTAACCAAATTATGTTCTACTAAAATGTATGGATCAGTAATATCTACATATTAAGTAACATAGATGTGCGTGAATTCATATGAGTATGCATGTTTGATATATCAATTTTGGTTCGAGTATGGATTACATGTATCATCATCTCGAATTCAAATATTTGAATCCCTTTTTTGTTCACTCCTTTCACGCCCATCTCTCTCGCATGCATGCTCCTTCAGGTCGCTATCACTCTCTTTTCTCCAGCTCACCCGCACGCTCACTTCATGTTTCTCCTATCCTCGCAAACATGGTCTCTCGACGTCTCCCTTGAGAAGTGTCACACTCCCCCTATCATTATACGTTACACAGTTTTCATTATCTCTCACGTCTCTACTGTTCTCTGGTATCACTCGGTACCTAAGCTTTCTTTTTCACCGCGACACACATAGTCTCCACTCGTCTTTCACTTTGTCTTTCTCTCTATGGGATTCTCTCACACACCCTATATGTCTCTACATATGACTCATACCACTAAAATTACTGTCTCTCTCTCTCCTATAGACACAACATTTGTTGCGGTCTCCTTTTCGTCTCCATCCCAGACTAACATTATTCATTTGTTTACTGATCAGACAACCCCGACTACCGTCTCCTCTCTCTCTCACACAGCAACACACACACACACAACTCTTGCTTCCACTCCCCTTCCCGACTACCGTCTCTCTCTCACACACACAAAACTCTCGCTTTCGCACCCCGACTTGTATTTCTCTCACAAACATTTATCGACTAGCTAGCCTCTAGATAGGTTTATACACCCACACACTCGTGCTTCCACCATCGCATACATGTCTCTCTCTCGTTCCTTGTATCTATGTAGATTTTTCTTCCCTTCTTGAGACACGCCCTCTCGATCATGCACACACACACTATTGCCTCATTTTAAGCTGGTACCTATCGCACACACAGTCCTTGTGTCTTTGTCACACATGCACTCCGTCCTCCTCCACTCTCCCTCTCTCTCACACACACATGGGCTTTTTGCAACAACTAGCAAGATGCCCATGCCTTGCATGGAACATCAAGATGCATTTGTACGAGTAGTTTATCTTGTGGGGGAAAAGGATGAATGAGGGAAGGCCTTATTTGCAAATGTGGAGAGGGGTGTGGGTATCTTTTTGCAAAATTGCCATAGTTTCCTTCCTATCCGTCAGATATAGATGGGACGGCCTATATTGCAGGATGGCAGGCACACGATCATCACCGACAATGCTTTTTATAAGAGTAGGGATAAAAATAGAGTTGGTGATGATGGTGGGCCTGCCATCCTGCAATATAGGTCGTCCGATTTATATCTGACGGATAGGAAGGAAAATATGGCAATTTACCCGCACTCTTCACCACATTTGCAGATAAGGCCTTCCCTCGTTCATCCTTTTCTCCCACAAGATCTTGATGTTCCGTGCAACGCACGGGCATCTTGCTAGTAAGAGTAGAAATTAGACATATACCACTTCTCGAATCTTGAAACCAAAAACATTCCTCCCTTATCTCATCAAAACCGCCAAAGGAATATATTTTGTGTGAAACATAACATATTTTTAGTGATATACGTATTTCAAAAATAGACTTTTTTTCTATCAAATCAGTGAATATGTATTAATCTACTTTGATCGCGTGGCAATGCATTGGCACATTGCTAGTAGTTCTTATAATTTTTTGGGCACCAGACAAACGGTGGAGTACATATACAAAGAGAAGAGGCGCACGCATGCAGTCGGCCTCTCGCTGTCTCGCACACATGAGTGTTACGTAAAGGTGACGTTAACAAATAAACCCTAAACCCCTAGGTGCACGATTGTTGCATTCGCGGGTACCGGGTACGTGGTGGAGCACCTTTGTAGGAATAGTCAGCTCGCGGGATAATTTGATCCATAGGAGTTGATGGTCGGGACCATAGATGAACGACTTGGAGCGCGTTGGCTCGCCAGTTGCCACAGATCGAGTAGCCATGTTTAAAATATCATTTTTAGCGGGGTTAAGAGTTCCAATTTTCAATGGCGTGTTATAAGTAGTAAGTAGTTTTTAGAACGATTGGTATGGAGCGAAAATGGAATTCATAGTACTACGTACCTCCTTGGCGTATGGTTGTATGGTTTTTTTTTGCGATGGAGGTTGTATGGGTTTATGTTGCGAGATGTTGAACCTGGTAGTTCTAGGGCAAATACTATGGTTTAGATTTAGATGCTGGGTTTCAGTAATGAAAATCGGAAGGGGAAACCCTTCTTTGATTAAAAAAACTACTACCTCCATTCTGGTTTACTAGTCCCCATCGTACTTTGGGTCAAAGTTTGTCCATGAATTTTACTTGTAAAATGTGATTGGAAAATGAGATACATGCATGAACACTAGTTACTCTAACCCCCCTCTCTTCTTTAATTCTTGGCCACATCAGCATGTTTGCTATTCCCGTGTGCATGATACCAGCTAAGATACCACCATTATGGCCAGCCTTAATCATCGCATGCAATAATTTAGTGCACCTTGAAATATGAACATGTGTGGGGCGTGTATGTTTTTAATGACTTGAGACTATACCTAGCCCGGCATGCAAGATGACTTATTATGCACCGTTCCCCATACCTGCAGGAAGCTCCTTTGTCTCCAAATATTTTCCTCTCTGTGTGTGGAAACAATATGCCTGCCAAACTCTCCTTCTCCCTCCGGCGGTTCCACCACTCCACCCCGTGTGAAAAAATCTGCATGCATGACTCTCCTCCCCCACGCTCGTCCAATCCGCTGTGACCAGCAATATTTCCACCCCTTCGCTCCCCCGTAATTTACTCCAACAAATATGCCCACATAGCTGTTACTTAACTACAGGTGCATTCGGTCACTGACATATGGGCCCAACAGGGGTCTGGCCCACATGTCAGTGACCCAACTGGACTCGCAGTTAAGTCAGTGCAGCTTAGTCCATATCTTACGTAGGTGTGCCATTGCTCGCTATAAATACTACGCCTCCCATGACATCGCTATCTCCTCCCCCTCACATTCACGTTCATCGCTATCTCCTCCCCCTCCCTCTCACGTCGACCTCCATGGCATCGCCCCTCCCCAAGCCCTAGGAGCCCCTCGCTGCACCGCGCGGATGGTCACGTGTCGCCGTTCCGTTCCTCGCCGCCACTAGTCGAGGAGGACGCATCGGTGTTTCGCTCCTCGCAGCAACGCGACGCATCGCCGTTCCGTTCCATGCCGCCACTAGTCAAGGAGGACGCGTCGGCGTTCCGCTCCTCGCCGCGATGCAACGCGTCGCTGTTCCGTTCCTTGCCGCCACTAGTCGAGGAGGACGCGTTGGTGTTCCGCTCCTCGCCGCGACGCGTCGAGGTGGACGCGTCGGCGTTCCCAATCTCGCCAGCATGCGCACCGGAGGACGCGCCGGCACCCCGCTACGAGGAGAACGCCGTGCCGCCCGCCGAGCCCCCTAGCCTTGAGGAGCTTTGGAAAGAAATGGATGTCACCTTGTGGGAGGCTTTGCCTCCAGCAGAGCGCGCCAGAATACAAGTGGAGAAGAAGGCCGAGGAAGAGAAGCGCACCGCGGAACAAGCTGCCTGGGAGGCCTATGTCGCATCCGAGAGAGTCAGGCGATTGGCTCTTTGGCAGAAGGCTCGTGCGAGGGCCGTGAGGGTGGCGGAGGACGCCCGTGCCGATGCCCTGAGTGCAATCGGGCCCAAGTGCCTCATCTACGCTTAGCGGTACGTGGACCGGGTGCATGCTTCCAGCGAGGAGTACCTATTGGCGCCGGATCACCACACCGGTGAGATCGCGCTCGCCCGCCGGCAAGCCACCAATCAGCACCTCGCGAGTTGCGAGGCTGAGGAAGAGGCGTTGTGTCGGCACGCTAGGAAACGGACACGCACCAGGGCACTCGTGGCGCGCCATAAGAGCTCATGCGAGCGCCGTGGCTTTTAGGAGGAGTATAATTTTTGTTTCGTAAGGCGATCTCATTAGTTTTGGGATGCAAATAATGAATCCCGAACGTTCAGGAATTTTTAGTGTCCTTAATTAAGTATGTAAAAGGGAAAGTTTGGAAACATTGTGTATTCGTACGCATTTTGCAAGTACGTGCATATAGCACAAACTTTACTATATACTATCGCACTACACGTCTCTCTCGATATATGCTTGCAGACTGTGCTACTCCCTCTGTCCAGGTCAATAAGTCATCTTTGGTTGTGCACCGTGACCAAGAAGGAGGGAAGACTTATACACCTAGACGGAGTGAGTACTACTATTACTTATGTACGTGCAAATGCACATTTTAACATTACGATGCGATTTTTGTAAAAGTATGAAAACAGTACTAGTAAAGCTTGTGAAACGATTGAATGCAAAACAAATGCAAAAATGCTCGTTTGATTGTTTACTTTTAGCTTCCTTCTCTGTGGTTATTTCTCTGTCGTACTTTGTACGTAGTATCTCACTGGTTGGAAAGGCATGCAAATTCCCAAACCGCTTCCTACACCCTGTATCGATTTTTTTGCCTAACAAGTTGTGCCGTGCAATTGGAATTCCATCTTGAGTACTACTACAAGTAGGAGTACCAGGGGCCAGTTCTTTTAGGCTTCTAGATTAGTAATCCCGTAACTACTACCTCCATCCTGGTCTATTGGTCCCCATTGTAATCTGTGTCAAATTTTGATCATAAATTTAACTAATGAAATGTTAGTGCATGTCACATGCACTACTCCATCCGTCTAGGTGAGTAAGTCATCTTAGAGCAAGGTTAATAGTAAAGCCTGCTGCCGGCTCTATAGTAGAGCCATGTCACCTGTAGCCTATATTTGAAAAAGTTCATACAGTAGAATGGATGTAGTTTTGTCTATACATTTAATGCACGAATGCTGTGCTAGGCAAAGGAAAGTTACAGGATTGGCTGGGGGAGCTGAACGCCGGCCGTAGCACTCGCATGGGCTGCATGCAGGCTTCTTTTCCTTGTTGCTTGTGCTATCTCCCGGCGACTCGCGAAGCGCCCGCTTGGTCCTTTCTTATCACTTCTCTATCCTCCAGCTATGATTTTGCTGATGTGGAAGATGCTATAGCCTGCTGACTAGTCTCTATTGTACTTGCTATTAGGCTGTGCACCGTGACCAAGGAGGAGAAAACGAGAAACGTTAATGTTTATTTGCTAATTAATAGTATTGCATGTAATGAACTAACCACTGCATGTCATGTTTGATATCTCAAGTCATTAAAAGCATGCACACTCTTTATCTCTTATTGGTTGATATGTCAAGAAACAAGAAACGAGGTAGAAGTTAATGCACCGCGCCTAAGTGTTTTGGGATTATTTGGTTTTCGTAAGATGACTTACACACCTAGACGGAGGGATTACAATGGTGAGGAATAAACCAGTTAAATCTTTGGTCAAAATTTAGCACAAATTACAATGGTGAGGAATAAACCAGGATGGAATAGTAGTTTAGAAGCCCAAATAAATGAGTGAGGCGCCTTATTATTACTCTCCACTGTGACTAGTCTTGTGGGAAAAGCTAGGGAAGCCGCCAAAAGAACTGGCCCTAGGATTAGTAGCTAGGGATCGAGTGTGCGAGATGAACTGAAGAAAGTAAATGCAGAGAGATGAAATGCAAAAAAGACAGAGGGATGTGATGGTTGCTTATTCGTTTATTTTACGAGGCCACTTATTACCGGGAGTGGTTGGGTTTTGTGATATGACGGCTTTACTGACGCGCCACGAGCGGGGTGAGAGGTGAGACTCCCGTGCAACGCCGCCCTCTACACTTGTACTACATCGGTCGTGGTTTATTAGTCCCCCATTGAATTTGACTGAAGATTTAACTGAAAAAATGTTAGTGCATGTCAACAAAAACTATATCGTTGGATTCGTATTTGAACATAGTTTTGAATGATATAATTTTAGGTGACATGCATAAGCATTTATCGTACTATATATAATGTTAGTTCAATTTTTGGTCATACTAATCTATAGTAGGAAGTTGCCCGTGCGTTGCACCGAAGAGTGAAATGCATTGATCGGGGAGTTGTTTATTTTGACAAAGGATGTGGGGGTCATCTCATGTGTAACGGGTATCGATAGGTTTCTTCGGATATTATTTCATCTCTAGAGCTCACAAACATCTGGGTGAAATAGATAAAAGGTATCTTTTGCAAACAAAATCGTTCAACTGTTCAACCTGCATCCAAAACTTGTGAAGAAATAACACTTATTGTGCTTTGCAAGAAATGATCTTTTCTATACTATCTATACTACTATATAGTATACGAGTCCTGAATTGCACTTAGAGCATCAATCATAGCCACTCATCTCCTAAATCTAACGGCTGATATTGGAGGGATTCAAAGTGAACAGTGCCTGCGGCTGAATCTACTTGGTTCTGGAACCATCGCTGCACCGTGTCATACCTTCCTGAAAAGAAGACCTATGCCTCCTCTACTATGCTGCAATTGTCAGGTTGTGATGAGTAAAAAAGAGTTGGTTGTGAGCCGATGTGAGATGGTCCGGAGGAGAAACTAAAGTTGAAGTAAACAATTTGTGGGTTCCACCACGTACTTTTTTTATATTCTTAAAAAAAATTGGATGACCGCAGGCAGTAGTTGCATTTTGTACTACCAATTAGTAAATTTCTAAACTCTATTTCGTGTGCATCAACACTATTTTTTTGCTCGGAATTCAATTTTCAAAGTATTTTTTTGGTGGAATCACACCATACTATTAAGACGTGCATTGCACGTGCATACACACTAGTAAGAATTAGTTTTTGAGTATCTATTGTTATACATGTTGGCTACAGATGACATGGCACTTTCTTATAGTCAACAGTTGGCTATACTATTAAGTAATATTAACCATGCCCTTATACATCTAGACGGAGGGATTAAATCAAGATGACTTGCAAGCGGGCAGAGGAGATGTAAGAAATGGTTCATCGTAAGTCTTTCACTAGTACTGTAGTAAAAATTCATACATGGAAGATTCTAGAATAAACCATAAACGGATACACTTTTATTCATGCGCGATACTCCAATAGAGCAAGATCCTGCATGGAAGTCTCCACATGCTTAGACAACGGATTACATTGAGCGAAGACTAATGATCAACATTTAACTTGATAATGCGTATGTCCAGGTGAACCTCCTTGGAGTCCCCCTGCACCGCGTCGGTGGGTAAAGGATGCCATGGGTTTTCCAAGTCCACATTGGCGGGATAGTCCCATCTCCCCAGAGTGCAAGTCCGTTCGATGAGGCCGGTGTCGCCGCCCACGCGACCCGGAGGGGTAGTAACACTAACCACGCACTCGTACATCGGCCTCGTGTCAGTGTCAGCGTCAGCGGCGTCGCCCCTGACGCACATTACAGAGACGGGGCGGCGGCCTGCGCGGGCCTCGCCGGTGCCCACGATCAAGAGGAAGACACTGCCGTCCTCCTCCGAGACTAGTAGGCGGCGGTGATCCTCCAGCAACTCCGGCATGGTGAATGGGTAGCACGTCTCGTACTTGATGTTCTCCGCCAAGGGCCAGCAGTGACCGCTGCACGCATCCGTGAGGTGATGCACCACGTCCGCCGGCGAGCCACAAAACGGCATCGGGCACTCATAGCAGTGGACGAAGGGCTCCTTGGAGGCATCAACCAGGCCGTCCATGAAACGGGAGTGGCTGTAGGGGACATTGCGCCAGTTGAATATATGAGGAGATTTAATCCGAATAAGCAAAAAATAAATCATGATGGCTATAACAGAGATGAAACTAATCATGTGGACTAGCATAGTAGTAGGATACAGAGTAGAAACATGAATTCTACCACGATTTCGAACAGGAAGGACAGAAACACATACGGTGCAACGGGAGCAGCACCATTGGCGTTGAGGTTGTCGCCCATGTCCAAACTCCACATAGACACGGGCCCTGTTTGGATACTCTAACTCAGTTAGAGGTTAGAGTTAGATTCTAACCTTGAACTAGCTCTGAACTAACTCTAACCAAAAAGATGTTTGGATGGCAGGGTTAGATGGAGCGCAGATACGGCGAGGCGCCTTCATGGGCGGTGCGAGAGGGAGGGAGGAAGAGGACGAGAAGCTTCGAGGAAGTGGGGTGGGATCTGCCACGGGAAGAGCGAGACAAAAATATGTTTTTTAGTGGTCCCGAGAAGAACTAACTCAAATAAGCACCTCTTGGGGGGGTTAGTTTTTTGGGGTGGGTTAGATGGATCTAACCCAAACTAACCCTCTTGTTTTGATATTTTTGGGTTATTATTGAGTCCAAGCTAACCCAAACTAACTCTAACCCATATCCAAACAGGGCCATGGTCTTTGAGCACGGTTCATAGTCATTCCACGCTCGGGCATTGAAGTTTATAACTATTTTAGATTAGAATATACTACTCCTCCGGTGCTAGTAGTAGAGCAGAGTCCTACTCTAGTACTCTACTCAAGCAAGTTAGGGCATAGCACTGTAGGGAGTACCAGTACTGTGATCACTCAAGCAAGTTGTCTGGCATCGACATGACCCTACGCTGCTGGTATGTGTCTCGTAAGTCAAGCGGCATGCTGTAGTCATCATCACCTGTCCACTTCCCGTAGCACATATTCGCTTCTCCATCTTTGTCCGCACATAATCTCGTCCAATCTTCCATCCCGGCTAAGGCGCCTCCCCCCCTTGTCTGAAACCCAAGCACTAACAATGGCATAACCGAGCAGCGTCGGCCGAAAGAGTGGATGGAATTCGCTCCCCACAGAGGTAATCAAGCTCATTGTTTCGCATGTGGACAATCTCAGTACCATCCAAGGGTCATGATGGCAGCGCGGTTTCGTTCATCAAGCAAAACTGTGTGTACACAGCGTACCATGCGTCTCTGCATGCACCATACCCTGATATGAGCCGCCACGCTCTGCAGCCCAAAGTAGGAGAGAGGGTCGCAAGTATCAAACTTCGGCCTGCTGGCTGGAGTTTCCCCCGTCAGGCACCCATCTAGTTCAAGTCGTCAGCCAATCTCCATAGCTTAATAAATAGTAACGTCTAACTGAGCCAGTTAGTTAGATGTGTACACTTGGTGTAGTAGGATCTTTAATTAGTTTGATGCATACACTTGTTCTTTTTTGGTAGCCCTTTTGTAATGATGGCTGATGTTTGGTTTGGAAGAGAGAGGTGCGTCTTCACTCTTCTGGCCTGCTTACTGCTTCTGTTGCACCCCCAGCCCTGGTTGCTGCTGCTGCTGTTTTCAATGTACAATCAGTAGTATATTTCGTCTGTTGGTTGAATAAATGTGTTATTAGAACGACGAACACAATGTTTTGGAAGTCGTTGCACGGTTCGATCCTTTAGTGCCCCGTACCGTACGTAGTGCATACTATTTTTCGTACGGAACACATTTTCCACTTGTTGATAACATGCAGCCCACTGATGAAGGCCCAATAGAGAAGCCCATAATTAACTGGAAGGGAGGCTCTCACATGAATCCAACCCAGGTACATGCTCATGGTCCCCTAAACATAAATAGGTAAATAAATAAATGAAGCTAAATGCTCATGCACCAGTTCTTTGGGAAAATAGGTAGCCCCGTATTTCTTTTTGAAGAATACCCAAGCTAGGCCTATTTGTTTTCTTCGAATTACTGGGCTGCAAATCTTTCAAGACGAGGAGGGATGCATTCCGGCCTGGCTTAAGAGTATGGTCAATGTCTGTTAAAAGTAATATCAAAAGGGGTTGAAAAGTCCAAAAAAATTATAGCAAATGGGATATAAGTTTCTTTTTTTGTTTTTGTTCTTCACTGATATCTTATACGTATTTCATTGGATTAAACATGATATAGTACTAATTTATTTTTAAATTTGTTTTAGTATGGCTATTAATTTTTGGATTAAGAATATTTCGTTCCGCAGCAAAAATTTGCGAATTTTCAAGATTTCCCACATATTTAGTTAATTTTTTACCCTGGTACTGACCAGAAAATGGCCAGCAATTCTAAAAATGGAAAACGGGCTGCAATAAATTCCATATGAATTATAAAATGAGTAAAAATTATAAAAATAATAGAAAATGGGTTGTACACGCCACAGATTTCGAGGCTGACTTGTTTACTCAAGGATTTGTCAATGAACACACGATTCTAGCAACAGTGACTGTTGGATGTCCATCCAATGGCCGATGTGCTTCTTCAATCTCTCATCTTCCTGCTCCAGCCGCCTAAACTAGCGGTGGCGGGACTGCCTGCTCCCTCCTCTTGTAGCCCGCTGTGATGCCGCATAGGCTTCCCCGGCCCACCCTACTCCCTCCGCTGGCCTGGCCGCACGCAATCAACTGCCTCCTTATTACGCGAAAAAATATTCCTCCCACTGACATCTGGGGTGCACCGGTTGGGAGGCTGACCTGTGGGCCTACTAAGTTGATGCGTACGCAGGGCTTGTCAACTTAGTCAACAAACAATTCTAGCAGCAGTAACCGTTGGATTTGAATCAAACGGTCCTGCTGCTTCTTCAATCGCTGGTCTTCTTGCACCAGCTGCCCAAACTAGCGCCGGGGAGACCGCCTGCTCCTTCCTCTAGTGGCCGGCTGTGCTGCCGTTGAGGCCTCATCGCCCCCTACTACACCCACCGCTAGCAAGGCCCTGCGGTGACGGCAGCCTCACACAGCAGCCGAACCAGTGAACCCTCGTACTCCTCTCCTCGTGGGCATCCCCTGCCGCGTCTTCCCCAGCTCCGCATCGTCCCCTTCCTAGGCCTCACCGTCGTCCACCGCCTTGGTGCTCTCGGCGCGGCGTGGTCAACTTTGTCAACGACATTCCATCGGAAGAGTACTGTACGTGCAGAGGCTGACAGCTGGGTCCATGGCCACACCCTAGTTTTTTTGTGATTTTCCAAGTAAGTCGCTTTGTCAGGCCTGTTGGGCTGCAAATCTTTCAAGACGAGGAGAGCTTTCATTCGGCTGGCCGAGAAAATGGCCCATCAGTAATGAGAAATGGGATGTACATTTTTAAAACACATCAAACCGGCAATTAGTTTCAAATATCTTTTTTTTCATTTCGAGATTTTAAATTACATTAATTTTTATGCTTGGAGAATTTGTTGGATTTTATATTGATATACATTTATTTTTAAAATCAGTTTGAATGTGAGTCGAAATTTCAGGATTAAAAACAGTTCAGACCGCACCGAAATATGCAAAATTTCGTATAATTTTTTAACCGTGGCCACAAGATGGGATGTAATGCTAACAAAAAGAATATGGGCTCCAAAAAAACCTTAATAATTAGCAATTGGGTTGTAAATTATTAGAAATAATGGCAGATGGGTTGTATGCTATTTTCCACAGATTTGAGGCTTTCCTAAAAAAAAGGTTGACGGACAAGCAGTCACTGTTGGATGGCCATCCAACGGCCATCGTGCTTCTTCAATCTCTGCTCTTCCTGCTCCAGCCGCTCAAACAAGCGCCGGCGGGACTGCCTGCTCCCTCCTCCCCACGGCCGGCTCTGCTGTCGTGCAGGCCTCACCGCCCCACCGTACTCCCATCGCTGGCCTAGCCATCCCTCTACTTACCCACACATGGTGTTATTCTCTGGCGACGGCAAACGAACCAGTAAACCCTCGTACAGTCGTACTCCCCTCCGTGTGGGAAACAACTACCGAGTCTTCCCTACCTCCGTGTCGTTCCCTTCCTAGGCCTCATCGTCGTCCACCGCCCTGGTACTCTCGGCGCGGCCTGGTCAACGTGGTCAATGACCGACATGCATCTGAAGTGGACTGTACGTGGAGAGGCCGACAGCTGGGTCCACGGCCGCACGCAAGGAAATGCCTCCTTATTACACGCAAAATAATGATTCCTCCACCTGACATCAGGGACCCACCGAAAGGGCCTCTGTATTTTGCGAAAAAAGCGTTACCGCCGCTGACAGCTCGGACCCACCAGCTATATCTTCGCATGCAAGGAAGTGCCTCCTTATTACGCACAAAAAAAAAGAATACTCCCCCTATTAGCTGGGACCTAGTATAGTGGCAGGCTGACTTGTGGGCCTACTAAGTTGACATGGACGGAGGGCTTTGTCAACTTAGTCAATATGCACGATACTAGCTCCAATGACCGTACGATGTCCATCCAATGGCCGTAGTGCTTCTTGAACCTCTGGTCTACTTGCTCTAGCCGCCCAAACCAGCGCCGGTCGTGCCTCGTGCTCCTGCCTCCCGTGGCTGGCTGCGATGCGGCGGAGGCCTCACTGCCCCCTACTACTCCCACCGCTGGCCAGGCCATCCCTCTACTCACCCACACCCCCTATTATTCTGCGGCGATGGCAGCCTCACACCGCAATGAACCAGTGAACCCTCGTACTCCTCTACGCGTGGGCATCCATTGCCGCGTCTTCCCCGGTTCCGCGTCGTCCCCTTCCTAGGCCTCGCCGTCGTCCACCGCCCTAATGCTCTCGGCGCGGCGTGGTCAACGTGGTCAAGGAACGGCTTCCATCGGACATGGGCTGTACGTGGAGAGGCTGACAGCTGGGTCCACGGTCCCAGCAAGGAAGTGCCTCCTTATTACGTGCAAAATAATTCTTCCTCCACCTAACAGCGGGGACCTACCGGACGGGCCACCATATTTCGCGAAAAAAACATTTGCCCCTGACTACAGGGACCCACCAGCTACATCTTCGCACGCAAGGAAGTGCGTCCGGGCAAAAAAAAATGATTCGCCCCCTGACTGCTTGGACCCACCAGCTACTTCTTCGCAGGCAAGGAAGTGCCTGATAGTCGGGACCCACCTGGCTGAAGCGTACGTAGCGTTGTCATTCTGGTCGCGAACGTGTATGTACATATATACTGGTGGATGTAGAGGCATGCACGTGCCGTAGTAGAGGCGTGTACGTGTCGTAGTAGAGGCGCACACATAGCATGTACACGTACGTACATCGGCCAGGGTGCAAGAAAGAAAATACGGCCATGTATACGTACATACGGGCGGGGTCTCAAACGCCTACTCACGCATACATACAGCCAGGGCTCGTGTACATGGCTGGGTCGGCATGGAGACACAGCGTCGTCGTCGAGTTAATGGGGAGGCAACGGAACGCGTCGTGTTCATGGGGAGGCAACGGAATGCGTCGTGTTCATGGGGAGGCAACAGAATGCATCGTGTTCATTGGGAGGCAACGGAATGCATGGGAGCCAACCGACTGGGTCGGAACGGAATGCGTGGTCGTGTTCATCGGGAGGGCTTGGACTGAACAGGTGATGGAAACAAGGCCTGGCGTACCGCACAACGGAGGAAACGGCCTTGTGTTCGATCGGCCACGTTCGAAACGGGATCCTGTTCATCCGGAGGGGTCTGGCGTACCACAAAACGGACGAAACGGACCTCCTACGGTCGAAACGGGGGTCCTGTTGATCAGGAGGGGTGTAGCTACCGCAAAACGGACGAAACGGACT
Source organism: Triticum urartu (assembly GCF_056163025.1). Taxonomy (NCBI): domain Eukaryota; kingdom Viridiplantae; phylum Streptophyta; class Magnoliopsida; order Poales; family Poaceae; genus Triticum; species Triticum urartu. Next base: position 395,236,576 of record NC_141875.1, read on the forward strand.
TGTGTTGGAGCGCTACGGTCGAAACGGGGGTCCTGTTCATCGGGAGGGGTGTGGCGTACTGCAAAACGGGACTCCACGGGATACTGTTCATCTCCACCGTCGACCTCCTCCAGCCTCCACGGGCTACCGTCGACCTCCTCCAGCCTCCACGGGCTCCTGTTCATCCAGCCTCCACCGCGCGCTACTCCACCGGCTACTGTTCAACCACCCCTCCACGGGCACCCCTCCACCGTCTACTGTTCATCCAGCCCTCCACACCACGGGGTCTTGTTCAACCACCCCTCCACAGGCACCCTCCACCGTCTACTGTTCATCCAACCCTCCACCACACCACGGGGCCCTGTTCATCCAGAGGCAACGCCATGCTCACTGTTCATCCAACCCCCCCCCCCCCCCCCCCCCGCAACGCTCATTGTTCATCCAATCGATCGACTTCAGTTAGCAGCAGTAGCGAAGGAAATCGCTCGATCGGGTTCAGTTAGCAGCCATCGATCGATCGCTCGGGTTCAGTAATGCGTAGCCTGCAGTGCAATCACTCGGGTTTAGTTAGAGCCCAACGCCTCGCTCGGGTTCAGTTAGTGCCAACGCCTCACACACACTCGCGTACGTGTACGAGAAAAACGCGCATCGCTCGGCCCCCGACCTCCCACCGTAACCGGGAACTCCCCGAAATTCCCCCCCCCCTCGCTTCTACTATGCTTTTTTCCGTCATGGACGGCCCAAAGAATGTCATGCAGCTGCGTCTCCGGCCCGCCCAGGATGAAAAGCCCATTTTCTGTCATTATTTTTTGTCATAGAAGTAGGAGCCCACCACATCTATGATGATACCGGGTTTTGTCACAATTATCATCATAGAAGTGTCATATGTATGACAGAAAAAAAATTCGTTCGGCCCAAAATGTCATGGATGTGTCTTTTTTTTGTAGTGCATATCATAATTGACATGATTATAGTCCTTCCCAACCTAAACTCCCCTGACATCTAGTTTTCCTCTTAACCTCACTTTGTTGTTCACTGCATAATGATTCAGTTTGATGCAGTAAACTTCAGAGCTCAATTACCATTTAACCGCAGAGTCTTTAACCGAGCTACCACCGCAGTTGAAACCGCCCCAGGAAGGACTAAACCCCAGACATCGTTTGGCATAGCTTGTAGCACTATGTGCACCAGTGCACGTGGTGACCACCGCTTTGGCATGAAGTGCGCACGTCCATAACGTCTTCTTGCTCGGCCCCTCCTTTGCTCGGTGTCTCAGCGAGCACGGGCCTGTCCAGCGTGTTCCCCGCGTCGTCGCCGTCCTCTTGGAGGCATTGCCACCTCCGTCCGCTTCTCCGTCGGTGCCCGTCGCCGCGCGCCCATGGATGCGCTGTAGCCGACATGCATTAATGGCGCTTGGCTACTCATGCACCCTCGACCTCTTCTGCTCCGTGACCTTGATATGTCTCCATCATATCTATAATTTTTTATTGTTCCATGCCAATATTCTACAACTTTTACATAATTTTGGCAACTTTTTAATACTATTTTTGGGACTAACATATTGATCCAGTGCCCAGTGCCAGTTCCTATTTGTTACATTTTTGTTTCTTAGAAAATCCATATCAAACGGAGTCCAAACGGGATAAAAACTTATGAAGATTTTTTTGGAATATATGTGAATTTTGGCAAGTGGAATCAACGTGAGACGATGCCCGAGGGGCCCACGAGGGTGAGGGGCGCGCCCTGGGCCCTCATGGCCACTCTGTACGGCGGTTGGTGCCCTTCTTTCTCCGCAAGAAAGCCAATATCCGGATAAAAATCGTGTCAAAATTTCAGCCCAATCGGAGTTACGGATATCCGGGAATTTAAGAAACGGTGAAAGGGCAGAATCAGGGAGCGCAGAAATAGAAGGAAACAGAGAGAGAGATATCCAATCTCGGAGGGTCTCTCGCCCCTCCACCGTCATGGAGGCCATGGACCAGAGGGGAAACCCTTCTCCCATCTAGGGGGGTGGTCAAGGAAGAAGAAGAAGAAGAAAGGGGGGCTCTCTCCCACTCTCTCCCGGTGGCGCTGGAATGCCGCCGGGGCCATCATCGCAACAACGATCTACAAGAACAACTTCACCGCCGCCATCACCAACTCTCCCCCCCTCTATGCAGCAGTGTAACCCCTCTTTTACCCGCTTTAATCTCTACTTAAACATGATGCTCAACACAATATATTATTTCCCAATGATGTATGGCTATCCTATGATGTTTGAGTAGATCCGTTTTGTCCTATGGGTTAATTGATGATCGTGATTGGTTTGAGTTACATGTTTTATTATTGGTGCTGTCCTATGGTGCTCCCCGTGTCACGCAATCATGAGGGATCCCCACTGTAGGGTTTGCTATATGTTCATGATTTGCTTATGGTGGGTGGCGTGAGTGACAGAAGCACAGACCCGAGTAAGTAGGTTGTTTGCGTATGGGAGTAAAGAGGACTTGATGCCTTATAATTCTATGGTTGTGTTTTACCTTAATGATCTTTAGTAGATGCGGATGCTTGCTAGAGTTCGAATCATAAGTGCATATGATCCAAAAATAGAAAGTATGTTAGCTTATGCCTCTCCCTCAAATAAAATTGCAATAATGATTACCGGTCTAGTTATCAATTTTCTAGGGACAAATAACTTTCTTGTGACAAAAAGCTCTCTACAGAAACTAATTTAGTTGTGTCTTTGTCTAAACAGCCCCTATCTTTTATTTACATGCTCTTTATTATCTTGCAAACCTAGCCTACAACACCTACAAAGTACTTCTAGTTTCATACTTGTTCTAGGTAAGGCGAACGTTAAGCGTGCGTATAGTTGTATCGGTGGTCGATCGAACTTGAGGGAATATTTGTTCTACCTTTAGCTCCTCGTTGAGTTCGACACTCTTATTTATCGAAAGAGGCTACAATTGATCCCCTATACTTGTGGGTTATCAAGACCTTTTCTAGCGCCGTTGCCGGGGAGCAATAGCGTGGGCTGAATATTCTCGTGTGTGCTTGTTTGCTTTATCACTAAGTGGATTTTATTTGCTGTTCTAGGTTTACTTGCTACTCATGGAGATGGGGAACCTCCTAAAACCCTCGATGCTCATTATGTGAAAGATATTATGCACTACTTTAACAATCCTGAGAAAACCCCATTCAATTGTATAATGGGACACACGTTGGATCAACGTGAATACTTTAGGGATTATCGCTTGACTCAAAAAGGGAAACTATTATGGGATCAAATTTATATGTTGCATTGGTATGCTCGGCAACTATGCTTGAGATATGATTATACTTGTTGCTCTAGGATGAAGGCTCCACGCCTTCCCTTTTCATGCAAATTTAATGATAATGAAACCTTAGCTTCTTATCCTAATGGTATATATGATTACTATGATGTGGAACGAATAGAAGAATTTGTTGCTTTTAAGGGTGCTTGTGAAATTGAATCTTTGTTTAAAGAGTTTGAAGATTTTGATGATTCAGTTTATAGACCCGAAAATTTAGCTATCCTTAAATATTGCTGTGAGAATTATAAATACAATTATGATATTGATGAATTTATTGAGAAAGTCTTCAATGTCCGAGTAGAGACTAATATTTTGCAGGAGTCTATGGAAGAAGAAATTGATGAAACGGTGAGCTCATTGGATGAAAAATATGATGAGGAGACCGAAGAACAAAAGTAGGAAGATCGGTTTAGCTACCCGTGCCCACCTTCTAATGAGAGTAACTCTCCAACACATACATTATTTAATGTCACTTCATTCTTACCGAAGGATGAATGCCATGATAATTGCTATGATCCCGTTGATTCATTTGAAATATCCCTTTTTGATGAACTTGATGCTTGCTATTCTTGTGGCCAAGATGCCAATATGAATTATGCTTATGGAGATGAACTTGTTATTGTTCCTTATGTTAAACATGGAATTGCTTCTATTGCACCCACACATGATAGTCCTATTATCTTTTTGATTTCTCCAAACTACACTATACCGGAGAAGTTTGCACTTATTAAGGATTATATTGATGGGTGGCCTTTTACCGTTCCACATGATAATTTTGATGAAAATAATATGCATGTGCTTGCTGCTCCTACTTGCAATTACTATGAGAGAGGAACTACATCTCCGCCTCTCTATGTTTCCAACACGATAAAATTGCAAGAAACTTCTTATGCTATGCATTGGCCTTTACTTGATGTGCATGAATTGTTCTTGTATGACATGCCGATGCATAGGAAGAGAGTTAGACTTCGTAATTGCTTGATATATGTTGCTTTGTGATCACTACTAAATTCCGAGTCATTGGTAATTCAAATTGGCTTTGATATACCTTGGGATTCGGGTGGATTCATTAGTTGAGCACCTTATGCATAGCTTAATGGCTTTAAAGAAAGCGCTGCCAGGGAGAAAACCAGGAAGTTTTAGAGAGTCATTTATTTCTGTTGAGTGCTTTTATAGAGTTTAAAAACAAAAAAAATAAAGAGGGAAACCCAAAACTTTTCAAAAAGGAAAGTGAAAGTGAGAGAGACAAGCATTGTTGAAGTGAGGGAGCTCCTTGAAGTTTGTTCATGCTCACGGAAACTTTGTGAATCTTGATTACAGAAACTTTTCAACAAAAATAATTATCCCCTTATACAATTCCATTGTATTATAAAAATAATGTGCCAAGATTTGCCTTTAGGATGTTTACATTGCTTGTTGGTTTGTGCGGTGGAAACCAGAAACTTTGGCTCTAGTGCGCGATTTTACATTTTTTTACTGGAACGTCAAATGGTTCTAAAACTTTTTGCACTGTCTTTCTATACAAATTTTTTGTTTCTCCTAATTTTTTCAGAATTTTTGGAGTACCATAAGTATGGTGAATATTCAGATTACTACAGACTGCCCTGTTTAAGACAGATTCTGTTTTTTGATGCATTGTTTGCATGTTTTGATGAAACTATCGATTTCTATCAGTGGATTAAGCCACGGAAAAGCTATATTACAGTAGCTACAATGAAAAAACAAAATATGAATTGGTTTGCAACAGTACTTAGATTAGTGATTTTCTTTATTATACTAACGGATCTTACCAAACTTTCTGTTGAGTTTTGCGTGGATGATGTGATCAAGGATCGAGGAGGTCTCGATATGAGGAGAAGGAGGAGAGGCGAGAGCTCAAGCTTGGGGATTCCCCAGGCACCCCAAGTAAATATTCTAGGAGACTCAAGCGTCTAAGCTTGGGGATGCCCCAGAAGGCATCCTATCTTTCTTCAACAAGTATCTGTATGTTTTCCATTTCGTTTCGTTCATGTGATATGTGCAAATCTTGGAGCGACTTTTGCATTTAGTTTTCACTTTTCTTTGATGCACCATGCTGGTATGAGATAGTCCATGGTTGATTTGTAGAATGATCTTTGCACTTCACTTATATCTTTTGAGTATGGCTTTATAGAATGCTTCATGTGCTTCGCTTATATCATTTGAAGTTTGGATTGCCTGTTTCCCTACACATATAAAACCACCATTTGTAGAATGCTCTTTTGCTTTACTTATATTTGTTAGAGTGTGGGCATATCTTTTGTAGAAATAATTAAACTCTCTTGCTTCACTTATATCTAATTAGAGAGTTGACAGGAATTGGTCATTCACATGGTTAGTCACTAAATCCTACATAAAACTTGTAGATCAGTGAATATGATATGTTTGATTCCTTGCAATAGTTTTGCGATATAAAGATGGTGATATTAGAGTCATGTTAGTGGGTAGTTGTGGATTTTATAAATACTTGTGTTGAAGTTTGTGATTCCCATAGTGAAGTTGGAGCATGAGGTATTTATTGGTTGTCTTCCTTATGAGTGGCAGTCGGGGACGAGCGATGGTCTTTTCCTACCAATCTATCCCCCTAGGAGCATGCGCGTAGTACTTTGTTTTGATGACTAATAGATATTTTCAATAAGTATGTGAGTTCTTTATGACTAATGTTGAGTCCATGGATTATACGCACTGTCACCCTTCCATCATTGCTAGCCTCTTCGGTACCGTGCATTGCCCTTTCTGACCTTGAGAGTCGGTGCAAACTTCGCTGGTGCATCCACACCCCGTGATATGATACGCTCTATCACACATAAGCCTCCTTATATCTTCCTCAAAACAGCCACCATACCTACCTATCATGGCATTTCCATAGCCATTCCGGGATATATTGCCATGCAACTTCCATCATCATCATATACATGACTTGATCATTTATTGTCATATTGCTTTGCATGATCGTAAGATAGCTAGCATGATGTTATCATGGCTTGTCCGTTTTTTGATTTCATTGCCACGCTAGATCATTGCACATCTCGGTACACCGCCGGAGGCATTCATATAGAGTCATATATTTGTTCTAGTATCGAGTTGTAATATTGAGTTGTAAGTAAATAAAAGTGTGATGATCATCATTATTAGAACATTGTCCCATGTGAGGTTATCAAAATAAAAGTGGCCAAAGGAGCCCCCAAAAACGAGAGAGAGGCCAAAGAAGCCTACAAAAAAAAGATAAAAATAATAATAAAATGAGAGAAAAGAGAGAAGGGACAATGTTACTATCCTTTTACCACACTTGTGCTTTAGAGTAGCACCATGTTCTTCATATAGAGAGTCTCTTGAGTTATCACTTTCATATACTAGTGGGAATTTTCATTATAGAACTTGGCTTGTATATTCCAACGATGGGCTTCCTCAAGTGCCCTAGGTCTTCATGAGCAAGCAAGTTGGATACACACCTACTTAGTTTCAGTTTGAGCTTTCATAAACTTATAGCTCTAGTGCATCTGTTGCATGGCAATCCCTACTCCTCGCATTGACATCAATTGATGGGCATCTCCATAGCCCATTGATTACCTGCGTTGATGTGAGACTTTCTCCCTTTTAGTCTTCTCCACACAACCTCCATCATCATATTCTATTCCACCTATAGCGCTATATCCATGGCTCATGCTCATGTATTGCGTGAAAGTTGAAAAGGTTTGAGAACATCAAAAGTATGAAACAATTGCTTGGCTTGTCATCGGGGTTGTGCATGATTTGAATATTTTGTGTGATGAAGATGGAGCATAGCCAGACCATATGATTTTGTAGGGATAACTTCCTTTGACCATGTTATTTTGAAAAGACATGATTGCTTTATTACTAAGATTGAAGTATTATTGTCTTAATGTCAAATGATAGACTATTGCTTTGAATCACTCATGTCTTAATATTCATGTCATGATTAGATTACATGATCAAGATTATGCTAGGTAGCATTCCACATTAAAAATTATCTTTTATATCATTACCTACTCGAGGACGAGCTGCTGATATGTCTACATACTTTTGGCAAATTTTTATACTATTTTTGGGACTAACATATTGATCTAGTGCCCAGTGTCACTTCCTGTTTGTTGCATGTTTTTGTTTCGCAGAAAATCCATATCAAATGGAGTCCAAACGGGATAAAAACTTACAGAGATTTTTTTGGAATATATGTGAATTTTGGGAAGTGGAATCAACGCGAGACATTGCCCGAGGGGCCCACGAGGGTGAGGGGCGCGTCCTGGGCCCTCGTGGCCACTCTGTAAGCCGGTTGGTGTCCTTCTTTCGCCGCAACAAAGACAATATCCGGATAATAACCGTGTCAAAATTTCATCCCAATCGGAGTTACAGTCTCCGGGAATTTAAGAAATGTTAAAAGGGCAGAATCAGGGAGTGCAAAAACAGAAGGAAACACACACACACAGACACACACACACACAGAGAGAGAGAGAGAGAGAGAGAGAGAGATCCATCTCGGAGGTGATCTTGCCCCTCCACTGCCATGGAGGCCATGGACCAAAGGGGAAAACCTTCTCCCATCTAGGGGGAATGTTAAGGAAGAAGAAGAAGAAGAAGAAGGGGGCTGTCAGTGTCAAAACCGGCAGATCTCGGGTAGGGGGTCCCGAACTATGCGTCTAAGGCGGATGGTAACAGGAGGCAGGGGACACGAGTTTATCCAGGTTCGGGCCCTCTTGATGGAGGTAATACCCTACATCCTGCTTGATTGTTCTTGATGATATGAGTATTACAAGAGTTGATCTACCACGAGATCATAGAGGCTAAACCCTAGAAGCTAGCCTATGGTATGATTGTCTGTTGTTCTACGGACCAAACCCTCCGGTTTATGTAGACACCGTAGGGGGCTAGGGTTACACAGAGTCGGTTACAAGGGAGGAGATCTACACATCTGTATTGCCTAGCTTGCCTTCCAAGCCAAGGAGAGTCCCATCCGGACACGGGAGGAAGTCTTCAATCTTGTATCTTCATAGTCCAACAGTCCAGCCAAAGGATATAGTCCGGCTGTCCGGAGACCCCCTAATCCAGGACTCCCTCAGTAGCCCCTGAACCAAGCTTCAATGATGATGAGTCCGGTGCGCAGTTTTGTCTTCGACATTGCAAGGCGGGTTCCTCCTCCGAATACTCCATAGAAGATTTTGGAACCAAGGATATTGTCCGGCCCTTCAAAATAATTTCCACATACCACCGTAGAGAGAATAATATTTCCACAAATCTAATCTGCTAATTTGTTTTGACAGCACGACGTTACGTCATGACCCGGTCATTATTTGAACCGTTTTTCTCAACCAGCACCGCACATATCGTGAGTCGGTTTTCTTGACACGTCCTGTCAAAGCAGAGATCGTGTCCCCCTTATTACGGGATTCTCATCAATACGGACGTGGGTAACCCACTTGTGCCCATTGGTATGCCTCCTCGATTTTAGGCGAGTCCAAAACGGCAGCGAGGAGGACGCTTGACATTCACCCTCTTTATAAAGAGGCCAAGACCTGTCCCTTTTTCCTCTCGCGCTCAATCGAATCCTCCCCCACCTCGAGTTCCAACACCCCAGGCTCAGGTCAGGTGCTTCGGACCTTCAACCATGTCCGGATCCAACCTCCAAGGTCAGTGGATGTAGTCCTTCGTCTTAGAGGAGGACATCAAGAAGCTGAGAGAGGCCAGATATCTAACCGCCGAAATCTCGCACAGGCTGCCCGCCCGAGGGCAGGTCATCCCCACTCCCGAACCCAACGAGAGTGTTGTGTTCATCTCTCACTTCCTCCAAGGACTAGGCCTCGCTCTGGATCCCTTTGTTAGGGGGTTCATGTTCTATTATGGGCTGGATTTCCATGATCTAGCCCCGGATTCCCTCCTTCACATCTCATCGTTTGTCGTCGTATGTGAGGCCTTCCTTCACATTACCCATCACTTCGGCCTGTGGCTCAAGACCTTCAATGTGAAGCCGAAGATGATCGAGGGGCGGAACGCAGAGTACAGAGGTGCCGTAATAAGCAAAAGCGCTGATGCTCCATGGCCAGAGGGTTCCTTCCCAGAGGTGTCCAGTTTGTGGCAGCGGGTGTAGTTTTATATCACAGCTCCCCGGAGTGCCAAGTGGGTAGCCGCCCCTGCCTTTCGCTCGGGCCCCCCACCACAACTAACGTCATGGATCAGCGAGGGGCTAAACTGGGGTCCAATAAATGGTGTGCTGATATTGCAGAGTCGCATCCGAGATCTCATTGAGAGAGACGTCAACCTGGTCACAGTGATGCAGGTCAAGCTAGTTCGCCAGGTCCCGCCTTGCAAACACAGACCTCTTCGTTTGTGGGAGTTGAACCCGAAGGGACCGCCAATCATTCAACACTTCCTCGGCATGACGCTCGAGGAGATGTACAAGTTGTTCTTCGGACCACAAATAAAGTGTCCGGACACCACCGAGGATGCGGGTCTAAGCTGTAATCGCCCGGATACCCAAGTAAGTAATCCCGTGGCCGAACACACCGTTTCTCTTATTTATCATAACATCATTCTGAAAAGTCGCTCTTTGACCAGGACTAGATAACAAAGGCGAAGATGATCAGGTGTCCGGCCCCCCTTCCCGAGGGCTTCGCCAATCCAGTACTAGACAGAATGCTGGAGCCGGCGCCTTATCAGGTGCCCTCGAAGGAAGATAAAGGGGGGAATAAAGAGGCTGAAAGCGAGCCTTACTCACTACTCGTCCCAACCGGGGGAATGAGCGCCTCCGCGAAGGACGATAACCAGGGTGAAGAATCTGACATTCCCTCTCCCCGAGGAAGGAAGAGGACCACCTCTGAAGATTCGGAATTGGAGGTTTCCAAACGAAGGAAGAAATCTTCGCCAGAGGGTCCTACCCCAGGGGGTACCCTTGCCGCACAGTGTTCCCAAGGGAATCAGCCCTCTACCGAGCTGTAAGTAATGGAAAAGTACTTAGTAGTGAAAATATCCTACCTTACTTCTGAAAACAATAACCGAAGCTTATATCTTATAGTTCGGATCGTAGCCCTTCTCTACAGAGTTCTTCTTCAGGGGATCTTCTTCCGGAGATGATGGAGAGCGAAACACCTCCCCCTGCCACCCCGCCTCATGAGGCGGGCGACCCTGAAGTGTCATCGCAGAGGGTTTCTCCTGATCCGCCAAGGCCAGGGGTAATCCCTTGGCCACCCGGAGTCCTCAGTATTCGGCTCCTAAAGAGAGCAACAGAAAGAGTCCGGAACCATACAGTGTGTGGTCGGACGCACTGAAGGATCTTCTGAAGCAAGCGGCCATCTCAGAAGCGCATCGTACGCTAATGAGTACGGTAGTTGAAAGGATTTCATCCTCTGAAAGTGGATTGCATGAAGCTTTTATGAGTCTACTGAAAGGTTTTGAGGTACATGAAATAGTGTATGTTTTTGACGGTACCGCGCACGTTAGGTGTGCCCTATGCAGATAGTAGCCCCTGAGACTCTGGTTGTCGTTGAAAACGGCGGCAAACAGAGGATCATAGTCCCAAGTAATAACCAGACCGCCTTTATGTGCAAGTGGCTGAAGTTCCGGTGGCTAGCCGGACTGATGGGTTTGCCGAGCTAAAGCAGCAACTTGATGTGGCGGATGCCGACATCGTGCTTGTCAACAAGCGGCTTGACGAGGCACAGGGTAAGTGATTTCTCCGGTGATCAACGCATAGTAAGAGGAGCATGATGCCAGTATCTTTAATATGTTGTGACTGTAGATGGAGCTGCCACCATGGAGACCCTTCGGGCAAAGCTTGCCCGAGCCAAGGAACAAGCAAGGAATAGCGATGCGGCCGCTCTAAAGGCGGTCGAAGAGCTGTGGGCCGAAGAATCCGCGCATCGCCAGAGCAAGGAAAGGATAGCCAAGATGGCCATTGAGTTGAAAGATGCAACTGACCATTACCAGCTTCTTGAGAAAGAAAGTCGAGAAAGGGCGACGGACCTGGAGAAGGCCATGGTAGCAGCCAAGGAAGCCCGTTCTAAAATCAGAGCGACGAAGGAGGAGCTGCATCAAGCTGCGGATATCATGGCTGGGTAGCCCTTCTTGTTGCGGACTAAGTTCGGAGATCCGAAGTATGCTCCTCTTGATCAACTATGGAGTTCTGCGGACGCCTACGTGGATTTGGCGGCAAGTGCTGCTGATGCGGCCGAGTACTTCAAGGATCAAAGAGACCGTGAAGTGGAAAAGCTATTCTGGTCGCAGTTCCATGCTCCACTGCGTCCACTACTATTGAATGAGCAAATGGCCGAGTGGGCCGAGCTCCATAGGTTGTCCAGACTCGCCATGAGGTCTGTTGTGGATCATCTGTGGCCGGGAGGGCCAAGGCCGAATAGTTACTTTAGTTTAGTGCACCAATTCCTTGGTGCTGTGCCGCACATCGATGCTATGAAGAGGTCGGTGTGCATAGAGAGTGCACGGATGGCCTTTGCCTGTGTCAAGTCATACTGTGCAGAGATGGAGGCCACCACTGTTGCAACACAGGGTTCGGCCGTGGGCCGAGTGGCCGCCGAGCACTACTTTGAAGAAGTCCTTGAAGGCGCTCATTCGATAGAGGCTCAGTGCTCGAAAAATATCATGTTCTAGTGACATGTACTCCCATTGTAAGAACAACGTTTTATTGAGTTATCAAGGCTGTGTTTATACTTTTGCCTGAAAGTATTATGATGCCTCCTGTGCGGCCGTTTATGTATATATGTATATAACCTGAAAGTTTGCAGTCATCGGCTTCCGCCCCCCACGCATATAATGCCGAGGTGTTCGCAAAAAACGTGTATTCACACTTGATCCAACGTCTTGGTCCATTAAGGAGGTGGTAGCGCAGCGAACAAGGCAATCAGACTATACTGCTTTAACACTTTCACTTAGCCGTAGGAGTTTGACGGTGGGGATACTATATAGCCCCGGGTACTTCTGCGCTCGTCCGAATACAGGGCGCGTACGTACATGACCGGGAAAGAACCCTTCATTAATGCGGAGGAATCCTGAAGATTCCGCTGAGTCGTCGAGTGGTTGACCAGTCTCACAGTATATCATGACAGTCAGTTTTCGGCTTTCTCTACTGAGGTGCTCATCTGGAGGAACTGGGGCACAATCGTAGTAGTTCTCCCAATGCTACCTTAGCCGATATAGCGGAACGTAAGGTACCAAAACATGGGAGTCAGGCAAACCCAACATTTGACCAAAGACATGATTCGGAGCTGATGCATATCAGGCCAAACTCGTGACGCCGAACACTCCCTAAGGTGTTCGGTCTTTATAACCTATGCCGGGCTGAACAATGCCCTTAATAATAAACCCCAGGTGTCCAGGTACGTGCAATATCTTGACGTGGCCACATGCCTATACGTCGGCATACTTCTCGGTTGTATTGAGTATCCGGAGGATGTGAACAACAAGAGATAGTAAAAAAGGTTTACACAGGGTCTTAATGTAAAAAGAAACCTTTGAGCGGGTCCCTACTGCACGTCTGCGCCTGTGTCTCCGTTGTGCCGTGTCCTAGATTGGTGTAGCACGATTGTCATCTGTAAAAGAGAAGAACTTAGGTGAAAGTTGTCATGCCGGAAAATTGGTTATTATCAATAGACCATTAAAATTCAAGATAAGTCAAGTTGAGCCGGAGTAGCCCTGATTACATGCGGGAAGCCCCTGGTACCGTCTAGGAGGCTTTGATCATCAAACAAATCTCTTGTATATGTAGTGGTGCACCGGACTCGTCTAACCGTGTCCGTGGTCTTGACGACCTGTCATTTTTTCTGGTTGGTAAGGCCGTCTAGCGCTCGGCGGCTAAAGCCGCTGCACATTCTTCCGCGTATAGAGAACGCTCGGTGTTTCCGCTAACTGTGATGGTGCCACGTGGACCAGGCATCTTAAGTTTGAGAGAAGCGTAATGCGGTATTGCATTAAAACGAGCGAAAGCCGCTCTTCCGAGTAGTGCCTGATAGCCACTTCGGAATGGAGCGATGTAGAAAGTTAACCTTTCGCTTCGCAAGTTGTCGGAAGAACCGAATACAACCTCTAGTAATAGAGAGCCCGTGCAGCCTCTAGGCCTGGTACTACTCCCTTGAAGGTAGTAGTACGGTGTCTTATTTTTGTTCGGTCTATCCCCATTTTGCGGACTGTGTCCTGATATATCAGATTTAGACCACTGCCGCCGTCCATGAGGACTTGTGTGAGATGCTATCCGTTTATTATTGGGTCTAACACGAACGCAGCCAATCCTTCGTGCCGGATGCTTGTCGCGTGACCCCCACTAGCAAAAGTGATCGGGCAGGCCAATCAGGGGTTGAACCTAGGGGTGACGGGCTCTATGGCGCGTGTTTCTCAGAGTGCATGCTTGCTTATCCTGTTCGTCACATGGATCTTGTTGACTGTTTTAACCTCTGGTGGGAATTTTTTCTGTACTCCAGTGCTTTGCTAGCGAGGCTCGTCCTCATCTTCGCTTGGTGTCCCCCCCTTGTGTTCGGCGTTTAGCTTACCGGCCTGCTTGAAGACCCAGCATTCTCTGTGGGTGTGATTTGCAGGTTTGTCGGGGGTGCCATGAATCTGACATAGTTTGTCAAGAATCTTTTTTAGGCCAGACGGTCCATCTCTGCTGCCTTTGAAAGGCTTTTTCCGCTGACCTGGTCGAGAGCCCCTGAATCTAGCGTTTACCGCCGTATTATCTGGGCTATCTTCTTTATTTCGACGCTTGCTTTTATTGCGTCGTGGTTTTCCATTGCCATCCCTGACTTCGGATGTGCTTGGGTCGCTGGTGCTACTGCGGGCTAACCAGCTGTCTTCACCCGCGCAAAAGTGGGTCATGAGATTTGTTAGAGCTGCCATTGTTCTCGGTTTTTCTTGGCCGAGGTGTCTGGCGAGCCATTCGTCTCGGACGGTATGTTTGAAAGCTGCTAAGGCTTCAGCGTCCGGACAGTCGACGATCTGGTTCTTCTTAGTGAGAAACCTGTTCCAAAGCTTTCAGGCAGACTCTCCGGACTGCTTAATTATATGACTTAAATCGTCTGCATCCGGAGGTCGGACGTAGGTCCCTTGAAAATTAGCCCGAAAAGCGTCCTTGAGCTCCTCCCAACTTCCAACTGAGTTTTCGAGGAGGCTTTTCAGCCAGTGCCGAGATGGTCCTTTAAGCTTGAGGGGCAAGTATTTAATGGCATGGAGTCATCTCCGCGAGCCATATGGACATGGAGGATAAAGTCCTCAATCCAGACCCCAGGGTCTGTGGTCCCGTCGTACGCATCTATGTTCACTAGTTTGAATCCTTCTGGGATTCGTGGTCTAGAACCTCATCGGTGAAACATAGGGGGTGTGCGGCACCCCTGTACTTGGATGTACCATGGCGTTCGGACGGTTATAGTATTCGGTTTTGATTTTGTGCCGAAGCGCGCTTCCTAGATCCATAGCTGGATCTGGTCGTACCAGATTTTTGGCGCAAGTCCTCATGTAGATCGTGTGTTGACTTATGTGTGACTTTGTTAGCCGCTCTATCGCGCGCACAAGGTGGTGGATCCGGCCGGTTGGCCATTTCATTATTTGGCTATGTGGGCTCTAAGGCCTCGTCGTCGAATTCAGGTAATAGCTTACGCTTTGGATAGCTCTTTGTGTGGTAACTTCCACCATACTTTGCTTCGTTGTCGAGCACTTTGTTCCACCTGATGTTGAGTGTATTTTGTGCGGCCTTAAGCCTTTGCTTCTGCTTCTTCAGACTCCTCGCTGTGGCAATAAGCCTTCTGCGGAGGTTCTCTTGCTCCAAGTGCGTTTCCGGGATGATGTGTGCATCTTCGCCCGGACTGTTTTCCTCCCCATATGGGGTTGATGAGGTTTATCCTCGGCATCGCCGTGTTCGGACGTCGGATCCGTACTATGTTCGCCGCTTGTAGCTTCATCGTGCTCTGCCGCTGGGGCAATGTGGTCGTCGTTTCCTCTGGAGTCGACTGGAGTGTTATTTTCTCTGGCGCTGTTATCGCTGTTTTTGCTATGGCGGGACTTAGAGCGGCGCCGTTGACGTCGGCGCTTGGTTTGCTTCTTGGAGGGGCGATCCTCCGCTGTCTCTTCGACATTGCCTTCTTTAGGTGTATCCACCATGTATATGTCATGTGATGAAGTGGTTGTCCGGCGCCCTGTTGGCGCTGGTTCCTGTTCGTCTCCTACATCTTCGTCCATGCCGTCGATGTCTTCGGAGTCGAAGTTGAGCATGTCGGTTAAGTCGTCGATAGTGGCTACTAAGTGGGTGGTGGGTGGGAAATGAGTTTCTTCATCGTCCGCATCCCATTCTACCCGGACATAGTTCGGCCAAGGTTCTCCTGACAAGGAGAGAGACCTTAATGAATTTAGCACATCGCCAAAAGGCGAGTGCTAAAGATATCCGCGGAGATGAACTCCATGATCGGTGCCCAGTCGGGTTCGATAGGCACGGATGCAGGCGGCTCGGAGTCCGTGGCCGGAGACGAATCCAGTGGTTCGGCGACACGACTCTCGTAAGGGGTGAAGTCAGTATCCGGCTCCATCGCCACTAAGAGTGCGGCCTCCATGGTGGGGTCTGTACCTCCGTCCTTGGATGGCGCAATTTGCTCCGTGTTGAAGGCCGGAGTAGTTGCAGATGCGATATCCCAAACACTGCCCTACGGCAGAGTCACGTCGTGCTCGTCGTGACTGTGCGGCGCACCTGACACGGGCTCGAGTCCGTCGAAGATCAAGTCTCCACGGATGTCGGCAGTGTAGTTTAAGTTTCCGAATCTGACCTGATGGCCAGGGGCGTAGCTCTCGATCTGCTCTAGATGGCCAAGCGAATTGGCCCGCAGTGTGAATCCGCTGAATACAAAGATCTGTCCGGGGAGGAAAACCTCACCCTGGACCGCATCACTACCGATGATCGACGGAGCCATCGAGCCTTATGGTGACGACACGGTGGAACTCTCCATGAAAGCACCAATGTCGGTCTCAAAACTGGCGGATCTCGGGTAGGGAGTCCCGAACTGTGCGTCTAAGGCGGTTGGTAACAGGAGGCAGGGGACACGATGTTCATCCAGGTTCGGGCCCTCTTGATGGAGGTAATACCCTACGTCCTGCTTGATTGTTTTTGATGATATGAGTATTACAAGAGTTGATCTACCCATAGATCGTAGAGGCTAAACCCTAGAAGCTAGCCTATGGTATGATTGTCTGTTGTCCTACGGACTAAACCCTCCGGTTTATATAGACATCGGAGGGGGCTAGGGTTACAACGACTCGGTTACAAGGGAGGAGATCTACACATCCGTATTGCCTAGCTTTCCTTCCACGCCAAGGAGAGTCCCATCCCGACACAAGACGAAGTCTTCAATCTTGTATCTTCATAGTCCAATAGTCCCGCAAAAGGATATAGTCCGGCTGTTCGGAGACCCCCTAGTCCAGGACTCCCTCAGGGGCTCTCTCCCCCTCTCTCCCGGTGTCGCCGGAACACCGCCGGGGCCATCATCGCGTCAATGATCTACACCAACAACTTCACCGCTGTCATCACCAACTCTTCCCCCCTCTATGCAGCGGTGTAACCCCTCTTTTACCCGCTGTAATCTCTACTTAAACATGATGCTCAACACAATATATTATTTCCCAATGATGTATGGATATCCTATGATGTTTGAGTAGATCCGTTTTGTCCTATGGGTTAATTGATGATCGTGATTGGTTTGAGTTACATGTTTTATTATTGGTGTTGTCCTATGGTGCTCCCCGTGTCACGCAATCGTGAGGGATCCCCACTGTAGGGTTTGCAATATGTTCATGATTTGCTTATGGTGGGTGGCGTGAGTGACAGAAGCACAGACCCGAGTAAGTAGGTTGTTTGCATATGGGAGTAAAGAGGACTGGATGCCTTATAATTCTATGGTTGGGTTTTACCTTAATGATCTTTAGTAGATGCGGATGCTTGCTAGAGTTCGAATCATAAGTGCATATGATCCCAAAATAGAAAGTATGTTAGCTTATGCCTCTCCCTCAAATAAAATTGCAATAACGATTACCGGTCTAGTTATCGATTGTCTAGGGACAAATAACTTGCTCGTGACAAAAAGCTCTCTACTAAAACTAATTTAGTTGTGTCTTTATCTAAATAGCCCCTAGCTTTTATTTACATGCTCTTTATTATCTTGCAAACCTAGCTTACAACACTTGGAAAGTACTTCTAGTTTCATGCTTGTTCTAGGTAAGGCGAATGTTAAGCGTGCGTAGACTTCTATCGGTGGTCGATAGAACTTAAGGGAATATTTGGTCTACCTTTAGCTCCTCGTTGGGTTTGAGACTCTTACTTATCGAAAGAGGCTACAATTGATCCCCTATACTTGTGGGTTATCAAACCTCTGCGCCTCATCCGCACATCCCTCTTGCGTCCTCGCGCCTCCCCGTGATCGTTGCGCGTTGCCAGAGCCTTGGCCGAGCGCGAGTGGTGGCACCCGAGCCCATGTCCCTTGCCCCGGTTATAAGTAGCCCTCCCTGGGGCCTCTCGAGCACACCACTCACCTCCCCTCACTCCTCTGGTCTCGCCTAGACACTAGCCCAAGCTCGGGAAGCTCTCCTCGCCTCGGTTGCCCGCCTTGGCCGCCGCGGTGCTCCGGCTAAATTTGGCCGACCCGAGCCCTCCCCCTCCTCATGGCCACCACCAGAGACCTCCACCACACCCCTAGAGTGTTCCCGCCATTTTCTCCTCCTCTGGTAGCCCCTGGCCGCGATGCTCAACCCCACCCAAAGATCATCCCGCCGGAGTTCAAGCTGCCGTCACCTCGGCCCTTCTCGATGGTCGTGACCCAGCCCCCTGGCTGCGGTTCTTCCCTACGAGCTTATTTGAGGGCGGAGCGCCGCACGAGGTGGCCAGAGCATCCCGGGAGCCACACCGGTGATGCAGGGCCTCGCCCCCTCTGTGTTTTTGTCAGGGGAAGAGGAGGGAAGAAGAAGAGAAGGAAGGAGGAAAGAGAAGGATAAGGTGGGCCTCGCCTGGCAGCGAGACAAGCCCCAGCCCCACCACTGCCAGCGTGCATAAGTGGAAGTGCATGCCGGGCTTAACGCTTTCCCCATGGAAAGGCGTATTCTGCTGGAGTGTGCGACCCACCGAGCTATCAGGGACCCCTTTGTGAATATTTTCTTTGCAAACAAGTCCCTGGCAGAAAACCCTTCACCACTTTTTGCTCAAGACTTCGATTGAGGTGAATCCAAAGCCTACTTGTTTGTCTCATCGAGCCCGTTCTGTTGTTGTCACTTTCATTATGGTTTGACATACTATAAATGGCCTTATTGCCCTTGCCCGCAAACAGCCCCCTCTGAAAGAGAATTGTTTTCGGCGATTCTTTCCGTGGCTTCACCGCACTTCACCCCGGAGCCTTCTTCATCCCCAGGCCAGCCACAACCACAATTTTCATGATAGCCATGCAGTAGCTTTGGTTTTCAACTTGAATCTTTAATAACTGTATGTTTGTTTTGCTACTGCTGTCGTTATTTCGGTTATGCTTATGGATCGGTGATTACCGTCATGATATGTTTTCTTGCACTTTGTTATCATGTTCTACTTGCTAGTCTTACTTTCATATTGCCATGCTTGATAGTAGTACATGTTGGGTTGGTCATGTTCTTCGGTGCATGACTAACGTCGGTTACCGAGTACCGGTGATATGCGTTGTCCCTTGTGGTTAGAGGGTTAAGTGCTTACTCGGTAATATTATTGATGTGTTATTGCATGGTATTTCTTGTTGATGTTAGTGGTCATGTTATACTATGAGTAGTGTTGAACTTGTGATATTAATGCTCGTCATTATGCCAGGCTCAGTTCGATATGATTCATTGTTAATATGGTGGATAGTTATGTTGTACCCTCATGCTCATGTAGATATCATGTTCATGCATTGTAATTGCATCATGTTATTTTATCATGGCTCAGCATATTGCATTCAAGTTTAACCCGACTAAATTGAACTTGAACAACTGTTGGTTGAGTCATGGTGCCACCATATCGAGCTAACCAATGCAACCACACTTGCCTTTATGGGAGGGTGCTAACTGACTCTATTGTTGTGCCTCTCGCCGGTGCCTCCAACGAGGGAAGGTTATGCGCGAGCACTACCTTGGCCAGGTAGGACGGCATAAGCCTTGTGAGCCCGAGTTTGGTTATGTGCACATGTCACCATTTGGGACCGTTTTTGTTTTGCCACGTCAGTGGCCGTGATGCCTTCGGTAGGCACGGGGCCACCCAGGATTGAACCACAAGGGGGTGTTGATCGGAGTGGCCAGGAGAGTGTCTTGGCAGTAGGACAGTTTTATCGGAACGCTGTTGGTCCACCCGAATGGGAGTGCGAGGCCATGGGTTCTGTGGTGTGAGTATGGTGTGCTACCTCTACCGTGTGTATATTAAATCTATTGATAGCCTCGCACGCGGATAAAGGCCCAGTTCGTAGTTGGTCACACTATGGGTCAATAATAATAATAATAACTTGCTTAATAACAACCCTGGTTTGATGATGAGAAAGAGATTGGTTGTGATCGTGAGATGATCATCGTGGTATCGAGGATACCGAGTTGATGGATATTTGTGATTGTGGACGTGAGATGATCACCATGGTATCGAGGATACCGAGTTGATGGATATTTGTGGTTGTGATCGTGAGATGATTACTGTGGTATCGAGGATACCGAGTTGATGGATATTTGTGGTGTTATGTGAGAGTCAAGGGTGAAGATCAAGCTCCTTGTGGTCATGTAATGATTACTACGGTATTGTTAATACAAAGCTTGATTGGATCCTGAGAAGATCGTGTGATGTCCGTGTTGGTTACGAGGTAACCCGAGCAGAGTAAGTTGATGCATGATAACATCATCATGTTGCATGATTGTGCCATCATGTTTATATGTTCATGCCATGCTCGTATTGCTCTAACTGTATCATGTAGTTCATGCCATGTTGTTCTGATAGTATCATGTTAATCCTTGTTAACCTATAATTGCCATGCCGTTGTCTGTCTTGATTGCTTTGGTTGCTGTGAGCTTGCAAGTACACTCAATGTACTGACCTGGCATGTCATGCCAGTTTGTAGTTCATGCCGGATTAGATTGCTTGTTTGTCGTGGAGTCCTTGTTTGCAAGCTTGGATAAGCGTTCCTGCCAGAGTCACTGCGGAGTGGAGTTCATCACCGTCGTCGCTGTTCCGCTACTAGAGTTATTCCGCTGCATCGTGTTGTTCTGCTGCTTGCATGGAGCAACCGTGACAGGCGTAGTGTCGTCGTGCCGATGTAATCCCCTTGTATCCATATAGGTTGTAATAAAGAGCTGATTTGTTCTATGCTAAGTAGTGTTGTATTCCAGAAGACTTATCCTCGATCTTTGGGCTGGAATATGGGGCGTTCCGGTTTCTCTGAGCCGGGGTGCCACAGCTGCCCAGCCGGAGCCTCTTCCCTGACGACGTCGTCCACCGCAACAGCTCGACGACCCTCACCCACCTCCCCGGATGAGGATCCGTCGTCCATCTCATCATCCCGCCGGTTTAGCCGCCTCGTCCTCCACCTCCAAGGAGCTGCTCCTACGATCGCCTTGTCTATCGTGGCTGCTCCATCCCCACAGCGCTGCCTTAACCTGCTCCACTAGAACCGAAACATCCTCACCGACTCCTAGGACGAAGCCGAGGCCTACTCAGCGCCACCAAAGAGGTTGTACACTCATCGTATCGCACCTTCTCCTTAACTTGACCTCCCGCCGCCGACGGTGCTCCATTCCGCACCCCCATGGTGCGGCTACCTCGAAGCCAGCGCCGCGGGCGACATCTCCACAGTGGCTTTCCCCAATGCGAGGACCCTTCGGCAGCGGTGTCGGTATCAAAACCGGAGGATCTCGGGTAGGGGGTCGCGAACTGTGTGTCTAAGGCGGATGGTAACAGGAGGCAGGGGACACGATGTTTTACCCAGGTTCGGGCCCTCTTGATGGAGCTAAAACCCTACGTCCCGCTTGATTTATTCTTGACGATATGAGTATTACAAGAGTTGATCTACCATGAGATCGGAGAGGCTAAACCCTTGAAGCTAGCCTGTGGTATGATTGTTGTCGTCCTACGGACTAAAACCCTCCGGTTTATATAGACACCGGAGAAGGTTAGGGTTACACAAGGTCGGTTACAAAGGAGGAGATATCCATATCCGTACTGCCTAGCTTTCCTTCCACGCCAAGTAGAGTCCCATCCGAACACGAGACGAAGTCTTCAATCTTGTATCTTCATAGTCCAACAGTCCGGCCAAAGGATAGAGTCCGGCTGTCCGGAGACCCCTAATCCCGGACTCCCTCAGTAGCCCCTGAACCAGGCTTCAACGACGATGAGTCCGGCGCGCAGTGTTGTCTTCGGCATTGCAAGGCGGGTTCCTTCTCCGGATATACCACAGAAGAGTTCAAATAAAAGGATAGTGTATGAACCTGCAAAACAAGTTCCACATATCTCCGCAGAGAGAATAATATTTCCACATATCTAATCTGCTGACATGTTTTGACCACAGGACATTAAGCCATGGCCCGTTGATTATTCGAACCGTTTCTTTTAACTAGCCCCGCACATAATGCGAGGCAGTTTTTTGACACGTATTGTCAAAGCAGAGATCGTGTTCCCCTAATTACGGGATTCTCATCAATACGGTCATGGGTAACCCAACCGTGCCCAGGACTCCTAGATTTTAGGCAAGTCTCAAACGTCCACTAGGAGGACGCTTGATATTCACCCTCTTTATAAAGGGACAAGGCTTTTACTGTTTTCCCTCCCGTGCGCAATCAAATCCTTCCCCCGCCTCGAGTTCTAACACCCAAAGCCCAGGTCAGGTGCTTTGGACCTTCAATCATGTTCGGATCTAGCCTTCAAGGCCGGTGGATGCCCTCCTCTGTTACGGAAGAGGATATCAAGAAGTTGAGGGAGGCCAGATACCTGACCGCCGAGGTTTCGCATCGGCTGCCTGCCCGAGGGTAGGTCATCCCTACTCCCGAACCCAATGAGAACGTTGTGTTCATCTCCCACTT
This sequence comes from Triticum urartu, assembly GCF_056163025.1. NCBI lineage: Eukaryota > Viridiplantae > Streptophyta > Magnoliopsida > Poales > Poaceae > Triticum > Triticum urartu. Next base: position 395,258,919 of record NC_141875.1, read on the forward strand.
CCTCCAAGGTCTAGGCCTCACTCTGGATCCCTTCGTTAGGGGTTTGATGTTCTATTACGGGCTAGATTTCCACGATCTAGCCCCAGACTCCTTTCTCCACATCTCGGCATTTATTGTCGTATGTGAGGCCTTCCTCCGCATTACCCCTCACTTCGGCCTGTGGCTCAAGACCTTTGACGTGAAGCCGAAGATGGTCGAGGGGCAGCATGTAGCGTGCGGAGGTGCATTAATAAGCAAGATCGCTGGAGCTCCATGGCCAAAGGGTTCCTTTCCAGAGGTGTCCAGATTATGGCAACGGGAGTGGTTTTACATCACAGCTCCCAGAAGTGCCAAGTGGGTGGCTGCCCCTGCTTTCCGCTCGGGCCGTCCACCACAACTGATGTCATGGATTAGCAGAGGGCTGAGCTGGGGTCCAGCCAAGGACGTGCCTATACTGCAAAGCCGCATTCAAGATCTCTTCGAAGGAGATTTCAGTCTGGTTACGGTGGTGCAAGTCGTGCTGGTTCGTCGAGTCCAGCCTTGCAAACGCCGGCCCCTCCGCATGTGGGAGTTCAACCCAGAAGGACCATGCACTATTCAGAATTTCCTCAGCCTGACGCACAAGGAGATGTATAAATCATTCTTCGGACCCCAAATAGAGTGTCCGGATACTACCGAGGACGTGGGCCTGAGCAGCAACCGCACTGCCGCCCAAGTAAGTAATCCTCTAGTTGAACACACCTTCTTTCATTTATGATGACGTCATTCTGAGAAATCGCTCTTTGACCAGGACTGGCTAACAAAGGCGAAGATGATTCGGTGTTCGGCCCCCCTTCCTGAGGGTTTGGACAATCCGGTACTGGAAAAGATGCTCGAACTAGCACCTTGCTCGGAGCTCTCAAAGGAAGATAAAGGGGGAATAATGAGGGCGAAAGCGGGCCCCCATCGCTACCAACTCCAACCGGGGGAATGAGCACCTCCGTGAAGGAGGATAACCAAGGGGAAGAATCTGACCCTCTCTCGCTTCGGGGAAGGAAGAGGACTGCCTCTGAAGATCCGGAAACCAAGGCTTCCAAACGGGAGAAGAAGTCTCCACCAGAGGGTCCTGCCTCGGAGGGTGCTCTTGCCACACAAAGTCCGTGCGGAGATCAGCCATCTAACAAGCTGTAAGTTATCAAAAAATACTTGATAGTAAAGATATTGTACCTTTCTTCCAATGAAAATAACCGAAGTATTTATCTTGCAGTTCGGATCTCAGCCCTTCTCAGGAAAGCTCCTCTTCGGGGGATCTTCTTCCGGAGATGATGGAGAGCGAAACGCCTCCCCCGGACTCCTCCGCTCAAGAAGCGGGCGACCTTGAAGTGTCGTCTCGGAGGGCCTCCCCGGATCCGGTCAGGCCAGAAGATAATCCTATGTCACCCGAAGTTCCCAGTATCCGGCTCTTGAAGAGAGCAAACAGAAGAGTCCGGCTCCGTCTGGTATGCGGTCGGACGTACTGAGGGAGCTGTTGGAGCGAGCGGCCATCTCAGAAGAACACCGTACATTGATGGGTATGGTGATGGAAAGGATTTCATACGCTAAAAGCGGGTTGCATGACGCCTTTATGAGTCTACTTACGAGCTTTGAGGTACGTAAAATGATGTACATTTGTGATGGTACCGCACATTTTTAGGTGTGTACTGTGTAGATAGTAGCCCCCGAGACTCTGGTTGTCGCCGAGAATGGCGGCAAATAGAGGATCGTAGTCCCACGTAATAACCATATCGCTTTATGTGCAGGTGATGGAAGCTCCGGTGGCTAGCCGGACTAATGAGTTTGCCGAACTAAAGCGGCAACTGGAGACGGCAGATGCCGACATTGAGCTTGTTAACAAGTGGCTTGACGAGGCACAGGGTAAGTAATGTTTTTCCGGTCCATGTCACATAGTAAGAGCAGCGTGATGCCAGTATCTTTAATATGTTGTGTCTGCAGATGGAGCTGCCACCGTGGATACCCTTCGGGCGGAACTTGCCCGAGCCAAAGAACAAGCAAGGAGTAGTAATGCGGCCGCTTTGAAGGCGGCCGAAGAGTTAAGAGCCGAGAAGGCCGCGCATTGCGAGAGCAAAGAGAAGATGGCCGAGATGGCTGTAAAGTTAAAAGACACTGCCGACCATTGCCAGTTCCTTGAAGAAGAAAATGGAGTGAAGGCGACGGACCTCGAAAAGGCCACGATGGCGACCAAAGACACCCGCTCTGCCATGAGAGCGAAGAAGGAGGAGCTGCATGAAGCCGGTGATATTGTGGCTGGGAAGCCCTTTTTGCTGTGGAGGAAGTTCGGAGATCTGCGGTATGCCCCTCTCGATCGGCTGTGGAGTTCGGCGGACTCATATCTGGATTTGACGCCGAGTGCTATCGATGCGGCCGAATACTTCCGAGATCAAACATACCCTGAAGTGGACAAGCTATTCTGGTCACAGTTTAACGTTCCTGAGCGTCCGCTTCCACTAACTAATCAGCTTGCCGAATGGGCCGACCACAATAGATTGTCCGGACTTGCCATGAGGTCCGTTGTAGATCTTTTGTGGCCCGAAAAGCCGAAACCGAACAGCTATTTCAGCTTAGTGCAACAGTTCCTTGGTGCGGTGCCGCGCATCAATGCGATGAAAAGGTCGGCGTGTATAGAAGGCTCGCGGATGGCCCTTGCCCATGTCAAAGCATACTGGGCGGAGATGGATGCCACTACTGTTGCGGCACAGGGTTCGGCCATAGGCCGAGTGGCTGCTGAGCACTATTTCGAAGAAGTTCTCGAGGGTGCTCGTTTGATAGAGGCCCAGTGCTCGAAGAATATTATGTTTGAGTGACATGTATTCCCATTGTAAAAACAATGTTCCAGTCAAAAAAATTGTAAAAACAATGTTTATGAAATTTATTAAGGTTGTATTTATACTTTTGCCTGAAAGTAATATGATGCCTCCTGTGCGACCATTTATGTATATAACCTGAAAGATTGCAGTCGTCGGCTTCAACCCCCACGCATATAATGCAGAGGTGTTCACAGAAGATGCGTGTTCACTCTTAATCGAACGTCTTGGTCCTATTAAGGAGGTGATAGCTGTAACACCCCGGATATGATTTACCCAATATGTAATCCAACTCTTGTCATTTCTGGCGCTAAGTTATTTTATTTTATTTTCTCAGGTTCGGGTTTTTGTCTCCGTGTGTTGTTATCATTGTCATGCATCTCATATCATATCATCATGTGCATTGCATTTGCATACGTGTTCGTCTCATGCATTCGAGCATTTTCCCCGTTGTCCGTTTTGCATTCCGGTGCTTCATTCTCCTCCGATGGTCAATTCTACCTTTCTTTCATGTGTGGGGATTAAACATTTCCGGATTGGACCGAGACTTGCCAAGCGGCCTTGGTTTACTACCGGTAGACCGCCTGTCAAGTTTCGTACCATTTGGACTTCGTTTGATACTCCAACGTTTAACCGAGGGACCGAAAAGGCCTCGTGTGTATTGCAGCCCAACACCCCTCCAATTTAGCCCAAAACCCACCAAAACCCTCTCCATCATCTAGAGCGTTCGATCACGATCGCGTGGCCGAAAACTGCACCTCATTTGGACACTCCTAGCTCCCTCTACCTCTATATAAAGACCACCTCCTCAAAATACCGGATCTCCCCTTCCAAACCCTAAAAAAATCATCATCGCGCGCCGCCAGACAGAGCCGCCACCGACGGTGACGTCCGGATCCGCCCGCCACCGCCACGTGGCGCTCCGCCACTCGCCCGCCGAGCCGCCCCACTTTGCCGGCCGGTCGGCCCGGGGAGGGCCCCCGAGGCCCGCGCGCCCCGCCGCCTCCCAGCTCGCCCCGCCGCTGCCATCCGCTGCGTCTCCCGAGCTGCACCGCCGCGCCGGAGCGGGCGCCGCCCGAGGCCGGCGTCCGGCGAGCTCGCCGACCTCGTCAACCGCGCCGCAAGCCACCACCTCACCGCGCCCGAGTCGCCGCGCCCGCCGCCGACCACCTCCTCGATGTCCGCGTCACCTCCTCGACGTCCGCGCCACTCCGGCGACCTCCTCCGGCGACCTCCTCCTCCCCGGTGAACAGTTCCGGGGAGCCTCGAAGTCCGCGCCCGGCTGGGTCTAGATCTGGGATTTGTCTCGGGTTGACTTTTTGCCCGAAACCCTAATTATTTTGGCTATGTTCATCGCATCATAACTCCTCATCCGTAGCTCCGTTTTGGGCATATATCATATCAAAATGTTTGCCTCAGAGAGCACATCATTTCATCTCATTGCATCATTTTCATTTGAGTTCATCTTGATGCCCGAAATGCTGTTGGAAGAGTGCTATTTGAGACAATTGTCAGATCTGCTGCTCCAATTAGATATTTGTCATTTTTGCCATGATTATTGTGTGCATGATATGCCCCTGAGCTCTTCATGAGTTTTGTTATATGTTTCGCCATCTATCCAGAGGTGCAACCCATTTATTTTTGTGATGTGTGTGGTGACTAGCACAAGCTTGCAAAGTGGAGCATTCGTTAATGCTGATTTCAGGGACTTAGCATTTCCACTAAGTCCTTGATCTGTTTATCTCATTATGCCATATGTTCATGTTGTTTCCTAGTGATCCGTGCCTCTTTTGAGGATAATCAGTAAGGATATTTTGTTAATCTTGTAGTGCTCTATCCATCCATGTCTTTGTTTGCAATTATGGAGCACCCTAGCTTTAGTAAATCGAGCTCTACTTTTGCTATTTCGTGAATCTGGGCAGATTGTCTACTTGTTAGCGATTTTGCCGAGGATGTTGTAGTTGATCCATGCATGCTATGTTATTGTTCTTGCCATTTCTAGCTTGCATAATGTGTATTCTTGATGGGTGTATTCTTATATTGTCATGACATGCTCTGTAGCGAGTGCATCGAGCTCGTAAACATGCCTACTTGATATCTGTTTCAGCATGCTCCAGTTTTCAGTAAGTCTGAGAACTGATTATGTTTTTGCCATGTTCACATGCTTGCAAATGTATTTCCTGATCCCTTTTGTCTCAAGGTCACTAAGGATCTTTTGTTAAGCTCTTTGAGTATCTCCATGCCATGCTTTACTTTGCCATGTTTAGGTCCTCTAGCATAGAGTTTTCATGCTCCAAAGTGTGCTACCTGATCTGAAATTCCAGACAACTGTTAATTTCACTGTCTGAAATCTGTTTGTCAAATGCATTTTTGCCATGCTTGTTTGAACCTGTTAATGGATGAATTGGCAGTAGCTCAGTGTTCATCTTTTGTTAAGCATCATTAATGGATCCCTGCCATGTATTTTTTTGCCGTGTTTGGGTGCTATAGCATGTTCATCTTGTTGCATTTAGACGGCTACTTGTTGTAAATCGTAGAACGGGGTCATATTTGTATTGCTTGCCATTTCCAAACCATAACTCCGATTCCGGCGTTCTTTACATCATTTTCAAGCGATTTCACCTCACCTTTCTAGTGGCACACTTGGATTTCCATGTTGAGTCCAGGTTCATGCATTCCTTGTCAAATCTTGCATATGCATCGCATATTGCATCCCGCATAGCATACCATCTTCGCATCATGTTGTTTGAGTTTGCACGTGGTTGATTGTGTCCTTGTTGCTTGTTTGTCTTGTTTGGGTAGAGCCGGGAGACGATTTCGCTAACGAGGAGCTCGTTGAGTTTGCTTTCGAGGATCCAGTCAACTCTGACAACTTTGCAGGCAAGATGATCACACCCTCGAAATCACTACTATCTTTGCTTTGCTAGATGCTCGCTCTTTTTCTATGCCTATGCTACGATGCCTACCACTTTATTAACATGCCACCCAAATTGCCATGTCAAACCTCTAACCCACCATGTCCTAGCAAACCATTGATTGGCTATGTTACCGCTTTGCTCAGCCCCTCTTATAGCGTTGCTAGCTGCAGGTGAATATTAGAGACCATTCCTTGTTGGAACATTATTTACTTGTTGGGATATCATTATAATATCTTGTTATCTTAATGCATCTATATACTTGGTAAAGGGTGGAAGGCTCGGCCTCTCGCCTAGTGTTTTGTTCCACTCTTGCCGCCCTAGTTTCCGTCATATCGGTGTTATGTTCCCGGATTTTGCGTTCCTTACGCGGTTGGGTGATAATGGGAACCCCTTGATAGTTCGCCTTGATTAAAGCTTTTCCAGCAATGCCCAACCTAGGTTTTACCATTTTCCACCTAGCCTTTTTTTCCCTTGGGTTTCCGGAGCCCGAGGGTCATCTTATTTTAAACCCCCCCGGGCCAGTGCTCTTCTGAGTGTTGGTCCAAACAGAGCCACTTGCAGCGCCACCTTAGGGCAACTCGATGGTTGGTTTTAGTTGTACGTAGTGTTCATCTGAGTGTGCCCTGAGAACGAGATATGTGCAGCTCCTATCGGGATTTATCGGCACATTCGGGCGGTGTTGCTGGATTTGTTTTAACCTGTCGAAGTGTCTTGTAGAACCGGGATACCGAGTCTGATCGGAATGTCTCGGGAGGAGGTCTATTCCTTCATTGACCGTGAGAGCTTGTCATGGGCTAAGTTGGGACTCCCCTGCAGGGATTTGAACTTTCGAAAGCCATGGCCGCGGTTATGGGCAGATGGGAATTTGTTAATGTCCTGTTGTAGATAACTTGAACCTTAACTTAATTAAAATGAATCAACTGTGTGAGTTACCGTGATGGTCTCTTCTCGGCGGAGTCCGGGAAGTGAACACGGTGTTGGAGTAATGCTTGCCGCAGGTTGCTCTCTAGTTATTCGTTCGCGCTTTGCCTTCTCTTCTCGCTCTCTTTTGCGAACAGGTTAGCCACCATATATGCTAGTCGCTTGCTGCAGCTCCACATATTTTACCTTGACTTACCTATTAAGCTTAAATAGTCTTGATCGCGAGGGTGCGAGATTGCTGAGTCCCTGTGGCTCACGGATTACTTCCAAACCAGATGCAGGGCCTGATGATTTTGCTCCATATGACGCGCTTGAGCTCAAGTGGGAGTTCGATGAGGACTCACGCCGATACTACGTGTCTTTCCCTGATGATCAGTAGTGGAGCCCAGTTGGGGTGATCGGGACCGTGTCGCATGTTGGGTTTATCTTTCATTTTGGCGCCGTAGTTGGGCCATGAGTATTTGAATGTTGTAATGCTATTTATGTACTTTGATTGAAGTGGCGAGTGTAAGCCAACTATGTATCTCCCCTTTTATTATCTATATTACATGGGATGATGTGAAGATTGCCTAACTTGCGACATTGCTTTCAATGCGGTTATGCCTCTAAGTCGTGCCTCGACACGTGGGAGCTATAGCCGCATCGAGGGCGTTACAATAGCGCAGCGAACGAGGCAACCGGACTATAATGCTTTAACACTTTCACTTAGCCATAAGAGTTTGACGGTGGGGCTACTATATAGCCCCTGGTGGCTCCGAATTCGGGGTGCGTACATGCCTGGCCGGGAAACGGCCCTTCGTTAAGGCGGAGGAATTCTAATATTCTGATAGGTCATCGAGTGGTTGACCAGTCTCACGCTATATCATGACAGTCAGTTTTCGGCTTTCTCTACTGAGGTGCTAGTCCAGATGAACCGGGGCACAATCGCAGTAGTTCTCCTGGTGCCGCCTTAGCCGATAGAGCAGAACATAAGGCAGCAAAACACAGGAGCCGTGCAAACCCAACATTTGACCAAAGACATGATTCGGAGCTGATGCATATAAGGCCAAACTCGTGACGCCGAACACTCCCAAAGGTATTCGTTCTTTATGGTATAAACCGGGCCTAAACAATGCCCTTTGTAAGAAGCCCCTGGTGTCCAGGTACGTGCATTATTCTGATGTGGCCACATGCCAAGACGTCAGCATCCTTCTCAATAGTACTAAGAATCCGAGGGATGTGTATCAACAAGATACAGTGAGAAAGGTTTACGCAGGGTCTTAATCTAAAAAGAATCCTTGGAACAGGTCCCTGCTGCACGTCTGCGCCCGTGTCTCCGTTGTGCCATATCCTGGATGGGTGTAGCACGATGGTCATCTGTAAAAGAGAGGAACTTAGGTGAAAAGTTGTCGTGCAAAAAGGTAGGTTATATTAAAGAAACCATCTACATTTCAAGATGAGTGAAAATTGCCACTTGTTTACGCGAGTGGAGCCCCTTGTTTTTATAACAGGGGTGTGGCCGTCGAACCTGTATTGATTACATATAGCTGCGCCGGACTCGTCTGACCGTGTCCGTGGTCTTGACGACCTATCAAATGCTTTAGTTGGTGAGGCCGTTTTAGTGTGTGGCTGCCAAGGCAGTCGCACTCTCTTCGGCGTGCAAGGATCGCTCAATATTTCCACTTACTATAATGATGCCACGTGGACTGGGCATCTTAAGCGTGAGGGAAGCGTAATGCGGTATTGCGTTGAAGCGAGCGAAAGCTTCACGTTCGAGTAGTGCTTGATAGCCACTTTGGAACGGAGCAATGTGGAAGGTTAAATTTTCACTAAGGAAGTTATCGGGGAAGTCGAATGTAACCTCTAGTAGCAGGGAGCTCGTGCAATGAGCCCTTGAGCCTGGCATTACTCCTCTAAAGGTTGTATTGTTGTGGTGAATTTTTGTTCGGTCTATCCCCATTTTGCGGACTGTGTCCTGATATATCAGGTTTAGACTGCTGCCACCGTCCATCAGTACTCGTGTGAAGAGGTATCCGTCAATTATTGGGTCTAATACCAAGGCAGCCCATCCTGCACGCCAGATACTTGCTGAGTAATCCCGATGGTCGAAAGTGATCGGTTGAGACGACCAGTGGCAGGACTCCACAGTGATAGGCCCTTGGGCAGATTTCTCTTGGAGTGCCGCTTTATTTCTCCCCTTGATCACGTGTAACACGTTTACTGTTTTGACTTCTGGTGGAAATTTCTTTTGTTCCCCAGTGTCTTGCTTGAGAGTCTCATCCTCGTCTTCGCTTGGTGTATCCTCCCCCTTGTGTATGGCTGTTGGTGTCAAAACCGGCGGATCTCGGGTAGGGGGTCCCGAAATGTGCGTCTGGGCGGATGGTAACTGGAGGTAGGGGACACATTGTTTTACCCAGGTTCGGGCCCTCTTGATGTTGGTAAAACCCTACGTCCTGCTTGATTAATATTGATGATATGGGTAGTACAAGAGTAGATCTACCATGAGATCAAGGAGGCTAAAACCTAGAAGCTAGCCTATGGTGTGATTGTTGTTCCTACGGACTAAAACCCTTCGGTTTATATAGATACCGGAGAGGGATAGGGTTACATAGAGTCGGTTACAATGGTAGGAAATCTACATATCCGTATCGCCAACATTGCCTTCCACGCCAAGGAAAGTCCCTTACGGACACGGGATGAAGTCTTCAATCTTGTATCTTCATAGTCCAGGAGTCCGGCCGAAGGTATAGTCAGGCTATCCGGACACCCCCTAATCCAGGACTCCCTCAGTAGCTCCCGAACCAGGCTTCAATGACGACGAGTCCGGCATGCAAATTGTCTTCGGCATTGCAAGGAGAGTTCTCCTCCAAATACAGTGTACCTGTTGAATAGGGTCCGGTTTCTTGTAAATGTAGCGCTCCTTGGCTTCTACGCCCAATAATGGCCGTCTTCCACGTGTCAAACGAATACGAAAAGTCAGGGTGTTTTCTTTACATTTACACCCCTAGTCACGTGAATGAGCCGCCTATTTAAGGGGACGAGGATTGAGATCCAAACCACACCTTCTCCCCTCCGCGAGTATTCATCAGAGCGTATCCGACAGAGGTCCATTCTATCATGGCCGGCCGCCGCAGATCCTCCTCTCGCCCTTCCAGCCCTCAGCCTGGAGATTGGAAGAGGTGCTCCATCCTACACAGCGAGGTAGTGACGCTCCAGACCAAGGGATTTCTCTCCCCGGCCTATATGGTCCCTGTTCGAGCCGGACTTGCCACCTATAATGGAGGAGAGCAAGCGGAGAGCGCCCCCAATCCCTCCAAAGGAGAGCGGGTATGCCTTGTCCCTTACTTAATAAGAGGGCTCGGATTTCCAATTCATCCGTTTCTCCGGGGGCTCCTGGAGTTCTATGGCCTCCAGCTGCACAACCTCACGCCTACCTCCATATTGCATATCGCGGGCTTCGTAGCCCTTTGCGAGCTGTTTTTGGGCTGCGAGGCTCATTTCGCGCTGTGGAAAAGGCTATTCTTCCTTGTGCCCCGTTCTCAGAAGGGGTCAATGTATCAAGTGGGTGGAGCCGAAGTGTGGCGCATCGCCGGGACCGGATATCTATCCGGAACCCCAAAGAAGGCGTCCGAGGACTGGCCTTCGGAATGGTTTTATATAGAGGACGTCCCGCTGCCAGATCCTGTCCGGATCGGCCTCCCTGAGTTCGATAGTGCTCCCCTAAAGAAGCGCCTAAGCTGGCGTCCACGGAGCCCTCAGAGGGAAAGCGACAAGGACGTTCTTTACCTGATGGGCCGGATAAGATTGTTAGCCCATTCTGGACTGACCATGATCGGGGTCATGGCCGCATGCATCATGCGAGGGGTGCAGCCGCTCCAGTATAGAGGCCACCCCATGTGGGACTTCAACGGGGAGGATGACGCCACCCGCCACGGCTGTAAGGGGCCGGATTCGGCTGCCGCTCTAATAAAGACCTTGTCCGCTTTGTACAAGGGAGAAGAGGAGGAATTTCTCTGCGTCAACCCACAGGGTGGATTTTCTATGTATAATCCCCCAAGTTGGGTAAGTGGACACTTTTACTTGCCCATCCGTTTTATATTCCCATCGTTAAATATTCAGTCTAACGACTTCAACGCAGGAACTGCGCCAGGCTGTTAAAGAAATAAACAGCCCTCCTCCACAACCCGAGGATCCGGGACGGTCCCTCGACCCAGCCTCTCAAGAGGATCCGGACTTATCTGTGGAGCTGATTGATGGGGTGTTTCATCAATTGAGCAACGACAACGCCTTGGTGGCCATCACGGCCGATTACCCAGGGCTACTCCCAGCCTCACAGGTAACCGAGACCGAAGTCCCAGCACTTTGAAAAGGGATCTATCCTCGCATATTTTCAATTGTCGTATGACAACCGTGTTTTGCAGGGGATGTCCTTGAGATGGGAGGCCGAGCCTGCGGTGACTAGCCAACGAGGGGCGGCAAGGCCCCGCGGGCTGAAAAGAAGTGCGGTCCAGACTGAGACGCCGGCGCAAAGGTATAGCGCGCCATCTTATTCCCAGGTGTTATTCCTTCAAGGCATACTAACGCTCGTGCTTTCTTCCGGATGAAGAGACCTCCAATCGCGCCTCCACCAGCCAGGCTCCAAAGCCTGGTCCGGAAGCGGAGGCGAACATGAGGTGCGCACCGGACGCTCCTCCGACAGAGGATGCGGACAGGCTGTCTGCCACCAATTCCGAGGTGGAGAGTGCCATGAACCACAGGCGTCACCGGACAGTTCTTCGCGACGCTTGTTTTTCCCAAGAGGCATTGGATGCCTTCAATTCGGGAGATGCGTACCTCCGTGCCGCTCAAAATGGTCTAGCCAGAGCCACGGAGCAATATGTAAAAGACATACGGGTAAGAAAATTTTGGTAATTATATATATACCAGTAGCCCCTGAGACTTGAAACAGTTAGAATAACTAATGATCATTTGTTATGCAGGTTCTTACAGAAAAGAATAAACTACTGTCCCAGGAGCTGGAAGAGTGCAAAGCCCAACTTGAGGCCGCACTAGCTGCGGCAGGGGAGCCCAAGGAGACCCCCTCTGGTAATATACGCTTTGAAAGATAAGTATTTTGCGAAGTGCGGCGTGGGTGCAAATCTGACAAATGAAATTGCAGATGGCGCCGGATTAAATCCGGAAGAGCAACAACTCCGACGCCAGCTGAAGGCTGGTGAGAGCGTGCTGACAAAGGTGAGGCGGGAGAAGAACGATCTCCAAGATGCCAACACCAAGCTGGGCGTTGAACTAAAGGATGTTCGTGCCCAGCTGTTGGACTCCGTGAAGGAGAATCAGCGGCTTCGACGCGGCATATATAGTAAGTGCTTAAACGAACTTTGAAAAAAGAGTTCGGCGAGGAAGTCGACTAACAGAGTAATGTCTGTAGGTATGCTAACAGGTCGTCCTGCAGAGGAAATGCTCGGTTCTACGGGTGACCTTCTTCCCGAGCTCTCACAACTGCACGAGCGAGTTCGGCAGGTGATGCAAAGCGTCGCCCAGGCCTTGTGGCCATCTGTCTCCATGCCCGAAGGCCTTGGAGAGCTTGAAGAGAAGCTGACGGGAGCATGGTGGCGCTTCCGATTGTGGAAGATGTCGGCCTACCGTCAAGGCGCCAGGGAGGCCTGGGCCATGGTGAAGACGCGGTACACGAAGGCTGACCCAAACCACATGGCCGAGGTCGGACCCGTGGGGCCCGATGGGAAGGAGATCCCTGTGAGCTTAGTATACGGCCAAGTAGAATTGGCCGCAAAGTATTCCCAACAGGACTGTAAACTAGACAGCCTGTTAGATGGTATTGAAGAGGAATACAATCAGTCAGATTGACTATGTAATTATAATTGACATGTGTAATGCCTTCTAGCCGGATTGTATATCGTTTGTCATGGCCGACCTTTTCGCTTCAACCTCGGGACCTGACGGTCCAGAGTGTGTTCGAATACCCTCGCGGTTATATAAGAACCGGGGTATGCATGGAGACCAGGCGTAAGGGTCATTAGTGCTTGAACAGACAAGTGCCCAACTAGTTATGTTATATTACATGGTTAGTAAGAAACATCTTCTAGGGAGAATAGTTCCGTTAGGGGTTCCTTTCCCTGGGAGGCATGCCCTAAAGTGCATGTCCATTCTGCGAAAAGAGACGCAGGAAAAACATCTGGGGGATTATAGATAAATAAGTGAAAAAAGATCATCTTTAGTTCACCGACCGAATATTCCCTTAAGAACGCTAGCTTTCGGCTTCACCTAGTCTGAGGTACACATCCGGCTGACCCGGTAGTAACAATCACAAAGGTGCTCCCTTTACCACCTAGCCGAACAATCGGGAACGTAGGGGTAAGCACAGGAGCCAGGCAACCCAGCTTGGCCAAAACTTAAGTCATATCGATGCATATAATGGTGAATAAAAGGTACATGCGGAAGTGTGACACATGTGTTGGGCATGAAGCCTGTATAAATAAGCTTCTGTTTAAAGAATCCCCTAGGTTTAATGAGCGCGGATAGCGCATCACTATATGAGCCTTCAAAGGCTATAAGAGAGAGAGGAGAAGGAGAGAAATGTAAGACAGAAAGTATATAAAAATGGACAGAGGAAGGAGACGAACACAGAGTCCGACGCTAGGCGTAGAATCTTCGGAGACGGGCTGCGTTCCATGGGTTCGGCTCGAGTCGGTTATCCGTTGCATCTCGCAGGAGGTACGCTCCACCAGTCAGGACTTGGTAAATTATGACGGGACCTTCCTACTTGGGCTTGAGTTTGTCCTTTTTCTTGCCCGGCAGGCGTAGAACTAATTCGCCAACGTTGTAATTTTTGGCCCATACTTCTCTGCTTTGGTATCTTCGAGCCTGCTGTTGATAGAATGCGGAACGGGCTTTTGCCACGTCACGCTCTTCCTCCAAGGCGTCCAAACTGTCCTGCCGATCGAGCTCGGCTTCTCTTTCTTCGTACATGCGCACTCGAGGTGAGTCATGAATTATGTCGCAGGGCAAAACTGCCTCTGCGCCGTAGACCATGAAGAATGGTGTGTATCCAGTGGTGCGATTCGGCGTGGTCCGCAGCCCCCAGTGTACGGAGTCGAGCTCCTCTAACCAGTGCATATTAGATTCCTTAAGGGACCGCACTAATCTGGGTTTGATGCCGCTCATGATAAGACCATTTGCGTGTTCGACCTGGCTGTTAGTTTGTGGGTGATAGACGGAAGCATAATCGAGCTTGATGCCCATGTTTTTGCACCAGAGTTTTACCTCGTCGGCCGTAAAGTTCATGCCGTTATCAGTGATGATGCTGTGGGGGACGCCGTAACGGTGTACAACCCCGGATATAAAGTCTATCACCGGTCCGGATTCGGCCATCTTAACAGGCTTGGCTTCTATCCATTTGGTGAACTTATCCACCATGACCAGTAAGTATTTTTTCTAGTGGGTTCCGCCTTTAAGGGGTCCAACCATGTCAAGCCCCCAGACCGCGAAGGGCCAAGTGATGGGGATAGTTTGGAGGTTGGTGGGTGGCATATGGCTTTGGTTTGCAAAAATCTGGCAACCGACGCATCGTTGGACAAAGTCCTGGGCGTCTGCCCGGGCCGTCGGCCAATAAAAGCCTGTACGGAAGGCCTTGCTTACAAGGGACCGAACTGCAGCGTGATGACCGCCGAGTCCGGCATGAATTTCAGCCAGGAGGTTCCGCCCTTCCTCTTTGAAGATGCAACTTTGAAGGACTCCGGTAGTGCTTTTCTTATGAAGCTCTCCCTCATGGACTTTATAGGCTTTAGATCGCCGCACTATGCAGCGTGCCTCATTTTGGTCCTCGGGGAGTTCCTGCCTGATAAGGTAGGCGAGGAATGGTTCTATCCACGGGGCGATAACGACCATTATTACATGGGCCGAAGGTGTTATTTCATTGGCAGAGCCTCCAATTATGTCAGAGTGTTCGGTGTCGGGCAGTGCGGTTGGGTCCGGGCTATTATTGCCAGGTTCCCCTTCCCATACTACGGACGGCTTGAACAGCCTTTCCAAGAAGATGTTGGGGGGGGGACTACATCGCGTTTTGCACCGATGCGTGCCAGGACATCTGCCGCCTTATTATTTTCCCGGGCTATATGGTGAAATTTGAGCCCTTCGAACCGAGCTGACATTTTTAGGACGGCGTTGCGATAAGCTGCCATTTTTGGATCCTTGGCATCAAAGTCTCCATTTATTTGGGATATTGCGAGGTTCGAGTCCCCGCGCACCTCTAGGAATTGAATGCCCATGGATACTGCCATCCGGAGACCATGTAAAATGGCCTCATATTCGGCTGCGTTGTTGGAGTCTGTGTACATTATCTGTAGTACGTATTGAACTGTGTCTCCTGTGGGGGACGTCAAAACGACGCCAGCCCCTAGACCGGCCAACATTTTGGAGCCGTCGAAGTGCATAACCCAGTTTGAATATGTGCTGTACTCTTTAGGGAGTTTGGCCTCCGTCCATTCTGCGACGAAGTCGGCCAAGACTTGCGACTTGATAGCTCGCCGTGGCTTGTAAGTTATGTCGAACGGGACGAGCTCAATGGCCCATTTTGCAATCCGGCCCATCGCGTCGCGGTTGTTTATAATATCGTTAAGTGGCACTTCCGAGGCTACTGTTATTGAACACTCTTGAAAGTAGTGTCGCAGCTTCTTCGATGCCATAAATACCGTGTACACAATCTTTTGATAATGCGGGTACCATGACTTGCACGGAGTAAGGACAGTGGACACATAGTAGACCGGCTTTTGAAGGGGGAATTTGTGTCCGTCCGTTTCTCGTTCGACGACGAGCACTGCGCTTACGACCTGATGGGTTGCTGCAATGTATAATAGCATTGGTTCGCCAATGTTTGGTGTGGCCAGGGCTGGGTTTGTTGCCAAGATGGCTTTTATTTCGTCGAGTCCGGCTGTGGCTGCATCCGTCCACTTGAAGTGTTCGGTGCGCGGAAGGATGCGGTAAAGGGGTAGGGCCTTTTCTCCCAAGTGGGAGGTAAAGCGGCTTAGAGCCGCCATGCATCCGGTTAATTTTTGTATTTGTTTGAGGTCCTTCGGGATATCCAATTGTAACAAAGCTCAGATCTTGGCTGGATTTGCTTTAGTTCCTCTACCGGATACAATGAAGCCCAAGTGCTTTTCGGCTGGAATGCTGAAAACGCATTTTTCTGGGTTGAGCTTCATGTCGTATGTTCGGAGGTTACCGAATGTTAGCCTCAAGTCGTCTACTAGAGATTCGACATGTCTTGTTTTAACGACCACATCATATACGTATGCCTCCACTGTTTTGCCGATCTGGTTTGTCAGACATGTCTGAATCAGGCGCTGATATGTTGCGCCGGTGTTTTTGAGCCCGAAGGGCATTGTGTTGAAGAAGAATGGGCCGTATGGTGTGATGAATGCCGTTGCGGCTTGGTCTGACTCTGCCATCTTTATTTGATGGTAGCCGGAGTATGCGTCGAGGAAACACAACGAATCGTGTCCTGTGGTAGCGTCGATAATTTGATCGATGTGTGGGAGAGGGAAGGGATCCTTTGGGCAAGCCTTGTTAAGGTCTTCAAAATCAACGCACAGGCGCCAGGATTTGTCCTTCTTTGGTACCATCACCAGGTTTGCTAGCCAGTCCGGGTGTTTTATATCTTTGATGAATCCGGCCTCCAATAGCTTGGCTAGTTCCTCTCCCATGGCCTGTCTCTTAGGTTCGGAAAAACGCGAAGAGCCTGTTTGACTGGCTTGAATCCTTTTAGGATATTTAAGCTGTGTTCGGCCAGCCTGCGTGGGATTCCTGACATGTCTGAAGGGTGCCAGGCGAAAATGTCCCAGTTCTCTCGTAGGAACTCTCACAGTGCGGCATCTACATCAGGGTTTAACTTTGCCCCGATGGAAGCTGTTTTATTGGGGTCCGTTGGATGGACCTGGAATTTGACTATTTCGTCTGCCGGTTTAAAGGAGGTGGACTTGGATCTTTTGTCGAGTATCACATCGTCCCTATTCACCGTGGAGCGCAGCGCAGTCAGTTCCTCAACCGCTAGGGCTTCGGATAGCGCCTCGAGGGCCAGTGCGGCTGTCTTGTTTTCGGCGCGGAGTGCTATGTCCGGATCACTAGCGAGAGTGATGATTCCGTTAGGCCCGGGCATCTTGAGCTTCATGTACCCGTAATGGGGTATTGCTTGGAAGATTGTAAACGCTTCCCGCCCGAGCAGAGCGTGATATCCGCTACTGAATGGGGCCACTAGGAACGTGACCTCTTCGGACCTGTAATTATCCGACTTGCCGAACACCACATCTAGTGTGATTTGTCCTGTACAGCGCGCTTCCCGACTGGGGATTATTCCTCTAAAGGTTGTGCTACTTCGCTCAATGCGGTTTGAGTCTATTTCCATTTTTTGAAGGGTTTCCTCATAAATGAGGTTCAATCCGCTGCCGCCATCCATGAGTACCTTGGTAAGACAAAAGCCGTCCACTATTGGACTGAGGACCAATGCGGCTGGTGCTCGGGCTGTTCGGAATTTAGGTTCATCACTGGCGTTAAAAGTAAAAGCCGTGTCACTCCATGGGTTTATTGTTGCTACTTGGTAGACTTCAGCAAGGCTGCAGAGTGTTCTTTTTCGCATATTATTTGATGCGAAAGTCTCAAAGACTGTTAATACCGTACTGGTGTCTCTGGGGTGGCTTTGTGTGGCTTCTGGAATTAGAAGATCTTCGCCAATTTTTGCCACCTGCCGGAGTATCCAACATGCTCTAAGGCTATGAGTTGGTGTGGCGCCCTCTGCACTATGAATTTTACAGGGTCCATTAAGCCATCCTTCCAGCACGGTTCCGTGCCCTATAGAGGGCTTTTGCTTTTTGGTATTGAACCCGGGTGTCTGGCGATGATGCACCATCTTATTTCGGACTGGGTTTGTATTCAAGGCAGGATTATCCCAAAATTTTATTTCGGTTTTCCAGGCGCTTTCCATCGCACAGTACTTTCGTACTATGGACGCCAAGTCAGCGAAGCGTGTAATATCACGGCGACTTATGGCGTTGAGGATTCCCTTATCCGTGCAATTATTGCAGAAGAATGAAATTGCATCTTCCTCGCGGCAGTCCTTTATCATGTTCATAACTAGGAGGAATCTGGCCCAGTAGTGATGTATTGTTTCTTCGGGCTCTTGCCTAATTTGGGATAGATCGCTTATGTATGGGTGGGTGGGTGGAATCAAATCCGAAACCTAACCCAATCTGAGACCCAGGGGCCAAGGAGTTCCCGAACTCGGAAGTTTGGATTCTTGGATGTTGTCCAATGAATCTAGCCCATCGCCTGACTTTAAGTTCAGGTCTTGAGTGATGTCCTACCCTCCGCGGGTATCCGGCTTGGAGGGATCGGGAATCCAGACATAGCTAGTCCTTAAGATAGATGAAGGGTCGCCGCACTGTCCCTCTACCACGGCAACGTGATGGGTGACCCGGGGAGAGTTAATCTCTCTCAGATCGGGTTTAGGCCCAATCTGGTCGTAATCCGTAGCGACTCCCAGGGCGGCAAGCGATCCAAGAGATCGTTTAGGGAAGAGAGCTCCATTGGATCTAGCCGCTCGGCAAATTCTGACCTGACATGAAGATTGCTTTCGATGACCCGAGAGGTCATCGTCGGCGCAGCAGCCGAACGGGCGGTCATAAGGAAACCACCTAGCCTAACAGTCTGGCCGATAGCCAAAGCTCCCTTAGCAACGGTGCCGTCTTTAAATACGGGATGAGGCATCCTTCCTGATGGCGACGAGACAAAGGAACTCTCAATGAAAGCACCAATGTCGGTGTCAAAACCGGCGGATCTCAGGTAGGGGGTCCCAAACTGTGCATCTAGGAGGATGGTAACAAGAGGCAGGGGACACAATGTTTTACCCAGGTTCGGGCCCTCTTGATGGACGTAAACCCCTACGTCCTGATGATATGGGTAGTACAAGAGTAGATCTACCACGAGATCAAGGAGGCTAAACCCTAGAAGCTAGCCTATGGTATGATTGTTGTTCCTACGGACTAAAACCCTCCGGTTTATATAGACACTGCAGAGGGCTAGGGTTACACAGAGTCGGTTACAATGGTAGGAAATCTACATATCCGTATCACCAAGCCTGCATTCCACGCAAGGAAAGTCCCTTCCGGACACGGGACGAAGTCTTCTATCTTGTATCTTCATAGTCCAGGAGTCTGGCCGAAGGTATAGTCCGGCTATCCAGACACCCCCTAATCCAGGACTCCCTCAACGGTGTTGAGCTTGCCGGACTACTTGAAGACCCAACATTCTCTGTGGGTATGATTTGCAGGTTTATCGGGGGTGCTATGATTCTGACATATTTGGTCCAGAATTTTGTTTAGGCTGGATAGTTCATCTCTGGCGCCTTTAGAGGGCGGATTTTGCTGACCTGGCCGAGAGCTTCTGAATCCGGCGTTTACCGCCGTGCTCTTCGGGTTGTCTTCTTTATTCCGGCGCTTATTATTTTTGCTGCGTCGTGATTTCCCGTTTCCATCTCTAACTTCGGATGTACTTGGGTCGCTGGTGCTGCATCGGGCTAGCCAACTGTCCTCGCCCGCGCAAAAGCGGGTCATGAGGCTTGTTAATGCTTCCATTGTTCTCGACTTTTCTTGGCCGAGGTGTCTGGCAAGCCATTCGTCTTAGACGCTGTGTTTAAAAGCTGCCAAGGCTTCGGTGTCTGGACAGTCGACTATTTGGTTCTTTTTAGTAAGAAACATGTTCCAAAGCTTTCGGGCTAACTCTCCGGGCTGTTGAGTTATATGACTCAAATCGTCCGCATCCGGAGGTCGGACATAAGTCCCTTGAAAATTTGCCCGAAAAGCGTTTTCGAGCTCTTCCCAGCTTCCAATGGAGCTTTCGGGGAGGCTTTTAAGCCAGTGCCGAGCTGGCCCTTTGAGTTTGAGGGATAAATACTTAATGCCGTGGAGATCATCTCCTCGAGACATATGGATATGGAGGATATAGTCCTTAATCAAGACCCCAGGGTCTGTTGTTCCGTCGTATGCCTCTATGTTTACGGGTTCAAATCCCTCTGGAAATTCATGGTCCAGCACCTCCTCGGTGAAACATAGGGGGTGTGCGGCACCCCTGTATCTGGGTGTACCGTGATGTTCGGATGCTTGTTGTGTTGCATCGTATGCTGGAGTGCGCTTGCGTGGTCCATAGATGGATCTAGTTGTGCCGTCCTTTTGGTGCGAGCCCTCGCGTGGATCGCGTATTGGCTTATGTGCGGTGTTGCTTGCCGCTCTATGTTGTCCGTGAGGTCGTCTATCCGGCCAGATGGCCATTTTAATTTTTGGTTGCGGGGAATCTAAAGCCTCCTCATCAAATTCAGGTAGCAACTTCTGCTTTGGGTAGCTCTTGGTGGGGCGATTACCATCGTACTTCGTTGCTGTGTTGAGTACTTTACTCCATCTGATTCTGAGTGTGTCTTGCGCAGCCTTGAGCCTTTGCTTCTGCTTTTTCAGACTCCTCGCGGTGGCAACAAGCCTTTGACGTGCATTCTGTTGCTCTGGGTGTCTGTCCGGTGTGATGTCGTCCGGACTATTATCTTTGACAGAGTCGGGTTGTTCGGTTTGATTCTCCGTGTTGCCGTGGTCCAGCGATGGTTCACCCTACTCTAACACTGGGTCTATATGATCATTGTTTCTGCCGAGGCGGGATTTGGGGCGCCGCTTACGCCGCTGCTTTGACTGCTTCTCGAGGGGGCAACCCTTCGTTGCGTCCTTTCATTCCTCATCATCGTCTTCCTTTGGTGTGTCCACCATGTATACGTCATGTGATGAAGTGGGCATCCAGTGTCCTGTGGGCAGTGGTTCCTGTTCATCTCCTGCATCGTCGTCCATACCGTCGATGTCTTCAGAGTCGAAGTCGAGCATGTTGGTTAAGTCATCGACAGTGGCTACTAAGTGGGTGGTGGGTGGGCGGCGAATTTCTTCGTCATCCACATCCCAATCCTGTCGGACATAGTTCGGCCAGGACTCTCCTGACAAGGAGAGAGACTTTAAAGAATTCAGTATGTTGCTGAACGTCGAGTGCTGAAAGATATCTGCGGAGGTGAACTCCATGATTGGCGCCCAGTCGGATTTGATAGGCACGGGCGCAGGCGGTTCGGAGTCCGTGGCCGGGGAAGGATCCGGCAGTTTGGCAACATGGCTCTCTTGAAGGGTAAGGTCCATATTTGGCTCGATCGCCGCTGAGGATATGGCCTCCGTGACGGGGTCTATCCACCCGTCCATGGATGGCGCAACTGGCTCCGAATTGAGGCTCAGAGCGGTTGCGGGTGCGATCTCCTGAATACGGTCCGATGGTAGAGCTAAATCGTACTCATCGTGACCGCGTAGCGCACAAGGCAGGGGCTCGAATCCGTCGAAGATCAAGTCTCCGCGGATATCGGCCGTGTAATTTAAGCTTCCAAACCTGACCTGATGGCCAGGGGTGTAGCTTTCGATCTGCTCCAGATGGCCAAGCGAGTTGGCCCGCAGTGCAAAGCCGCCGAACACAAAGATCTGTCCGGGGAGAAAAGGCTCACCCTGGACTGCATCGCTATCGATGATAGAAGGAGCCATCAAGCCTAACGGCGACGACACAGAGGAACTCTCAATGAAAGCACCAATGTCGGTGTCAAAACCGGCGGATCTCGGGTAGGGGGTCCCGAACTGTGCGTCTAAGGCGGATGGTAACAGGAGGTAGGGGACACGATGTTTTATCCAGGTTCGGGCCCTCTTGATGGAGGTAAAACCCTACGTCCTGCTTGATTTATTGTTGATGATATGAGTATTACAAGAGTTGATCTACCACGAGATCGGAGAGGCTAAACCCTAGAAGCTAGCCTATGGTATGATTGTTGTCGTCCTATGGACTAAAACCCTCTGGTTTATATAGACACCGGAGAAGGTTAGGGTTACACAAGGTCGGTTACAAAGGAGGAGATATCCATATCCGTACTGCCTAGCTTGCCTTCCACGCCAAGTAGAGTCCCATCCGGACACAAGACGAAGTCTTGAATCTTGTATCTTCATAGTCCAACAGTCCGGCCAAAGGATATAGTCCGGCTGTCTGGAGACCCCCTAATCCAGGACTCCCTCAGTAGCCCCTGAACCAGGCTTCAATGACGATGAGTCCGGCGCGCAGTATTGTCTTCGACATTGCAAGGCGGGTTCCTTCTCCGAATACATCACAGAAGAATTTGAATACGAGGATAGTGTCCGACCCTACAAGATAAGTTCCACATTCCACCGTAGAGAGAATAATATTTTCGCAGATCTAATTTGCTGGCTTGTTTTGGCAGCATGACGTTACGTCATGGCCCGGTGATTATTCGAACCGTTTCTTTTAACGAGCCCCGCACATAACGCGAGGCAGTTTTTCGACACGTCTTGTCAAAGCAGAGATCGTGTCCCCTTATTACGGGTCATCAATACGGGCGTGGGTAACCCAACTACGCCATCAATTGCGGCGCTTGGGGGATAAGCGAGTTTTACCAGGCAAGTGGGGACGCTTAATTTCGTCCGCCCATATAAAGGGATAAGGATTCACCTTTCTATCCACGCCTTCTTCCTCCCTTACCCATCCGTTTTCACATACTCGAGCTCTAGCGCCCAAGTCCGCACTTCCCACCTCGACCTTCTCCAATCATGTCCGGAGTGGGAGGTAGGTGGATGGTCTCTTCCGTCACGGAGGGAGACATCAAGAAACTGAGGAGAGCCGGATAACTACCCGACAACATCGCGCACCGGGTCCCAGATGAGGGGCAGCTCATCCCCACCCCCAGGCCCCATGAGAGGGTAGTATTCCTCACCCATTTCCTCTGCGGACTAGGATTCCCTCTCCATCCCTTCGTCCGGGGGCTCATGTTTTATTACGGCCTGGATTTCCACGATCTAGCCCCGAACTTCATCCTCAACATCTCGACGTTTATCGTCGTGTGCGTGGCCTTCCTCCGCATCAAGCCCCACTTCGGCTTATGGCTGAAGACCTTCAATGTCAAGCCGAAGGTGGTGGGCGGCCGCCAGGCGGAGTGTGGAGGCACCATGGTGGGCAAGATGCCCAACGTAACATGGCTCGAGGGCTCCTTTGTGGAAACCATAAAGGGGTGGAAATCGGGGTGGTTCTATATCACCGAGCCGCGCGACCCTGCATGGGCAGCGGCCCCCGAGTTCCGATCTGGCATCCCCACGTGGCTCACCTCCTGGAAAGAGAAGGGCCTGTCCTGGGGTAGTTCGAAAGAGCTGACCGGACTCCAAACATGTATTCAAAACATGGTGGACAAGAAGCTCAAGCTTGTCAACATAGTCCAAGTTATGCTCATCCGTCGGATACTCCCGTGCCAACAACGGGAGTTCAACTTGTGGGAGTTCAATCCAGCGCAGCACCGAACTCTGAACAGGCTCTTCGACACGACACATGAAGACGCCTCGAGGGTGCTGTTAAAAAGTACCGAGGTCCCCCCCTATTACTGAGGATCGCGGATTCAGCGCAACGCGCCAAGCCAGTGCGGTAAGCTGCTTTACCTTTCACAGGATAGTTATTTTTTCTATAGATTGACTCTATGCGGGATCTAAACTCCCGTACCTTTGACAGGACTGGCAGAAGATGGCCGGATAGATCGACTGTCCGGATCCTTTGCCCGAAGGCCCCGCAGACGCTCTTCTGGCGAAAATGTTGACTCCGGCCCCTTATACGGTGCCGGAGAAGACCAAGAAGGCCAAGGGAACCCGAAAGAGTTCCCGACGCCAGGCGTTGTCGGACTCACCGTTCGATGACTCTAGAGCGCACTCTTCTCCCGAAGACGAGGAAGAATAATAAGAATATGCTCCCCCACCGACTGGGGGAGACAAGAAAAGGAAGGCCGCCCCAACCGGGGAGGCCGGAGGGTCCAAGAAGGTAAGGACTCTCCTTCCGAACAGTTCCACCGCCGTCGACGAAGGCGAAGACGAGTGGTTGCCTAGGGTCAAGCCCCCGGGGAGATCGTAAGCATACGGATACCAGAGTAACTCATAGGATTCCTTTGTCGCACTGCTTTCCCTAATGCCGAACGCAATTATGCAGGCCACCACGAGCCAGTATCGATGTATCATCGGACGGCTCCTTGGGCTTGTCGGACATGGATAGCAATCCAGTCCCGACCGCCACCTCCCCTCATCCTGCCGACGACGCTGAGGTGTTGTCTCAAGAGGCACCGGATCGAGGGGAGACGGTCCCGGAGGTGCCTCAAGGCAACCTTTCGGACTCCGGGAGCCGAGGGGACGGGGCCCCTGAGAGCTCCGAGTTCGGCCCTCAGCCGAACACCGCGCCAGAACCTCCAGCAGTTCCAGGCTCGGGTAGGCGGCCTCCTTCTAAGAGGGGCAAGACGCCTGTGCCAGTGACCTATGTCCATCCAGAGGCACCGGACAATCTGCTGGAAGCGCTTCGCAGTGCTTCCATCGTCGAGGAGTGTCGGTGTCAAAACCGGCGGATCTCGGGTAGGGGGTCCCGAACTATGCGTCTAGGCGGATGGTAACAGGAGGCAGGGGACACAATGTTTTACCCAGGTTCGGGCCCTCTTGATGGAGGTAAAACCCTACGTCCTGCTTGATTAATATTGATGATATGGGTAGTACAAGAGTAGATCTACCACGAGATCAGAGAGGCCAAACCCTAGAAGCTAGCCTATGGTATGATTGTTGTTCATCCTACGGACTAGAACCCTTCGGTTTATATAGACACCGGAGAGGGCTAGGGTTACACATAGTCGGTTACAATGGTAGGAGATCTACATATCCGTATCGCCAAGCTTGCCTTCCACGCCAAGGAAAGTCCCTTCCGGACATGGGACGAAGTCTTCAATCTTGGATCTTCATAGTCCAGGAGTCCGGCCGAAGGTATAGTCCGGCTATCCGGACACCCCCTAATCCAGGACTCCGTCAGTAGCCCCTGAACCAGGCTTCAATGACGACGAGTCCGGCGCGTAGATTGTCTTTGGCATTGCAAGGCGGGTTCCTCCTCCAAGTACTTCATAGAAGATTTTGAACACAAAGGTAGTGTCCGGCTATGCAAAATAAGTTTCCACATATTGCCATAGAGAGAATAATATTTACACAAATCTAATATGCTGACGTGTTCCATAGCGTGACATCACACCACAACCAAGTCTTTATTCGAATCGTTTTACTGTCCCACCTCAGCGCGTTTAGCGAGGCGGTTTCCTTGGCACGTCTTGTCAAAGCAGAGATCGTGTCCCCTTATTCCGGGATTCTCATCTATACGGGCGTGGGTAACCCAACCCTACCCGTTGGTATGTTTTCTCGATCAAAGGCGAGTCCCAAACGGTCACGGGGAGGGCCCTTGTTATTCAACCTCTTATAAAGAGACCATGACCTTACTCCTTTCTTTCAATCTCAAACGAGTTCGCCCTTCGCCTCGAGTTCCAACACCCAAAGCTCCAGATTTCAGGCGCTTCGGACCTTCGACAATGTCCGGTTCCGACCTTCGAGGCCGATGGATGCCCTCCTCCGTCACGGAGGAGGACGTGCTGAAGTTGAGAGAGGGCAGGTTCTTGACCGGCGAAATCTCGCATAGGCTGCCTGCTCAAGGGCAGGTCATTCCCACTCCCAAGCCTGGTGAGAGTGTGGTGTTCATGTCTCACTTCCTTCGGGGGCTAGGCTTCCCGACGGATCCCTTTGTGAGGGGGCTCATGTTTTATTATGGGCTGGAATTTCACGACTTAGCTCCGGAGCCCATCCTCCATATTTCCTCATTCATCGTCGTGTGTGAAGCCCTCCTCCGTATTACTCGTCACTTCGGACTATGGCTCAAGACCTTCAAAGTAGAGCCGAAAATGATCGAGGGACGGCACGCGGAGTGTGGATGTGCTTTTATAAGCAAGAATGCTGGTGCTCCATGGCCCGAGGGCTCTTTTCAAGGGGAGTCCAGCTTATGGCAACGAGGGTGGTTTTATATCACAGCTCCCAGGAGCACCAAGTGGGTGGCACTGCCTGCTTTCCGCTCGGGTCCCCCGCCACGACTTGTGTCATGGGTCAATAAGGGGCTGGACTGGGGGTCGGCAAAGGACGTGCCCCTGTTGCAAGGCTGCATCCGAGATCTCCTAGAAAGAGACATCAGTCTGGTCATGGTGACGCAGGTTATGTTAATTCGCCGAGTTCTGCCCTGCAAATGTCGCCCCTTCCGCCTGTGGGAGTTCAACCCGGAGGGACCACGAGTTGTCCAACATTTTCTTGGCATGACGCCCGTGGAGATGTACAAATTATTCTTCGGACCAAAAGTAGTGTGTCCGGATTCTACGGAGGACGCAGGTCTGAGCTGCAATCGTCCGGATACTCAAGTAAGTAGCCTTGTGCCAGGACTCGCTATCCGTATATTTATCATAAAATTGCCCCTAAAAGAGTTGTCCTTTAAACATGAGTGGATAGCGAAAGCAAAGCTAATCAGGTGTCTGGCCCCCCTCCCCGAGACCACGCCGGGTCCCGTGCTAGTCAGGATGTTGGAGGTTGTGCCTTCAAAGGAAAGCGAGGGAGGGGACAAGGAAGCTACAGCCTCCTCGAAGGAGGTTGTCCGGAAGGGCGGAATCGAAAATTCCTCTCCTCAGGGGAAGAAGAGGACCGCATCTGAAGACCCGGAGACCATGGCCTCAAAGCGGGGGAAGAAATCTTCACCAGAGGGTCCTGTGCTGGGGGATACTTCGGCCGAATTATGCCCTCAAGGGGCTCAGCCCTCCACCGAGCTGTAAGTAGAGAGGAGTTTTCTTTTTAAGAAATGAGAGAAATCCTTGCTTTATATCTGAGAAAAGTAATCAAAAATTTACCTTGTAGCTCGGACCTTAGCCCTTTTCAACAGAGCTCGTCTTCGGGGATCTTCTTCCAGAGATGATGGAGAGCGGAATGCCTCCCCCTGCTGTACCGCCTTGCGAGGCGGGCGACCCTGAGGTATCGGCGCGGAGGGTTTCTCCGAATCCGGCAGGGCCGGAAGGTAGTCATATGGCCCCCCAAAGCCTTCTGCGTCCGACCTTCGAAAGAGGCCATCGGACGAGTCCGGCGCCGTCTGGTGCACGGTCAGAGGAGCTGAAGGATCTGCTAGGGTGAGCATCTATCTCAGAGGAGCACCGTGCATTGATGGGTACGGTGATTGAGAGGATTTCATCCGAGGAGAGCGGATTGCACGAGGCCGTCAGGAGTTTGATGACAGGTTTTGAGGTACGCAAAATAATGTACCCTTTTTGCACAGTTGCGCATAAATAAGTGACGGCTCGCAGAGGATCATAATCCCGGGTCTAATATGCCGCCTTCATACGTAGGTGGCGAAGTGTCTGGTGGCAAGCCGGACTGACGAATTTGCCGAGCTAAAGCGGCAACTTGACGTGGCAGATGCCGACATCGCGCTTGTCAACAAGCGGCTTGACGAGGCACAAGGTATGTAATTCCTCCGGCGGCACCTGGTAAGAGGAGCTTTATGCCAGTATCTTACAATGTGTGCGCTTGATGCAGATGGTGCTGCTACCATGGAGAATCTTCGGGCGGAACTTGCCCGAGCCAAGGAGCAAGCCAGGAAAAGTGATGCGGCTGCCGGAAAGGCAATTGAAGAGCTGAAAGCCGAACAGGCTGCTCACTGCCGAATCAAGAAGGAAATGGCCAAGATGGCCGTGAAGCTGAAGAACGCTGCTGACCATTGCAAGCTTCTTGAAAAAGAAGATCGGGCGGAACAGACGGACCTGGAGAAGGTTGTTTCCGATGCCAAGGATGCTCGCTCTGCAATGAGAGCTATGAAGGAGGAGCTGCGTCAGGCCGGAGAGATCGCGGCTGGAAAGTCCTTTATGCTGCGGAGGAAGTTCTGTGATCCTAAACATGCTCCGTTAGACCGGATGTGGAGTACGGCGGACACCTATCTGGATTTGGCAGCGAGTGCCGCAGATGCGGCCGAACAATTCCGAGATCAAGAAGATCGCGAAGTGGAAAAGCTCTTTTGGTCGCAGTTCCACAATCCGGAGCGTCCACTGTCATTAGCCGATCGTTTGGCCGAATGGGCCGAGCTAAATAGGTTGTCCGGACTCGCCATGAAGTATGTCATGAGTCATGTGTGGCCAGAGAGGCCAGAGCCAAAAAGTTATTTCAACTTAGTGCAGCAGTTCCTTGGTGCGGCGCCGCATATCAATGCGATGAAGAGGTCAGCGTGCATAGAGGGTGCGCGGATGGCTCTTGCCTGTGTGAAGACATACTGGGCGGAAATGGAGGCCACCGCTGTTGCATCCCCAGACTCGGATGGAAGCCGGGTACCTGCCGAGCACTATTTTCAGGAAGTTCTGCAAGGCGCTCGTTTAATAGAGACGCAGTGCTCGAAGGATACTATATTAGAATAGCATATATTATTGTAAAACAATATTTTGATAAATTATAGAAGCTTTTTAAACTTGTGCCTGCAAGTATTATAATACCTCCTGTGCGGCCGTTTAACATATATGTACATATAATCTGAAAGATGGCAGTCGTCGGCGTCAGCCCCCACGCACATAATGCGGTGGTGTTGGCAGAAGGCGCATTTTCACACTTGATCCAACGTCTTGGTCCTACAAAGGAGGTGATAGCGCAACGAACTAGGCAATCAGACTATGATGCTTTATCACTTTCACTTAGCCATAGGAGTTTGACAGTGAGGCTACTTATATAGCCCCTGGTGGCGCCTGCGCTCGCCCGAACTCGGGGCGCGTATGTGCCTGGCCAGGAAGCGGCCCTTCGTTAATGCGGAGGAATCCTAAAGATTCCGGTAAGTCATCGAGTGGTTGACCAGTCTCACGCTATATTATGACAGTCAGTTTTTGGCTTTCTCTACGGAGGTGCTCGCCTGGCCGAACCGGGGCACAATCGCAGTAGTTCTCCTGGTGCCGCCTTAGCCAATAGAGCGGAACGTAAGGTAGCAAAACACAAGAGCCGGGCAAACCCAACATTTGACCAAAGACATGATTCGGAGCTGATGCATATAAGGCCAAACTTGCGACGCCAAACACTCCCTAAGCTATTCGGTCTTTATGAGGGCGGGTGGGATAACGCCCTTAGTAATAAGCCCCTAGTGTCCAGGTACATGCAAAACTCTGACGTGGCCACATGCCAAAATGCCAGCCTCCTCCTTGGTTATACCAAGAAACCAGGGGATGTGTATCAACAAGAGACAGTAAAAAAGGTTTACACAGGGTCTTAATCTGAAAAGAATCCTTGGAATGGGTCCCTGCTGCACGTATGCGCCTGTGTCTCTGTTGTGCCGTATCCTGGACGGGCGTAGCACGATGTTCATCTGTAAAAGAGAGGAACTTAGTTTAGGAAAGATCGTGCCGAACATGAGTTATACTAAATAAATGAAGTATAAATCGAAATGGGTAAAATTGAGCTTTATTGTTTCTTGTTTTATATGCGCGGAGCCCCTAGTACAGGGGTATACGGCTATTAAGCCTTTATCAATTGTATGTTTATGCCGGACTCGTCTAGCCGTGTCTGTGGTCTTGACGATCTGTTTAGGTGCTTTGGCTGGTGAAGCCGCTTTATTGTGGGGCTGTCAAGGCAGCCGCACTGTCTTCCGCGCGGGGGGGAACACTCAATGTTTTCCCTTTAATGAGATGATACCTCGTGGACCGGGCATCTTAAGCGTGAGAGATGCATAATGCGGTATTGCGTTAAAGCGGGCGAAACCTTCGCGTCCCAGCAGTGCTTGATAGCTACTTGAGAATGGGGCGATGTGGAAAGTTAGATGTTCGCGACGGAAGTCATCGGGGGAGCCGAACATAACTTCTAGCCAGAGAGAACCCATGCAACGGGCATCCGGGCCTGGCGTTACCCCTTGAAAGGAGGTTTTGCTATGGCGAATTTTTGATGGGTCTATCCCCATGTTGCGGATTGTGTCCTGGTATAACAGGTTTAGACCACTGCCGCCGTCCATCAGGACATTTGTAAAGTGGAGTCCGCCAATTATTGGATCTAATACCAAGGCAGTCCAGCCTGCGTTTCGGATACTTCTAGAGTAATCCTGATGGTCGAAGGTGATCGGTTTTAACAACCATTGGCGAGACTGCTTTGGGATAGGCCGTATGGCGCGTATCTCTGTTGGTGGCATTTTGTTTGTCACGTGAAGTAAGTTTACTGTTTTGACTTCTTGTGGGAAATCCTTTTGTTTCCTGGTGCTCTGCTTGTGGGGTTCGTCGTCGTCCTCACTTGGTGTGTCGAGCCCCTTGTGTTCGGCGTTGAGTTTGCCGGATTGCTTAAAAACACAACAATCTCTGTGGATATGGTTCGCAGGCTTCCCAGGAGTACTGTGTATTTGACATATCTTGTCCAAGATTTTGTTTAAGTTGGATAGCTCGTCCCTATTATCCTTGAGGGGCAGCTTTCTACGATTCTGCCACGAGCTTTTGAATCCGGCGTTGACCGCCAAGCTCTTTGGGCTGTTTCTCTTATTCCGACGCTGGTCCTTGTTGCGTCGGGGTTTTCCGTTTCCATCCCTAACTTTGGATGTACTTGGGTCGCTGGTGCTACATCTTGCCAACCAGCTGTCCTCTCCTGCGCAAAAGCGGCTCATGAGGCTTGTTAATGCGGCCATTATTCTTGGCTTTTCTTGGACGAGGTGTCTGGCGAGCCATTCATCTCGAACGTTATGCTTAAAAGCTGCTAGGGCTTCGGCTCCGGACAGTCGACTATCTGACTCTTTTTAGTAAGAAATATGTTCCAGAATTTCCGGGCTGACTCTCCGGGCTGTTGAGTTATGTGACTGAGATCGTCTGCATCCGGAGGCCGGACATAGATCCCTTGAAAATTTTCCCGAAAAGCATTCTCAAGCCCTTCCCAACTTCCAATGGTGTTTTCGGGAAGGCTTTTGAGCCAATGTCGGGTTGGCCCTTTAAGCTTGAGGGGTAAGTATTTTATGGCGTGGAGGTCATCTCCTCTGGCCATGTGTGTCTGGAGGATATAATCCTCGATCCAGACCCCAGGGTCTGTTGTTCCTTCATACGCCTCTATGTTTACGGGCTTGAATCCCGCTGGAAATTCATGGTCCAGCACCTCATCGGTGAAACATAGGGGGTGTGCGGCACCCCTGTATTTGGGTGTGCCGTGATGTTCGGATATTTGTTGTGTTGCATTGCTTACTAGAGCTTGCTTTCTTGGCCCGTAGATAGATCTGGCTGGGCCATCTTTTTTATGCGGATCCTTTGGTGGATCGCGTGCCGGCTTGTGTGCGTCGCCGCTTGCCGCTCCATGTTGGCCATGCGGTCGTCTATCCGACCGGGTGGCTTTCCTATTTTTTGATTGCGGGGGCTCTAAGGCCTCCTCGTCAAATTCAGGCAGTAGCTTTCGCTTTGGATAGCTTTTTGTGCGGCGACTGCCACCATATTTGTCTGCGGTGTTGCATACTTTGCTCCATCTGATTCTGAGTGCGTCTTCCGCCGTTTTGAGCTTCCGCTTCTGCTTTTTTAGACTACGCGCAGTGGCGACGAGCCCTTCATGGAGGTTCTTCTGCTCCATGATCCTATCCGGCATAAGGTCGTCCGGACTGTTGTTCTCGCCGGGGACGGGGTGTTTGGTTTGTTTATCCAAGTTGCCCTGTTCGGACGGTTGCTCGAAGGCATGTTCATCGTCCGCCGGCTCGTCTTGCTCTATGGCTGGGTCTGTATGGCTGCTGTCTCTGTCGAGGCGGGGCTTGGAGCGGCGCTTACGTCGCCGCTTTGATTGCTTTTCGAGTGAACGATCCCTTGTTGCATCCCTGTGTTCCTCGTCGTCGCTTCCTTTGGGTGTGTCCACCATGTATGAATCATGAGATGAGGTGGCTGTCCAGTGCCTTATAGGCGTTGGTTCCTGTTCATCTCCTACATCGTCGTCCATACCATCGATGTTTTCGGAGTCGAAGTCGAGCACGTCGTTTAAATTATCGACAGTGGCTACGAAGTGGGTGGTGGGTGGGCTTTGAATTTATTCATCATCCGTATCCCAACCTTGTTGACCATAGTGCGGCCAGGGCTCTCCTGATAAAGAGAGAGACTTTAGTGAATTCAGAATATCGCCGAAGGGCGAGTGCTGAAAGATGTCCGCGGCGGTGAACTCCATGATCGGCGCCCAATCGGGTTCGATCAGTAGGGGCGCGGAGGGCTCGGAGTCTGGAGAGGAGTCCGGCTTCTTGGAGTCACGGGCTTCGCAGAGAATAGGGCTGGTGTTCAGCTCGATCGCCGTAGATATTGCAGCCCCCGAGGCAGTGTCCAACTACCCATCCTCGATTGGCGCAATTGGCTCCGAATTAAGGGCCAGAGCTGATGCGGGTGCGGCCTCCAGGGCACTGTTCGGCGGCAGAGCTAGATCATGCCCATCGTGACAGTGCGGCGCGCTCGGCTGCGGCTCGAATCCATCGAACATCAAGTCTCTGAGGAAGTCCGCTATGTAGTTTAAACTTCCAAATCTGACCTGACGGCCAGGGGCGTAGCGTTCGATCTGCTCCAGATGGCCAAGCGAATTGGCCCGCAGTGCAAAGCCGCCAAATACGAAGATCTGTCCGGGGAGAAAAGTCTCACCCTGGATCGCATTGTCGTTGATGATCGGAGGAGCCATCGGGCCTAAAAGTGATGACACAGAGGAACTCTCAATGAAAGCACCAATGTCAGTGTCAGAACCGGCGGATCTCGGGTAGGGGGTCCCGAACTGTGCGTCTAGGCGGATGGTAACAGGAGGCAGGGGACACAATGTTTTACCCAGGTTCGGGCCCTCTTGATGGAGGTAAAACCCTACGTCCTGCTTGATTAATATTGATGATATGGGTAGTACAAGATTAGATCTACCACGAGATCAGAGAGGCTAAACCCTAGAAGCTAGCCTATGATATGATTGTTGTTCATCCTACGGACTAGAACCCTCCGGTTTATATAGACACCAGGAAGGGCTAGGGTTACATAGAGTCGGTTACAATGGTAGGAGATCTACATATCCGTATCGCCAAGCTTGCCTTCCACGCCAAGGAAAGTCCCTTCCGGACAGGGGACGAAGTCTTCAATCTTGTATCTTCATAGTCCAGGAGTCCGGCCGAAGGTATAGTCCGGCTATTCGGACACCCCCTAATCCAGGACTCCCTCAAGGAGCACCGCACTATCATGAGTGTGGTGATCCAGAAGGCTCAGTCCGCCAAGAGCGGATTGACTGAAGCCTGTGCCAGCCTTCTAACATGCTTTGAGGTAAGTGTTTTAAAATGTAGTAGAAATATTACCGCATAGACAGTAGCCCCTGATGCTTTGTTCGGTTTTCACAAAAAAAAAGCCGAACAGAGGATCAAATAATATCGCAGGAGTCTAAAATAAGTGTGTCAATACGCATATGCAGGCTTCGCTGCTGGTGTCTGCCGCACTGACTGTGGAGGTCGCCGTACTGAAGCTGGACCTCGAGGGGTCCAGGAAAGAGCTTGGCCTTGCCAAGAGGCAGCTTGAGGAGAACAAGGGTAAGTAATACCCCGTCTATAGATATGTATATATAAAAAAGGACGCGATTGCGAAATGATAGGATCATTGTATGTTTGCCAGGGGCCACGACTGAGGTGGCGACCCTGAAGCAAGCGCTAACCAAGGCCGAAGATAAAGCGGCTAAGGAGCGCACCGAGCGAGAGAAGCACGAGGCTCGGGTGGGCGAGGTGCAGCAAGAGCTCCAGGCTCTCGTGGCGAAGCACGAGGCGTTGGAGCTTGAATCAAAGACGCGGGAGTCTGAGCTTGCCGCGGCCCTCGAGAGTGTAAAAAGTGCCAAGGCCGAAGCCCAAAAGGCCCTCCAAGAGATCGACACGATGAAGAAGATAGTGGCGGGTAAGGCTTTCTATATGCAAAGCAAGCATGTAAAAGTAAATTACCGATTACTTACCCGAATCCGGAGCTCTCCAGGAGCATTCGTAGATCTGCCCTGCAGTGTGTCTGATGCCGCACAATTTTACCAGGCCGAGGATGGAAGCTCAATGGAGAAGCTGTTCTGGTCTCAGTATGCTGAGGCCGAACACCCAGTGCCAATGAGTGACCAGCTGAAGCAGATGGTCGAGCTAAATAAGGCGGCCGATCGGG
Organism: Triticum urartu; assembly: GCF_056163025.1. Taxonomy (NCBI): domain Eukaryota; kingdom Viridiplantae; phylum Streptophyta; class Magnoliopsida; order Poales; family Poaceae; genus Triticum; species Triticum urartu. Next base: position 395,292,650 of record NC_141875.1, read on the forward strand.
CCATGAAGGGCTTTATTATCCGGCTGTGGCCTGGCAACGCCCTTCCAAACAACTTGTTCGGCCTGGTGAGGCGGCTTTTGGATGCCTGCCCGCGGCTAGAGGTCGTCAAGCGATCTGTCTGCATTGAAGGTGCACGCCGGGCTTTCGCCCGTGTGAAATTGAAGTGGGTCAAGCTAGACGCTGTGAAGCTGATCAAGGAAGGGCCGCCACAGGGCAAGGAGCATCGCACCCCCGAAATTTATTATGAGGGTGTCCTGAAGGGTGCCCGTCTTGTAGCGGACGAATGTTCAAAGGATGTAATATTTGAGTGAACTTGCTCGTGTGATCCTGTATGATGAAAGCTTGTTTCATATGCGCTATGCAACACTTGTGTGAATTTAAAATATTACCTTCTGTTTGGCCGTTTATCCAATCTGAGAGATGGCTAGTCCTCGGCTTCTACCCCCATGCCATGAGTGCTGGGGTGTTCGGGATAAACCTGAGCACTCTTGTTCCCATATTTGGGTCCTTTGAGGGAGGTGCTCAACACAACGAACAAGGCAACCAGACTAATAATGCTTTATCACTCTCACTTAGCCATAGAATTCTATAATTTTAAATTTCGGCGAAGCCCCTGGTATTCGGAAGGCCGAATTCGGGGCGCGATACACGCCTGTAAGCCGGACAGGGCCGGCCCCTCGCCCTAAGCGGCATAAGTCTTTAGGGACTCGAAAAACCTCGCCGAACAGAGACCAGTCTCTCGCCTTATCATGACAGTCAGTTATAGCTTTCTCAACTGAGGTGCTAAGCCCGGCAGAACCGGGGCACAATCGTAGTAGTTCTCCTAGCGCTACCTTAGCCGATAGAGCGGAACATAAGGTACCAAAACATAGGAGCCGGGCAAACCCAACATTTGACCAAAGACATGATTCGGAGCTGATGCATATAATGCTATAAGTTCGGGGTGCCGCACTTGTGAAAGTGTTCGGACTTTTCATACCGTATTGTGGGGTACATAAGCCCCTGGTGTATTGGCCGTAACATAGTATACGGTTGCAAGGCGTCATTAATGAACACACAGATATATATATATATATAACAAGAATGCAATAATAGTCGTAATGTCATGCATTGTTAAAAAGTTGCGTTAAAGCAGAGTGATACAGATAGTGCGACGCAAAGAGTAGGACTATGTCCCTTCCAAGGGCAAGCTGAGGAATGATATTAAATTGAATATTTCACTCGTTATTGTAATCAACCTGGGAATTCCGTGGTATAACATGGCTGCCTGCCTCCTTGGTTGCTGCATCATGTGTTCGGTAATACTGCTGCCGGACAGTGTTTCCAGAGATTAAGGTCCTAAAAGAAAAAGAAAAATAACCGAACGGGAAGCCCCTAGTGCGGTTTAGGCTGCGTCTTGGGGCGTGCCGCAGTTGTGCCCCCCTCCCCACCTCCCCACCTGTGCCCATGGTATTTATAATGCATAATTATGTACGCGCGACACGAGTTTCACCGCTGGGCTAGGATTGGGGTGGCCGCCGTATTGCTACGCGAGCTCAGATCGCGCCAGGCGGTCTATTTGCCGATTTCCCCGAGCGCGCTTCAAGGTGTCCGGGCTGTGAAGCACCGAACTGGTTGATTCCTTTGAGAGGCTGCTTTGCGTTTCTGCTGTGAGGGCTTCGGTGCACTCTGTGTTTCCATTGACTGTAATAACTCCGCGAGGTACTGGCATCTTGAGCTTGAGGTATGCATAATGCGGTACCGCATTGAATCTAGCAAATGCGGTTCGCCCAAGCAGCGCATGATAACCACTGCGGAACGGGACTATATCGAAGATTAAATCTTCGCTTCGGAAATTATCCGGGGATCCGAAGACCACTTCCAGTGTAATTGAGCCTATGCAATGGGCCTCTGCACCTGGAATGACGCCCTTAAAGGTCGTTTTTGCGGGTTTGATCCTTGAGGGGTCTATACCCATTTTGCGCACTGTGTCCTGATAAAGCAGGTTCAGGCTGCTGCCGCCATCCATAAGGACTCGAGTGAGGTGAAATCCGTCAATGATTGGGTCTAGGACCAGTGCGGCGAATCCGCCATGACGGATACTAGTGGGGTGGTCCCTGCGATCGAAGGTGATCGGGCAGGAGGACCAAGGGTTGAACTTTGGGGTGACTGGCTCCAACGCATATACGCCCCTAAGCGCACGCTTCCGCTCCCTCTTGGGGATGTGGGTCGCGTATATCATGTTCACCTGAAAGTGCAACTATCCCTAGGTGGTTTTGGTAATTCATAACAACATATAACTCATTGAGCTAATGCTATTCCAAGATGATTATTTCAGGAAAGCTCAATGATTGGCATGGCATGGATGTGAAAGTGGAACCCTCAAAATGCTAAGGACAAAGGATTGGCTCAAGCTCAAAAGCTCAAGACTCTTCATTTTATATTTTAGTGATCCAAGATCACATTGAGTCCATAGGAAAAGCCAATACTATTAAGGAGGGATGAGGTGTTGCTTAATGAGCCTCTTGCTTCATGTGCTTAGTGATATGCTCCAAAACCCTCAACTACTTTCCCATATCCACATATGACCTAAACTCTAAGCCAAACTCGGTCCTACCGATTCTTCCTATCCGGCGCCACCGAGTTTCACTTGTCATTAGCCACTGCCAAACCCTAGCAATTCGGTTCTACCGATAAGGATCTCGGTCCCACCGAGATGGGGTTGCAAACTCTCTGTTTCCCTTTCGTAACTTTTCGGTCCCACCGAAAGAGTGAATCGGTCCCACCGAGATTGCAATGTAAACTCAGTGTTTCCCCTTTGTAACTTTTCGGTCTCACCGAGTTCCACTCGGTCTCACCGAAAGAGCAAATCGGTCCCACCGAGTTTGCCTGACCAACTCTCTGGTTAGCTAATTACCAAATTCGGTCTCACCGAGTTTGTGTAATCGGTCTCACCGAGATTACGTTATGCCCAAACCCTAACCGAATCAGTCCTACCGAGTTGCATGTCAGTCCCACCGAAAATTCCTAACGGTCACTAGGTTTACTATTTCGGTCAGACCGAGTTTATTGATTCGGTCCCACCGAGATTGGAAAACTGTGTAACGGTTGGATTTTGTGTGGAGGCTATATATATCCCTCGACCTCTTTCTCATTCAGGGAGAGAGCCATCAGAACACACACATCATTCCAACTCATTTGTTCTGAGAGAGAACCACCTACTCATGTGTTGAGACCAAGACATTCCATTCCTACCATATGAATCTTGATCTCTAGCCTTCCCAAGTTGCTTTCCACTCAAATCTTCTTTCCACCAAATCCAAATCCTATGAGAGAGAGAGTTGAGTGTTGGGGAGACTATCATTTGAAGCACAAGAGCAAGGAGTTCATTACCTACACACCATTTGTTACTTCTTGGAGAGTGGTGTCTCCTAGATTGGCTAGGTGTCACTTGGGAGCCTCCGACAAGATTGTGGAGTTGAACCAAGGAGTTTGTAAGGGCAAGGAGATCGCCTACTTCGTGAAGATCTACCGCTAGTGAGGCAAGTCCTTCGTGGGCGATGGCCATGGTGGGATAGACAAGGTTGCTTCTTCGTGGACCCTTTGTGGGTGGTTGCTTCTTCGTGGACCCTTCGTGGGTGGAGCCCTTCGTGGACTCGCGCAACCGTTGCCCTTGGGTGGAGCCCTGTGTGGACTCGCGCAACCGTTACCCTTCGTGGGTTGAAGTCTCCATCAACGTGGATGTAGGATAGCACCACCTATCCGAAGCACGGGAAAAACATCCGTGTCTCCAATAGCGTTTAAATTCTCCAAACCCTTCCCTTTATATTCTTGCAAGTTGCATGCTTTACTTTCCGCTGCCAATATACTCTTTGCATGCTTGCTTGAATTGTATGATGATTGCTTGACTTGTCCTAAAATAGCTAAAATCTGCCAAGAACTAAAATTGGGAAAAGGTTAAATTTTTATTTGGTCAAGTAGTCTAATCACCCCCCCTCTAGACATACTTTCGATCCTACATCACCGTCCGCACTTGCGGGGGAAACCTCTTCTGCCCTCCGGTGTGCGGCTGCCCGGGCTCCTCCTCATCATCTCTATGCGGCCCCTTGTCCTTGTTTTCGGCAATTAACTTGCCGGCCTACTTGAACACCCAACAATCCCTGTTGGTGTGATTGGCTGGCTTGTCTGGGGTGACGTGTATTTGACACGAGCGATCGAGTATACGGTCCAAGCTGGACAGACCCGGCGTACTTTGTTTGAATGGCTTTTTTCGCTGACCGGGTTTAGAGCCTTTGAATCCGGCATTGACTGCCGTATCCTCAGTATTTTCGCTGTTAATGCGGCGCTTATGCTTGTTGGGACGTGACCTGCTATTGCCGTCCTTGGTATCTGAGGTACCATGGTTCTTTGATATGTTATTACTCTGAGCCAGCCAGCTGTCTTCTCCCGCACAAAAGCGGGTCATGAGCGTCGTGAGAGCTGCCATAGATTTCGGCTTTTCCTGACCAAGGTGCCGGGCTAGCCACTCGTCTCGGATGTTGTGCTTGAAAGCCGCTAAGGCCTCTGCATCCGAACAGTTGATGATTTGATTTTTTTATTTATAAGGAAACGAGTCTAGAATTGCCTGGCCGACTCTTCTAGCTGCTGAATTATGTGGCTCAAATCGTCGGCGTCTGGTGGTTGCACATAAGTGCCCTGAAAGTTATCGAGGAATGCGGCTTCCAGATCTTCCCAACAGCTAATGGAGTCCGCTGGCAAGCTGTTAAGCCAATGCCGCGCTGGTCCTTTGAGCTTTAGTGGGAGGTATTTGATGGCGTGTAAGTCATCGCCACGGGCCATGTGGATGTGGAGGAGGAAGTCCTCTATCCATACTGCGGGATCTGTTGTGCCATCGTATGATTCAATATTTACAGGTTTGAAACCTTCTGGAAATTGATGTTCCATTACTTCGTCTGTGAAGCATAGGGGGTGTGCGGCGCCTCTGTATTGGGCTATATTGCGACGCAGCTCGAATGGGTCTTGCCCACTGTGTTTGGCCCGGCCGGATTTGCTTTTACTGTATCCGGCATGACGTTTGTCGTCTCGCAGAGTGGTGTGCCCTCGTGATCCGTAGATCGATCTTGAATGCTTTGCCTTGTCCTCCAATATGTCTCGCAGGTCTGGCGTATCTCCCCATGCCTTTTTATTTGAATGGCGTTGGGGTGGAGGCTGAGCTTTTGGCTGGAATGCCACTCTATCGCAGCCACGAGGTGGCCGATCAGCCGTATCATATGCTTCTTCCTCCAGTCGGGGTAGTAACCTGCTCCTTGGGTAACTCTTGGAGGGGCGCTCGAGTTTATATTCCTCGGCCGCGAGGACTTCAGTCCATTTGTCAGCAAGCAGATCTTGATCAGCTTGAAGCTGCTGCTGCTTTTTCTTCAGACTATTTGCCGTGGCCATAAGCCGGCGCTTGAAGCGCTCTTGCTCGACGGGATCCTCTGGTACGGCGAATTCATCGTCGCCGAGGCTTGCCTCGTCTTCAAAGGGGGGCATGTGATTGTCATCCTCCTCCTCTCCATCTGTCGCTCTCTCGGGAGAGCTGGCTCTTCCATCCTCCTGCTCCGAATCTTGCTGGAGGGGTTTGTTGTTTTCTTCGGCACTATCCGGAGTGTTATTATCTCCTGTGTCAATATCACCACTTTTGCTTTGGCGGGACTTAGAGCGGCGCCGCTGACGTCGATGTTTGGGTTGCTTCTTGGAGGGGTCATCCTCCGCTATCCCGTCGCCATTGCCTTCTTTGGGTGTATCCACCATGTATATGTCATATGACGAGGTGGCTTTCCAGTGCCCTATAGGTGCTGGTTTATGTTCGTCTCCTACATCGTCGTCCATACCATCGATGTCTTTGGAGTCGAAGTCGAGCATGTCGGTTAAATCATCGAAAGTGGCTATGAAGTGGGTGGTCGGTGGGCGTCGAATTTCTTCGCCGTCCGCATCCCAATCCTGTTGGCCATAATCCAGCCAGGGCTCTCCTGACAAAGAGAGAGACCTTAGTGAATTCAGAATGTCGCTGAAGGGCTAGTGCTGAAAGATATCCGCGATGGTGAATTCCATGATCGTCGCCCAATCGGATTCGATTGGCAGGGGCGCGGATGGTTCGGAGTCCGGGAAAGAGTCCGGCACCTTGGAGTCACGGGCTGCGCAGAGGGTTAGGCTGGTGTTCGGCTCGATCGCCGTTGAGACTGCAGCCCCTGAGGCGGTGTCTAACCACCCGTCCTCGACTGGCGCAGTTGGCTCCGAGCTAAGGGTCGGAGCTGATGCGGGCGCGGCCTCTGGGGTACTGTTCGGCAGCAGAGCTAGGTCATACCCATCGTGACAGTGCGGCGCGCCCGGCTGTGGCTCGAATCCGTCGATGATCAAGTGTCCGCGGATGTCGGCCATGTAGTTCAAACTTCCAAATCTAACCTGATGGACAGGGGCGTAGCTTTCAATCTGCTCCAGATGGCCAAGCGAATTAGCCCGCAGTGCAAAGCCGCCGAATACGAAGATCTATCCGGGGAGAAAAGTCTCACCCTGGACCGCATCGCTATCGATGATAGTAGGAACCATCAAGCCTAATGGCGACGACACAGAGGAACTCTCAATGAAAGAACCAATGTCGGTGTCAAAACCGGCGGATCTCGGGTAGGGGGTCCCGAACTGTGCGTCTAGGCCGGATGGTAACAGGAGGCAGGGGACACGATGTTTGACCCAGGTTCAGGCCCTCTTGATGGAGGTAAAACCCTACGTCATGCTTGATTGATATTGATGATATGGGTAGTACAAGAGTAGATCTACCATGAGATCAGAGAGGCTAAACCCTAGAAGCTAGCCTATGGTATGATTGTATGTTGTGGTTGTTGTCCTACGGACTAAAACCCTTCGGTTTATATAGACACTGGAGAGGGTTAGGGTTACACAAGGTCGGTTATAGAGGAGGAGATATCCATATCCGTATTGCCAAGCTTGCCTTCCATGCCAAGTAGAGTCCCGTCCGGGCACGAGACGAAGTCTTCAATCTTGTATCTTCATAGTCTAACAGTCCGGCCAATGGAGATAGTCCGGCTGTCCGGAGACCCCCTAATCGAGGACTCCCTCACCTGCTGCGATGGACAGAGAACCAGCTTCACCCAATCTAACCCCAACCCCAGCAGATAGTAACTCAGTTCCTGTTGACACAGCACCATCTCCACCATAGTGCTCCCAAACAAGAGCAGTTAGTAAGGCAGCTCCAGTGCCCAAAGTGCCAGTACTACCATGACAAACCCCAAGTCCACCAGTTAGTACACCTATTCCTGTGAAGGAAGCACCACCAGCCAGTCCTAGTTTAGCATCTAGCACATTTGATGTTGTTAAATCCTATGTGCGTATCTTCGCATCATGGAAATATTATACTGAAGATGAAGGAAAATGCCAGTTGCAGGTGTTTGTCTAGGAGTTATGTGTAAGTAACGTTATTCATGGCAATTACTTTGCTTTGTCCCATACATTCTACCTCCATGATGGTTATAATACAGAAAATTTTCCAATTTTTCTCTATAGAGAAGGACCGATTTGGAAACTCGGGATGAGCTAACCTGGGCAAATACCTCTACTATCTTCAAGAATGCTTGGTGGCAGTATCGGAATTACCTAAAGAAAATGCACTTCACTGGCAAATAACCTCATCAAATTCCCTTACGTTCTCCTAAGACACATTTACTAGATGATGACTGGGAATGCCTTGTTCTGTACTGGTCCCGAACCAAGTATGTCGTAAGGTCTATGAGCTCATTTTCTATTTTTAAGTACTATATTCTTGCATCTTACTGTACTCTGTTCATGTAGAACAAGTGCTTAAACCTGAAGAACAACTATTCTCATTTAAGATCCCATTGCTATCATGCATACTGCTTTGCTCTTGTATCACTGTATTTACTCATACAAACTTATTAAACTGAAGGATCCAATCGAAACTCCAATGGCACAACATTTATCTTTACGCATGTTTCTATAACAGGTTTGCTCTTATAAATAGCTCTGTTGATTTCAATTTCAATTGTGTATATAGTTGACTTCTCATATCATGCACATTACTAGCGTCACAACAGAGCCAATAGTGTTGTTGTACATGTAGACCCATGGTACCCATTTGAAATCTTGTTGTGCCATGTAGTTTCCCACGCTTTGTATTCTTTCACTGCTGCTTTGTCTTGAACTAATATGATTTGAACCGTGTCTCTATTTTAATTTGGCAAGACAATGCAGTGACCATAGGACATAGATATATGTTTGTTTTATGCTTTTATTATGTACTAGTACTTGGCAATAGAAGACTTGGTAGTTTAATCATGTCCACCTTACTAATGAACTGGTTCACCGAAATGAGTTTCATATACTAGTATATGCTAAAACTGTTATGTGTCTGCTTGTTTCTTCTTTTAGAATGCTGACAGAATATTGGGGAAGAGTGCCTTATTAAGAAATGGTAAAGGAAGTAATGCAGATAAGGTTCAGGATAGTGACACATCCTTGTTGGTCTCCAACAAAGCTGACAAAACAGCTAAGGAAGACTATCTCGAAGACAGTGAGACAACCCCAAAGTCCTGTCTTGGTTTAGTGTTCGAGTTAGTGGCCACTACCGCTTGCACAAGCTATTCAAACTCACTGTCTGAATCAGTTTGGTTTCTTGAGTCTCAACTACAAGCTGAAAGACATCAATCAGTTGTGCTACGACAAGAAGCGGAAGGACTGCGGAAGTCCCTGGAGCATTCAGATGCATACTTTCTGGTGCAACAACAAGCGTTGGAGGATTTTAACACAAACAGGACAAAGCTAATAAGATTGCTAAGCTTATTGCCAGCATGGTGGATACCCAGGATAAAGTTTCTTGAGCTCTTCTGAAGTTGTTTCAGTTATGGACTTGTTTTGCTGTCGCGTTTATTTGCACTGGTGGCCAATTTAGAGAGCTAGTATATGTAATATGCTGCTTTGTTCCCTATATTTGCACTGGTGGCGAACTCTGATGCTCGATGGATGTAATATGTGTAATAGCCTTAATAGCATAGCGTTAGTTGCTTGCTTATTTATTTCCTTATTGTCTTGTTTAGTTGTTTGCATGTAGTCACTATAGTTCTTTTTCCGCGTTTTTCTAGTGGCCGCAATAACCTATTTTTATAACTAGGCCACAATAACCATAGCAAAACACAGACTGTTGTGACCATGGTCCTGCTACCTGCTGTGGTGACCATGGCCCTCCACGGGCCGTAGGATCCATGGGCCTTCTACGGGTCGTAGGATCCATGGGCCTTCTACAGGCCGTATAATCGTTTTGCCAAACATGGGCCGTACTTTTCGTGGGCCAATAATGGACCGTAAAATGGGATGTAAACGGGCTAGAGTGGAAATCATCTGTTGTATGGCCAGACCATAACGGGCCATTAATAGGCCGTATTTGTTGACGCTATGAAAACAGCCCAACGGGTTAACAGGCCACAAACAGGCCGACTGTAACCACGGGCTGAATTTGGCCCACAAGCGGAACAGGCCAGTAACGGATGTAAGTAATCGAATTCTCGAAATGAGCCCAAGAATAAATGGGGCCTTAGAAGGCCGAAAGTTAACAAGGGCTGGAAATGGTCGATGGACTAATGGGCCATTAATGGATATAAAGCGATACACTATTCATTACGGGCCAGTTTCACCACAGGCGGTTAATGGGCTAAAAGTTACGAAGGGCCTCATATAGGCCGAAAGACGTCGTGGGCCATACATGGGCCAGAAGTTACAACGGGATGAAATCATACCGGGTGGCCCAGGTGACGCTACTGGGCCTAATACGGATAAGTCATAACGAGCCATGACTTAGCGGGCTGTAAAAGGGCTATATGCGAACATGTCGTTAACAGGCTTTCCGTGGGCTGGCCCTCTACCTTTTAAAAAAGTCAAAGGGGCTGGCCTTTTCACCGGAATGGGCCTTTATTGCGTTGTACCACATGTCATAGGCGCCTTTTGTCCAATGAGTGGATGACATCTTTGCCAAGGGTGAGCCGAGATGTGGTTCCTCTGGCCATTCAGAATTTTACACGTGGAAAATCCCCATTGGTCTGTGCTGTTAACGAGTTATCGGATCCAAATCGGAACCCAATAGCTTAACGGCGACCCGTTACGGTGGATGCACGTGTCGGTTACCCTTGACGAAAGCACTTCTATGACGTGTGATTTATCATAATGGAAGTGGACACTTCCGTGATGATAATTTTGGTAATGTCATGGAACACTTGTACGACAGCACAGGTATGACTATATTGATTCTATCATAAAATCATCATGGATGTACGTGCATGGCAAAAAATGTGACCTACTGTGACAAACATGTATCATCACGGAAGTGTATTTTCTTGTAGTGATGAACTGTGCACTTCAATTTCATCAATACCAGTTTCAACAATACCACTATGAATGACTACATTTGGTTGTTGTATGTTGTAGTTAACACGCCTTTCCATTTTTATTTAACAATAACCAGTGTACTTAGACTAGCATAATAACATTTTGAATGATTGTGTTTGCTTATTGTTAAATGTTAAGCCTGTTGTAGTTACCACAAATTTCCACTTGTTTTGCTTTGCTAGCGTGCTTAAACCTGCACATTGAAGCTATCTTTTGGAGATTATTTTGTCTGCCATGGATATATTTGGTTGATGTTTAGCCTGTTGTTCTTAACATGCCTCTCGATGTACTTACACAGGATAATTTTGGGAACGACTGTTGTTTTCTATCGCGGTTAGTTTCATCCCATGGCTTATGTATACTCACTGTTCAGGATATCGGTAGCTGGTACCATATATGCCGGGGGCTGATAAGGGACTAATTGTTGAATCGGACTTTTAACTGAGTATATCTGTAACCCCTTTCTCATTAGGTTAACTAGGGACATACGTAATAAATCTAAGGCTACATAGCAACTTGCACTGTACTGAATGTATAAATATGCAATCCTAGAATACATAGCAACAAGGAAGAGTGTTACCTTAATGTTCTGAAGATGTCTAGATATACGTAGAAGAGACAATAACAACAACAACAACAACAACAACAGCAGCAGCAACAGCAGCAGCAGCCGCAGCAGCAGCAACAACAACAACAACAACAACACAACCCTGTTTGGATACTCTAACTTAGCTCATGACTAACCCTAAACTAACTCTAGCCAAAGAGGTGTTGGATGACAAGGTTAGATTGACAATAAATGCACTAGGAGAATGAGCTCCAATTAGCAGCTCTTGGGTGGGATAGTTTTTTTGGGCGGGTTAGATGCAACTAGCTCAAACTAGCCCTCATGTTTGGATATACTTTAGGGCTATTTGAGCCCAAAATAGCTCAAACTAACACTAACCATTGATCCAAACAGGGCCACCACAGCAGTTAATCAACCGATAATTTGTAAAAATGCAATAAGCTCCCCCGGGCCCATAATATAAGATGTTGATTCATCCAATATGTGACTATATTGTGCAATTGTTGTTTAGCTTCTAATATTAACTTGGTGCTTTTAGGTACATATGTCATTGGTAAAGATTAGTGCTTCGACCCTTTCTGCGTATGGGGCAATGAGATATTGATGAACCAACATCAGGTGAGGAAGCTGATAAAGATTGTTAGTAAAATGGGTCAAAATATGGCAATTAAACTATTTTTTCACACTTTATAGAAGACAAAAGCGAACTATAAGATGGTAAGTAAGAACTCTACATCCATTCTTTTATTGCCCATAATGAGTTGTGTTAGATGACAATGTCTGAATCTTTTTCCTTTGAAGTGGTACCCAAAGCAGTTTACTCAAGGTTACCTCTCAAACTACATGGTTGGTGGGCATGCAAAGGTTAAAGTATTTCTACCATAACATGATGATTATATAGATGTGTTCATGAAAACAGTGAAGGATGGGTGGTCGGCCATCACAAGGGGTTGGACTAGAGTCGTGCGTGCCTTCTGCATGGAGGAGGGCACAATATAGGCATTCCGCTTCACCTTGTTTAGCAACCAAAATGTATTTCGCCTCTTTCTTTATCATCTTTAATAGTACAATTATACGACTGTGGTTCATCATTCTTTATTTGGTGCTTATGTAATTCTTGAACATATGTACCTATGAATCGAATAATGGATTGGTTGTTTGAACCTGATGGATATGAATAAAGCAATAGCATACTTCCAAATTCAAATCCGGTACAATTTGAAATAGCAGCAATTAAATTACAATGAACTTATGCTCTGCAGGTCGTTACGGCGCGCACGGTCAGTAAAACACAAATGTTTGTGATATACACCATAATCTAACACGGTTCACATAGAGGAAACGTGTGCGAGCATGCACATAGTTGCCGTTTGCAAAGCGTGTGCGATGTCAGAAAATATCACAAACGGTGCGGGCAAACTAAACGTTTGTGATAATTGCCTTATCATACACGATTTGCAACCATGAACTGTTTCTGATGTGGTACGCATCGTAAACGTTGCACCATAGAATAGCGTGTGCGATAGTTATCATGTAAGGTGATGTTACGACGGTCCGACGTTTCCTAATCCTATCTGGGACTCCTATGATGATTAGCTAATCTTCTTAATTAGTTATCACATATGGTTTGGGAAAAAGTGAATGTGTGTAATTGTCTGCTTATCATACATGTTCTATAATCATGAACCATTTGTGATGGGTCACGCATCGTAAACGTAGCACCAGAGAATACCGACTGTGATGGCAATGCGATCACAAATGAGTTGCAAGGATGGAGCGTTTGGGATATTCGAGATATCAGAAACAGTTTTATAGGGAAAACTGTATGCATCAAGCCTCCCTATCCCCGACGGTTTCTGGGTCGTGTGGGAAGGACCTCCTATTGTACACACACACACACATACACACAGACTTGGCGACGGTTCAAAACGTCGTTGCAGAAAGGGGTTAAAAATCATTTGTATAGCACCTCGATGTACCTATGATACCCCGAACAAACCCTTCAAAGGATTTTATTCATAGTGACAAGTGACAATCAATTTCAGCATGTACTATAAATTACCGATTTCCACTTACCAAGAGTGCTTCACTCCCTGGCAACGGCGCCAGAAAAGAGTCTTGATGACCCAAAAGTATAGGGGATCAATTGTAGTCCTTTCGGTAAGTAAGAGTGTCGAACCCAATGAGGAGCAGAAGGAAATTACATGTGGTTTTTAGCAAGTTAATTTCTGCAAGCACTGAAATTGTCGGTAACAGGTAGTTTGATAGCAATATAATTTGTAACGGACAAGTAACGGTAATGGTAAATAAAGTGTAGCAAGGTACACCAATCCTTTTTGTAGCAAAGGACATGCCAGAACAGTCTCTTATAATAAGCAAAGCGTTCTGGAGGGTACACGGGAATTTCATCTAGTCACTTTCATCATGGTGGTTTGATCGTGTTTGATACTTTGATAATTTGATATGTGGGTGGACTGGTGCTTGCGTGTTGTTCTTACTTGAACATGCCTCCCACTTATGATTAACCCCCTCGCAAGCATCCGCAACTATGAGAAAAGTATTAAGACAAAATCTAACCATAGAATTAAACATATGGATCCAAATCAGTCCCTTATGTAGTGCATAAACTAGGGTTTAAGCTTCTGTCACTCTAGCAACCCATCATCTAATAACTACTCCAAAATGCATTCCCTTAGGCCCAAGGATGGTGAAGTATCATGTAATTTACGCTCACATGACACCACTAAGGGAATCACAACATACATATCAGCAAAATATCGAACACATATCAAGTTCACATGATTACTCGCAACGTGACTTCTCCCGTGATCTCAAGAACAAAGGTAACTACTCACAAGTGATATTCATGGTCAAGATCAGAGTGGTATTAAATAGCATAATGGATCTGAACATATAATATTCCACCAAATAAACCATATAGTAGTCAACTATAATATGTAATCAACACTACAAGTCACCCACAGGTACCAATCTGAGGTTCCGGTACAAAGATAGAACACAAGAGATGAACTAGGGTTTTAGATGAGATGGTGTTGTTGAAGATGTTGATGGATATTGGCCTCCCAAAGATGAGAGGGTTGTTGGTGATAACGATGGCTTCGATTTCCACCTCCGAGAGGGAAGTTCCCCCGGCAAAATCGCTCCACCGGAGGGCAAAAGTACAACTACCCAAGTTTTGCCTCGAGATGGTGGCGCTCTATCCCAAAAGTCCTCCTTTTATTTTTTTTCATATATCAGAAGATGGGCACCGGAGAGGTGGGCTGGGCTGCCCACCACCCACTAGGGCGTGCCTGGTGGGCCTGGCGCGCCTGATACGTCCATTTTGCATCATGCTTTTATATTGATATTTATTGCATTATGGACTGTTATTACACATTATGTCATAATACTTATGCCTATTCTCTCTTATCTTACAAGGTTTACATGAAGAGGGGGAACGCCGGCAGCTGGAATTCTGGGCTGGAAGAGGAGCAAATATTATAGACCTATTCTGCACAGCTCCAAAAGTCCTGAAACTTCACGGAAGTTATTTTCAGAATATATAAAAAATACTGAGCGAAGAAAGCACTAGAGGGGGCCACCCACTAGCCACGAGGGTGGGGGCGCGCCCTACCCCCCTGGGCGCGCCCCTGCCTCGTGGGCCCCCTGGTGGCCCTCCGATGCCCATCTTTGGCTATATGGAGTCTTTCGTACGAGAAAAAACCATAATCAAGCTTACGGGACAAAACTCCGCCGCCACAAGGCGGAACCAATATAGGGCTCCAGTGGAGCTGTTCTGCCGGGGAAACTTCCCTCCGGGAGGGGAAAACATCACCATCATCATCACCAACGATCCGCTCATTGGGAGGGGGTCAATCTCCATCAACATCTTCACCAGCACCATCTCATCTCAAACCCTAGTTCATCTCTTGTATCCAACCCACAGATTGGTACCTGTGGGCTGCCTGTACTGTTGATTACTCCTTGTAGTTGATGCTAGTTGGTTTATTTGGTGGAAGATCATATGTTCAGATCCATTATGCATATTAATACCCCTCTGATTATGAACATGAGTAGTTATGTTTGTTCCTGAGGACATGGGAGAAGTCTTGCTATTAGTAGTCATGTGAATTTGGTAGATATTTTGATGATATGTATGTTGTCATCCCTCTAGTGGTGTCATGTGAACGTCGACTACATGAAACTTCCCCATTGTTTGGGCCTAGAGGGAGGCATTGGGAAGTAATAAGTAGATGATGGGTTGCTAGACTGACAGAAGCTTAAACCCTAGTTTATGCGTTGCTTCGTAAGGGGCTGATTTGGATCCATATGTTTCATGCTATGGTTAGGTTTACCTTAATACTTCTGTTGTAGTTGCGGATGCTTGCAATAGGGGTTAATCATAAGTGGGATGCTTGTCCAAGTAAGGACAATACCCAAGCACCGGTCCACCCACGGATCAAATTATCAAATTACCGAACGTGAATCATATGAACATGATGAAAACTAGCTTGACGATAATTCCCATGTGTCCTCGGGAGTGCTTTCCTTCATATAAAACTTTGTACAGGCTTGTCCTTTGCTACAAAATGGATTGAGCCATCCTGCTGCACCTTATTTACTTTTATTACTTGCTACGCGTTACCAATTACCTTATCACAAAACTATCTGTTACCGATAATTTTTGTGCTTGCAGAGAATACCTTGCTGAAAACCGCTTATCATTTCCTTCTGCTCCTCGTTGGGTTCGACACTTTTACTTATCGAAAGTACTACGATAGATCCCCTATACTTGTGGGTCATCAAGACTCTTTTCTAGCGTCGTTGCCGGGGAGTGAAGCGCCTTTGGTAGGTGGAATTTGGTAAGGAAAAATTTATATACTGTGCTGAAATTTACTGCCACTTGTTACTATGGAACATAATCCTTTGAGGGGTTTGTTCGGTGTATATTCACCTCGTCCGGAACCACAATTAGTTACCCCTCAACCTACTGAACCTACTGAAAATGTTTACTTTGAAAGTCCTTCGGGTATGATAGAGAAACTGCTAGCTAATCCTTTTGCAGGAGATGGAACATTGCATCCCGATTTGCACTTAATCTATGTGGATGAAGTTTGTGGATTATTTAACCGATGATGTTATCAAGAAGAAGGTCTTCCCTTTATCTTTGAAGGGAGATACATTGACATGGTATAGGCTATGTGATGATATGGGATCATGGGACTATAAGCGATTGAAATTGGAATTTCACCAGAAGTTTTATTCTATGCATCTTGTTCATCGTGATCGTAATTATATATATAATTTTTGGCCTCGCGAAGGAGAAAGCATCACTCAAGATTGGGGGAGGCTTAAGTCAATGTTATATTCATGCCCCAATCATGAGCTTCAAGAGAAATGATTATTCAAAAAATTTATGATCGGCTTTTTGAAAACAATCGCTCCATGCTCGATACTTCTTGTACTGGTACTTTTATGATGAAGACTATTGAATTCAGATGGGATTTATTAGAGATGATTAAATGCAACTCTGAAGATTGGGATCTCGATGAAGGTAAGGAGTCAGGTATGACACCTAAGTTTGATTGTGTTAAATCTTTTATGGATACTGATGTTTTTTGTAAGTTTAGCACTAAATATGGACTTGACTCTGAGATAGTAGCTTCTTTATGTGAATATTTTGCTACTCATGTTGATCTCCCTAAGGAGAAGTGGTTTAAATATAATTCTCCCATTGAAACCAAAGTAGTTGCACCTATTAAAGTTGAAGAAAAAACTAACACTTATGATGATCTTGTTGTTCCCACTGCTTATGTTGAGAAACCACCTTTCCCTGTTAGAATTAAGGATCATGCTAAAGCTTCAACTGTAGTCAACAAGAGTAACATTAGGACACACAAACCCCCTGAGCAAATTAAAGTTGAACCTAATATTGCTATGGTTAAAGATCTCTTGGCCGATAATATTGATGGGCAGGTTATTTATTTCTATGAAGAAACTGCTAGAATTGCTAAGCCTGGTGCTAAGGATAAACATAGACCTGTTATAGGCATGCCTGTTATTTCTGTTAAAATAGGAGATCATTGTTATCATGGCTTATGTGATATGGCTGCTAGTGCTAGTGCAATACCTCATACCTTATACAAAGGAATTATGCATGATATTGCACCTGCTGAGATACAAGATATCGATGTTACAATTAAGCTTGCCAATAGAGATACTATCTCACCGATTGGGATTGTTAGAGATGTTAAAGTCTTGTGTGGGAAGGTTAAATATCCTGCTGAGTTTCTTGTTCTTGGTTCCCCACAAGATAGCTTTTGTCCCATTATATTTGGTAGACCCTTCTTAAATACTATTAATTCTAGGATAGACTGCGAAAAGGATGTTGTTACTATTGGTTTGGGTGATATGTCTCATGAGTTTAACTTCTCTAAATTTCATAGACATCCCCGTGATGAGGAATTACCTAGTAAGGATGAAATTATTGGTCTTGCTTCTATTGCTGTACCTCCTAATGATCCTTTAGAACAATATTTGCTCGACCATGAAAACGATATGTTCATGAATGAAAGAAAGGAAAGAGATGAAGTATTCTTTAAACAAGGACATATTCTGAAACACAACTTGCCTATTGAAATCCTAGGGGATCCTCCTCCACCCAAGGGTGATCCCGTGTTTGAGCTTAAACCGTTACCTGATACTCTTAAATATGCATATCTTGATGAAAATTAGATATATCCTGTTATTATTAGTGCTAACCTTTCAGAGCATGAAGAAAAGAAATTATTGAAAACTCTGAAGAAGCACTGTGCTGCTATTGGATATACTCTTGATGATCTTAAGGGCATTAGTCCCACTCTATGTCAACACAAAATAAATTTGGAGAAGGATGCCAAACCAGTTATTGATCACCAACGACGGCTAAATCCTAAGATGAAAGAAGTGGTAAGAAAGGAAATATTAAAACTCCTTGAAGCAGGTATAATTTATCCCGTTGCTGATAGTCAGTGGGTAAGTCCTGTCCATTGTGTCCCTAAGAAGGGAGGTATTACCATTGTTCCTAATGATAAAGATGAATTGATCCCACAAAGAATTATCACAGGTTATAGGATGGTAATTGATTTCCACAAATTAAATAAAGCTACTAAAAAAGATCACTACCCTTTGCCTTTCATTGATCAAATGCTAGAAAGATTATCTAAACATACACATTTTTGCTTTCTAGATGGTTACTCTGGTTTCTCTCAAATACCTGTGTCAGCTGATGATCAAGCAAAGACCACTTTTACTTGCCCTTTCGGTACCTTTGCTT
The DNA here is from genome assembly GCF_056163025.1 of Triticum urartu. Lineage (NCBI taxonomy): Eukaryota > Viridiplantae > Streptophyta > Magnoliopsida > Poales > Poaceae > Triticum > Triticum urartu. The sequence goes on from NC_141875.1 coordinate 395,310,961, forward strand.
ATAGACGTATGCCTTTTGGTTTATGTAATGCACCTGCTACCTTTCAAAGATGCATGGCTATATTCTCTGACTTTTGTGAAAAGATTTTTGAGGTTTTCATGGATGATTTCTCCATTTATGGATCCTCTTTTGTTGATTGCTTGAGCAACCTTGATCGTGTTTTGCAGAGATGTGAAGAAACTAATCTTGTCTTGAATTGGGAGAAGTGCCACTTTATCGTTAATGAAGGTATTGTCTTGGGGCATAAAATTTCTGAAAGAGGTATTGAAGTTGACAAAACTAAAGTTGATGCTATTGAAAAGATGTCGTGTCCCAAGGACATCAAAGGTATAAGAAGTTTTCTGGGTCATGCCGGTTTTTATAGGAGATTCATTAAGGACTTCTCAAAAAATTCTCGGCCCCTGACTAACCTATTACAAAAAGATATTCCTTTTGTCTTTGATGATGATTGTGTAGAAGCATTTGAAATACTTAAGAGAGCTTTGATTTCTGCATCTATTGTTCAGCCACCTGATTGGAATTTACCCTTTGAAATTATGTGTGATGCTAGTGATTATGCTGTATGTGTTGTTCTAGGGCAAAGAGTTGGTAAGAAATTGAATGTTATATAGTATGCTAGTAAAACTAGAGACAATGCCTAGAGAAATTATGCTACTACCGAAAAGGAATTCTTAGCAGTTGTATTTGCTTGTGATAAGTTCAGACCTTATATTGTTGATTCCAAAGTAACTATTCACACTGATCATGCTGCTATTAAATACCTTGTGGAAAAGAAAGATGCTAAACCTAGAATTATTAGATGGGTTCTCTTGCTACAAGAATTTGATTTGCATATTATTGATAGAAAGGGAGCTGAGAACCCCGTTGCAGACAACTTGTCTATGTTAGAGAATGTTCTTGATGACCCACTACCTATTGATGATAGCTTTCCTGATGAACAATTAAATGTCATAAATGCTTCTCGTACTGCTCCGTGGTATGATGATTATGCTAATACATTGTTGCTAAATTTATACCACCTAGTTTCACATACCAGCAAAAGAAAAGGTTCTTTTATGATTTAAGGCATTACTTCTGGGACGACCCACATCTTTATAAAGAAGGAGTAGATGGTGTTATTAGACGTTGTGTACCTGAGTATGAACAGGAACATATCCTACACAAGTGTCACTCCGAAGCCTATGGAGGACACCATGCTGGAGATAGAACTGCACACAAGGTATTGCAATCCGATTTTTATTGGCCTACTCTCTTCAAGGCTGCCTGTAAGTTTGTCTTGTCTTGTGATGAATGTCAAAGAATTGGTAATATTAGTAGACGTCAAGAAATGCCTATGAATTATTCACTTGTTATTGAACCATTTGATGTTTGGGGCTTTGATTATATGGGACCTTTCCTTCTTCTAATGGGTATACACATATTTTAGTTGTTGTTGATTACGTTACTAAGTGGGTAGAGGTTATTCCAACTAGTAGTGCTGATCATAACACCTCTATTAAGATGCTTAAAGAAGTTATTTTTCCGAGGTTTGGAGTCCCTAGATATTTAATGACTGATGGTAGTTCACACTTTATTCATGGTGCCTTTCGTAAAAAACTTGCTAAGTATGATGTTAATCATAGAATTGCATCTCCTTATCACCCGCAGTCTAGTGGTCAAGTAGAGTTGAGTAATAGAGAGCTCAAATTAATTTTGCAAAAGACTGTTAATAGATCTAGAAAAATTGGTCCAAGAAACTTGATGATGCATTATGGGCTTATAGAACTGCATACAAAAATCCTATGGGTATGTCTCCGTATGAAATGGTTTATGGCAAAGCATTTCACTTACCTATTGAGCTAGAACATAAGGCATATTGGGCCATTAAAGAGCTCAGTTATGATTTCAAACTTGCCGGTGAGAATAGGTTATTTGACATTAGCTCACTTGATGAATGGAGAACCCAAGCCTATGAAAATGCCAAGTTGTTTAAAGAAAAAGTTAAAAGATGGCATGACAAAAGGATACAAAAACGTGAGTTCAATGTAGGTGATAATGTATTGCTATACAACTCTCGTTTAAGATTTTTTGCAGGCAAACTCCTCTCCAAATGGGAAGGTCCTTACGTCATCGAGGAGGTCTATTGTTCCGATGCCTTAAAAATCAACAACTTCGAATGCACAAATCCAAAGGTGGTGAACGGTCAAAGAATCAAACATTATATCTCTAGTAACCCTATAAATGTTGAAACTAATGTTATTGAAACCGTAACCCCGGAGGAATACATAGGGAACACTTTCCAGAATGTTTTAGACTCCGAAAAGGAATAAGTACGTGGTACGGTAAGTAAACCGACTCCAAAACAGTTTTAATGGCAATTTTTCTCGGTTTTGGAATATTTAAGAAAATAGGAAAATAAGAAGCATACCGGAAAGGACACGAGGCTTCCACGAGGGTGGATGGCGCGCCCTACCCCCCTGGGCGCGCCCCCTGCCTCATGGGCACCTCGTGTGCTCTCCAGACTCCATTTTCTTGCACGATACTACTTTTGGTTGGTAAAAATTCATTATATAATCTTCCGAAGGTTTTGACCACCGTATCACGCAAAAATCTCATGTTCTTGTTTCGAGTTGTTTTCTGCCAGGGTTGTCAAGGCCAAGCATCATGTTGTCTCCTCCTCCTCCAACAATGAGGGCAACGATGCTTGGCTAATGAATATAGAGTTGAATAGAGAAGAACCCGGAGAGATCAACAGGGATGATGGGATCAGGAAGGCCACGGGGCATCAAGTTCCGGCAGTAGCAAAAGAAGACATCCTTCCACCTCACCACAATCTCTTTACCCCAACGGAGATTGAAGCTTTCAAGATGATTGATTTAGCTCGCATTCAAAAAAAGTATCTCACAAGTGAAAATATTTTGTTGAAGGAGCATACCATCGCACTCAAGGGCATTATACGCAAATTGGAGGATCTCCTACGCTCGATGTGCGACTATCCATCATCACCAACACCTTCTTCACAAACAAAAGAGATATAATCACATTGGGTATGGGCACTCCCCTTGGCAACTGCTAAGCTTGGGGGAGTGCCCCGATATCGTATCCCCATCACTTTTACCTTGACCGTTTTTCTTAGTTTGATCCTTTTGATAATATCTTGATCTAGTAGAATAAAGTTTTAGTATGATCTAGTTGTGAGTTTTGCTTTATGATCCTTCTATGTAATCGTGTCCGTGAGCTATATATAATAAAGATTAGTGTTGAGTCAAGGGCTTGATTACCTTGCTATGATCTTGAGGGAATAAAATAAAAGAGATGAAATAAAAAGAAATAAAGAGATCATATGGATCTTATGGAGAGTAATGAGCTCACATATAAAGAGTATGATGAATAAAAGTTGTTGAGAGTTGACAAACATAGTTTTGGTCATTGTTGCAATTAATAGGAAGTAATAAAGAAAGAGAGGTCTTCACATATAAATATACTATCTTGGACATCTTTTATGATTGTGAGCACTAATTAAAGTATGATATGCTAAAGAGCTGACGTTGGACAAGGAAGACAACGTAATGGGTTGTGTTTTCTTACATATGAGATAAACTATATTGTCATGGATCATCCAACATATTGAGCTTGCCTTTCCCTCTCATGCTAGCCAAGTTCTTTGCACCAAGTAGAAATACTACTTGTGCTTCCAAATATGCTTAAAACCCAGTTTTGCCATGAGAGTCCACCATACCTACCTATGGATTGAGTAAGATCCATCAAGCAAGTTGTCATCGGTGCAAGCAATAAAAATTTCTCTCTAAATATGTACGATTTATTAATGTGGAGAAAATAAGCTTTATACGATCTTATGATGTGGAAGAAATAAAAGTGACGGACTGCATAATAAAGGTCCATATCACAAGTGGCAATATAAAGTGACGTTCTTTTGCATTAAGACCATGCAAGACCTATAGATGCAGTAGAGAGAGTTGGTGTCGCATGGTCGTTTGTCTCCATCGCCTCCCTGTGGCTCAACCAAGGTTCAAGCAGATGCAACTGGTGACATGTATAAATCAGTAAATATCACTGAAAATCATATTTGAACAACATGTTTTATACCAACACTGTAGACTGATGTATATTAATAAAAGAAAAACAATAGTGAGGCTTAAAAATGGCAAGCAGAAAAGGTATGACCAAAGTGCTACCTTGTGATTCCGCTGTAGATGCTAAATCGTATCTATGGATCAAGCAGCTAACCTTCCAAGAGCCAATAACTATCTAAGTACATTATAGTTTTTTAAGATAAATGAATTCACCATCAGTATTGAGCATCACATGAATATATACATGGAAGACATGGAGACACAAAGGTTCCCTATTGACAAATCGATTTGGTATGCCTAACTGTAGAATCAGAGAGAGGAAAGAAAACTGTGTAGAAGATATTTTGCCCCAACAGATAGTGTTGGATATAAGCTCCTAAACGATGTAGGAGTCCATAAGGATGTAGAGGACAATGGGGATTACCTTGTGCAGTGGCGGGAGATCCTCATGGGTAGATGATGCCGAGGACAACCTTGATCGCAGGGTGGGCGACACCACGGCGGCTTATCCTAAACGGCGGCAGACATGGTGAGGATGATATCACGCACTCACATGGATGGTGAATACAACCACTGTAAATGGGAAGCCAGTAGAAATAGGCAATTATGATGAAGAAGATCAAAGCACATGGATGATGGAATTGGAGCGGAGAAGATGGAGGAGGTGGAGAGTCTGAGAAAGCGGATCTGTTTGTCCCTGGAAATAAAAGAAGCTGGGGTGGAAAAGAGAGGAATCGGTGCTATGGGGGCTTTTGGGGAAAGATCATCCAAGTAGTGCGATGGAAAATCCTTTGGGAAAAATATACCTGGTTTGTTATAGAAGATGGAAGAGAAAACATGACATGGGACAGCTGCAGACTAAACAAATTCTGTATCAAACAATTTGCTGGATTTTTTCCTAAGGTGGCATGTGGGGCATAGATGATGAGGTGGATGGGTTGCATGTCAAGAGAATTAGTGCAGTGGGGATCAACTATTTAGGTATTATAGATATAAAATAACAACTTTATTTTGCCTCTAGGGCATATTTCCTTCAGTCTCCCACTTGCACAAGAGTCAATAATCTAGTTCACATCGCCATGTGATTTAAAACCAATAGTTCATATCTTTATGTGATTAACAGCCGAAGTTCACATAGCCATGTGACCAACACCCAAACGGTTTACTAGTCAATAATCTAGTTCACATCGCTATGTGATTAACACCCAAAGAGTACTAAGGTGTAATCATGTTTTGCTTGTGAGAGAAGTTTAGTTGAAGGGTCTACCACATTCAAATCCATAAGTATTTTGCAAATTTCTATGTCTACAATGCTCTGCATGGAGCTACTCTAGCTAATTGCTCCTACGTTCAATATGTTGGGAAATGTAGCATGCAATTTCAAAAAAATGCCTACGCTTGCACAAGACCTATCTAGGAGATGCATAGCAACGAGAGGGGGAGAGTGTGTCTACATACCCTCGTAGACCAAAAGAGGACGCGTTTGACAAGGCGGTTGATGTAGTCGAACTTCTTCTTGTTCCGACCGATCAAGCACCGAACGTACGGCGCCTCCGAGTTCTGCACACGTTCAACTCGATGACGTCCCTCAAACTCTTGATCCAGCAAAGTGTCAAGGAAATAGATGAGTTCCATCAGCACGACGGCATGGTGACGGTGATGTTGAAGTGATCCACGCAGGGCTTCGCCTAAGCACCATGAAAATATGACTGAGGGTGTAATCTATGGAGGGAGGTGCCGCACACGGCTAACAGAAGTTGATGTGTGTTCTAGGTGCCTCCCCCCTCATATATATAGGTGGGAGGGAGAGGGGCAGCCAAGGCAGCGCCCAAGTAGGAAGAATCCTACTTGGGGGCCATGTCCAATTCGGCCCGACTTTCCATTTTCAATGGAGGGGAAGGAAGGAGGAGGGAGGAGGGAAGGAAGGGGGAGGCCGATTCCCTCCCCTTCCTTCTCTCTTTCCCCCTTTCCTTTCCCCTCTGGTGCGGCCCATATGGGGTGTGTAGCAGCCCCTGCTGGCTGCTGTGTTTCCCCTCTTGGCCCATTAGGCCCATATCTTTGCTGGGGGTGTGTGCTCGGAACCCTTTTCTAGTGACCTGATATGTACCCGGTACCCCCGAAACACTTCCGGCGTCCGAATACCATCGTCCTATATATCAATCTTTATCTCTTGACCATTTCGAGACTCCTAGTCATGTACGTGATCTCATCCGAGACTCTGAACAACATTCGGTCACCAAATGACATAACTTATATAATACAAAGTCGTCATCGAACGTTAAGCGTGCGGACCCTACGGGTTCGAGAACTATATAGACATGACCGAGACACCTCTCCGGTCAATAACCAATAGCGAAACCTAGATGCTTGATAACCCACAAGTATAGGGGATCGTTTGTAGCCTTCTTCTATAAATAAGAGTGTCGAACCCAACGAGGAGCTAAACACATAACAAATGTTCCGTCAAGTTCTATCGACCACTGATACAACTCTACGCACACTTGACATCTGCTTTACCGAAAACAAGTATGAAACTAGTTTGTAGGTGTGATGCTAGAATTACTTTGCAAGAATAAAACTTGAAGTACTTTGCAAGATAATAAAAGTTAGGTGTTTAGTAAATGAGTTTTTGTCAAAAAGAAAGTTATTTGTCCGTAGGCAATCGATAACAAGTACCGGTAATCATTCTTGCAACTTTATATGAGGAAGAGGCAAGAGCTAACATACTTTCTCTACTTGGATTATATGCACTTATGGTTGAAACTCTAGCAAGCATCCGCAACTACTAAAAATCATTAAGGTCGTGAAACCCAAACATAGCATTAAATATCAAGTCATCTTTATTCCCATACGTCATACCCCACCTACTCGGGTTTAAGTTTCTATCACTCTCGCAACCCACCATAAGCGAACCATGAACATATTGCAACACCCTACAGTGGGGGCCCCTCATGTTTGCACGAGAATGGAGGGCACCGTAGGACAGCACCATAATAAAATATACATTCATACCAACCAAGATCACGATTAACCCACAACACAAAACAGATCTACTCAAACATCATAGGATAACCATAGATCATTGGGAAATAATATATGGAGTTGAGCGCCATGTTTAAGTAGAGATTACAGCAGGGAGAAGAGGTGTTACACCACTGTATAGAGGGGGACAAAGTTGGTGTTGACGGTAGCAAGATTGTTGATGTAGATCGTCGTCCTGATCGTTGCCCCGGCGCCACCAGGAGAGAGGGGGAGAGAGACCCCCTCCTTCTTCTTCTTCCTTGGCCTCCCCCTAGATGGGCTAACGCCCTCGATTCAATCATACACTAATCATACAAGCAAACTTGTACGATCAAGATCAAGGACTCACGGGAAGATATCACAACACAACTCTAGACACGAATTAAAATAATACAAGCTTTATATTACAAGCCAGGGGCCTTGAGGGCCCGAATACACAAGAGTTAGCGGAAGCAACATTATCTGAGTATAGACATAAGTTAGACAAGTATGCCTTAAGAAGGCTAGCACAAAAGCAACAACGATCAAAATGGCAAGGCCTCCTGCCTGGGAGCGTCCTAACTACTCCAGGTTGTTAGGGGCCATCACGTAGTAGTAGGCACCCTCGGGGTAGTAGTAGTAGTCATCAGTGGTGTTGTCTGGATCCTGGGATCCGTCATCTAGTCGCAACAATCGGGTATAGGGAAAAAAGGTAGCAAACCAACCGTGAGTACTCATCCAAAGTACCCGCAAGACTTACATCAGATCTAAAGTAAGTATGCATCTGTATCAAAGGAATGGTTGTATCTGTGGACTAAACTGCAGAATGCCAGAAGAGAAGGGGAAAGCCTAGCCTATCGAAGACTAGCATCTTCAAGCATCTTGCAGCATTTAGAAGAGTACAGATCAACAGTAGTACTAGTGTTATCAACCTCGGCCAGAGATCCTTTCTCGACTCCCTGTGAGAAAGAAATCCCAGAGCCATACTATCCAGTTATCACCTCAAGTATCCAGTTCTAGTTGTATCGATCGGGATACAACTCCAAGTGTCCGTTACCATAGGAAAGGCTATCGATAGATGTTTTCTTCCCTGCAGGGGTGTACCAACTTACCCACCACGCTCGATTAACTCCGGCCGAACACACTTTCCTGGGTCATGCCCGGCCTCGGCCAAACAATATGCCGCAACCTGACCTAGGCTTAATAGAGAGGTCAGCACGTCGGACTAAACCTATGCCCCCAAGGGTCATGGGCCATCGCCCCGGGAACTCCTGCATGTTGCGTGGGTGGCTGGTGAGCAGACCTAGGTACCTCCTTAAAAAGGCAGGAGCTTACCAGTCCAACCCGGCGCGCGCCGCTCAGTCGCTGACGTCTAATAAGTTTCGGCTGATGCATATGACGCAGAACGCCCATACAATGCCCACGTGAGGGTTAGTGCTATTTGGCCAAAGGCCCCTCGGATCAAATATCCAAATCGTTAGTGTGTTAGTAGTGCGGTCACGAGAAGAGACTCACGAAATATGTGACCCCGTCGCCCCATCTCGAGTACTTGCGGCAAGGGCTAAGAATGCCCGGCCATGCCTCGTGTTCAACTCTCCGGTACCCTCCAGGTCAACCTGTCTGCACATCACTCACGGGTACCCTTTAGGGTCGACCCGCCTTTCCAAGTAACAGTTGTAAAGTCCAAGTATCCATGTGTCCAAACACCAAAGGGAAACTCAGAGGAACCACCCTCGGTGCATTCCACTCGATGTAATCATCAAGGTCAACATAGGAGGAACCACCCTCGAGGTTCACACTTGAGGGGTTGCACGACAGAGTCATATCGGAAGTGGTTAAGGAGGAAATCGCCCTTGATGACCACAACCAAATAGCTACACTACAACATTAACATCAGGAGTGCTGATGAGGTGTCACCCTCGGCACTTGATAGTAACTCTGCAGAGTCGTACAACTAAGGGGGGTGATGTGCAGTGTCGGGGCCTAGACGTCGATCATGTTGATCAAGTCATCGAACATAAATCGGGGCAACTGGGAAAAGGTGGGGGTCACTGATGGATCTCTAACCAACCTATACTAAGCAATTTAGAATAAGCATGTAAGGTATGAAAGCAGGTAACAACAACAGGCTATGCATCAGAGTAGGATCATACAGAAAGTAGTAGCAGTTCTAATCCAAGCATGAGAGGGAAAGAAATGGCAATATCGGAATGCTCAAGGGGGGTTTGCTTGCTTGGAAGCTCTATTGAAAAGGAAGAAGTGTCATCGTCGACGTAGTCGATCACAAGGGCATCAGCATCGGTCTCGGGGTCTATCGGAGAGAAGAGGGGGAAGAAACAATAAATAGCAAGCATAGAAATGCAATAGAAAGCACGACATGGCAGTAAGCTACGCTAGGAGCGCTTTAACGCAGTACTACACGTTGCAGACAGAGAGGGAAAACATCCGGAGGGGTTTTCCCGACGTCTGGCTTTTTCCGGACAAACGAGAGAGAGGGGACGGTTCCATGTTCATCATGCTAGGAGCACGTGACAGATGAAAGGACCGCGTTTTTGGATTTGTTGGATTTTTCTGAGAAACTTTCATGTAGAAACCATTTTCATCCGAGTTACGGTTTATTATCTATGAATTTCTAAATATTTAAACATTTTCTAGAATTATTTTTATTAACAGAAATTCATTATGACATCAGCATGAGGTCAGAGTGAGGTCAGCAGTCAAACCCAGTTTGTTCAGGTAAAACCTGACCAATGGGACCCACCTGTCATTCATAGTGGGTTAACAGAATCTAACTTAATCTAAATTGGAGTTAATTGGGGAATGGGCCCCACATGTTAGTGACTATTTAGTCTAACTAATTAAGTTATTTTATAAAAACTTATTTAGACTAATTAACAAAAGGGGGGACCCACTTGTTAGGGTCAACCGTGCACAGTCAGCATAGTTAACCCGGTCAACTGGTCAACAGGGCCCGCGAGACCCAGTTGCTAGTGACCCAGACGCAGCCACGTGGGCGCCACATTGGTGCCAGCGCCAGAACAGCTCAGGCGAGGCTTTTCACGGTGCCTGAACGCAGGCGAGCCTCGGATTCGCGCTACGGTGGGTCTCCGGACCCGTGGCTAGGCGCGTTCGATGCGGCTTGACATCGCGCGCGGAATGGCGCTACCAGTCGGACTCGGGGATGGCCGGAACGTCGGCGGTGATGAGCGCGGCGGATGGCAGTTCGGGCGCGGACAGGGATCACTCTACGGGGCTCCAAATCGACCGTAGTTGGTCGCGTTCGAACGGCCACTCAACCGCGCGTCGAATGGTGGTGGCTGGAGCGGCTGGTGCGGCCGGAGTTGGGAGCTGCGGCGTCGCCGGCGGCGACGCGTTCGGGCGAGCTACGGCGAAGGCGATGCGGTAAGTTCGTGAATGAGCTGAGAGGCTGGGCAAGGCGTACGCGATGTAGCGAGGCTAACGGTCGCGAGCCCGTGACCATTTGGTCACCGAAAGCATGCCGGCGGCGAGCGGAGGCGGCGACCCGTTCGGGCACTCGTCGAGGTAGGTGCTAAGGGGCACGGTAGGATGCGTGCGCGCGTGCGTTGCGTTCCTGGAAGCACCAGGAGCACGATAGAGGCCTCAGGAGAGCGTGACAAGGGCCATGGCCATGACCACGAGCTTGTCGGCGGCGAACAGATCTCGGGCGCGGCAGCAGCTAGCTACGGCGCGTGATGATAGGAGGGGAGCCGGGGACGGAGGAGCTCACCTAGCGGCACGCACAGTGGCCCTTGGAAGGTTAGGAGCAGTAGGAGCATTGGAGAGGAGGAAGATCGCCGGCAACCTAGGCGGAAGGGGGCAGCTCGATCCGCGGCTTGCGGTGCTCCTCGATCTCGATGGCGAGGTGTAGTCGAGGTAGTGGTAGATGGCGCGTCTTGCGGACGTGCGGGCGAGGCGCGGGGTGGGCGGTGGCCGCGGGTACGGCACATCCATGGCGACGGCGGCGCTCGATTGAGGTGGGGAACGAGGAGTGCAAAGAGGGATCTGGTGGGAGAGGGAGAGGCGGAGCGGGCTACACTGGAGAGCGAGGGGAGGACCGAGGCGTCCGTAGCATTATTCCCTCGTCGGGTGTCGCTAGCGAGGTGGTTGGACGGCGACGGGCGCGCGCTGTCCCGCCCGGTCGAAGTAACAGGAAGCGACCGGGGGAGGGGGGAGTGGGCCGGCCTAGCTGGGCTGGTTGGCTCGGGCCAGGCCCAGTGCACAGTGGCATGTGCTCTTTCTTTTCTATCGTTTTGCATCAGTTTCGAATAGCTTAGGCCATTTGAACACTTTGAAAAAAAATTAGGTTCACTGCTACCTCTTGAGCATGCGTTGGATTTCCCCAAAGAGGAAAGGATGATGCAACAGAGTAGCATAAGTATTTCCCTCAGTTTTTGAGAACCAAGGTATCAATCCAGTAGGAGGCCATGCTCAAGTCCCTCGTACCTGCACAAAACGATAGCTACTCGCAACCAACGCGATTAGGGGTTGTCAATCCCTTCACGATCACTTACGAGAGTGAGATCTGATAGATATACAATTTTTGGTATAGAGATGCAAAGTGAAAAGTAAAAGGCAAAGTAAAAAAGCAAAGCAAGATTAAAGTGATGGAGATTGATATGATGAGAATAGACCCGGGGGGCATAGGTTTCACTAGTGGCTTCTCTCAAGAGCATAAGTATTCTACGATGGGTTAACAAATTACTATTGAGCAATTGACAGAATTGAGCATAGTTATGAGAATATCTAGGCATGATCATGTATATAGGCATCACGTCCGTGACAAGTAGACCGAAACGATTCTGCATCTACTACTATTACTCCACTCATCGACCGCTATCTAGCATGCATCTAGAGTATTAAGTTAAAAACAGAGTAACGCTTTAAGCAAGATGACGTGATGTAGAGAGATAAATTCATGCAATATGAAATAAACCCCATCTTGTTATCCTCGATGGCAACGATGCAATACGTGCCTTGCTGCCCCTTCTGTCACTGGGAAAGGACACCGCAAGATCTAACCCAAAGCTAAGCACTTCTCCCATGGCAAGAACTACCAATCTAGTTGGCCAAACCAAACGGATAATTCGAAGAGACTTGCAAAGATAACCAATCATACATAAAAGAATTCAGAGAAGATTCAAATATTATTCATAGATAGACTTGATCATAAACCCACAATTCATCAGTCTCAACAAACACACTGCAAAAAGAAGAAGATTACATTGAATAGATCTCCACAAGAGAGGGGGAGAACTTTGTATTGAGATCCAAAAAGAGAGAAGAAGCCATCTAGCTAATAACTATGGACTCGAAGGTCTGAGGTAAACTACTCACACTTCATCGGAGAGGCTGTGATGATGTAGAAGCCCTCCGTGATGACGGCCCTCTCCGGCGGAGCTCCGAAACAGGCCCCAAGATGGATCTCGTGGATACAGAAAGTTGCGGCAGTGGAATTAGGTTTTGGATCCCTCCCTGTTCGTTTGGGGGTACGTAGGTATATATAGGAGGACGAAGTACGTCGGTGGAGCTTCTGTGGGCCCACGAGGGTGGGGGCGTGCCTGGGGGTATAGGGCCCGCCCCCTACTTCGTGCCCACCTCGAAGCTTCCTTGGCGTAGGGTCCAAGTCTCCTGGGTCATATTCGGGAAGAAAATCACGTTCTAGAAAGGTTTATTCTGTTTGGACTCCGTTTGATATTCTGTTTCTTCGAAACACGGAAATAGGCAAAAAACAACAATTCTGGGCTGGGCCTCCAGTTAATAGGTTAGTCCCAAAAATAATATAAAAGTGGAAAATAAAGCCTAATATAGTCCAAAATAGTAGATAATATAGCATGGAGCAATCAAAAATTATAGATACGTTGGAGACGTATCAGGCATCCCCAAGCTTAATTCCCGCTCGTCCTCGAGTAGGTAAATGATAAAAACAGAATTTTTGATGCGGAGTGCTACTTGGCATAATTTCAATGCAAATATTCTTAATTGTGATATGAATATTCAGATTCGAAAGATTCAAGAAAAAAGTTTATATTGACATAAAAATAATAATACTTCAAGCATACTAACAAAGCAATTATGTCTTCTCAAAATAACATGGCCAAAGAAAGTTATCCCTACAAAATCATATAGTCTGGCTATGCTCTATCTTCACCACACAAAGTAGTTAAATCATGCACAACCCCGATGACAAGCCAAGCAATTGTTTCATACTCTAACTTTTTCAAAACTTTTTCAATCTTCACGCAATACATGAGTGTGAGCTATGGATATAGCACTATATGTGGAATAGAATGGTGGTTGTGGAGAAGACAAAAAGAGGGGAAGATAGTCTCACATCAACTAGGCGTATCAACGGGCTATGGAGATGCCCATCAATAGATATCAATGTGAGTGAGTAGGGATTGCCATGCAACGGATGCACTAGAGCTATAAGTATATGAAAGCTCATCAAAATAAACTAAGTGGGTGTGCATCCAACTTGCTTGCTCACGAAGACCTAGGGCATTTTGAGGAAGCCCATCATTGGAATATGCAAGCCAAGTTCTATAATGTAAAATTCCCACTAGTATATGAAAGTGACATAACGAGAGACTCTCTATCATGAAGATCATGGTGCTACTTTGAAGCACAAGTGTGGTAAAAGGATAGTAACATTGTCCCTTCTCTCTTTTTCTCCCATTTTTTTATTTGGGCCTTTTCTCCTTTTTTTGGCCTCTTTTTTCTTCTTTTTTTATTTTTCGTCCGGAGTCTCATCCCGACTTATGGGGGAATCATAGTCTCCATCATTCCTTCCTCACTTGGGACAATGCTCTAAAAATGATGATCATCACACTTTTATTTTTCTTACAACTCAACAACTCGATACTTAGAACAAAATATGACTCTATATGAATGCCTCCGGCGGTGTATCGGGATATGCAATGAATCAAGAGTGACATGTATGAAAGAATTATGAACGGTGGCTTTGCCACAAATACGATGTCAACTACATGATCATGCTAGCAATATGACAATGATGGAGCGTGCCATAATAAACGGAACGGTGGAAAGTTGCATGGCAATATATCTCGGAATGGCTATGGGAATGCCATGATAGGTAGGTATGGTGGCTGTTTTGAGGAAGGTATATGGTAGGTGTATGATACCGGCAAAAAGTGCGCGGTATTAGAGAGGCTAGCAATGGTGGAAGGATGGGGAAAAGTGCATATAATCCATGGACTCAACATTAGTCATAAAGAACTCATATACTTATTGCAAAAATCTAGAAGTTATCAAAGCAAAGTATTACACGCATGCTCCTAGGGGGATAGATTGGTAGGAAAAGACCATCGCTCGTCCCCGACCGCCACTCATAAGGAAGACAATCAATAAATAAATCATGCTCCGACTTCATCACATAACGGTTCACCATACGTGCATGCTACGGGAATCACAGACTTTAACACAAGTATTCTTTAAATTCACAACTACTCAACTAGCATGACTCTAATATTATCACCTCCATATCTCAAAACAATTATCATGCTTCAATCTTTTCTTAGTATTCAATGCACTCAAAAGAAAGTTTCACAAATCTTGAATACCAAGCATATTATTATTAAGCAATTACCATGCTATTAAGAGACTCTCAAAATAATTTAAGTGAAGCATGAGAGATCAATAGTTGTTTTAAAACAAATCCACCACCGTGCTCTAAAAGATCTAAGTGAAGCACATAGAGCAAAATTATAACGCTCAAAAGATATAAGTGAAGCACAGAGAGCAAAACTACATAGCTCAAAAGATATAAGTGAAGCACATAGAGCAAAATTATAACGCTCAAAAGATATAAGTGAAGCACATAGAGTATTCTATCAAATTTTAATTCATGTATGACTCTCTCAAAAGGTGTGTACAGCAAGGATGATTGTGGCACACTAAAACACAAAGACACAAATAATACAAGACATTCCAAGCAAAACACATATCATGTTGGTGAATAAAAATATAGCTCCAAGTAAATTACCGATGGAAGTGGACGAAAGAGGGGATGCCTTCCGGGGCATCCCCAAGATTTGACTTTTTGGTGTCCTTGGATTATCTTTGGGGTGCCATGGGCATCCCCAAGCTTAGGATCTTGCCACTCCTTGTTCCATAATCCATCAAAAGAATTCACCCAAAACTTGAAAACTTCACAACACAAAACTCAATAGAAATCTCGTGAGCTCCGTTAGAGAAAGAAAACAAGAGACCACTTCAAGGTACTGTAATTAACTCATGATTTATTTATATTGGTGTTAAACCTACTGTATTCCAACTTCTCTGTGGATTATAACTATTTTACTAGCCATAGATTCATCAAAATAAGCAAACAACACACGAAAAACAGAATCTGTCAAAAACAGAACAGTCTGTAGTAATCTGTAGTTAGCACAAGATATGGAACTCCAAAAATTCTAAAATAAATTGCTGGCCGTGAGAATTTATATATTAATCATCTTCAAAAAGAATTAACAAAATATAACTCTCCAAATAAAAATGACAGCAGTTCCCGTGAGCGCTAAAGTTTCTGTTTTTTACAGCAAGTTCAACAAGACTTTCCCCAAGTCTTCCCAACGGTTCTACTTGGCACAAACACTAATTAAACACAAAACACACAACCAAAAGAGGCTAAATAAATTATTTATTACTAAACAGGACCAAAAAGCAAGGAATAAAAATAAAATTGGGTTGCCTCCCAACAAGCGCTATCGTTTAACGCCCCTAGCTAGGCATAAAAGCGAGGATAGATCTAGGTATTTCCATCTTTGGTAGGCAATCCATAAGTGTTTCTCATGATAGTTTCATATGGCAATTTTATTTTGTTTCTTTGAAAGTGTTCCATGCCCTTTTTAATGGAAATTGAAATCTAATATTCCCTTCCTTCATATCAATAATCGCACCAACCGTTCTAAGGAAAGGTCTACCAAGAATGATAGGGCAAGAAGGATTGCAATCTATATCAAGAACAATGAAATCTATGGGCACATAATTCCTATTTGCAACAATAAGAACATCATTAATCCTTCCCATAGGTTTCTTAATAGTAGAATCCGCAAGATGCAAGTTTAGAGAGCAATCATCAAAATCGCGGAAATCTAGCAAATCACACAAAGTTTTGGGGGTAGTGGATACACTAGCACCCAAATCACACAAAGCATAAAACTCATGATCTTTAATTTTAATTTTAATAGTTGGTTCCCACTCATCATAGAGTTTTCTAGGGATAGAAAATTTTAACTCAAGTTTTTCTTCATAAGATTGCATCAAGGCATCAACAATATGTTCGGTGAAGGCTTTCTTTTGACTATAAGCATGTGGAGAATTTAGCACGGATTGCAACAAAGAAATACAATCAATTAAAGAGCAACTTTCATAATTAAATTCCTTGAAATCCAATATAGTGGGTTTAGCAACATCTAGATTTTTATTTCTTTCAATCCCACTTTCATCAATTTCATCATAGAGATCTAAATACTTCGAATTTTTAGAACACCTTCTAGGTAAAGGAAGATCATATTCAGTTTCATCAAGATTCATATTGCAAAACAAAGATTTAATAGGAGACACATCAATAACTTTTAGATCTTCATCTTGATTTTCATAGGAGTTCGGTTTAGCGGCCATCTTATTGACTAAGGTGGCTTGCATATCCAAAATTTCAGCAGTCATCTTTTCTAGACGAGCAATTTGGGATCTTATACCATCAGATTCTTTAGACATATCATCAAGCTCTTTATTCATATAACTCATAAAACTTTTTTGTTCCTTAAGCTCATTTCTAAAGAAATTATTATGCTCAAATTGCAAAACCATAAACTTCCTAACGTTGTTTTCGATCTCCTCAAACCTTTTAAGGTGAAGATCACCAAATCTCGGTTGAGCCATCGCGACAAACAAGAAATCCAACACACGGGCAAACAAAAAGGCAAGCGAGAAAAAGGCAAACGGAGAAAGAGAAGGAGAAGGAGATTGAGAAAGAGAGGGTGAATAAAACGGCAAGGGTGAAGTGAGGGAGAGGAAAACGAGAGGCAAATGGCAACTAATGTAATGCGAGAGATAGGATTGTGATGGGTACTTGGTATGTTGACTTTTTGCATAGACTCCCCGGCAACGGCGCTAGAAATTCTTCTTGCTACCTCTTGAGCTTGCGTTGGATTTCCCCGAAGAGGAAAGGATGATGCAGCAGAGTAGCGTAAGTATTTCCCTTAGTTTTTGAGAACCAAGGTATCAATCCAGTAGGAGGCCACGCTCAAGTCCCTCGTACCTGGACAAAACGATAGCTACTCGCAACCAACACGATTAGGGGTTGTCAATCCCTTCACGGTCACGTACGAGAGTGAGATCTGATAGATATAATATTTTTGGTTTTTGGTATAGAGATGCAAAGTGAAAAGTAAAAGGCAAAGTAAAAAAGCAAAGCAAGGTTAAAGTGATGGAGATTGATATGATGAGAATGGACCCGGGGGACATAGGTTTCACTAGTGGCTTCTCTCAAGAGCATAAGTATTCTATGGTGGGTGAACAAATTACTATTGAGCAATTGACAGAATTGAGCATAGTTATGAGAATATCTAGGCAGGATCATGTATATAGGCATCACATCCGTGACAAGTAGACCGAAACGATTCTGCATCTACTACTATTACTCCACTCATTGACCGCTATCCAGCATGCATCTAGAGTATTAAGTTAAAAACAGAGTAACGCTTTAAGCAAGATGACATGATGTAGAGAGATAAATTCATGCAATATGAAATAAACCCCATCTTATTATCCTCGATGGCAATGATGCAATACATGCCTTGCTGCCCCTTCTGTCACTGGGAAAGGACACCGCAAGATCGAACCCAAAGCTAAGAACTTCTCCCATGGCAAGAACTACCAATCTAGTTGGCCAAACCAAACGGATAATTCGAAGAGACTTGCAAAGATAACCAATCATACATAAAAGAATTCAGAGAAGATTCAAATATTATTCATAGATAGACTTGATCATAAACCCACAATTCATCGGTCTCAACAAACACACCGCAAAAAGAAGAAGATTACATCGAATAGATCTCCACGAGAGAGGGGGAGAACTTTGTATTGAGATCCAAAAAGAGAGAAGAAGCCATCTAGCTAATAACTATGGACCCGAAAGTCTGAGGTAAACTACTCACACTTCATCGGAGAGGCTATGATGATGTAGAAGCCCTCCGTGATGACGGCCCTCTCCGGCGGAGCTCCGGAACATGCCCCAAGATGGGATCTCGTGGATACAGAAAGTTGCGGCGGTGGAATTAGGTTTTTGGCTCCCTCCCTGTTCGTTTGGGGGTACGTAGGTATATATAGGAGGAAGAAGTATGTCGGTGGAGCTTCGGTGGGCCCACGAGGGTGGGGGCGTGCCTGGGGGTATAGGGCGCGCCCCCTACCTCGTGCCCACCTCGAAGCTTCCTTGGCGTAGGGTCCAAGTCTCCTGGGTCATACGGGAAGAAAATCACGTTCCAGAAAGGTTTATTCCGTTTGGACTCCGTTTGATATTCCGTTTCTTAGAAACACTGAAATAGGCAAAAAAAAGAGCAATTCTGGGCTGGGCCTCCGGTTAATAGGTTAGTCCCAAAAATAATATAAAAGTGGAAAAGAAAGCCCAATATAGTCCAAAACAGTAGATAATATAGCATGGAGCAATCAAAAATTATAGATACGTTGGAGATGTATCATTCACAACAAATATTCATTATGGATTATTTGGCACAAGATGAACATTTTAGTTTTCATGTTTGAGTATTTTGAATTTCACTCACAATTTGAAATTGAATTCAACTAGAATTTTTAAGAGAGAGGAGACAATGATGATCAAACACTTGTTTAGCAAAATGATTAACTTAACCCCAGTGGTTACTGTAGCATCTTTACACTGGGGTGTTACAGATGGGAGGAGAGTTCCCCCTCTGGTCCATGGCCTCCATGGCCGCGGAGGGGCAGGAGCCCCTCCGAGATTGGAACTCCCTCTCTGTTCTCTTCTGTTTCACGTTCTCCAGATCTAGCCAAAAATCGTTTCTTATATTCTGGGAGATCCGTAACTCCGATTGCGCTAAGATTTTAACACGATTTTTTTTCCGGATATAAGCTTCCTTGCACCCGAAGTAGAGCTCCAACCGATGTTCGAGGAGGGCACAACCCACCACCACGCGCTAGGGGACTCTGGCATGCCCCGGTGTCTTGTGGGCTGTGTGGGCCTCCGTTTGTGGTGATTCCAACTCCCAAAAATCCCATATATTCCAAACTAGTTCTCCGTAAAATTTTATTGCATTCGGACTTGATTTGATATGGATACTCTGCGATACAAAAAACATGTAGAAAACAGGAACTGGCACTGGGCACTGGATCAGCAGGTTAGTCCAATAAATCATATAAAGAGTTGCTAAAAATATGTGAAAGTTGTATAATATTGGCATGAAACAATCAAAAATTATAGATACGACAGAGACATATCAGCATCCCCAAGCTTAATTCCTGCTCGTCCTCGAGTAGGTAAATGATAAAAAAGTTAATTTTTGATGTGGAATGCTACCTAGCAGAAACTTGATCATATATGTAATCATGGCATGAATATTAAGACATAAGTGATTCAAAGCAATAGTCTATAATTTGACATAAAAACATCAATACTCAGGCATCCCAACAAACAATCATATCTTTCAAAATATCAATGCTAAAGAAAGCTATCCCTACAAAATCATATAGTCTTGTCATGCTCTGTCTTCTTAACACAAAGTATTTATCATGCACAACCCCGATGACAAGCCGAGCAATTGGTTCATACTTTTTAACGCGCTTCAGCTTTTTCAACTATCACGCAATACATGAGCGCAAGCCATGTATATAGCACTACGGGTGGAATAGAGTATGATGACAGGGGTAAATATAGAGAAGACAAAAAAGTAAGAAAGTCTCACATCGATGCGGCTAACCAACGGGCTATGGAGATGCCCATCAATCGATATCAACGTGAGGAGTTGGGATTGCCATGCAACGGATGCACTAAGAGCTATAAGTGTAATAAAGCTCAATATGAAAACTAAGTGGGTGTGCATCTAATGCTATAATGAAATATTCCCACTAGTATATGAAAGTGACAACATAGGAGACTCTCCAAATGAAAAACATGGTGCTACTTAGAAGCACAAGTGTGGTAAAGGATACTAACAATGCCCCTTCCCTCTTTGTTTATTTATTTTTTTCTTTTTCTTTTTTTCTTGCTTTTTTTCTTGCTTTTTTTCTTTTTTTCTTTTTTTTTTCTTTTTCTTTTTCTCTCATTGTCCGGAGTCTCATCCCGACTTGTGGGGGAATCATAGTCTTCATCATCCTTTCCTCACTGGGGCACTCCTCTAAAAATGATTAATGATGATTATCACACTTCCATTTACTTATAACTCAAAAGAAATACAAATTACAACTCGATACCTATGACAAAATATGACTCTATATGAATGCCTCTGCCAATGTACCAGGATGTGCAATGATCTAGCATAACATGTATGAAAAATGATGAACGGTGGCTGAGCCACAACTACTATGTCAGCTATATGATCATGCAAAGCAATATGACAATGAATGCTCAAGTCATAAAATGGAAGTGGTGGAAGTTACATGGCAATATATCTCGGAATGGCCATGGAAAAGCCATAATAGGTAGATATGGTGGTTGTTTTGAGGAAGATATAATAAGGCTTATGTGTGATAGAGCGTATCATATCACGGGGTTTGGATGCACCTGCGAAGTTTGCACCATGTCTCGATGTGAGAAAGGGCAATGCACGGTACAGTAGTGGCTAGCAAATTGCGGAAAGGTAAGAGTGCGTATAATACATGGACTCACATTAGTCATAAAGAACTCATATACTTATTGCAAAAGTTTATGAGCCCTCGAAGCAAAGTACTAATACGCATGCCCCTAGGTGGATAGATTGGTAGGAAAAGACCATCGCTCGTCCCCGACCGCCACTCATAATGAAGGCAATCAATAATAAATCATGCTCCAACTTCATAGCATAACGAGATACTATACATGCATAGTCGGGAATCACAAACCTTAACACCAATATTCCTACTAAACACAACCATTTACTAGTACCTCCCACATATTCCATCTCTATATCACAAAACTATTGCAAGGAGTCAAACATATCATATTCAGTGATCCATAAGTTTTATGTAGGATTTTATGACTAACCATGCAATTGACCAATTCCTGTTGACTCTATAAATAGATCTAAGTGAAGCATGAGAGTTTAGTTCTTTCTACAAAAGACCATGCTCTAATAAATATAAGTGAAGCAAAAGAGCATTCTTCAAACAATGGTTTTCTATGTGAAGAGAAACAGGCAATCCAAACTTCAAATGATACAAGTGAAGCACATGAAGCATTCTATAAAGCCATACTCAAAAGATATAAGTGAAGTGCAATGAGCATTCTATAAATAAACCATGTACTATCTCATACCAGCATGGTGCATAAAATAAAAATGAAAACTAAATGCAAAAGACGCTCCAAGATTTGCACATATCGCATGAACAAAACGAATCCAAAAACATACTGATACTTGTTGAAGAAAGATGGAATGCCTTCCGGGGAATCCCCAAGCTTAGAAGCTTGAGTCTCCTTGAATATTTACTTGGGGTGCCTTGGGCATCCCCAAGCTTGAGCTCTTGCATCTCCTCCTTCTACTCGCATCGAGACCTCCTCGATCTTCGAACACTTCATCCACAGAAAATTTAACCAAACTTTTAGTGGTGGGGTTAGTGAACATGGAAATGAAATCCCATCATGTACTGTTGTAACATTATTGTATAATTATAAACAAACATTACCAACTATATGCTATCTCAATTCTAGGGCCTCAAGTCAAGGAGGGTTCAACAAGAATTCAAACATATGCAAATAATGAAGCTATAATAGCAATTTGTGAAAACAAGACAGTCTGTAAAGATTTGAACATCCACCATACTTCTGTAACTCAAAACATTCTGAAAACATTAGGAAAAATAAAAAAAATTATAGCAAGACAGTACAAAAGGTTTTAGAACTGTTTGACATTCCAGTAAAAAATGTAAAATCACGCACTACACCCAAAGTTTCTGTTTTGCGCCGCACAAACCGACAAGCAATTTAAACATCCTAAAGCTAAATCTTGGCACATTATTTTTATAATACAACGGATTTGTACAAGCGGATAATTATTTTTGTTGAAAATTTCCTGCAATTCAAGATTCGTAAGGTTTCCATGGGCATGAACAAATTTCAAGGACGCCCCCCACTTTCATAATGCTCGTCTCTCTCACTTTCGCTTTGCTTTTGTGAAGTTTTAAGTTCCCCTCTATATTTTTTTGTTTTTCAAACTTTATAAAAGTACTCAACAGAAATAAATGACTCTTTAAAACTTTCGGGTTGTCTCCCTGACAGCTCTTTCTTTAAAGCCATTAAGCTAGGCATAAGGTGCTCAAGTAATGGATCCACCAGGATCCCAAGGTATATCAAAGCCAATTTTAATTAACTATGATTTGGCATTTAGTAATGAGCACAAAGAAACATTATCATGCAATGACGAAGTCTAACTCTCTTCCTATGCATCGGCATGTCATACAAGAACAATTCATGCACATCAAGTAAAGGCCAATGCATAGTATAAGCAATTTCTTGGAATTCTATCGTGTTGGAAACATAGAGAGGCGGAGATGTAGTTCCTCTCTCATAATAATTGCAAGTAGGAGCAGCAAGCACATGCATATTACATTCTTCAAAATTATCATGTGCAACGGTAAAAGGCAACCCATCAATGAATCCTTAATAAGTGCAAACTTCTCCGATATTGTGTAGTTTGGAGAATTCAAAAAGATAATAGGACTATCATGTGTGGGTGCAATAGCAACAATGTCATTCTTAACATATGGAACTATTGAAAGTTCATATCCATAAGCATAATTTAAATTAGCATCATGGCCACAAGCATAGCAAGCATCATCAAAAAGGGGTATTTCAAATGAATCAACAGGATCGTAGCAATTATCATAGCATTCCTCCTTCAATAAGAACGAAGGGGCATTAAACAATGTATGTGATAAAGAGTTGCTATCATTAGAAGTTGAGCATGGGTGATCAATCCACTCTTCCTCCTTTTGTCCTTCCCTCTCCTCCTCATCTTTTTCATCCAATGAGCTCACAGTTTCATCATTTTCTTCTTCCATAGACTCCTGCAAAATATTAGTCTCTTCTTGGACAGAGGAGACTTTCTCAATAAATTCATCAATATCAGAATTAAATTTATAATCATCATACCAATATTTAAGGATAGCAAAATTTTCAGGTCTATAAACTGAATCATCAAAATCTTCAAACTTTTCAAGCAAAGATTCAATTTCATAAGCACCCTTAAAAGCAAAAATTCTTCTATTCGTTCCACATCATAGTAATAATATATACCATTAGCATAAGAAGCTAAGGTTTAATTATCATTAAATTCACATGAAAAGGGAAGATGTGGAACATCCATCCTAGAGCAACATGTATAATCATATCTAAAGCATAGATTCCAAGCATACCATTGCAACATATAAATTTGACCCCATAACAATTTCCCTTTATGAGCCAAGTGATAATCCCTAAAGTATTCACGTTGATCCAACGTTACTCCCATTATATAGTTGAATGGGGTTTTCTTAGGATTATCAAACTAGTGCATAATATCTTTCACATAATGAGCATCGAGGATTTTAGGAGGTTCCCCATCTCCATGAGTAGCAAGTACCACTACTTTTTTTGGTGTTTCGTGTTCCATATGAATAGCTAAATATAGAGAACAATTTAGAACAGGAAATAAAAACTACTTAGTGACAAAGCAAACAAGCACACACGGGAATATTCACCCCATGCTATTGCTCCCTGGCAACGGCGCCAGAAAAAGGTCTTGATAACCCACAAGTATAGGGGATCATTTGTAACCTTCTTCGATAAATAAGAGTGTCGAACCCAACGAGGAGATAAAGGCATAACAAATATTCCCTCAAGTTCTATCGACCACCGATACAACACTATGCACACTTGACGTCTGCTTTACCGAAAACAAGTATGAAAATAGTTTGTAGGTGTGATGCTAGAACTACTTTGCAAGAATAAAACTAGAAGTACTTTGCAAGATAATAAAAGTTAGGTGTTTAGTAAAATGGTTTTTGTTAACAAGAAAGTTATTTATCCCTGGGCAATCGATAACAAGTACTGGTAATCATTCTTGCAACTTTATATGAGGGAGAGGCATGAGCTAACATACTTTCTCTACTTGGATTATATGCACTAATGATTGGAACTATAGCAAGCATCCGCAACTACTAAATATCATTAAGGTCATGAAACCCAACCATAGCATTAAGTATCAAGTCCTCTTTATTCCCATATGTCATACCCCACCTACTCGGGTTTAAGTTTCTGTCACTCTCGCAACCCACCATAAGCGAACCATGAACATATTGCAACACCCTACAGCGGGGGCCCCTCATGTTTGTGCAAGAATGGAGGGCACTGTAGGATAGCAAATAAATAAAATATACAATCATACCAACCAAGATCAAGATTAACCCACAAGACAAAACGGATCTACTCAAACATCATAGGATAACCATAGATCATTGGGAAATAACATATGGAGTTGAGCACCATGTTTAAGTAGAGATTACAGCGGGGAGAAGAGGTGTTACACCGCTTCTTAGAGGGGGAGAAAGTTGGTGTTGATGGTAGCAAGATTGTTGATGTAGATCGCCGTCCCGATCATTGCCGCAGCAGCACTCCGGCGCCACCGGGAGAGGGGGGGAGACCCCCCCTCCTTCTTCTTCTTCCATGGCCTCCCCCTAGATGGGAGGAGAGTTCCCCCTCTGGTCCATGGCCGTGGAGGGGCGGGATCCCCTCCAAGATTGGATCTCCCTCTCTGTTCTCTTCTGTTTCGCATTCTCCAGATCTGGCCGAAAACCATTTCTTATATTCCGGGAGATCCGTAACTCCGGTTGTGCTGAGGTATTAACACGATTTTTGCCAGATAAAAACTTCCTTGCGCCCAAATTAGAGCTCCAACCGACGTTCGAGGAGGGCACAACCCACAACCACGCGCCAGGGGCCTCTGGCGCTCCCTGGTGTCTTTTGGGCTGTGTGGGCCTCTGTTTGCGGTGATTCCAACTCCCAAAAATCACATATATTCCAAAATAATTCTCCGTAAAATTTTATTGCATTTGGACTTCGCTTGATATGGATACTCTGCGATACAAAAAACATGCAGAAAACAGGAACTGGCACTGGACACTGGATCAATAGGTTAGTCCAATAAATCATATAAAGATTTTCCAAAAATATGTGAAAGGTGTACAATATTGGCATGAAACAATAAAAAATTATAGATACGATGGAGACGTATCAATGCTCATATTGGCTCCTACATATTCTACGAAGATCTTTATCAGTCGAACCGTAATGACAACGTACATTATTCCCTTTGTCATTGGTATGTTACTTGCCCAAGATTCCATCTTCGGTATCTTCATGCCTAGTTCAATCTCGTTACCGGCAAGTCTCTTTACTCGTTCTGTAATACATCATCATGCAACTAACTCATTAGTTGCATTGCTTGCAAGGCTTCTTATGATGTGCATTACCGAGAGCGCCCAGAGATACCTCTCTGATACTCGGAGTGACAAATCCTAATCTCGATCTATGCCAACCCAACAAACACCTTCGGAGATACCTGTAGAGCATCTTTATAATCACCCAGTTATGTTGTGACATTTGATAGCACACAAGGCATTGCTCCGGTATTCGGGAGTTGTATAATCTCATAGTCGAAGGAATATGTATTTGACATGAAGGAAGCAATAGCAACAAAACTGAGAAATCAATATGCTAAGCTAACAGATGGGTCATGTCCATCACAGCATTCTCCTAATGATGTGTTCCCGTTACCAAACGACAACTCATGTCCATGGTTAGGAAACCTTAACCATCTTTGATCAACGAGCTAGTCAAGTAGAGGCTCACCAGGGACTCAGTGTTTTGTCAGTGTATTCACACATGTATTAAGGTTTCCAGTCAATACAATTCTAGCATAAATAATAAACATTTATCATGATATAAGGAAATATAAAATAACAACTTTATTATTCCCTCTAGGGCATATTTCCTTCAGTCTCCCACTTGCACTAGAGTCAATAATCTAATTCACATCACCATGTGATTTAACTCCCATAGTTCACATCACTATGTGACCAATACCAAAAGAGTTTACTAGAGTCAATAATCTAGTTCACATCGATATGTGATTAACACCTAAAGAGTACTAAGGTGTGATCATGTTTTGCTTGTGAGAGAGGTTTAGTCAACGGGTCTGTCACATTCAGATCTGTATGTATTTTACAAATTTCTATGTCTACAATGCTCTGCATGGAGCTACTCTAGCTAATTGCTCCTACTTTCAATATGTGTCCAGATCGAGACTCAGGGTCATCTGGATCAGTGTTAAAGCTTGCATCGACATAACCCTTTACGACAAACTCTTTATCACCTCCATAACAGAGAAACATTTCCTTAGTCCTCTTAGGTAACTAAGGATAATTTTGACCGACGTACAGTGATCTACTCCTGGATCACCATTGTACCCCTTGCCAAACTCATGGCAAGGTACACAATAATTCTGGTACACAGCATGGCATACTTTATAGAACCTATAGCTGAGGCACAGGGAATGACTTTGATTATCTCTTTATCTTCTGCCGTGGTCACGTTTTGAGTCTTATTCAACTTCACACCTTGCAACACAGACAAGAACCCTTTCTTTGACTGATCTATTTTAAACTTCTTCAAAATCTTGTCAAGGTATGTGCTTTGTGAAAGTGCTATCAAGCGTCTCGATCTATCCCTATAGATCATGATGCCCAATATACAAGTAGCTTCACCGAGGTATTTCATTGAAAAATTATTATTCAAGTATCCTTTTATGCTATCCAGATATTCTATATCATTTCCAATCAATAATATGTCATCCACATATAATATCAGAAATTCTACAGAGCTCCCACTCACTTTCTTGCAAATACAAGATTCACCATAAGTCTGTATAAAACCATATGCTTTGATCACCTCATCAAAGCGTATATTCCAACTCCAAGATGCTTGCACCAGTCCATAGATGGATCGCTAGATCTTGCACACTTTGTTAGCACCTTTAGGATCGACAAAACCTTTTGGTTGCATCATATACAACTCTTCTTTAAGAAATCCATTAAGGAATGCAGTGTTGACATCCATTTGCCAGATTTCATAAAATGCGCAATTGCTAACATGATTCGGACAGACTTAAGTATCTCTACGAGTGAGAAAATCTCATCGTAGTCAACACCTTGAACTTGTCGAAAACCTTTTGTGACAAGTCGAGCTTTGTAGATAGTAACACTACCATCAGTGTCTATCTTCCTCTTGAAGATCCATTTATTCTCAATGGCTTGATGTCATTGGACAAGTCAACCATAGTCCACATATTGTTCTCATACATGGATCCTATCTCAGATTTCATGGCATCAAGCCATTTATCGGAATCTGCGCTCATCGTCGCTTCTTCATAGTTCGTAGGTTCATCATGGTCTAGTAACATGACTTCCAGAACAGGGTTACCATACCACTCTGGTGCGGAATGTGCTCTGTTTGACCTATGAGGTCTAGTAGGAACTTGATCTGAAGTTTCATGATCATCATCATTAGCTTCCTCTCTAATTGGTGCAGACATCACGGGAACAGATTTCTCTAATGTGCTACTCTCCAATTCGATAGAAGGTACAATACCTCATCAGGTTCTACTTTCCTCCCACTCACTTCTTTCGACAGAAACTCCTTCTCTAGAAAGGATCCATTCTTAGCAACAAAGATCTTGCCTTAGGAACTATGGTAGAAGGTGTACCCAATGGTTTCCTGAGGGTATCCTATGAAGACACACTTCTCCGCTTTGGTTTCAAACTTATCAGGCCGAAGCCTTTTGACATAAGCGTCACATCCACAAACTTTTAAGAAACAATAGCTTAGGTTTTCTTGCCAAACCACAGTTCATACGATGTCATCTCAACGGATTTAGACGGTTCCCTATTTAATGTGAATGCGGCTGTCTCTCATGCATAACCCCAAAACGATACTGGGAAATCGGTAAGAGACATCATAGATCACACTATATCTAATAAAGTACGGTTACGATGTTCGGACACACCATTACGATGTGGTGTTCCACATGGAATGAGTTGTGAAACTATTCCACATTGTTTTAAATGAAGGACAAACTAGTAACTCAAATATTCACCTCCGCGATCAGGTCGTAGAAACTTTATTTTCTTGTTATGATGATTCTCCACTTCACTCTGAAATGCCTTGAACTTTTCAAATGTTTCAGACTTGTGTTTCATTAAGTAGATATACCCATATCTGCTCAAATCATCTGTGAAGGTCAGAAAATAACGATACCTGCCGCATGCCTCAACACTCATTGGACCGCATACATTGGTATGTATTATTTCCCATAAGTCATTGGCTCGCTCCATTGTTCCGGAGAACGGAGTTTTAGCCATCTTGCCCATGAGGCATGGTCCGCAAGTATCAAATGATTAATAATCAAGTGATTCTAAAAATCCATCCATATGGAGTTTCTTCATGCGCTTTACACCAATAGGACCTAAACGGCAGTGCCACAAGTATGTTGCACTATCATTATCAACTTAGCATCTTTTGGCATGAATATTATGAGTATGTGTATCACTACGATCGAGATTCAATAAACCATTCACATTGGGTGTATGACCATAGAAGGTTTTCTTCATGTAAATGGAACAACAATTATTCTCTGACTTACATGAATAAACGTATTGCAATAAACATGATCTAATCACATTCATGCTCAACGTAGACACCAAATAACATTTATTTAGTTTCAACACTAATCCTGAAGGTAGAGGGAGTGTGCGATGGTGATCATATCAACCTTGGAATTACTTCCAACACACATCGTCACCTTGCTTTCAACTAGTCTCTGCAGCTCCTGTTTTGAGTTACTAATCTTAGCAACTGAACCGGTATCAAATACCTACGGGTTACTACGAACACTAGTAAAATACACATCAATAACATGTATATCAAATATACCTTTGTTCACTTTGCCATCCTTCTTATCCGCCAAGTATTTGGGGCAGTTCCACTTCCAGTGACCATTTTCTTTGCAGTAGAAGCACTCAGTTTCAGGATTTGGTCCAGCTTTGGGCTTCTTTCTGGGAGTGGCAACTTGCTTGCCATTCTTCTTGAAGTTTCCCTTTCTTTCCCTTTTCCCTTTATCTTGAAACTAGTGGTCTTGTTATCCATCAACACTTGATGCTCTTTCTTGATTTCTACCTTCATCGATTTCAACATCGCGAAGAGCTCGAGAATCATTTTCGTCATCCCTTGCATATTATAGTTCATCACGAAGTTCTAGTAGCTTAGAGATAGTGACTAGAGAACTTTGTCAATCACTATCTTATCTGGAATATTAACTCCCACTTGATTCAAGTGATTGTAGTAGCCAGACATTCTGAGCACATGCTCACTGGCTGGGCTATTCTCCTCCATTTTGTACGCAAAGTACTTGTCAGAGGTCTCATACCTCTCGGCACGGGCATCGGTCTGAAATACCAATTTTGGCTCTTGGAATATCTCATATGCTCTGTGGCATTCAAAATGTTTTTGAAGTCCCAGCTCTAAGCCATAAAGCATGGCGCACTAAACTATTAACATATCGAGCTTGCAAAACGTTCATAACGTATGCATCTGCTCCTGCAACAGGTTCGTCAACTAGTGGTGCATCAAGGATGTAATTCTTCTGTCCAGCAAAGAGGATAATCCTCAGATCATGGACCCAGTCTGCATCATTGCTACTATCATCTTTCAACTTAGTTTTCTCTAGGAACATATCAAAATAATATGGGAGCTAAATCACGAGCTATTGATCTACAACATAGATATGCAAATACTATCGGGACTAAGTTCATGGTAAATTAAGTTCAATTAATCAAATTACTTAAGAACTCCCACTTAGATAGACATCCCTCAAGTCATCTAAATGATACAAGATCCAAATCAACTAAACCATGTCTGAACATCACGTGAGATGGAGTAGTCATCAATGGTGAACATCTCTATGCTGATCATATCTACTATATGATTCACGTTCGACCTTTCGGTCTCTAATGTTCCGAGGCCATGTCTGTACATGCCAGGCTCATCAAGTTTAAACCGAGTATTCCGCATGTTCAAAACTGTCTTGCACTCGTTGTATGTGAACGTAGAGTCTATCACACCCAATTATCATGTGGTGTCTCAACACGACGAACTGTCACAACGGTGCATACTCGGGGAGAACACTTATACCTTGAAATTTTTAGTTAAGGGATCATCTTGTAATGCTACCGCTGTACTAAGCAAAATAATATGCATAAAAGATAAACATCACATGCAATCAAAATATGTGACATGATATGGCCATCATCATCTTATGCTTTTAATCTCCATCTCCAAAGCATCGTCATGATCTCCGTCGTCACTGGCTTGACACCTTGATCTCCATCATAGCGTCGAGGTCGTCTCGCCAACTATTACTTCTACATCTATCGCTTACGACCCTGTTATGAGACAAAGCAGCAGTTTCAACACAGCTGGCATATCATTTTTTGTTTCTTGATGGAGGGAAATATTACCAAAGGACGCCTTCTTGAGCTGTTCCAGTTTGGCGGTAGCAGCAGATAGCCATGTCCGGCACTTTTCCAGCTCTTGGGCTAGCAGGTCGTTCTTCTCCGTAAGAACCTGGTTACACAAGGATCCTTAAATCATTTGTACCAACTGCTTCAAGTCTCGGGGGCTACTGGCATATGGTTATCATAGTCAGACAAAGTAAACTTACCTGCACATCTTTTAAACGCTGCTCTGTGGCTCTGTTAAGCCCATCTCGAGAAGCTTGGATATATGCATCAGCCGAGCTGAAGGCGTTAAATGCCTCTTCTAAAAACCCAGGGTCTTGTAAAATGGCCCTACGGCGCCGATGATTCATGGTGCTCTCCACTTCACCCTCACAGCAGCCCCCGTCTTCACGGCAGGATCTGGATCCTGGCTGCGGGAAGTATGACCAACTG
The DNA here is from genome assembly GCF_056163025.1 of Triticum urartu. Taxonomy (NCBI): domain Eukaryota; kingdom Viridiplantae; phylum Streptophyta; class Magnoliopsida; order Poales; family Poaceae; genus Triticum; species Triticum urartu. The sequence continues at coordinate 395,342,283 of NC_141875.1, forward strand.
GACCCCCGGATATAGTCCGGCACACCTTTTTCCTGATACAGGGTAAACGGAAAGGTCACAGTTGGATGTGACTGCCAAGGTGCATATTTGCAAATTCATACCTCTTTGATGAAGGCTCAGCCGTATCTTCGTTTGCCTTCCTCTTCGAAGGCTTTCCTGGTGTGGGGGATGCTCTCTTTGGAGATGCCCCCGGGGCAGCATGGCACGCCGAACGCCTCCGCTTCTAAGCACAGGAAAGTGCGGTGGGTGAGGAGGAATGAGAAAAGTCTCTTGGGCAAGGTATCTCCAGATTACTTACATGTTAAGCAGGAAGGAGACCGGGGTAATCGACGATGATGGGTACATCTGTACCGTCATAGCTCATCTGATAGAATATTCCATCCTTGAGCTCCACAAATATGTCCGAATCTTCCTCATATCCGGGGTCAAGATCCCGGTTGCGATTCTCCGGCTGAGGAGCAGGGTCATGGATCCCCTCGATAGCCTTTCTCCATTCCTGTTATAAGTGGATAAGATACTGCCTGTCAAGAACGATTCAGGGAGAGGAGTAAAATAGTGGAGCTGAAGCTTACCCAACTGGGAGGATTATACATGGAAAATCCGTCTCGATATTGGAGACGGGTGAACTCCTCCTTCTCCCCTTTATACAACTCGGCCGATATCTTGGCCAGGGCGGCGGGGGTCTTCGGGCCCTTCCGACCATAGTGTGAGGTGTCGTCCTCCCCGTTATAATGCCACATGGGCAGCCCTCTGTATTGGAGTGGATGGACCCCAGCGCTATAGAGATCACCATTACCTCGACTATTGACAAGCCGGACTGGGCAAGCGTCTTAATCTTGCCCAGCAGCAGGCTGATCTCTATACTATCCTCTTCCTCGAGGCTCCGAGGACGCCAGCTATGGCGTTTCTTCAGCGGAGCACTTGAAAACTCGGGGAGGCCCATACGGATGGGGTCGGGTAGAGAGACGTCGTCGATGTAGAACCATTCTGAAGGCCACTCTTCAGAAGCTTTCTTCGGCGTGCCGGGCAGGTATCTAGTCCCGGCGATGTGCCATACTTTGGCTCCTCCCACTTCAAAAATTGACCCACCTTGATTACGAGGGACGAGGTAGAACAGTCTTCTCCATAAATCGAAATGGGCCTCGTAGCCTAGGAATAGCTCGCATAGAGCGACACAACCCGCAATATGAAGGATAGAGGCGGGAGTGAGACTTTGCAGTTGGAAGCCGTAATACTCCAGCAGAACTCGAAGGAAGGGATGGATCGGAAATCCGACACCTCTTAACAAGAAGGGGACGAAGCATACTCATTCTCCCTTGGACGGATTGGGGAAGTTCTCTGTTTGAGCCCCGCCCTTGAAGGACGTCATCCCTGATCATACGGGGACCAAGTCCGCGAGGGGAGAAAGCCTTGTGTTTGCAGCTTCGCCAGCTGGCTGTGGGATACAGAACATCTCTCCCAATCACCCTTTTTGGATCCATGGGGATGAGAGGAAGAGCTGGGAGCGCTAGCCATGTTTGGGTGGTTTTTTCCTAGCAAGCTCTGAGGATTTTTCGTAGTGTGTGGAATGGATCTGAGATCTATTCTCTTTAAATAGGCACCTTTGTGGTACGGTCAGGGTGGTATATGCAAAATATACCACGACCTCTCGCATTCACTCGACACGTGGAGACTGAAGTTGTTGATGCACAGAAGCTGAGGGGTACAACATTAAATGGAAGGTCGAACACACTACTTGGAAGTCATCGGTGAAGGAACCCGCCTTACAATGCCGAAGATAATCTATGTGCCGAACACCTCATCATTGAAGACTGGTTCGGGGGCTACTGAGGGAGTCCTAGACTAAGGGGTCCTCGGGTGTCCGGCCTGTTAGCCATGGGCCGGACTGATGGGCTGTGAAGATATGAAGACCGAAGACTGCACTCGTGTCCGCATGGGACTTTCCTTGGCGTGGAAGGCAAGCTTGGCGGCCAACTATGTAGATTCCTTTCTCTGTAACCGACCTTTTGTAACCCTAGATCCCTCCTGTGTCTATATAAACCGGAGGGCTAGGCCGTAGATAGCCGAATCCTCATAATCATAGCCAGACTAGACCTCTAGGGTTTAGCCATTATGATCTCTTGGTATATCAACTCTTGTAATACTCATATTCATCAAGATCAATCAAGCAGGACGTAGGGTATTACCTCCATAGAGAGGGCCCGAACCTGGGTAAACATCGTGTCCCCTGTCTCCTATTACCATCGACCTTAGACGCCCAGTTCGGGACCCCCTACCCAAGATCCGCTGGTTTCGACACTGACAGTACCCTCATAGATCGAAAGCGGAAGCGTTTGACAATGCGGTTGATGTAGTCGAACTTTTTCTTGTTTCGACTGATCAAGCACCGAATGAACGGCACCTCCGAGTTTGACACACGTTCAGCTCGATGACGTCCCTCGAACTCTTGATCCATCAAAGTTTTGAGGAAGTAGATGAGTTATGTCAGCACAACGGCATGGTGACGGTGATGGTGAAGTGATACGTGCAGGGCTTTGCCTAAGCACTACGAGAATATGACCGAGGGTGTAATCTGTGGATGGAGGTGCCGCACATGGCTAACAAAAGTTGATGTGTGTTCTAGGTGCCTCCCCCCTCATATATATAGGTGGGAGGGAGAGGGATCAGCCAAGGGGGCGCCCCAAGTAGGTGGAATCCTACCTGGGGGCCTTGTCCAATACGACCCCCTTTCCTTTTTCACCGAAGGAGGAACGAAAGAGGAGGGAAGGAAGGGGGAGGCCGAATCCCTCCCCTTCCTTCTCTCTTTATCCCTTTCCTTTCCCCTCTGGTGCAGCCCATATGGGGGGTGCAGCAGCCCCTGCTGGCTGCTGTCTTTCCACTCTTGGCCCATTAGGCCCATATCTTTGTCGGGGGTGTGCCCGGAACCCCTTTTCGGTGACCCGATTTGCACAAGGTACCCCCGAAACACTTTCGGTGTCCGAATACCATCATCCTATATATCAATATTTACCTCTCAACCATTTTGAGACTCCTCGTCATATCTATGATCTGATCCGGGACTCTGAACAACATTCCGTCACCAGATCACATAACTCATATAATACAAAATCGTCATCGCACGTTAAGCGTGCGGACCCTACGGGTTCGAGAACTATGTAGACATGACCGAGACACCTCTCCGATCAATAACCAATAGCGGAACCTCGATGCTCATATTGGGTCCTACATATTCTATGAAGATCTTTATTGGTCAAACCATAGTGATAATATATGTTATTCCCTTTGTCATCAGTATGTTACTTGCCCGAGATTCGATCGTCGGTATCTTCATACCTAGTTCAATCTCATTACTGGCAAGTCTTTTTTCTCATTCCTTAATACATCATCCCGCAACTAACCCATTAGTTACATTGCTTGCAAGGCTTCTTATGATGTGCATTACCAAGAGGGCCCACAGATATCCCTCCGATACTCGGAGTGACAAATCCTAATCTCGATCTATGCCAACCCAAAAAACACCTTCAGAGATACCTGTAGAGCATCTTTATAATCATCCAGTTATGTTCTGATGTTTGATAGCACACAGGCATTCCTTCGGTATCCGGGAGTTGCATAATCTCATAGTCGAAGGAATATGTATTTGACATGAAGAAAGCAATAGCAATAAAACTGAACGATCAATATGCTAAGCTAACGGATGGGTCATGTCCATCACATCATTCTCCTAATGATGTGATCCCGTTATCAAATGACAACTCATGTCCATGGTTAGGAAACCTTAACCATCTTTGATCAATGAGCTAGTCAAGTAGAGGCTCACTAGGGACTCGCTGTTTTGTCTATGTATTCACACATGTATTAAGGTTTCCGGTCAATACAATTCTAGCATGAATAATAAACATTTATCATGATATAAGGAAATATAAAATAACAAATTTATTATTGCCTCTAGGCATATTTCCTTAATAATACGTATCTAGATTGAGACTTAGAGTCATCAAGATTAGTGCCAAAAGCGTGCATCGACGTAACTCTTTACGACGAACTCTTTATCACCTCCATAACAGAGAAACATTTCCTTAGTCCTCTTTAAGGTAACTAAGGATAATTTTGACCGCTGTCTAGTGATTTAGTCCTTGATCACTATTGTACCCCCTTGCCAAACTCATCGTAAGGTGCACGACAGGTTTGGTACATAGCATGGCATACTTTATAGAACATATGGCTGAGGCATAGGGAATGACTTTCATTCTCTCTTTATATTATGTCGTGGTCGGGTTTTGAGTATTTACTCAACTTCACACCTTACAATATAGGCAAGAACTCCTTCTTTGACTGATCCATTTTGAACTCCTTCATTGAAAGTCTTATCAAGCGTCTTGATCTATCTCTATAGATCTTGATGCCCAATATGTAAGCAGCTTCACCGAGGTCTGTTATTGAATTTTTTTTATTTAAGTATCCTTTTATGCTATCCAGAAATTATATATCATTTCCAATCAACAATATGTCATCCACATATAATATTAGAAATGCTACAGAGCTCCCACTCACTTTCCTGTAAATACAGGCTTATCCAAAAGTCTGTATAAAACCATATGCTTTGATCACCTCATCAAAGCGTATATTACAACTCTGAGAGGCTTGCACTAGTCCATAGATGGATCACTAGAGCTTCCACACTTTGTTAGCACTTTAGGATCGACAAAACCTTTTGGTTGCATCATATACAACTCTTCTTTAAGAAATCCATTAAGGAATGCAGTTTTGATGTCAATTTGCCAGATTTCATAATCATAAATTGCGGCAATTGCTAACATGGTTCGGACAGACTTAAGCATCGCTACGGGTGAGAAGGTCTCATTGTAGTCAACTCCTTCAACTTGTCGAAAATCTTTTGCGACAAGTCGGGCTTTGTAGACAGTAATATTACCATCAGCGCCAGTCTTCTTCTTGAAGATCCATTTATTCTTCATGGCTCGCCGATCATTGGGAAAATTAACCAAAGTCCACAGTTTGCTCTCATACATGGATCCTATCACATATTTCATGGCCTCAAGCAATTTATCGGAATCTGGGCTCATCATCGCTTCTACATAATTTGTAGGTTCATCATGGTCTAGTAACATGACTTCCAGAACAGGATTACCGTACCACTCTGGTGCGGAACGTGGTCTGGTTGACCTACGAGGTTCGGTGGTAACTTGATCTGAAGTTTCATGATCACGATCATTAGCTTCCTCCCTGGTTGGTGTAGGCATCACTGGAATGGTTTTCTATGATGAGCTACTTCCCAATTCGAGAGAAGGTACAATTACCTCATCAAGTTCTACTTTCCTCCAACTCACTTCTTTCGAGAGAAACTCCTTCTCTAGAAAGTATCCATTCTTAGCAACAAAGATCTTGCCTTCAGATCTGTGGTAGAAGGTGTACCCAACAGTTTCTTTTGGGTATCCTATGAAGACGCACTTCTCCGACTTGGGTTCGAGCTTATCAGGCTGAAGCTTTTTCACATAAGCATCGCAACCCCAAACTTTAAGAAATGACAGCTTAGGTTTCTTGCCAAACCACAATTCATAGGGTGTCATCTCAATGGATTTACACGATGCCCTATTTAAAGTGAATGCATCTGTCTCTAATGCATAACCCCAAAATGATAGTGGTAAATAGGTAAGAGACATCATAGGTCGCACCATATCTAATAAAGTATGCTTATGACGTTCGGACACACCATTACGTTGTGGTGTTCTAGATGGCATGAGTTGTGAAACTATTCCACATTGTTTTTAATGAGAGCCAAACTTGTAACTCAAATATTCGCCTCCACAATCAGATCATCGAAACTTTATTTTCTTATTACGATGATTCTCTACTTCACTATGAAATTCTTTGAACTTTTCAAATGTTTTAGACTTGTGTTTCATTAAGTAGATATACCCATATCTGCTCAAATCATCTATGAAGGTCGGAAAATAATGATACCCGCCGCATGCCTCAACACTCATCGGACCGCATACATCGGTATGTATTATTTCCAATAAGTCATTGGCTCGCTCCATTGTTTCGGAGAACAGAGTTTTAGTCATCTTGCCCATGAGGCATGGTTCGCAAGTATCCAATGACTCATAATCAAGTGATTCTAAAAGTCCATCTGCATGGAATTTCTTCATGCTCTTTACACCAATATGAGCTAAACAGAAGTGCCACAAGTATGTTGCACTAACATTATCTACTTTGTATCTTTGGGCATCAATATTGTGAATATGTGTATCACTACGATCGAAATTCCATAAACCATTTGCATTGGTTGTATGACCATAGAAGGTTTTATTCATGTAAATAGAACAACAATTATTGTCTGACTTAGATGAATAATTGTATTGCAATAAACATGATCCTATCATATTCATGCTCAACGCAAACACCAAATAACATCTATTTAGGTTCAACACTAATCCCTAAGGTAGAGGGAGTATGCGATGGTGATCTTATCAACCTTGGAATCACTTCCAACACACATCGTCACTTCGCCCTCAATTAGTTTCTGTTCATTTTGTAACTCCTGTTTTGAGTTACTAATCTTTGCAACTGAACCGGTATCAAATACCCAAGGGCTACTATGAACACTAGTAAAGTACACATCAATAACATGTATATCAAATATACATTTGTTCACTCTGCCATCCTTCTTATCTGCCAAGTATTTGGGGCAGTTCTGCTTCTAGTGACCATTCCCTTTGCAGTAGAAGCACTTAGTTTCATGCTTAGGTACAGCTTTGGGCTTCTTCACGGGAGTGGCAACTTGCTTGCCACTCTTATTGAAGTTCCCTTTCTTTCCCTTGCCCTTTTTCTCGAAACCAGTGGTCTTGTTTAACCATCAACACTTGATGCTCTTTATTGATTTCTACGTCGCCGATTTCAGCATTGCGAAGAGCTCGGGAATTGTTTTCGTCATCTGTTGCATATTATAGTTCATCATGAAGTTCTAGTAGCTTGGTGATAGTGACTATAGAACTCTGTCAATCACTATCTTATCTGGAAGATTAACTCCCATTGATTCAAGCGATTGTAGTACCCAGACATTCTAAGCACGTGCTCACGGGCTGAGCTATTCTCCTCCATGTTGTAGGCAAAGTTCTTGTCAGAGGTATCATACCTCCCGACACGGGCATGAATCTGAAATACCAATCTTCAGCTCTTGGAACATCTCATATGCTCTGTGGCGTTCAAAACGTTTTTGAAGTCCCAGTTCTAAGCCATAAAGCATGGCACGCTAAACTATTAAGTAGTCATCGTATCGAGCTAGTAAAACATTCATAATGTCTGCATCTGATCCTGCAATAGGTCTGTCACCTAGCGGTGCATCAAGAACATAATTCTTCTATGCGGCAATGAGGATAATCCTCCGATCACGGACCTAGTCCGCATCATTGCTACCAGCATCTTTTAACTTAGTTTTCTCTAGCAACATATCAAAAAATCTAGGGAAGCTACATCGTGAGCTATTGATCTACAACATAGATATGAAAATACTATCAGGACTAAGTTCATGATAAATTAAGTTCAATTAATCAAAATTAGTTAAGAACTCCCACTTAGATAGACATCCCTCAAGTCATAAATGATACATGATCCAAATCAACTAAACCATGTCCGATCATCACGTGAGATGGAGTAGTCATCATTGGTGAACATCTCTATGTTGATCATATCTACTATATGATTCATGTTTGACCTTTCGGTCTCCAGTGTTCTGAGCCCATGTCTGTACATGCTAGGCTTGTCAATTTTTACCCGAGTATTCCGCATGTGAAAAACTATCTTGCACCTGTTGTGTGTGAATGTAGAGCCTATCACACCCGATCATCACGTGGGGTCTTAGCACGACGAACTGTCGCAACGGTGCATACTCAAGGAGAACACTTATACCTTGAAATTTTTGGAATGGATCATCTTATAGTGCTACCGTCGTACTAAGAAAAATAAGATGCATAAAAGATAAACATCACATGTAATCAAAATATGTGACATGATATGGTCATCATCATCTTGTGCCTTTGATCTCCATCCCCAAAGCACCGTCATGACCTCCATCATCACTAGCTTGACACATTGATCTCCATCGTAGCATCATGGTCGTCTCACCAACTATTGCTTCCACAACTATCGCTAACGCATAGAGATAAAGTAAAGCAATTACATGGCGTTTGCATTTCATACAATAAAGAGACAACCATAAGGCTCCTGTCGGTTGCCAGTAACTTTTACAAAACATGATCATCTCATACAATAACGTATATCACATCATATCTTGACCATATCACATCACAACATGCCTTGCAAAACAAGTTAGACGTCCTCTACATTGTTGTTGCAAGTTTTACGTGGCTGTTATGGGCTTCTAGCAAGAACCGTTCTTACCTACACATCAAAACCACAATGGTGATTTATCAAGTTTGCTGTTTTAACCTTCAACAAGGATCAGCCAGAGTCAAATTCGATTCAACTAAAGTTGGAGAAATAGACACCTACCAGCCACCTTTATGCAAAACTAGTTGCATGTCTGTCGGTGGAACCGGTCTCATGAACGTGGTCATGTAAGGTTGGTCCGGGCTGCTCCATCCAACAATTCAACCAAATCAAAATAAGATGTTGGTCGTAAGCAGTATGACGATCACCGCCCACAACTCTTTGTGTTCTACTCGTGCATATCATCTACGCATAGACCTGGCTCGGATGCCACTATTGGGAAACGTAGCATGCAATTTCAAGAAAAAATCTTGTGCTCAAGTAAGATCTATCTAGGAGATGCATAGAAATGAGAGGGGGAGAGTGTGTCTACGTACCCTCATAGACCGAAAGCGGAAGCATTTGACAATGCAGTTGATGTAGTCGAACTTCTTCTTGTTCCGACTGATAAACACCGAACGTATGGCACCTCTGAGTTCTGCACACGTTCAACTCGATGACGTCCCTCGAACTCTTGATGAAGAAAAGTGTCGAGGAAGTAGATGAGTTCCATCAGCACGACATCATGGTGACGATGATGGTGATGTGATCCGCATAGGGCTTCGCCTAAGCACTACGTGAATATGACTGAGGGTGTAACATGTGGAGGGAGGCGCTGCACACGGCTAACAGAAGTTGATGTGTGTTCTAGGCGCCTCCCCCGCCCCCTCATATATATAGGTGGGAGGGAGAGGTAGCAGCCAAGGGGGCTCCCCAAGTAGGAGGAATCCAACTTGGGGGCCTTGTCCAATTCGCCCCCCCCCCTTACCATAATTTCCGGAGGGGGGAGGAAGGAGAAGGGAGGAGGGAAGGAAGGGGGAGGCCGAATCCCTCCCCTTCCTTCTCACTTCTCCTCTTTCCTTCCCCTTCTGGTTTGGCCTATATGGGGGGCGCATCAGCCCATGCTGGCTGCTGCGTTTCCTCTCTTGGCCCATTAGGCCCATATCTTTGCCGGGGGTGCCCGGAACCCCTTCCGGTGACCCGATACTCCCCGGAACACTTCAAGTGTCTGAATATTGTCGTCCTACATATAAATATTTACCTCTCGACCATTTCGAGACTCGTCGTCATGTCCGTGATCTCATCCGGGACTCTGAACAATATTCGGTCACCAAAACACATAACTCATATAATACAAAATCCTAATCGAACGTTAAGCGTGCGGACCCTACGGGTTCGAGAATTATGTAGACATGACCGAGACATCTCTTTGATCAATAACCAATAGTGTAACCTGGATGCTCGTATTGGCTCCTACATATTCTACGAAGATCTTTATTAGTCGAACCGTAATGACAACATACGTTATTCCCTTTTTCATCGGTATGTTACTTGCCCGAGATTCGATCGTCGGTATCTTCATACCTAGTTAAATCTCGTTACCGGCAAGTCTCTTTACTCGTTCTGTAATACATCATCCCACAACTAACTCATTAGTCACATTTCTTGCAAGGCTACTTATGATGTGCATTACTGAGAGGGCCCAAAGATACCTCTCTGATACTCGGAGTGACAAATCCTAATCTCGGTCTATGCCAACCCAACAAACACCTTTGGAGATACCTGTAGAGAATCTTTATAATCACCCCATTATGTTGTGACATTTGATAGCACATAAGGTATTCCTCCGGTATATGGGAGTTGCATAATCTCATAGTCAAAGGAATACGTATATGACATGAAGAAAGGAACAGTAATAAAACTGAACAATAAATATGCTAAGCTAACGGATGTTTCTTGTCCATCACATCATTCTCCTAATGATGTGATCATGTTCATCAAATGACAACACATGTCTATGGTTAAGAAACTTAACCATCTTTGATTAACGAGCTAGTCTAGTATAGGCTTACTAGGGACACGGTGTTTTGTCTATGTATCCACACATGTATCAAGTTTCCAGTTAATACAATTCTAGCATGAATAATAAACATTTATCATGGTATAAGTAAATATAAAATAGCAACTTTATTATTGCCTCTAGGGCATATTCCCTTCAATATTATCATAGAAGCCATTCGAATTCACTCTCTTGAACAATGTCGTGATCATGGAACTAATGAATGAGTTGCCCTAGGTGATGATCACTTACCAATTAATGATGACAATATTGAACATGGCTATTATGATGAAGATGAAGAATTCGACATAGAATATGAGAAGACTATGGGGAATCTTAGTCTCATGGCAAATCTTCGAGATTACATGGCCGGGGGAAAGGAATAGATTCTTGATGGTGGATGCACCAATCACATGACCGAAGATAGAGACATGTCTCATGATCTTGCTAAAAATGATGGTTCACGCAAGTATGTGACTTTAGAGAGAACTCCATGGGTAAGGTACTTGGCCTTGGTAAGGTGGCCATATACAATGATAGCTTTATTCAAAATTCCATGCTTGTTGAATTCTTGGCTACAATCTTCTTTCCGTATCTAGATTAGCGACTTTGGTTTCAATGTTCAATTTACTGAAGTAGATTGCCAAGTGTTCTGTCGAGATAATCACAACATGGTCTTTACCGGCATTCATCGAGCTGATCAATACATTTTTGATTTCTGTAACATCCCAAACTTTCAATTTGGAATGTTATACATAGGTCATTCTTGCATATCATATTTTATTGCATTTTCCTTTCGCAATCCTTGAAATCCTAAGCAACTCAAGGACCCTCGGAGAGAGTTGGGGATTTCCCTGTTTTCATATTTGGGTTTTACCAAATATTGAAACGAGGATTTCTGATTTTAATTATTTTCTCTCCGAAAAATATATTTCATATTAAATATATATGAGAGGAGATAATATGATTTCTCCAAAATAATTGAAATATTGGAGGAAAAATATTAAAATCATTTATTTGGATTTTATTTGTAATAGAAAAATTGCACGTTTTTCAAAACTGCATTTTAGGGCCAAGAAAATGTTCATCTTGTTCTAAATATTTTATTTAGACGGTGAAAATTTATTTTGGCATTTTTAGATTTTTATTTTATTTTCTAGGATTTATTTTCTGTTCGGCAGAATTATTATTTAAAAAACTCCCAAGCGCCGACTGGGACGAAACCCAGCCGGGCCGGCCCAACCGCCCCGAGCCGCCGCCTTCCTCGCGCGCGCGCGCCGCCGCCGACTCGGACGAGAAGTCCGGCCTGGACTCCTCCTCGCCGCCGCCTTGGCCCCTCCTCCAAGCCGAGCCCCCCCCCCTTTATATACTCCCGCCCCGAGCCGCCACCACCAGCAGCCACCGTCGCAGCCCCGCCGCCCGCGTCCCGATCCACGCTGCACCGCCACCCGCGCCTCGCCGCCGTCGCCGCCCCCACGTCGCAGCGCCTCGCCGCCGCCGCCGCCCGCCTCCCGAGCCGCCGCCACCCGCGCCTCGCCCCGCTGCTGCAGCCCTGCCAGAGCCCCGCGTCTTGCCGGACCCTATGAGGTAGCCATTCGCCGCCGGTTTTTTTAAGAAACCGTTTCAGTTTTTTTAAGAAAACCTTGGTTCATTTTTTTAGATTGGTTCGCCAGTTTTTCCCGGTTCTTCTATTTAGCGGACGTTCGTCCGTACGTTCGTTTAAGCGAACGGTTTTTGCCCATTAGTTACAGGTAACGAACGCTCGTTCATTAGTCTATTCGTCAGTTTTCTTTTTATCAGATTTTTCCGCGATTTTTCTCGATAGCGATTTCTAATCCGATCTTCGTTTCTGTTTATCTTTTCGCTCGTTAGTCGGAATCAGGCGATTCAAACGCCTAGATCTTCGTCTTGAGACCCTCTTTTCAATTAACCAACTTAAACAAGATTTCGGTACTATAAAATTTGACCTTAGTTAAGATTAGTAAATGGATCTTGTTTCTTTCGCCGTTTGAGTTCGTTGCTCCGTTTGGTTTGATTCTTTTTGCAAACTGGAGTTCTTAAGTTGAACTTTCCATTTGTTTGAGTTTTACCCGTGCTTCTTTGTTAGTTGCTTATGTATGCTATTGTTTGTTTGCGATAGAATTCCCGGAGTGCGAAGCGTGTTATTTGGAGTCTCTAGGTTACGCGGATTCACATCTGGGTGGATTGAGGCACCTGGAGTACCCAGTGTTGCCTGTATTTTTTGGAAATCCCGGAGTACCCGTGTGATCTTCCTATGGACCGCCACCCAGGCTCAATGGGAACTGATATGATTCATGCTAGAAACTTCGGTGTGCAGCCACAAGCTATTATGGGCTCTAGCATAGTTGAGTAAGTTACATGAAGCTCTTGAAGAGGTAGATCAGCAAGTAGTGGGTTTGTAGGTTTGGTATGGTCTACCCGGAGTAGAGAGTTAATGTTTCTGAAAGACTGTGTCTCGGTCATCCATTTCTCAAACACCATGTAGTGCGAGAAATCCAACGGAGGAGATCGAGTCTTGTGGGGAAAAGTGGGCAAACCTCCGCAGAGTGTATAAACTAATCATGGTTAGTCGTGTCCCCGGTTATGGACAATCTTGAGTACCTAGTACTTGGAGTATCTTAAGTATCTCATCACTCTTAATTAATATCATTGGGTTGTTAACCACTTTAATTGGGTTTGAGTTGGAGGAACCTTCTCAATGATGTTTCAACTACGATGATAGTTAAATTTAAAATCTATTCCTTTGTTGTAGGGAAAAATTGGCTTTCCGCAAAAACTATAACCATAGAGCTTTCCACCAGCCAAATATGCATGTAGTGATAGCATTATTCTGTTCTTGCTCTACTGTGTTACTTTGCCAGCATATTCCATGTGCTGACCCGTTTTCGGGCTGCAACGTATTATGTTGCAGACTTTTCAGACGAGGAGTAAGGTTCGTTAGGTCGTTGTCGTGCAGCTCAGCTATGCCGTTGGAGTTGATGGACTCACTTTATCTTCCAAGCCTTCCGTTGTTATCATATTAGATGGCCTTAAGCCATATTTATTGTAATAAGTTCTCTTTTGATACATCCGATGTAATAAGTGTGTGATTGCTACTCTGTTATAAATCCTTCGAGTACTGTGTCTGTCAGCATTACCGATCCAGGGATGACACTGAATCACAGAGACTTGACCGTCTGAGGTCGGGTCGCTACAATTTCACTAAAAGATCCCAACCTCGTACATGTCTTATTGAAAAATCTTCTGAAGGTTGGTTATGGCATAGAAGGCTAGGACACGTTGGTGTGCGAAACCATTATAAGCTTGTTAAAGGAGATCATATTCTTGGTGTTAAAGATGTTATCTTTGACAAAGATATACTTTGTAGTGCTTGTCAAGCAGGAAACAAGATGGAGTAAGTTATCATGTGAAGGACATCATAACAACTAGAAGACCACCTGAGCTACTTCACATGGATCTTTTTGGTCCCAATGATTACAAGAGCCTTGGTGGTAACACTTTTGGTTTGGTCATAGTTGATGATTTTTCCAGGTATACGTGGGTGTTCTTTCTCGATAACAAATCACAGGTACAAAAGATCTTCAAGACCTTCGCTAGAAAGGCCCAAAATCAGTTTTGAGGTGAAGATCAAAAAATTTCAAAGTGACAACGAAACGTAGTTCAAGAACACCAATGTGGATACCTTTCTTGACTAAGAAGGTATCTCACATGAGTTCTCGGCTACGTACACACCTCAAAAAAATGGAGTTGTTGAGATGAAGAACCATACTCTTATCGAGATTTCAAGAACGATGCTAGATGAGTACAAGACGCCAAATCACTTTTGGGTGAAAGCAGTTGAGATCACTTGTCATGCTACAAATCGGCTTTGTCTTCACAAGCTTCTTGGTAAATCGGCATACGAGCTACTCCCCAGTAACAGACCCCAAGTTGGATACTTTTGAGTATTTGGCTCAAAGTGTTACATTCTTGATAAGCATCGTCATTCAAAATTTGCTCCTAAGTCTCATGAAGTTTTCCTACTCGGTTACTGATCAAACTCTCACACTTACCGTGTCAACAACAACTTCACTCAAAAAGTTGAAGAGACGGTATATGTGAAGTTTGATGAATCTAATGACTCGCAAGTCAAGCAATTGCCAATTGATGTAGGAGATAAAGATCCATTGGAAGCAATTCAAGATTTATCTATTGGCAAAATTCGTCATGTGGAAGTGAAGGAGAGTACTTCATCAACTCAAGTGGAAGCCCAACTTCACGTCAAGGTGAACCACAAGTTGACATGGAGGCATCCACAAGTGAAACACGTCAAGATGAAGGTAACAAGGAAGTAGAACAAGAAGATCCACATCAACCTCCTTCTCCACCACCTCAAAAGAATGGCAATGCCAACGGCAATGAAGAAGATGAGGAGGAAGCTCCACGACAACCCAAACACAAGCTACCTCGAGTTAGACCAATAATTGACAAAAGTCATCCCATTGAGCAAATTATCGGCGACATCAAATCCGGGAGAATCACTCGCTCTAAATCTCGTTTAGCTAAATTTTGTGAGCATTACTCATTCATCTCTAGTATTGAGACTATTAAGGTATATGAAGCCCTCAAAGACTCGGATTGGGTGAATGCTATGCATGAAGAACTACACAACTTTGAGATGAACCAAGTATTGGCATTGGTTGGGATGCCCAAAGATGAGCAAAACATCATCGAAACCAAAATGGGTATTTCACAACAAACAAGATGAAGATGGACAAGTTATATGCAAGAAGGCTCGCCTAGTAGCTCAAGGATACACACAAGTCGAAGGTATGGACTATGATGAGACCTATGTCCCTGTTGCTAGACTTGAGTCCATTCGCATTCTTCTTCCAATGCCAATCACCGTGATATCACCCTATATCAAATGGATATAAAAAGTGCCTTCTTGATGGTGAAATTGAGGAGAAAGTTTATGTCAAACAACCTCCCAATTTTGTTAATCCAAGAAACCAAACCATGTCTATAAACTTCACAAAGCACTTTATGGTCTCAAACATGCCCCTGGAGCTTGGTACTATTGCTTAATAAAGTTTCTTATTGAGAAAGGTTTTGAAATTGGGAAAAATGATTCAACCTTATTCACTAAGAGAGTTAACGGTGAACTATTTGTATGCCAAATATATGTTGATGATATCATATTTGGATCTACTAACCCTCTTTTTAGTGAAAAGTTTGGAAGGTTAATGTCAGAGGAGTATGGGATGTTTATGATGTGTGAACTCAAATTCTTCCTTGGTTTGCAAATCAAGCAAACTAGCGAGGGTAACTTTTTCTCAAACAAAGTATACCAAGGACTTATTCAAGAAGTTCAACATGCAAGAGAGTAAAGGTATGAAAACTCCCATGCCTACTACTCGACATCTTGACTTGACAAAGCATGGCAAACCGTTTGATCGAAAGGTTTATCGATCTATGATTGGTTCACTGCTATATTTATGTGCCTCCCGTCCTGACATTATACTAAGTGTGCGCATGTGGGCATGATACCAAGAGGCATCAAAAGAGTGTCATCTTAAGGTCGTGAAAAGAATTCTAGGATAGTTGGTACATACACCAAACTTTTGCATTTGGTACCCCAAAGGATCTTCCTTCAAACTTGTTAGCCACCCCGATTCGGATTATTCCTGAGACAAGGTTGACACAAAATCCACTTAGGGTGTCAATTTCTTGGTAGATCTGTTGTGTCTTGATCCTCCAAGAAACAAACTTCAGTATCTCTATCTACCGCCGAAGTGGAGTACATTGCCACCGAATCTTGTTGTGCTCAATTACTATGGATGACACAAACTCTCAAAGATTATGGAATAGATGTGAAACATGTTCCATTGCTTTCTGACAATGAGAGTGCTATTAAGATTGCACACAATCCCATGCAACAATCTTGAACTAAGAATGCTGAGGTTCATCACCATTTCATTCGAGATCACGTTGCTAAAGGCGACATTAACCTTAAGCATGTTCAAATCGACAAGCAATTGGAAGATATCTTCACTAAACCTCTTGATGAGAAGATATTTTTTCAGCCGTGAAGTGAGTTGAACGTCATTGATGCTTCCAATGCGAACTAGAAACTCACTTGGATGCATACGAGGGCATGATATTTTATGACTAAATCTTGATATATCTCTTATGATGATTATTTTACATCTTGGACATATTGCCCCCTTGTATGGCATCTAACCCCGTGCAGGTACTTGGATATGCAATCATTCCACAAGTTTGCTCCCAAGTCCTACCTTGAGTACACAAACTTGGACCAAGTATCTAGATCTTGATTGGTGTGCTCAAGGAACAAAACAACTTCAAACATATCCTTTGACAATATATGTTATACTCTTAATTTTTATCATTTTGGATACACATGATGTTCCTTGCATGACTAACCCATGTTGGAAGATGAACTACAAAAGAAGAAGGATAGCTCCCAACTCCATCAATTTGCATCCACAACAAGTTCAGCAACATGAAGGAGTCAACACCAAAACCCAATGTAAGTGATCACATCTTAGAGAAGCTTTGCTCAAAGACATGAGTTAAAGCAACACAACAAGATGTGAGGACATTGAAATGCTTAACCAAAAAATTGATAACACCAATTTCAGATTAACGATGAGTATGACCTATGATCAAGTGTTCTTACTTGACTCCTAAGTCAATATACTCTAAGATAGGTCACCTAGTCGCCAACCCTCTTCTAGATGAAGTTCTCTAGTGCCCTCTTGTCTTGCTATTTCTCTTTGAGTGTAGTTGCTTTGTAAAAAAAACACAATCTAGTTGTTTATTTTCGTGAGTTCTCTTTCCTATCTTAGCCATTTTCTTTCTTCTAGTTAATTTCTTTCAAATCTTATCTTGAGTCCTTGAAAATCCTTGTGAGATCTTATTGCCAAGTGAGCTGAGTTTGACAAAATTTTCTTTCTGTCTTGAACTCGTTCCCTCTAATCCGAAATGCACTAGTGTCACTGAGGGAGTCCTGGACTAAGGGGTCCTCGGGCGTCCGGCCTGTTGGCCATGGGCCGGCTTATGGGCTATGAAGATACGAAGACCGAAGACTACAACCGTGTCCGGATGGGACTCTCCTTGGCGTGGAAGGCAAGCTTGGTGACCGGATATGTAGATTCTCTTCTTTGTAACCGACCTGGTGTAACCCTAGATCCTTCTGGTGTCAATATAAACTGGAGGACTTAGTTCGGATAGGGGAGATTCTTTATCATAGCCATACCAGCTAGACCTCTAGGGTTTAGCCATTACGATCTCGAGGTAGATCAACTCTTGTAATACTCATATTCATCAATATCAATCAAGCACGACGTAGGGTATTACTTCCATAGAGAGGGCCCGAACATGGGTAAACATCATGTCCCTTGTCTCCTTTTACCATCGACCTTATACGCACAGTTCGGTACCCCCTACCCGAGATCCGCCGGTTTTGACACCGACATTGGTGCTTTCATTGAGAGTTCCACTGTGCTGTCGCCAAAAAGGTTTGATGGCCCCTTCAATCGTCAATAATGACGCTGTCCAAGGAGAAACCTTCCCCCCCGGACAAATCTTTGTGTTCGGCGGCTTCGCATTGCGGCCCAATTTGCATGGCCATCTGGAGCAGATCAAAAGCTACGCCCCTGGCCATCAGGTCAGATTTCGGAGCTTTAACTAATGTTGCGGACATCCGTGGAGACTTGATCTTCCCCGGGTTCGAGACCGCGGCTGCCACCCCGGTCACCTCGATGATCATGACCTAAATCTGTCATTAGACCGCATCCAGGAGATCGCTTCTATAACCGCTCTGGCCTTAGAGCCAGAGCAGACAGTGCCATCCGAGGACGAGAGGATCAACCCCACCACTGAGGCCACAGATTCTACGGCGTTGGAGCCGCACATGGACTTAACCTCTCACAACATCTTTGTCACTGGAACTCCGGACTCATCTCCGGCCGTAAGTTCCGAACCACGCGAGCCCGCGGATGGCGAACTTGATCGTTTATCGATCTTCGAGTTCGGCACCGCAGACATCTTCCAACACTCGCCTTTGGGCAACATGCTAAACTCATTAAAAAACTTGTCCTTAGCAAAGGACCCGCAACCGAACTATATCCGGTTCGAACTAGGGGCTGATGATGGGGAATTTCGCCCCCCACCCGCCACCCACTTCATAGCCACTGTCGACGACTTAACCGACATGCTCAATTACGGCTCCGAAGACATCGACGGTATGGACGACGATGCGGAGGAGGAGCATGGCCAAAACCCGCCGCTTACCGGATGCCGGACGGCCACTTCTTCGTACAACGTATACATGGTGGACACACCTAGAGAACTTCACGACGATGACAAAGAAGATCCGGTTGAGGATAAACCTCCTGGGACACAGCCTAGACAGCGGTGTCGGCGGCGCCGCTCTAAGTCACGCCGTGCAAAAGACAGCAACACCGGCACCGGAGAAAATAATACTCCGGATGATACCGAAGACAATGAAGACCCCGTTGGGGCAACGTCTGAACAGAATGAATGGGAAGACGGGCACGATAGCCCTAATGAATAGGCCATACACGAAGACTCATAGGACAGTAATTATCTTCCGCTCTCCAAGGATGAGGAGAGCCTCGGCGACGAAGATTTCATCGTGCCTGAGGAACCTCTCGAGCAGGAGCGCTTTGTGACGCCCCGAGACCGCCGCGCCAGGTGTCTTCCAGTTATTCGTTATTGTTGCCTTGTCATTTGCTTGTGTGTCGCATCTTGCCATGTCATCCGCATTGCATCATCATGTTTTCAAACTTGCATCCATCCGGGTTCCCCAGTTCCGTCCGTTGTCCGTTCTGAGCCAAGTCACACTTGCACGCGCCCGCGGCATGTACGAAATATTATTTTATAAGTGGCCGGAAAATGTTCTCGGAATGGGATAAAAGTTGGCGTGCGGTCTTGTTATGTTGTAGGTAGGCCGCCTACCAAGTTTCGTCGCATTCGGAGTCCGTTTGACGCCCCAACAATTAACTATAGCGGCAGTATAGTCGGTCAAGCGTCGGACGTTTTCGGTCTCCGGAAACAGTTGCCGGGCTGCATCTCTCCCCTCTTCTCTTAGACCAAACCGCTCTCCACAGTCCTGCTAGGCCCAGTCTACCCCTCTTTGCGTCGTTCATAGACCTCTTGTGCGCGTCCGAAACTTACCCGGACCCGACCCGGGTAGTCGTCACCATTGGATCCGGATCAACCCCAAACATCTACAAAACATCTCTATTTTCTTTGTTGGACTCTCCTAGCCTATTTTTCTCGACCGTCCGATTTAAATAGGCGGCCCCAAATAGCCCCTAATCTAATCTCCATGAGATATATATAGTGACCAACCCTAAAATTGAGGAGAGATGTCCCATTCTCCCAGCCAGCCGCCGCCACCCCTGTCCATTCCCTCCTCCTCCCTCGGGATCTCACCCACCTGCCTCCATCATTTTTCTCCAATGGCCCAACCAGCGCCCTAGCCAACTGCCCATCGCCACCGCAGCCTTCGACCACCTCCGTCAGCCCAGACAACGCCTCCCCTTATTTCTCCTCCCTCCATCTGTTTTTCTCCCTCACGCAGTTCTCTCCCTCTCTTTGAATCCTGCAGGAGCCCGAGCTTCTCTTCCCGTCGCTCCTCTCCAGCAGCAGCACCGGAGCCAGCCCCGCGCCTCTTCTCTCGTACCTTCTTTCTTCCTTCCCCTACTGCCCATGCTCATCTCCCTCCCTCTCTCTCTCTCTCCCATTTTGATGTGCAGCCGCCGTCGTGCCCTGCGACCCTCCTGCAAGCTGTCGCCGTCACTGCTCTACTTCAGTCGAGCAGGAGAGGGCGCTCGCGACCCTGCCGTTGCCTCAGCTTGCTCCCCGGAGTCCCTGCTCGCTAGAGTAGGCCACCAGCACCGCCGCTCCTCTGCGCCCGAACTGCACCAAGCCGCCATGGGAGTTCCCTGCAAACCGCTGCCTTCTCTGCGCAACAACTCGTCGGAGTTGATCCTCGCCGCCGCCCGATCCGCACCCCGTCGTCCGTCCTGTTTCCGGCTCTGTCTCCCCACGCCCAGCTCATCGTCCCCGCGCCCGTCGTTGCCGGATCCGGTGGGCACAGGCCAGAGACCGCCCCTGCTTGCGTCGCAGGCATCTGCCTCCCCTGCTCCAGGTCGAGCGAGCGAGGGGACCGCGCGCGTTGACCTCATCCTGCCAAGCCCCTGCGCGAGCCGGCCCAGCAGCTCCCCTGTGCCGCGCCAGCAGGCCCAGTTTCCCCACCGAGCCCTCCCAAGTGCCATGGTGAGCAGCCCAGCTCGATACAAGTTTCAGCCCGTGGACGTTTTTATTTCCCTGGACGATTTTGACTAATTTTCCAGAGTTTGCCAGTTTTACAAAAAAAAACCGGTGGTTCATACATATCATATCTCTCAAACTACGCATTTTATGTAAAAACTTTAAATATGAAAAATGCTTAGAATTTTGTGTAGGCTCATAATATGCCACTTTCATCTATGTTTAAAATGGTTAAAATGTTGTTGGTTTAAATTTGCTCAAATGCCATGCTAAAATGCTTTAATTCATAACTAATTAACGGTTGCTCCAAATCTAATAAACTATATATGTAAATGGGGTATAAAAATTCCTAGTTTATCATGGTGACCTTACTTTGCATGTTTAACAACTTTAAAATTGTGTTTAGGGCAGAACGGTAACAAACCTAAAAATATGCACATGAGGTTTTTCCGGAATTGTTGTTTGTTGTTCTGGCCTCATTTAAACTAGCCTAGATAGGTAGTTACCTTTTGCTTCACCTCTTGCCATGTTAATCAACATTTAATATTGTTGGGTACATAAACGGGAGAGAACTAAGTAATTTTTGTGGTGTTTCATCAATATGCAACTCGTTGCATATTGAGATCCACTTAATTTGTAGGATTTCTTGTGCACTTTGCCATGCCATGCTTCATTAAATCGGACATGCATCATACTTGGTTGTGCATCATGCCATGTTTATGTCATGGTTGTTTACCATGTTGTTTGCTTCTTTCCGGTGTTGCCTCTTCGGGTTAGTTCCGATACCGTCGCGTTTGTGAGGATCCGTTCGACTACGTGCGTTTGTCTTCTTCTTGGACTCGTTCTTCTTCCTTGCGGGATCTCAGGCAAGATTACCATACCCTCGGAATCACTTCTATCTTTGCTTGCTAGTTGCTCGATCTTTTGCTATGCCGCGATACCTACCACTTGCTTATCATGCCTCCCATATTGCCATGTCAAACCTCTAACCCACCTTGTCCTAGCAAACCGTTGTTTGGCTATATTACCGCTTTGCTCAGCCCCTCTTATAGCATTGTTAGTTGCAAGTGAAGATGAAGTTTGTTCCATGTTGGAATATGGATATGTTGGGATATCACAATATCTCTTGTTTATATTAATGCATCTATATACTTAGTAAAGGGTGGAAGGCTCGGCCTTATGCCTGGTGTTTTGTTCCACTCCTGCCGCCCTAGTTTCCGTCATACCGGTGTTATGTTCCTTGATTTTGTGTTCCTTACGGGGTTGGGTTATAATGGGAACCCCTTGACAGTTCGCTTTGAATAAAACTCCTCCAGCAAGGCCCAACCTTGGTTTTACCATTTGCCACCTAAGCCTTTTTCCCTTGGAAGTCACGCTCCCGAGGGTCATCTTTATTTTAAACCCCCGAGCCAGTGCTCCTTTGAGTGTTGGTCCAAACTAGAGCACCGGGCAGGGCCGTCCCTTGGCAACTTGGGTTACGTTGGCTCCTGTACACTTAGCTTATCCGGTGTGCCCTGAGAACAAGATATGTGCAGCTCCTATCGGGATTTGTTGGCACAGCGGGTGGTCTTGCGGGTCTTATTTTGCCATTGTCGATATGTCTTGTAACCGGGATTCCGAGTCTGATCGGGTCGTCCGAGGATAAGGAATATCCTTTGTCGACCGTGAGAGCTTGTGATGGGCTAAGTTGGGACACCCCTGCAGGGTTTTGAACTTTCAAAAGCCGTGCCCGCGGTTATGGGCAGATCGGAATTTGTTAATATCCGGTTGTAGAAAACTTGACACTTAACTTAATTAAAATGCATCAACCGCGTGTGTAGCCGTGATGGTCTCTTTCCGGCGGAGTCCGGGAAGTGAACACGGTTCTTGTGTTATGCTTGAACGTAAGTAGTTTCAGGATCACTTCTTGATCACTTCTAGTTCACGACCGTGCATTGCTTCTCTTCTCGCTCTTATTTGCGTATGTTAGCCACCATATATGCTTAGTGCTTGCTGCAGCTCCACCTCATTACCCGTTTCCTACCCATAAGCTTAAATAGTCTTGATCGCGAGGGTGCGAGATTGATGAGTCCCAGTAACTCACAGATTACATCCAAAACTAGTTTGCAGGTGCCGATGATACCGTGCAGGTGACTCAACCGAGCTCAAGGAGGAGCTCGATGAAGATCTTGTTCATCGTGTTGTATCGTTTCAGTTGATTAGTAGTGGAGCCTAGTCGGGGCGATCGGGGATCTTTTGCATTAGGGGTGGTCTTCTTTTATTTTGGTTCCGTAGTCGGACCTTGATTGTATCTGGTTGAGGTAATGCTATATTTATGTATTGTGTGAAGTGGCGATTGTAAGCCAACTCCATACCTCTTTCTTATTCAGTACATGGGATGTGTAAAGATTACCCCTCTTACGACATGCCTACAATGCGGTTATGCCTCTAAGTCATGCTCCGACACGTGGGAGATATAGCCACATCGTGGGTGTTACAAGTTGGTATCAGAGCCTTCCCCGGCTTAGGAGCCCCCTGCTTGATCGAATCGTTGGCGTTGTTGAGTCTAGAAAAATGTTTTAAGTCTTATAGGATTATATATATCAGAGAGTAGGATTCTTTTTACTCCTCAATCCCTTCGTCGCTCTGGTGAGGCCTCCTGACGTAGAGTTTTGACTCTTCTTTTCTCAAATTTCACTAAAAAAAATTTAGGATCACGCGGGTATCTTGGAATCGTTCCGATGGTTTTGTGACAAGAACATTGCTCTTGGTGCCTCCTAACATTTAGGGGTTGTGGCAGTGTCCCGGGGAGTTGAGCTCCGAGGTGTTGTCATCACAATTTTATCGTTGCAGTTCTGGAATACCTGAGTTTCGCCGACATCAAAAATCTCTTTTATGCAGTTGTTGGTGAGATAACCTCGATGTCACCCGGTACTGGGGCGGGAGTTCGGGAGTATTGCCATAACTCGTATAACGGATGCTTTTCGAAGGTTGATGTAAATGATTTCCGAAGGTTTCTTGGTTATGTATTGAAGGATGGATACAGCTGGATGTAGGATTTGCTAGTTTGGGTGAGATATTATGCTTCCCCTGTATCCCCAACACCTGATTGCATAACCAGAAAGTTTCGGGAGTTTATAAGTGGGAATTCAAGTAGCTCTTAGGATATCTTTCCGACAGATGTATGATATGAAATTGGGGTTCGGCGTCTAGTGGTCCGCCTATCCACGGTTGGTTTTATAGTGGTCTCGTTGTGTCTTAAAGAGTCCTTGGCTATGCTGACTCGGGGACGCTTCGTATGTCTTGTGCACTGCCTTGTACATGATGGTGTTGTACGACCGAGCCCGTGTGGGCCCCACCACGAAAACTTCGGACGAAATCTCTATCATATGTTTGTTCTGGCTTATTCTACAAGCCAATCCTTTGTTTTTTGTTTTAGCTTGTGGTATTCGAGTTGCTTCAGTGTCAAATGTTGATTCCATACCTTTCCTAAGTGGTGTTCTCATGCTCCTATGTGAATACTAATCCTTCATGATAATCGAGATTGTCATGTCAATCCTTTTCAACCGGTGTGCTCCACTTCAACTGATCCTATCATTTTTCAACATTCGCAAGTTCACCTCTCGGATTTTTCCCAATGTTGTTCGTTTCATATGCCCCCAAGTTGCTTTTGTTTTCCCTCCCTCCCACCCTTTTTCTTCAAGGATTCAGATCTCTTAATCATGTATCCTTTTATTTGTGAGAAATCCCTTCAGTCTTTTCTTTCAATGTTTTACCCGGTGTTTCTTATGAAGATTCTAACGGAGCTTCAAGTTCATCATTCTTCGTTCCCTTTCTCCTCCGGTGGATTCAATTCAAGCTTTTGGTGTTGATCATATCCCTTAACTCGTTTCAAGTGCTTTCTCATGCCGGTGCACCTCTTAATCATCCGCTCCTCGCTATTCATTTGTTCTGGAGTGTTGAAGATATCTCAAGAGATTCGCGTTTCCATTCTCGATCTGTTTAATCTAGTGCGAGATGGTTATCTCATTCAAGACATTTAATTCAATGGGTGCAATATCTTTCAAGTAATCGTTCAACGGTGTTTCTTTTGAGTGGGCCCTAACCCACAGGTCTTTTCCCAGGATCTTACCTGACTCTTCTAATTTTTCCCGGAGCTATTCTCAAATCCTCTAAAGTTTGACATCATTGAGCTTACTTCCCTACCCACTGTAACACCCACGATGCGACTATATCTCCCACGTGTCGGAGCACGACTTAGAGGCATAACCGCATTGTAGGCATGTCGCAAGAGGGGTAATCTTTACACATCCCATGTACTGAATAAGAAAGAGGTATAGAGTTGGCTTACAATCGCCACTTCACACAATACATAAATATAGCATTACCTCAACCAGATACAATCAAGGTCCAACTACGGAACCAAAATAAAACAAGACCACCCCTAATGCAAAAGATCCCCGATCGCCCCGACTAGGCTCCACTACTAATCAACTGAAACGACACAACACGATGAACAAGATCTTCATCGAGCTCCTCCTTGAGCTCGGTTGAGTCACCTGCACGGTATCATCGGCACCTGCAAACTGGTTTTGGAAGTAATCTGTGAGTCACGGGGACTCAGCAATCTCGCACCCTCGCGATCAAGACTATTTAAGCTTATGGGTAGGAAACGGGTAATGAGGTGGAGCTGCAGCAAGCACTAAGAATATATGGTGGCTAACATACGCAAATAAGAGCGAGAAGAGAAGCAATGCACGGTCGTGAACTAGAAGTGATCAAGAAGTGATCCCGAAACTACTTACGTTCAAGCATAACACAAGAACCGTGTTCACTTCCCGGACTCCGTCGGAAAGAGACCATCACGGCTACACACGCGGTTGATGCATTTTAATTAAGTTAAGTGTCAAGTTTTCTACAACCGAATATTAACAAATTCCCATCTGCCCATAACCGCGGGCACGGCTTTCAAAATTTCAAAACCCTGCAGGGGTGTCCCAACTTAGCCCATCACAAGCTCTCATGGTCAACGAAGGATATTCCTTCTCCCAGGACGACCCGATCAGACTCGGAATCCCGGTTACAAGACATCTCGACAATGGTAAAACAAGACCAGCAAGACCACCCGTTGTGCCGACAAATCCCGATAGGAGCTGCACATATCTCGTTCTCAGGGCACACGGGATAAGCTAAGCGTACAGGAGCCAACGTAACCCAAGTTGCCAAGGGACGGCCCTGCACGGTGCTCTAGTTTGGACCAACACTCAGAGGAGCACTGGCCCGGGGGTTTAAAATAAAGATGACCCTCGGGAGCGCGACTCCCAAGGGAAAAAGGCTTAGGTGGCAAATGGTAAAACCAAGGTTGGGCCTTGCTGGAGGAGTTTTATTCAAAGCGAACTGTCAAGGGGTTCCCATTATAACCCAACCGCGTAAGGAACACAAAATCAAGGAACATAACACCGGTATGACGGAAACTAGGGCGGTGGGAGTGGAACAAAACACCAGGCATAAGGCCGAGCCTTCCACCCTTTACCAAGTATATAGATGCATTAATATAAACAAGAGATATTGTGATATCCCAACATATCCATATTACAACATGGAACAAACTTCATCTTCACCTGCAACTAACAACGCTATAAGAGGTGCTGAGCAAAATGGTAACATAGCCAAACAACGGTTTGCTAGGAAAAGGTGGGTTAGAGGTTTGACATGGCAATATGGGAGGCATGATAAGCAAGTGGTAGGCATCGCGGCATAGAAAAAGATCGAGCAACTAGCAAGCAAAGATAGAAGTGATTTCGAGGGTATGGTCATCTTGCCTGAGATCCCGCAAGGAAGAAGAACGAGTCCAAGAAGAAGACAAACGGACGTAGTCGAACGGATCCTCACAAACGCGACGGTATCGGAACTAACCCGAAGAAGCAACACCGGAAAGAAGCAAACAACATGGTAAACAACCATCACATAAACATGGCATGATGCACAACCAAGTATGATGCATGTCCGATTTAATGAAGCATGGCATGGCAAAGTGCACAAGCAATCCTACAAATTAAGTGGAGCTCAATAAGCAACGAGTTGCATATTGACGAAACACCACAACAATTATTTAGTTCTCTCCCGTTTATGTACACAACAATATTAAGGCCTCCTTTGGTTCATAGGGTAGAAAAATTGTAGGAATAGGAAAGTCATAGGAAATGAGATGGCATGTATCTCAAATCCTATGAGTAGGAATAGGAAAGGAGATGGCCTTTGATTCACATCATAGGATTTTTTCCATTGAGTCTAGGCTAATGTTTATTTTCCTATGAAATGTGGAGGATAGGAAGAATTCCTCCATAGGAATAGGATTCCATTCCTACAAACCAAAGGGCTCTAAAGGAATTTTTCCTATAGAAATCCTATCCTATGAAATTCCTACAAGATTCCTCTAAACCAAAGGAGACCTAAATGTTGATTAACATGGCAAGAGGTGAAGCAAAAGGTAACTACCTATCTAGGCAAGTTTAAATGAGGCTCGAACAACAAACAACAATTCTGGAAAAACCTCATGTGCATATATTTTGGTTTGGTACTGTTCTTCCCTAAACACAATTTTGAAGTTGTTAGACATGCAAAGTAAGGTCACCATGATAACTAGGCATTTTTCTACCCCATTTAGATATAAAGTTTATTAGATTTGGAGCTACCGTTAATTAGTTATGAATTAAAGCATTTTAGCATGGCATTTGAGCAAATTTAAACAAACAACATTTTAACCATTTTAAACATAGATGAAAGTGGCATATTATGGGCCTACACAAAATTCTAAGCATTTTTCATATTTAAAGTTTTTACATAAAATGCATAGTTTGAGAGATATGATATGTATGAACCATAGGGGGTTTTCTGTAAAACTAGCAAACTCTGGAAAATTAGTCAAAATCGTCCAGGGAAATAAAAAAGTCCACGGGCTGAAACTTGTATCGAGCTGGGCTGCTCACCACGGCACTTGGGCTGGCTCGATGGGGAAACTGGGCCTACTGGCGCGGCACAAGGGAGCTGCTGGTCCGGCTCGTGCAGGGCCTTGGCAGGCTGAGGTCAACGCGCGTGTTCCCCTCGCTCGCTCGACCTGGAGCAGGGGAGGCAGATGCCAGTGATGCAAGCAGGGGCGGTCTCCGGCCTGTGAGCACCGGATCCGGCGACGACGGGCGCGGGGACGATGAGCTAGGCGCGGGGAGACAGAGCCGGGAACGGGACGGACGCCGGGGTGCGGATCGGGCGGCGGCGAGGATCAACTCCGACGAGTTTTTGCGCAGAGAAGGCGGCGGTTTGCAGGGAACTCCCATGGCGGCTTGGTGCAGTTCGGGCGCAGAGGAGCGGCGGTGCTGGTGGCCTACTCCGGTGAGCAGGGACTCCGGGGAGCAACCTGAGGCGACGGCAGGGTCGCGAGCGCCCTCTCCTGCTCGACTGAAGTAGAGCAGTGACGGCGACAGCTTGCAGGAGGGTCGCAGGGCACCGCGGCGGCTGCACATCAAAACGGGAGAGAGAGAGAGAGGGAGGGAGATGAGCACGGGCAGCAGGGGAAGGAAGAAAGAAGGTGCGGGAGAAGAGGCGCGGGGCTGGCTCCGGTGCTGCTGCTGGAGAGGAGCGACGGGAAGAGAAGCTCGGGCTCCAGCAGGATTCAGAGAGAGGGAGAGAACTGCGTGAGGGAGAAAAACAGATGGAGGGAGGAGAAATAAGGGGAGGAGTGGTCTGGCCTGACGGAGGTGGTCGGAGGCTGCGGTGGCAATGGGCAGTTGGCTCGGGCGCTGGTTGGGCCATTGGAGAAAAATGATGGAGGTAGGTGGGTGAGATCCTGAGGGAGGAGGAGGGAATGGACAGGGGTGGCGGCGGCGGCTGGCTGGGAGGATGGGACATCTCTCCTCAATTTTAGGGTTGGTCACTATATATATCTCATGGAGATTACATTAAGGGCTATTTGGGCCCTCCGATTTAAATTGGACGGTCGAGAAAAATAGGCTAGGAGAGTCCAACAAAGAAAATGGAGATGTTTTGTAGATGTTTGGGGTTGATCCGGATCCAATGGTGACGACTGCCCGGGTCAGATCCGGGTAAGTCTCGGACGCGCACAAGAGGCCTATGCACGACGCAAAGAGGGGTAGACTGGGCCTAGCAGGACTGTGGAGAGCGGTTTGGTCTGAGAGAAGAGGGGAGAGATGCAGCCCGGCAACTGTTTCCGGAGACCGAAAATGTCCGACGTTTGACCGACTATACTGCCGCTATAGTTAATCGTTGGGGCGTCAAACGGACTCCGAATGCGATGAAACTTGGCAGGCGGCCTACCTACAACATAACAAGACTGCACGCCAACTTTCATCCCATTCCGAGAACATTATCTGGCCACTTATAAAATAATATTTCGGACATGCCGCGGGCGCGTGCAAGTGTGACTGGGCTCAGAACGGACAACGGATGGAACTCGGGAACCCAGACGGATGCAAGTTTGAAAACATGATGATGCAATGCGGATGACATGGCAAGATGCGACACGCAAGCAAATGACAAGGCAACAACAACGAATAACTGGAAGACACCTGGCGCAACGGTCTCGAGGCGTCACACGCTTCAAGCGCTGGCTAATAGCCACAGCAAGAAGCCTGAAAAATAAGCAACTACAACTTCAAGCTGATCAAGATCTGCTAAATGATAGATGGACTGATGTCCTAGCAGCCGAAGAATACGGCCTCAACCGCCCAGCCAAAAGTTACCCGAAGTGCAAATTACTTCCTCGGTTCGATGACGAGGCGTTAGAGCTCATACCATTATCACACAATGGGGCTGACAGAATATCACGTGGCCGGGATAAAGCGGCAACTCAAGCCGAGCACCAGCCTGCTCCGCCTTATTATAAAGGCAAAGATAAAACATCCTTCGGTCACAAATATGACCTCCGGCATGACCGAGATAACAGAGGGGGCATACCAGATCGATCTATGGATCACAAGGACGTGCCTCGGCATGTGGCGACAGCTACCTATTCGGATGTGACAAACCTAGCCACACCCGGGCCGAAGACCGCAAACGGACTCCATCGGAGGTACGCACAGTGTGGCCCAACATAGAGGCACCGCACGCCTGCTTTGCTTCAGAGACGAAGTAATGGAGCATGAATTCCCACACGGGTTCAAACCCATGAATATCGAATCATACGACGGAACAACGGATCCCGCGGTATGGATCGAGGACTTCCTCCTCCATATCCACATGGCCCGCGGAGATGACCTTCATGCCATCAAATACCTACCACTAAAACTCAAAGGACCAGCTCACCACTGGTTAAACAGTCAGCCGGAAAATTATATTGGCAGCAGGGAAGATTTGTAGGACGCCTTTCGCGACAACTTCCAAGGAACATATGTCCGGCCACCGGACGCCGATGACTTAAGCCACATTGTCAAGCAGCCCGGAGAGTCAGCCAGGAAGCTCTGGACTAGGTTCTTAGTTAAAAAGAACCAAATCATTGACTGTGCGGGCATGGAAGCCCTTGCGGCCTTCAAACACAGCGTCCGGGATGAATGGCTTGCACGCCACATCGGTCAAGAAGGACCTAAATCCATGACAGACCTTACTGCTCTAATGACTCGCTTTTGCACGGGGAAAGACAGCTGGCTTGCTCGTAGAAGCAACAGCGCCAGTGACTCGGGCACCTCCGAAATCCGAGACGACAATGGCAAACCACGACGAATCAAACACAACAGTTGCAATGATAATGATAGATCACGCGACACAGCGGTTAATGCCAGATTCAGCAATCCCAAACCCGATCAACGAAAAAAGCCATTCAAGGTGAACCGAGACGGACCATCCAACCTAGACAGGATATTGGACCGACCCTACCAGATTCACGGACACCCCGATAAACCAGCTAATCATACCAACAGAAGTTGTTGGGTCTTCAAGCAGGTCGGCAAGCTCAACACTGAACACAAGGGGAGGGGGCCGCCAGGCGATAGGGACAACGGAAGGTTTCACCAACCAAATACCGGGGGTCAGAAGCAATTTCCCCCCAAGGATCGATCAATCACGGAGCGGAAATAGCAATTCGGCTTCCGCCACCCACTTCATATACCCGCAAAATTTGTATCACGCATACATCACTACGCACTCAAGACACCGTGGGCATTGGCGGAAGAACAGTACGGACAAGCCTGCAAGCATTCCAGTAACACTTTTTATCTACATTTATTTTTCTTTCTTTTCACTTAAAAATAGGTGACGCGAAGGACAAACATATAAACTGACTCCATCGGAGTTCGGATCCGTACACTCACCAAAGGGGCTACTCCCGTCAAGGAGTCCCTTCACCGAGGACAGGCGGCGCAGACGTGCGACAGGAGGTCCAAAATTACTTTTTGTAGACCGCACTCTCTATTTCGAGCCTGTAAAGTGCCTTTTTCCTCCGCCTTCAACCCCTGGCATATTAAATAGCTGGGGTTGTGGCTTTATTATCTATATATATGAATGGCACATCACTCAGATCCCAGTAAAAATAATCCATTCTTTTTCTAAAGGACCGAATTTTGCCCCTATGGTTGTTTCAAACATACACCTCGGCATAACTTGCCAGGGGCTCGGTATGGGAACAAGCGCGTTGCCGACAAGTCCGAACAGCTCTATAGTGTACTTCGGCGTCTCGAGTTTGGCCTTATATGCATCAGCTCCGAATGATGTCTTGGGTCAATAGTTGGGTTGCCCAGATCCTGTGCTTGCTATCCTATGTTCCACTCCATCGGCTAGGGTAGTAAAGGGAGAACTACTGTGATTATGCTTCCGGTTCACCTGGTTAAGCACCTCAGTAGAGACAGCCGAAAACTGACTATCATGATACGGCGAGAGCTGGTCAACCACTCGATGACTTATCAAAAAATTTAGCGATTCCTCCGTGTCACACGAAGGCCCTCTTCCCGGTCAAATATGTAAACGCATCGTACGAGTAAGCCGCATACATACCAGGGGCTATGTCGTAGTCCCACCATAAAACTCCTATGGCTAAGTGAAAGTGTTAACGCCCTATAGTCTGGTTGCTTGGTTCACCGCATTGACACCTCCTTCACGGACCAAGACGTTGGGTCAAGAGTGATCAGGTGCTTTTTTCGAACACACCCTTACTTCCTATGAGGGGGCTGAAGCCGACGACTGGAAAACTTTCAGATCATATACAAATGTCCACACAGGAGGAACAAAAACCTTTAGGCAAAATCAAAAATATAGACTTATTACAATAATTGTCTTTTACAATTCGTAAAGAATTCACTCGAATATTATGCCTTTCGAACATTGACCCTCTATCAAGCGGGCAGCCTCCAAGACATCCTCAAAATAATGCTCCGATGTGTGATGGTCCTTTCCCTTGGGTGGACCTTGTGCTGCAACATCGACGGCCTTCATCTTCCCCCAGTATATCTTGACTCGGGCAAAGGCCATCCGTGCACCTTCAATGCACGTCGACCGCTTTACAGCGTCGATACTTGGCACCGCATCAGCAAGCCGCCGCACCAAGCCAAAATAGCTATTCGGAATCGGCTCAGTCGTCCATAGCTGAAGTATGACGTTCTTCATGGCAGCCCCGGACATCCTATGAAGCTCGGCCCATTGGGACATCTGTTCATTAAGTAGCAGAGGGCGTTTTGATACACCGAACTATGTCCAGAAAAGCTTCTCTATTGCATACCCCTCTTGCGCTCGGTAAAACTGCGCCGCGTCGGATGAACTCTTCGGCAGGTCCAAAAATATGTCTGGAGAACTCCACACTTGGTTAAGCTGAGCATAATTCGGATCTCCGAACTTAGTCTGTAATAAAAAGGGCTTACCAACCGCAGTCTCCCCAGCTTGCCGGATCTCCTCACGAGCTGCTCTGGATTCAGGCCGCGCTTCTCTTGCCTCTCATAAGGCCTTGTCAAGTTTAGCCGTTTTGGCTTCATTTTCCTTCTCAAGAAGTTCACAGCGGCTAGCAGCATTTTCCAGTTCGAGTGCCATCATGGATATCTTCTCCTCGTCTTGGCGTCGAGCAGCTTGTTTGGTTTTTAACTCAGCCGATGCCTTTTCGGCACATGCATCACTAAACCGGGCCCGCTCCTTGGCCCAGGCCAGCTCTGCTCGAAGAATTTCAACGGCGGTAGCACCATCTGCAGTCATGCATATTCCAGTATATAACTTTCAGCATCATGCTTATATAACAAAAATGTACGTGAAGGGACTGCCCCGAATATATAACTTTCAGCGTCATACCTTGCGCCCCGTATATAACTTTCTTCTTGATCCTCCGTTCACCTCCCATAGGAAGCCAACCCAAGTCTCAGGGGCTACTACCTATACACAGGCGCATCTTTGCAAATAAATTATAGTTGAAAACATTACATCAGAAACCTCGAAGCCTCACAGCAGGCCCACGAAGGCCTCATTCAATCCGCTTTTCGCGGACAGGATCTCATCGACCACTTTGCCCATCAAAGTACGATGTTCCTCTAAAACGGACGCCTGTCGTAGCATGTTCGTCAATATATCCGGCGCCTCTGGGTCTCTGGAGGCTGCTATAGGAGTACAGCCTCCCATTGAAGGGATCCGTTCATTCATATCCGATTGTAGACCGGACTGTTCGGGGCCTTCATGGTTGGTCCCCGGACCCTGGGACACCAAAGTGTCACCTTCGGGCAATGTCTTCATCATTCCTCGCACCACCTGTTGGTCGCGGGAGACCCTCCGTGACGACACCTCGAAGTTGTCCGCCCTATCGGGCAGAGAGGCCTGTGGAGGCATCTCGCTTTCCATCATCTCTGGGAGAAGGTCCCCCGAGGAAGAGGATTGTTGAAGAAGACTGCGCGCCGGACTGCAAAAAATATATATTCTAAGCATTACGAGAACATAACGGGATGTGTTTAAAAACATCATTGTTCACTTACGATTTGGCCTGAGGCTTGTCCTCATTATGAGACTGTCCTTCGACGTCCTTCAGGCCCGAGCCATCCAAGAGATGTATCTTGCCTCGCTTAGGAGCTCGTTTCTCCAAATTTTCAGAGGCGGCCCTTTTCTTCTCATGATGGGAAGGGACAATGGCCCCCCTTCACTTTTGTCTTCGGATGAGGGAATTTTGATTCCTCTGGACATAATGTCTGATGTACCCTTGGAATAGGGGTCATCTTTGGTCTTTCCACTCTCCGCCTCTCCCTCCTTCACAGGCATCTGGTATGGTGCCGGGGCTAGCATCCTTGTTAAAACATGATTCACTGGGCCTTCGGGCAGGGGGGGCGAACACATAATTAGTTCTGCCTTCTTTATCCAGCCCTGGAGAAACATAGCCTGCTTAGTACCGTATTACGGTATGTGTAATTACAAAGTGTTCGGAAGACAAGTGCTTACCGGGGTATCTGGACGGTTGTAGTTAAGGCCAGCGTCCTCAGTAGTGTCTGGCCAATGTTTTCGCTTCCCAAAAACAACTTCCACATCCCTTCG
The DNA here is from genome assembly GCF_056163025.1 of Triticum urartu. Taxonomy (NCBI): domain Eukaryota; kingdom Viridiplantae; phylum Streptophyta; class Magnoliopsida; order Poales; family Poaceae; genus Triticum; species Triticum urartu. Next base: position 395,376,433 of record NC_141875.1, read on the forward strand.
TGCATAGTGCTGAAGAAGTGTTGGAGGGTTCGTGGTCCTTCCGGATTGAGCTCCCACATGCGGCGAGACCAGCGCTGGCAGGGAAGGATTCGGCGAACCAACATCACTTGAATCACGTTGACAAGATCGATGTCTCTCTCAAGGAGGGTTCGGATGCCGCTCTGTGGAGTCTGCACTTCATCAATTGATCCCCAATCCAGCCCTTTGTTAATCCATGATGCAAGCTGTGGTGGGGGGCCAGAACGGAACGCAAGAATAGCTGCCCACTTGGTGCTGTGGTGTTCCATGACATAAAACCATTCTCGCTGCCACTGGTGGGAGGTTGCGGTAAAAGAGCCTTTTGGCCAGAGAGTGTTGGTAAGCTTGCTCACTACGGCAACACCATACTCCGCATGTTCCCCATCAACTACCTTCGTCTTTACACTGAAGGTCTTGAGCCATAAGCCGAAGTGTGGGGGGATTCAGAGGAAGGCCTCGCATGTAATGATAAACGCCGAGACGTGGAGGATAGAGTCCGGGGCTAGATCATGAAAATCTAGTCTGTAATAAAACATTAGCCCTCGGACGAAGGGGTGAAGAGCGAACCCTAGGCCCCGGAGGAAGTGGGAGATGAATACGACCCTCTCGCCAGATCGGGGGGTCGGAATAACCTGTCCTTGAGCAGGAAGCCTGTGGTGGACCTCCGCAGTCAAATATCTGGCCGCCCGAAGCTTTGCGATATCCACCTATGTAATGGAGGAAGCCACCCATCGGCCTTGAGAGCTGGGTCCGGACATGATGGGGAGGCTTGAAACAATGAAGTCGACCCTTGGGTGCTAGAACTCGAGGTTGGGAAGGCTGAGGAGAGGTTTGGCATAAAAGAACGGCCCTTGGTTCCTTTATAAAGGCAGCGGGTATTGAACGCCTCCTCCTAAGCCTAGGAACCTGCCTATTCCTAAGGAATCTCTCCTGCAGGATGGTTGGGTTACCCACGCTCATATTGATGAAAATCCCGCAATTAGGGGACACGATCTCTGCTTTGACAAGATGTGTCAATGAAAACCATGCCCCGAAACATGGAACGGCAGGATGAGAAACGGTTCGAAATAATGACCGGGAAGCGTGACGTCACATTACTAAAGTTGTCGGCAGATTGGATTCATGGAATAATATACTCTCTACGGTTGTGTGTTGCAGATCCAAACACGTTTGTTTCATCTGAAGATTGTTTTGGAGTTCAGAAGGAGGAACCCGCCTTGCAATGCCGAAGACGGATCTATGCGCCGGATACCTTGTCATTGAAACCAGGTTCAGGGGCTACTGAGGTAGTCCTGGACTAAGGGGTCCTCGGGCGTCCGGCCTGTTAGCCATGGGCCGGACTGATGGGCTATGAAGATACGAAGACCGAAGACTGCACCCGTGTCTGGATGGGACTCTCCTTGGCGTGTAAGGCAAGCTTGGCGATCGGATATGTAGATTCCCTTCTTTGTAACCGACCTTGTGTAACCCTAGATCCTTCCGGTGTCTATATAAATCGGAGGAATTAGTTCGGATAGGGGAGATTCTTTATCATAGCCATACCAGCTAGACCTCTAGGGTTTAGCCATTACGATCTCGAGGTAGATCAACTCTTGTAATACTCATATTCATCAATATCAATCAAGCAGGACGTAGGATATTAACTCCATAGAGAGGGCCCGAACCTGGGTAAACATCGTGTCCCTTGTCTCCTGTTACCATTGACCTTAGACGCACAGTTCGAGACCCCCTACCTAAGATCCGCCGGTTTTGACACCGACAATCACCGAGCCGCAATTAACACTTCTCACATGTCCTTTGGTCCTATCGACAAGAACAGACTTGGACACACCAATGTGATCAACCTATGATGTTCTGTTCCTTGGACTCGCCGATTGATCCTACTCGGAGACACCGATCTCACTACACAAAGAAACTTTTGCCAAAATTTCCTTCAGATTTCATCTCCATCTCCACTAAATGATTATTTACCCTCTAGTGCATTTAGTATCATCTCAGCTAGATGTGCTACTAAAGGACCATACCTATGTGACCAATGACCTTGGAACTAAACCCTTCTTTGAAATTCATGTCAAAGGAGGAGAGAGATGTGTACATCAAAGGCTTCCAACCTCTCATCTTTCAAAGAGAGATAATCACCATCGAAGAGGAGAGAATTCTATATGTTTCTAAGAGGGGAGAAACATATATTTGCTTGATCATTCCATATGATCCTTTATTGCTCTGATTTTGTCTCTCCCTACCTACCCCAAATATATACCATCTTAGATTCAGGGGAGAGGGAGTTCAAAGTATAGGGGAGAAGAATACTTAAATTCTATTACAAATCCTAGTTTAACCTTGTGGGGACATGTATGCACTTAAGAAAGTATTCACTTAGTGATACTATCTTCTACAAGTCATCCCAATATTGGTATTCTTGTTGTCCTTGCATTTCCCTTTGACGAAATTCTCTTGTGTTATCTAACCTTGTTTTCTCAAGCTTATTTCCTCAAGTAAAAATGCTTAAGCACCTCAAGTTAAGTATATGCATCACACTCATGTGCATGATGATATCTTGCTTCTTGCACATATTATTTTCAAAAGAGATTCATGAACATAAATATGTTTCTTTCACATCTTTGCTCTAGTGCATATAGCTAAGATACATATGTCATATTAAGTTTCCTCCCTGTTGTGCAGTTACATTCCAAAAGCAATTAATCTTTAAAAGACTACACACTTGTAGGAGGAGCGTATATATGTTACATGTCTCCCAAAGCTTTCACATATTTGTTGATATACCATATTACTTGAAGATTTGATGTATGTTGTCATCAATTACCAGAAAGGGAGTGATTGATAGTACATTTACTCCCTTGGTGGTTTTGGTAATTTATGCCAAACATACATGTTGTTGGACTAACACTTTTATCTAGTACATTTCGGGAAAGTTCAACTTTGGCATGACAAGGGCATGCGATTATGGATCCCTCAAAATATTAAGAAAACACATTGTCAAAAGCTTCAAGACTCTACATTTTTGGTTAAGTGATCAAATATCACATTGAGTCCGTAGGAAAGCCAATACTACTAAAAGGGGATAAGATTTTGATCATGACTCAATTGCTCAAAGTGCTTGAAGATATTTCTCCAAAAACCCTCAACCACATTCTCATTCTCCATCTATCAAAACCTTAAAGTCAAACTTGGTCCCACCGAAACACTCACATCCGGACCCACCGAGTTAGCCAAGACAGAGCCATAAGCCAAACCCTAGAAACTTGGTAAAACCAACATGACATTCGGTCTCACTTAAGTGCAGTGACCAAGTCTATGTAACCCGTAGACTTCACTTCGGAACTACCAAGTTGAACTGATTGGAATTACCGAGATGAGGAATTTGCTTAGCTCATCGTGAATCGGTGTTACCGAGTGGATTCATTCAGTCTCACCAAAAAGCCTAACGTTCGAATCTTTTACATTCTCTGGTCTCACCGAGATTTCTTTTGAGTGTCACCAAGTTGTGCTTAATGTTTGTAATGGTTGGATTTTTTGTAATGCCTATATATACCCCTCCACCACCACTCACTCTTTGTGACGCCCCTGATTCAATCATACACGCAAACATGTACGATCAAGATCAGGAACTCATGGGAAGATATCACAACACAACTCTAAAATAAAATAAGTCATACAAGCATCATAATACAAGCTAGGGGCCTGGAGGGCTCGAATACAAGTGCTCGATCATAGACGAGTCAGCGGAAGCAACAATATCGGAGTACATACATAAGTTAAACAAGTTGCCATAAGATGGCTAGCACAAACTAGGATACAGATTGAAAGAGGTGCATGCCTCCTGCGTGGGATCCTCCTAAACTACTCCTGGTCATCAGCGGTGGCCTTCACGTTGTAGTAGGCACCCTCGGTGTAGTAGGAGTCGTCGAAGGTGGTGTCTGACTCCTGGGCTCCAGCATCTGGTTGCGACAACCGAGAAGAATGGAAAGGGTGAAAAGAGGGAGAAAAGCAATTGTGAGTACTCATCCAAAGTACTCGCAAGCAAGGATGTACACAGCATATGCATGGGTATCAGTGTAAAAGGGCAATATCGGTGGACTGAACTGCAGAATGCCAGAATAAGAGGGGGATAGCTAGTCCTGTCGAATACTACGCTTCTGGCGGCCTCCATCTTGTAGCATGTAGAAGAGAGTAGATGGTAAGTTCACCAAGTATCATCGCATAGCATAATCCTACCCGACGATCCTCTCCTCATCACCCTGTGAGAGAGTGATCACCAGGTTGTATTTGGCATTTGAAAGGGTATCTTTTATTAAGTATCCGGTTCTATTTGTCATAAGGTCAAGGTACAACTCCAGGTCATCCTTTTACCGAGGGACACGGCTATTCAAATAGATAAACTTCCCTGTAGGGGTGCACCACATTACCCAACACGCTCAATCCCTCTGGCCGGACACACTTTACTGGGTCATGCTCGGCCTCGGAAGATCAACACGTCGCAGCCCTACCTAGGCACAACAAAGAGGTCAGCACACCGGTCTAAATCCTATGCGCGCAGGGGTCTGGGCCCATCGCCCATTGCACACCTGCACGTTGCGTGGGCGGCCGGTAAGCAGACCTAGCCTCCCTAATATAAGAGCAGGCGTTCCAGTCCAATCCGGCGCGCACCGCTCAGTCGCTGACTTCAAGAAGGCTTCTGCTGATACCACGACATTGAGTGCCCATAACTGTTCCCACGTAGTTGGTTAGTGCGTATAGGCCAGTGGCCAGACTCAAATCAAATACCAAGATCTCATTAAGCGTGTTAATTGATGTAACCACGGACGCCGACCAGGGCCAGCCCCACCTGTATCCTAGGTGGTCACAACCTACCCTGTCGCTCTGCCACAAAGTAACAATCGGGGCCATCAGGAACCGAGGCCCACCACTACCGGGATAGAACCACATGTCCTTTCAGCCCCCACATCGAAATCACTTGCGGGTACTCTACGAGCCGACCCGACTTTAGTCACCGCAATGTATCATATATTATGTATATAAGTATATACCCGTGATCACCTCTTGGGTGATCACGGCCCGATATTATAGCATGGAAGGTGGACAAGAATGTAGGGCCACTAATGGAATACTAGCATCCTATACTAAGCATTTAGGATTGCAGGTAAAGGTAACATCTATAGCAACAATGACAGGCTATGCAGCAAAATAGGATTAACCAAAAGCAGTAACATGCTACACTACTCTAATGCAAGCAGTAGAGAGAATGAATAGGTGATATCGGGTTGATCAAGGGGTGGGGCTTGCCTGGTTCTCTGGCAAGAAGGAGGGGTCGTCAACACCGTATTCGATCGCGGGGGTAATGGCAGTGTCTCGGGTTCTACCGGAAAGAAGTAACGGAGGGGAACATAATAAATAATAGAGCAATCGAAGCATCACGAAGCATAGCAAAGGCAATACATGGTGCTAGGGGTGATCTAACGCAAGGATAGGTGATACCGGCGAAGGGCGGGACATCCGCGAAAGTATTCCTAGTGTTTGACGTTTCCGGACAAACGAAACGGAGGGGGATTGTTGCATGTTCTCTATGCTAGGGACGTGTGGTGAATGAGCGGACTGCATATTCGGATTCGCCTCATCGTTCTGAGCAACTTTCATGTACAAATCCCCAGTCAAAAAAACTTTCATGTACAAAGTTTTTTCATCTGAGCTATGGTTTGTTTATTATGATTTTTCCAAGTTTTAGCAATATTCTGGAATCATTATTAATTCAAAATTAAATAGCTAAATCCTGGGTGCACCCAGCTCCGCGTACACAGAAGTGTACCCAAGGCTGACAACTGGGCCAGGGGGTCCCAGTTGACCAGTCAACATTTGACTGGTCAACAGGGGGTAGGGCCTCGTGTCATTGACTATTACATTAACTAACTAGTTAATTTAGTCTAACTAGGTTATTAGGCTAATAAATTTTAATTAGTTTAATTAAACCTAATTAATTAATTAATTAATTATATATTATCATTTTTGTATACTTATATTTATTAAATCTTTTTTCTTTTAACAGGGGGCAGATGGCTTAATAGGCGCGGGCGCCCGTGGAGACCGAACCCGCCTGCGCACAGGGTGAGGCCGTAGGCACGGCGAGGCGGACCGGCGAAGGGGAGGTGGCCGGCAGCCAGGTGCGGTGGTGGCTGGGGCGGACAGCAGAGAGGCGGGTCTGCGAGCAACGGCGATGGGTGCCAAGCAGTGGCAGCGGTGAACGAGCACGGCCGCCGGAGGCAGCGGCGGCAGCAGGCGGCCGCGGGCGGGTGCAGGGCTGTAGCAGGCCGGGCATGGCGGGGCAGCCAAGCAGGGGCGGGCTTGGTGGCACGGCCGTAGAGGGGCTGGAGGCGGGTTCGACGGCTCCGGGCAGCAAGCAACAGCGCGAGCAGAGCGTGGCGGCAAGGCACGGCGAGGCCAGTCGGCAGGGCTACGGGGGCGGATGCGGCGGTGACGGCCAGCAGCAGCGATGACGGCCAGCGGGGGAAGGGCGCGGAGGTGGGCGCGGGCAGTCGGTCGGCAAGGTTGTGGCTAGGCGTGGTCGAACATGGCGGGGAGCATTTAGAGTAGCAGAAGGAGCAGCAGCAAGTAAAGCGGCAAGCAGAAGGAGGCGGTGGCGGCCGTAGGCAATGGCGGGCTGGGCGAGCGCCGGTAGCAGTAGCGCAGCTACAGGTCATAGCAGGGCCATCAGGGGGCGGCACACCGAACAGCTGCAGGCGCGAGCGGCCAAGGTTGGAGGCACGCACGAAAGGAGCAGAGAGCTCCGGCGCGTTGAAGGTCGAGCACGGGCGATGACGGCGGCCTACATCGGGGGGTTCGAGCGGGATATAGGGGAATCAGAGGAGGGGCTCACCCCAGTAGCAGAGGAGGGGTTGACAAGGCTGGGGACGCAGTGACGACGGCGGATCAATGCGGTGAGGTGCGGCGACCGTGGCCGAGGAAGACGAGCGAATCGACGGCTCTGTGGAGCTCCAACTCGGATTCTTGTGTGTAGTGGACGAAGACGAGGACGCAGAAGCTCCTCCACATCCTTCCATCACTCGGGGTGGCTCCTAGCCGGGAAGACGATGATGGCGCGGCGGCGGTGAGGGAGTCCTGGACTAAGGGGTCCTCGGGCGTCTGGCCTGTTATCCATGGGCCAGACTGATGGGCTATGAAGACATGAAGGCCGAAGACTATACCTGAGTCTGGATTGGACTCTCCTTGGCGTGGAAGGCAAGCTTGGCGACCGACTATGAAGATTCCTTCTTATGTAACCGACTCTATGTAAACCCTAGATCCCCTCGGTGTCTATATAAAACGGAGGGGATAGTCCAGAAAGGACACATTCATTACCATAGTCATACAGGTTAGACTCCTAGGGTTTAGCCATTACGATCTCATGGTAGATCAACTCTTGTAACACTCATATTCATCAATATCAATCAAGCAGGACGTAGGGTATTACCTCCATAGAGAGGGCCCAAACCTGGGTAAACATTGTGTCCCATGTCTCCTATTACCATCGATCCTAGACGCACAGTTCGGGACCCCCTACCCGAGATCCGCCGGTTTTGACACTGACATTGGTGCTTTCATTGAGAGTTCCACTGTGCCGTCCACGAAAGGTTCGATGGCTCCTTCAATCATCTACGGCGACAATGTCCAAGGAGAAACCTTCTCCCCGGATAGATTTTCGTGTTCGGCGGCTTCGTACTGCGGGCCAACTCGCTTGGCCATCTGGAGCAGATCGATAGCTACGCCCCTGGCCACCAGGTCAGGTTTGGAAGCTTGAACTACATCACAGATATCCGTGGAGACTTGATCTTCAATGGATTTGAGACCGCAGCGATCGCTCCCCCTCGCTCCGATGAAAATGACATAAATTTGTCACCGGATCATATCCAGCGGATGGTCCCTGCGGCTGCGACGGCCTTAGAACCGGAGCAAATCCTGCCATCCGAAGCCACAGAGTCCCCGGCGTTGGAGCCGCACACGGACTCGGCACCCCGCGATATCTACGTCAATGGAACTCCGGACTCGTCTCCGCCTATGAGTTTCGAATCGGGTATGCCTGCGGACACCGAGTTGGATTGGTTATCAATTTTCGAATTTAGCGCCACAGACATCTTCCAGCACTCACCCTTGGGTGATTTTCTAAACACTTTAAAGAACTTGTCCTTGGAGAAGGACTCACAGCCGAACTATGTTCGGTTCGAGCCAGAGGCTGATAATGGAAAATTTTGTTTCCCACCCGCCACCCACTTCATAGCCACTGTCCATGATTTAACCAACATGCTCGATTACGGCTCCGAAGACATCAACGATATGGACGACGCTGCCGACCAGGAGCAAGGCCAAAACCAACCATTTATTGGACATTGGACGGCCACCTCCTCGTATGATGTGTACATGGTCGACACACCTAAAAAAGCTAGCGACGATGACAAAGGAGATCCAGTTGCGAATAAACCTTCTGAGACACAGTCCAAGCGCCGGCACCCTAAACGCCGCTCTAAGCCTCGCCGCTCAAATGACGGAAATACTGGCACCGGAGAGAAAAGTACTCCGGGCGTCAATGAAAACAATGAAGACCCTGTCAGGGTTGCATCCAAACAGGAGGAACAAGACAACGGGCAAGACAACCCTGATAATCAGACCATGCCCAATGACCTAGACGATGATAGTTATCGTCCAGTCTCCGAGGATGATGAGAGCCTCGGCAATGAGGACTTCATCATGCCTGAGGCACCCCTCGAGCAGGAGTGCTTCAAGCGCCAGCTAATAGCCACCGCAAGAAACCTAAAGAAGAAGAAGCAGCAGCAGCTTCAAGCCGATCAAGAACTGCTCATTGATAGGTGGACTGATGTCCTGGCAGCCGGAGAATACGGCCTCAAGCGCCCAGCCAATAGTTACCCAAAGCGTAGTGCTACCTCAGTTCGATGAGGATGCACTAAATCTCACGCAATGGGGACCGACCACCATGCGGTCGGGATAGTGCGGCGGACCGACCATGCCGCGGTCGGGATAAAGCGGCAACTTAGGCCGAACAACAGCCCGCACCACTACCTCGCAAAAACAGGGACAGAACAGCTCGGGAGCATACATACGACCTTCGGCAGGAGCTGGACAGCAGAGCAGAACACACCAAATCTATCTGCGGATCGCGAGGACGCTTCCCAACTCGGGATGACGGCTACCTATTCGGGCGTGACAAACCTAGTCACACCCGGGCCGATAACCGCAGACGCACTCCATCGGGGTGCGCCGTGATGCGGCCCAATATAGAGGCGCCGCACACCCTCTCTGCTTCACAGATGAGGTGCTGGATCACGAATTCCCCGAGGGATTCAAGCTCGTCAATATTGAATCATATGACGGAACAACCGACCCTGCAGTATGGATTGAGGACTTTATTCTCCACATCCACATGGCCCGGGGAGATGACCTCCACGCCATCAAATACCTCCCACTGAAACTCAAAGGGCCAGCTAGACACTGGCTGAATAGCCTGCCCGAGAATTCCATCGGCAGCTGGGAGGATCTGGAAGAGGCCTTTCTTGACAAACTTCCATATTTCCGACCACCCAATGCCGATGACTTAAGCCACATAGTTCAACAACCTGGAGAATCAGCCAGAAAATTCTAGACTAGGTTCCTAACCAAAAAGAACCAGATCGTTGATTGTCCGGATGCCGAAGCCCTAGCGGCCTTTAAACACAGCATCTGTGACGAATGGCTAGCATGCCACCTCGGCCAAGAAAAGCCGAAGTCCATGATAGCCCTTACGGCCCTCGTGACCTGCTTTTGCGCGGGAGAGGACAGCTGGCTGGCTCGTAGCAAAAGCACAGCCAGCGAGACAGGCCCTTTCGAGGCCAAGAACAGCTCCGGAAAGATCCAGCATAACAGACACAAATGCCGAAGCAATGGAGACAACATCGATGACACCACCGTTAATGCCGGATTCAGCGGCTCCAAGTCCGGACAGCGAAAGAAGCCTTATAAAAGGAACAGCGAGGGACCATCCAGCCTGGATTGCATACTCGATCATCCGTGCCAGATACATGGTACCCCAGACAAACAATCCAATCACACCAACAGAGACTATTGGGTTTTCAAACAGGCTGGCAAGTTAAATGCCGAAAACAAAGAAAAGGGATCACAAAGTGAGGACGACGATGAAGAGCCCCGGCAGCCGAACACCGGAGGGCAGAAGAAATCCCCCCCCCTCAAGTCAAAATGGTGAACATGATATATGCTACACACATCCCCAAATGGGAGCGCAAACGAGCACTTAGGGACGTCTACGCTGTAGAGCCATTCGCCCCAAAATTCAATCCGTGGTTGTCATTCCCGATCACCTTCGATCATCGAGATCATCCAACTAGTATCTGGCATGGCGGTTCAGCCGCACTGGTTCTCGGCCCAATCATCGACGGATTTCACCTAACACGAGTCCTAATGGACGGCGGTAGCAGCCTCAACCTGCTCTATCAGGATACAGTGCGGAAGACGGGCATTAATCCCTCACGAATCAAACCCACAAAAACTTCCTTTAAAGGAGCCATATCAGGCGTTGAGGCCTGCTGCATGGGCTCAATCACGCTGGAGGTGGTCTTCGGTTCCCCGGAAAACTTCCGAAGCAAGGAGTTAATCTTGGATATCGTCCCCTTCCACAGTGGCTACCACGCACTACTCGGACGAACCGCGTTTGCTAGATTCAACGCGGTACCACACTATGCTTATCTCAAGATGAAAATGCCCGGTCCGCACGGCGTCATAACAGTCAACGGAAACACAGAACGCTCCCTCCGGACAGAGGAGCACACCGCCGCCCTAGCGGCAGAGGTACAAAACGGCCTTCTCAAGCAGCATCATAGTCTGGCTGCCGAGCCCATGGACATCATTAAGAGGGTCCGGACTACACTGCAACAGGACACCGCAGCTCGTCAAGAGCTCGATTAGCAATTCGGCCTCCATCCCAATCCCAATGAAGTAGTGGCATTCATACCATGCGTCCATAACTACGCACTCAAAATTCCATGGGCGACAACGGAGGCACAAGCTATCACGGGATCCACGGTCCGGCCAGACCGATCCCGGACACACATATAACTTTACTATCTCCTTTTCCCATGTTTCAGGTTTCTCCTATGGGGGCCTCCCTCGACAGCCTGATTAACGATCCCATCAAAGGACAAACACGCCGGATAGACACGGAGCACATGCGTACATGGGAAGCCCTAGAGGCTAACCATTCTTCAAGACCCACGCGCAGTCCGCCTTCAGGTATGGCATGTCAAATAGCCGGTTGCTTATTGCATTATTTTGTACCAATGTGCTTGGAGGCATTAACCCAACTATAATGGAAACAGTTCATGAGCCAAGTTCAAGGGCTCCGGACCCTATCTCTGTTCTCCCTCTGTTTTCCTTTATATTACTTATTTCCAAGCAGTCGTACACTCTGGTACGTGTCATATTTGCCAGGGGCTCCCCATCGCCCCAAGATACGGCAACAAAGTCCGAACAATCCCTAAAGATAAGTTCGGCACACCGAATTTAGCATTATATGCATTGGCTTCGAATCATGTCTTTGGTCAATAGTTGGGTTGCCCGGCTCCTGTGCTTGCTACCCTGCGTTCCGCTAAATCGGCTAGGGTAGTAAAGGGAGAACAACTGCAATTGTGCCCTGGCCTTGACCAGATGAGCACCTCAGTAGAGAAAGCTGAAAACTGATTGTCATGATATGGCGAGAGCCGGTCAACTGTTCAAGGGTCACAAATCGTTGGATATTTTTTCCGCATTATGCGAAAGATCGGCAATTCCCGATCAGATGCTGACAGCCCCCTGGTTCGAACTAGGGGTTGCACCTACGCTTTATTATAAAACTCCTCTGGGTAAATGAGGGCGTTTAAGACGTACAGTCTAATTGCCTTGTTCGTTGCGCTAAACAACTCCTTCAAGGACCATACAATTGGATGAAGATTGTTTAGATTCCACCCCGAACACCTCCGTACTACCAACGTGAGGGCAGAAGTCGACGACTGGCCAACCCTCAGATTACATACAAAATGGCTGCCCAGGAGGAAACAATTCAAAGCATAGCAATATTATTACATTACAAAACAGGCTTTGTTCCCATAATACAAGGCAAAGGTAACATGAATACATTTATTCAAATACAATATCCTGCGAACATTGTGCTACAGCAAGGCGAGAACCTTCCAAAACATCCGCAAAATACCGTTCGGGTGTGCGGTGTTCCTTGCCCTCTGGTGGCCCTCTGGTCACCTCGATGGCGTCCATCTTCGCCCACCACGTCTTGCAACTGGCGAAGGCCATGCGCGCACCTTCAATGCAGGCCGAGCGCTTGACGACGTCCAGCCGAGGACAGGCGCTCACCATTCGCCTCACGAGTCCGAAGTAGTTGCTTGGCATAGCTTCGGCTGGCCATAGCCGGATTATGAAATCCTTCATGGCTAGTTCAGCCACCCTATGCAGCTCCACCAGCTGTTTCAGCTGATCGGTGAAGGACACGGGATGCTCTAGTGCCGCATACTGCGACCAGAATAGCTTCTCCGTAGCACCCCCTCATTCGGCTCGGTAGAACTCCGCAGCATCTGATACACTGCGTGGTAAATCCGCAAATGCTCTAGGGAACTCCGAACCCGGGTAAGTAAAAGGTACTGCTTCTCCGCATACTTGCTCTACATCTTCAATGCCTTACCCGCCGTGATCTTCTTGGCCTCTTGGATCTCCTGGAGGGCATCCTGGGCCTCATTCCGTGCGGTCTCCGTGCTCTAACGAGCCTTGGCGAGTTCGGTCCCTTGAACCGACGCATCATGCTCCAAAGCTTCGCATTTCCTGACCGCATCCTGGAGCTCCTGCTGGATTTCTTTGACCCGGGCCTTGGACTTCTTACGGGCGGCCTGCTGCTGGACAGCCTTCTCCTCGGCCTCGCCAGGGCCTTCTTCAGGGCCTTGACCTCGATCACGGATCCTACATATATTACGACACAGCGGTCAATATACAGCGCCTATCCTTTCTAAACACACAGCAAGTCGTCACTCACCTTGCTTCTCCTGGAGCCGAAACTTAGCCTCGCCGAGCTCGTTCTCGGTCCGCTCCAGCGTTGGCCTCAGCTCAGAGACTTCAGCAGCATGGGAGGTCACGGCCAACAGCGACGCCTGCTTATTCATACATATTACGTTAGTCTCCTACAACAGAAGATTGATCCTCTGTCTAGTTCCTCTTGCCGAACACCGGACAGTGTCTCAGGGGCTACTGGATACATGGGGTTTTTCTCTTTCTTACCTCGAAACCTGTTAACAGGCTGCTGCAGGCTTCATTCAGTCCACTCTTGGCGGATTGAATCTTCTCGATCACCGCACCCATAAGGACACGGTGTTCGTCCACAACAGAGGCGCCCTGTGTTGGAAATATGCCCTAGAGGCAATAATAAAAGCATTATTATTATATTTCCTTGTTCATGATAATTGTCTTTATTCATGCTATAATTGTGTTATCCGGAAATCATAATACATGTGTGAATAATAGACACCAACATGTCCCTAGTAAGCCTCTAGTTGACTAGCTCGGTGATCAACAGATAGTCATGGTTTCCTGACTATGGACATTGGATGTCATTGATAATGAGATCACATCATTAGGAGAATGATGTGATGGACAAGACCTAATCCTAAACATAGCATAAGATCGTATAGTTCGTTAGCTAGAGTTTTTCCAATGTCAAGTGTCCTTTCCTTAGACCATGAGATCGTGTAACTCCCAGATACCGTAAGAGTACTTTGGGTGTACCAAACATCACAACATAACTGGGTGACTATAAAGGTATACTACGGGTATCTCCGAAAGTGTCTGTTGGGTTGACACGGATCAAGACTGGGATTTGTCACTCCGTATGACGGAGAGGTATCACTGGGCCCACTCGGTAATGCATCATCATAATGAGCTCAAAGTGACCAAGTGTCTGATCACGAGATCATGCGTTACGGTACGAGTAAAGTGACTTGCCGGTAACGAGATTGAACGAGGTATTGGGATACCGACGATCGAATCTCGGGCAAGTAACATACCGATTGACAAAGGGAATTGTATACGGGGTTGCTTGAATCCTCGACAACGTGGTTCATCCGATGAGATCATCGAGGAGCATGTGGGAGCCAACATGGATATCTAGATCCCGCTGTTGGTTATTGACCGGAGAGTCGTCTCGGTCATGTCTACATGTCTCCCGAACCCGTAGGGTCTACACACTTAAGGTTCGGTGACGCTAGGGTTGTAGGGATATGTATATGCAGTAACCCGAATGTTGTTCGGAGTCCCGGATGAGATCCCAGACGTCACGAGGAGTTCCGGAATGGTACGGAGGTAAAGAATTATATATAGGAAGTGCTATTTCGGGCATCGGGACAAGTTTTGGGGTCACCAGTATTGTACCGGGACCACCGAAAGGGTCCCGGGGGTCCACCGGGTGGGGCCACCTGCCCCGGGGGGCCACATGGGCTGTAGGGGGTGCTCCTTGGCCTACATGGGCCAAGGGCACCAGCCCCAAGAGGCCCATGCACCTAGGGTTCAAGGAGGGAAGAGTCCCAAAGGGGGAAGGCACCTCCTAGGTACCTTGGGGAGGAGGGATTCCTCCCTTGGCCGCACCCCCCCTAGGAGATTGGATCTCCTAGGGCCGGCGCCCCCCCCTTGGACTCCCTATATATAGTGGGGAAAGGAGGGCCTCTCATAACACGCCTTTGGTGCCTCCCTCTCCCTCTCCAACACCTCCTCCTCCTCCATAGAGCTTAGCGAAGCCCTGCCGGAGTACTGCAGCTCCATCACCACCACGCCGTCGTGCTGCTGCTGGAGCCATCTCCCTCAACCTCTCCTTCCCCCTTGCTGGATCAAGAAGAAGGAGACGTTACGCTGACCGTACGTGTGTTGAACGCGGAGGTGCCGTCCGTTCGGCGCTAGGATCTCCGGTGATTTGGATCACGTCGAGTACGACTTCCTCATCCCCGTTCTTTGAACGCTTCCGCGCATGATCTACAAAGGTATGTAGATGCAATCCGATCACTCGTTGCTAGATGAACTCCTAGATGAATCTTGGTGAAACCGTAGGAAAATTTTTGTTTTCTGCAACGTTCCCCAACAGTGGCATCATGAGCTAGGTCTATGCGTAGTTCTTTTTGCACGAGTAGAACACAATTTGTTGTGGGCGTAGATGTTGTCAACTTTCTTGCCGCTACTAGTCTTATCTTTCTTCAACGGTATTGTGGGATGAAGTGGCCCGGACCAACCTTACACGTACGCTTACGTGAGACCAGTTCCACCGACTAACATGCACTAGTTGCATAAGGTGGCTGGCGGGTGTCTGTCTCTCCCACTTTAGTTGGAGCGGATTCGATGAAAAGGGTCCTTATGAAGGGTAAATATAAGTTGACAAATCACGTTGTGTCTTTCATGTAGGTAAGAAAACGTTCTTTCTAGAACCCTACTTCAGCCACGTAAAACTTGCAACAACAATTAGAGGACGTCTAACTTGTTTTTGCAGCAAGTGCTTTGTGATATGATATGGCCAAAGTTGTGATGAATGATGAATGATATATATGTGATGTATGAGATGTTCATGCTATTGTAATAGGAATCACGACTTGCATGTCGATGAGTATGACAACCGGCAGGAGCCATAGGAGTTGTCTTTATTTTTTGTATGACCTGCGTGTCATTGAGAAATGCCATGTAAATTACTTTACTTTATTGCTAAACGCGTTAGCCATAGTAGTAGAAGTAATAGTTCGCGAGCAACTTCATGGAGACACGATGATGGAGATCATGGTGTCATGCCGGTGACAAGATGATCATGGAGCCCCAAGATGGAGATCAAAGGAGCTATGTGATATTGGCCATATCATGTCACTATTATTATTTGATTGCATGTGATGTTTATCATGTTTTTGCATCTTGTTTGCTTAGAACGACGGTAGTAAATAAGATGATCCCTCATAATAATTTCAAGAAAGTGTTCCCCCTAACTGTGCACCGTTGCGACAGTTCGTTGTTTCGAAGCACCACGTGATGATCGGGTGTGATAGATTCCAACGTTCACATACAACGGGTGTAAGATAGATTTACACATGCAAACACTTAGGTTGACTTGACGAGCCTAGCATGTACAGACATGGCCTCGGAACACAGAAGACCGAAAGGTCGAGCATGAGTTGTATAGAAGATACGATCAACATGAAGATGTTCACCGATGTTGACTAGTCCGTCTCACGTGATGATCGGACACGGCCTAGTTAACTCGGATCATGTTATACTTAGATTATAGGAGGGATGTCTATCTAAGTCGGAGTTCATTGAATAATTTGATTAGATGAACTTAATTATCATGAACTTAGTCTAAAATTTTACAATATGTCTTGTAGATCAAATGGCCAACGTAGTCCTCAACTTCAACACGTTCCTAGAGAAAACCAAGCTGAAAGACGATGGCAGCAACTACACGGACTGGGTCCGGAACCTGAGGATCATCCTCATAGCTGCCAAGAAAGATTATGTCCAACAAGCACCGCTAGGTGACGCACCTGTTCTCCCTGCAGAACAAGACGTTATGAACGCTTGGCAGGCACATACCGATGACTACTCCCTCGTTCAGTGTGGCATGCTTTACAGCTTAGAGCCGGGGCTCCAAAAACGTTTTGAGAGACACGGAGCATATGAGATGTTCGAATTGCTGAAAATGGTTTTCCAAGCTCATGCCTGGGTCGAGAGATATCAAGTCTCCGACAAGTTCTTCAGCTGTAAGATGGAGGAAAACAGTTCT
Source organism: Triticum urartu (assembly GCF_056163025.1). Lineage (NCBI taxonomy): Eukaryota > Viridiplantae > Streptophyta > Magnoliopsida > Poales > Poaceae > Triticum > Triticum urartu. Next base: position 395,393,303 of record NC_141875.1, read on the forward strand.
GTCAGTGAGCACATACTCACTATGTCTGGGTTGCATAACCGCTTGACTCAGCTGGGAGTTAATCTCCTGGATGATGCGGTCATTGACAGAATCCTTCAGTCGCTTCCACCGAGCTACAAGAGCTTTGTGATGAACTTCAATATGCAGGGGATGGAAAAGACCATTCCTGAAGTATTTGCAATGCTGAAATCAGCAGAGGTAGAAGTCAAAAAGGAACATCAAGTGTTGATGGTGAATAAAACCACTAAGTTCAAAAAGGGCAAGGGTAAGAAGAACTTCAAGAAGGACGGCAAGGGAGTTGCCGCGCCCGGCAAGCAAGCTGCCGGGAAGAAGCCAAAGAATGGACCCAAGCCCGAGACTGAGTGCTTTTATTGCAAGGAAAGTGGTCACTGGAAGCGGAACTGCCCCAAATACTTAGCGGACAAGAAGGCCGGCAAAACGAAAGGTATATGTGATATACATGTAATTCATGTGTACCTTACCAGTACTCGTAGTAGCTCCTGGGTATTTGATACCGGTGCAGTTGCTCACATTTGTAACTCAAAGCAGGAGCTGCGGAATAAGCGGAGACTGGCGAAGGACGAGGTGACGATGCTCGTCGGGAATGGTTCCAAGGTCAATGTGATCGCCGTCGGCACGCTACCTCTACATTTACCTACGGGATTAGTTTTGAACCTCAATAATTGTTATTTAGTGCCAAGTTTGAGCATCAACATTGTATCAGGATCTCGTTTAATACGAGATGGCTACTCATTTAAATCCGAGAATAATGGTTGTTCTATTTATATGAGAGATATGTTTTATGGTCATGCTCTGATGGTGAATGGTTTATTCTTAATGAATCTCGAGCGTAATGCTACACATATTCATAGTGTGAATACCAAAAGATGTAAGATTGATAATGATAGTCCCACATACTTGTGGCACTGCCGCCTTGGTCACATAGGTGTCAAACGCATGAAGAAGCTCCATGCTGATGGACTTTTAGAGTCTCTTGATTACGAATCATTTGACACATGCGAACCATGCCTCATGGGTAAAATGACCAAGACTCCGTTCTCAGGAACAATGGAGCGAGCAACCGACTTATTGGAAATCATACATACTGATGTGTGCGGTCCAATGAGTGTTGAGGCTCGCGGTGGCTATCGTTATGTTCTCACCCTCACTGATGACTTGAGTAGATATGGGTATGTCTACTTAATGAAACACAAGTCTGAGACCTTTGAAAAGTTCAAGGAATTTCAGAGTGAGGTTGAGAATCAACGTGACAGAAAAATCAAGTTCCTACGATCAGATCGTGGAGGAGAATACTTGAGTCACGAGTTTGGCACACACTTAAGAAAATGTGGAATAGTTTCACAGCTCACGCCGCCTGGAACACCTCAGCGTAATGGTGTGTCCGAACGTTGTAATCGCACTCTATTAGATATGGTGCGATCTATGATGTCTCTTGCCGATTTACCGCTATCTTTTTGGGGCTATGCTTTAGAGACTGCCGCATTCACTTTAAATAGGGCTCCGCCGAAATCTGTTGAGACGACACCGTTTGAATTATGGTTTGGGAAGAAACCTAAGCTGTCGTTTCTAAAAGTTTGGGGATGCGATGCTTATGTCAAGAAACTTCAACCTGAAAAGCTCGAACCCAAATCGGAAAAATGCGTCTTCATAGGATACCCTAAAGAAACTATTGGGTATACCTTCTACCTCAGATCCGAAGGCAAGATCTTTGTTGCCAAGAATGGGTCCTTTCTAGAGAAAGAGTCTCTCTCGAAAGAAGTAAGTGGGAGGAAAGTAGACCTTGATGAAGTATTATCTCTTGAACCGGAAAATGGCGCAACTCAAGAAAATGTTTCTGAGGTACCTGCACCGACAAGAGAGGAAGTTAATGATGATGATCAAGATACTTCTGATCAAGCTTCTAATGAAATTCGAAGGTCCACAAGGACATGTTCCGCACCAGAGTGGTATGGCAACCCTGTCTTGGAAATCATGTTGTTAGACAACGGTGAACCTTCGAACTATGAAGAAGCGATGGCGGGCCCGGATTCCGACAAATGGCTAGAAGCCATGAAATCCGAGATAGGATCCATGTATGAAAACGAAGTATGGACTTTGACTGACTTGCCCGTTGAGCGGCGAGCCATAGAAAATAAATGGATCTTTAAGAAGAAGACAGACGCGGATGGTAATGTGACCATCTATAAAGCTCGGCTTGTCGCTAAGGGTTATCGACAAGTTCAAGGGGTTGACTACGATGAGACTTTCTCACAGGTAGCGAAGCTAAAGTCCGTCCGAATCATGTTAGCAATTGTCGCATTCTATGATTATGAAATATGGCAAATGGACGTCAAAACGGCATTCCTTAATGGTTTCCTTAAGGAAGAATTGTATATGATGCAGCCGGAAGGTTTTGTCGATCCTAAGAATGCTGACAAGGTGTGCAAGCTCCAACGCTCGATTTATGGGCTGGTGCAAGCATCTCGGAGTTGGAACATTCGCTTTGATGAGATGATCAAAGCGTTTGGGTTTACGCAGACTTATGGAGAAGCCTGCGTTTACAAGAAAGTGAGTGGGAGCTCTGTAGCATTTCTCATATTATATGTAGATGACATACTTTTGATGGGAAATGATATAGAGCTTTTGGACAGCATTAAGGCCTACTTGAATAAGAGTTTTTCAATGAAGGACCTTGGAGAAGCTGCTTATATAATAGGCATCAAGATCTACAGAGATAGATCAAGACGCCTCATAGGTCTTTCACAAAGCACATACCTTGATAAGATATTGAAGAAGTTCAATATGGATCAGTCTAAGAAAGGGTTCTTGCCTGTGTTGCAAGGTGTGAAATTGAGCTCAGCTCAATGTCCGACCATGGCAGAAGATATAGAAGAGATGAGTGTCATCCCCTATGCCTCAGCCATAGGTTCTATTATGTATGCCATGTTGTGTACCATACCTGATGTAAACCTTGCCGTAAGTTTGGTAGGTAGGTACCAAAGTAATCCCGGCAAGGAACACTGGACAGCAGTCAAGAATATCCTGAAGTACCTGAAAAGGACTAAGGAAATGTTTCTCGTTTATGGAGGTGACGAAGAGCTCGTCGTAAAAGGTTACGTTGATGCTAGCTTCGACACAGATCTGGATGACTCTAAGTCACAAACCGGATACGTGTATATTTTGAATGGTGGGGCAGTAAGCTGGTGCAGTTGCAAGCAGAGCGTCGTGGCGGGATCTACATGTGAGGCGGAGTACATGGCAGCCTCGGAGGCAGCACATGAAGCAATTTGGGTGAAGGAGTTCATCACCGACCTAGGAGTCATACCCAATGCGTCGGGGCCAATCAAACTCTTCTGTGACAACACTGGAGCTATTGCACTTGCCAAGGAGCCCAGGTTTCACAAGAAGACGAGGCACATCAAGCGTCGCTTCAACTCCATTCGTGAAAATGTTCAAGATGGAGACATAGATATTTGTAAAGTACATACGGACCTGAATATAGCAGATCCGTTGACTAAACCTCTCCCTAGAGCAAAACATGATCAACACCAGAATTCCATGGGTGTTCGATTCATCACATGTAACTAGATTATTGACTCTAGTGCAAGTGGGAGACTGTTGGAAATATGCCCTAGAGGCAATAATAAAAGCATTATTATTATATTTCCTTGTTCATGATAATTGTCTTTATTCATGCTATAATTGTGTTATCCGGAAATCGTAATACATGTGTGAATAATAGACACCAACATGTCCCTAGTAAGCCTCTAGTTGACTAGCTCGGTGATCAACAGATAGTCATGGTTTCCTGACTATGGACATTGGATGTCATTGATAACGAGATCACATCATTAGGAGAATGATGTGATGGACAAGACCCAATCCTAAACATAGCATAAGATCGTATAGTTCGTTAGCTAGAGTTTTTCCAATGTCAAGTATCCTTTCCTTAGACCATGAGATCGTGTAACTCCCGGATACCGTAAGAGTGCTTTGGGTGTACCAAACGTCACAACGTAACTGGGTGACTATAAAGGTATACTACGGGTATCTCCGAAAGTGTCTGTTGGGTTGACACGGATCAACACTGGGATTTGTCACTCCGTATGACGGAGAGGTATCACTGGGCCCACTCGGTAATGCATCATCATAATGAGCTCAAAGTGACCAAGTGTCTGATCACGGGATCATGCGTTACGGTACGAGTAAAGTGACTTGCCGATAATGAGATTGAACAAGGTATTGGGATACCGACGATCGAATCTCGGGCAAGTAACATACCGATTGACAAAGGGAATTGTATACGGGGTTGCTTGAATCCTCGACATCGTGGTTCATCCAATGAGATCATCAAGGAGCATGTGGGAGGCAACATGGGTATCCAGATCCCGCTGTTGGTTATTGACCGGAGAGTCGTCTCGGTCATGTCTACATGTCTCCCGAACCCGTAGGGTCTACACACTTAAGGTTCGGTGACGCTAGGGTTGTAGGGATATGTATATGTAGTAACCCGAATGTTGTTCGGAGTCCTGGATGAGATCCCGGACGTCACCAGGAGTTCCGGAATGGTCCGGAGGTAAAGAATTATATATAGGAAGTGCTATTTCGGGCATCGGGACAAGTTTCGGGGTCACCGGTATTGCACCGGGACCACCGGAAGGGTCCCGGGGGTCCACCGGGTGGGGCCACCTGCCCCGGGGGGGCACATGGGCTGTAGGGGGTGCGCCTTGGCCTACATGGGCCAAGGGCACCAGCCCCAAGAGGCCCATGTGCCTAGGGTTCAAGGAGGGAAGAGTCCCAAAGGGGGAAGGCACCTCCTAGGTGCCTTGGGGAGGAGGGATTCCTCCCTTGGCCGCACCCCCCTAAGGAGATTGGATCTCCTAGGGCCGGAGCCCCCCCTTGGACTCCCAATATATAGTGGGGAAAGGAGGGCCTCTCATAACACGCCTTTGGTGCCTCCCTCTCCCTCTCCAACACCTCGTCCTCCTCCATAGAGCTTAGCGAAGCCCTGCCGGAGTACTACAGCTCCATCACCACCACGCCGTCGTGCTGCTGCTGGAGCCATCTCCCTCAACCTCTCCTTCCCCCTTGCTGGATCAAGAAGAAGGAGATGTTACGCTGACCGTACGTGTGTTGAACGCGGAGGTGCCGTCCGTTCGGCGCTAGGATCTCCGGTGATTTGGATCACGTCGAGTACGACTTCCTCATCCCCGTTCTTTGAACGCTTCCGCGCGTGATCTACAAAGGTATGTAGATGCAATCCGATCACTCGTTGCTAGATGAACTCCTAGATGGATCTTGGTGAAACCGTAGGAAAATTTTTGTTTTCTGCAACGTTCCCCAACACCCCGAAGCGCCTTCATCAGATTATCCGGCGCCGCTGGATGGAGAAGGGCCACCGGTGGAAGCGGCGCGTCCCCCTCCTTCAAAGGGGGCTGCTCGCCCGACTCCAGAGCCATACGGGCCTCCGAAATCATATTCGGCGGAGGGCCGAACTGGATACGGCCCTCTACGCCAATCTCCATGGGGATCGGCTCCCCCATGTGTCCGGCAGTGGAGGTCTCGCCCTGTGGCGCCTCCCGGACAGCGTCCTGAGCTCCTCCCCGCTTTGGAGCGGTCCTCCGGGGTAACACCTTGGTGTCGTCCCTGGCCCCGGGGGAATAAGCAGGCGGTGGCGACATGCTCGCCATCTCCGACGGAGCCAACGAACCTCCAGATGAGGATCGTTGGGTAAGGTCGCAGGCCGGACTGCAATAGCACAATTAACTATGTCATGATAATGAAGAGAAAGGGTCGGATGTGCGCATGAGCGAGCCGTGTCACTTACCATGCGGCCTGGGGCTTACTGCGGGGGCGCTTCTCCGGACTGCTATCAACGTCCTACGCGGTGTTGACCACTGGGACGCTCTTCCCCTTCTTGGGTGTGTCCGCCTCCGGATGCACCGAAGCCGCCCTCTTCTTCTTGCTTTCCTCAGGAGGAGGGTTGTTTTCCTCCTCCTCCTCTTCCTCTTCCTCGCTGATGTCCTCTGGGACAAAGGAATGGGCTTCGTCATCTTCAGACGTCACGTCCGAAGTGCCCTTGCGACGGGGGACACCCTTGGCCCCCTTGGCCTTCTTCTTGGCCTTCTTATCCGGCGCCTTATAAGGCGCCGGCACCAGCATCTTCGCTAGACGTGGGATGACCAGTTCTTCAGGTAGCGAAGCCGGGCACTGGATCCGCTTCGCCCTCTCCATCCAGTCCTGGAAATGCAATGATAAGCTCAGACATCATCCTTGAAATGATTAAGTTGGGGATACATCGAAAGATAGCATACCTCATTGGCGAGGTGTTTACAATCGTGACCACGGTCTGAATCCATGGCTGGTGGCTTCTCGTTGCCCTTAAAGAGCAACTTCCATGCGCCTTCGTGAGTAGTCTCGAAGAGCCTCACCAAAGTTTGATCCTTCTTCGGGTTGAACTCCCACAGAGGACGGCTTCGGCTGGCACGGAAGTATCCGGCGAACCAGCATCACCTAGATCACATCAACGAGCTTGACTTTCTTGGTTGACATGCTCTGAACGCGCATCTGCAGCGCTATCACCTCATCAGGGGAACCCCAGTCCGGACTCTTCTCGACCCAGGAGGTGAGTCACGTGGGGGCGCTGGAGCGGAATTCGGTAGCTGCGGCCCAGGTGGTGCCACGAGGTTCTGTGATGTAGAACCACTACTTCTTCCACTCCTTCACTATGTCCACAAAAGTGTCTTTGGGCCAGGATACGTTGGACAGCTTGGTCACCGTGGCTCCTCCGCACTTCGTGTGCTGGCCGTCCACCACCTTCGGCTTCACGTTGAAGACTTTGAGCCATAGCCCGAAGTGGGGATGGATGCGGAGGAAGGCCTCACACACGACGATGAACGCCGAGATGTTGAGAAAGGAATTCAGGGACACATCATGGAAATCTATCCTGTAATAATACATCAGCCCGCGGATGAAAGGGTGGAGTGGAAACCCTAGCCCGCAGAAGAAATGGGGGAGGAACACCACCCTCTCGGTGGGCTTTAGTGTGGGGACAACTTGTCCCACGGCCGGCAGGCGGTGAGTTATCTCCTTCGCCAAGTATCCGGCCACCCGAAGCTCCGTAATGTTCTCCTCCTTGACGGAGGAGACCATCCACTTGCCCTGACCTCCTGATCCGTACATGGTTGCTTGGGTGGGAAGGAGATGAGAACTTGGGCGTTGGAGCTCGAGATCGGAAAGCCGGAGACAGAGAGAGGGCGTGAGAGAGGAAGAGGGAATCCTTATCCCCTTATAAAGGCAACGAATATTGAACGCCTCCTCACTCACCTTAAGATTCGCCTATTCCCAAAGGCTGTATAAACGGCACGGTTGGGTTACCCACGCCCGTATTGATGAGAATCCCGTAATAAGGGGCACGATCTCTGTTTCGACAAGACGTGCCCATGGCAACCGCACCTCGAAACGTGGAGGGGCAGATGAAAAACGGTCTGAAATTATGACCGGACAGACGTGATGTCATATTGTAAAAGCTGTCAGCGGATTAGAATCGTGTAAAAATATATATTCTCTCTACGGTTATGTATGGTGTGTGTGACAGGTCCGGATACTATCATCGCATCTGAAGACTATCTTGAAGTTCGGATAGAAGGGAACCTGCCTTGCAATGTCGAAGACAATCTGTGCGCCGAACTCCTTGTCATTGAAGCCAGGTTCAGGGGCTACTGAGGGAGTCCTGGACTCAGGGGTCCTCGGGTGTCCGGCCTGTTATCCATGGGCCGGACTGATGGGCTGTGAAGACATGAAGGCCGAAGACTATACCTGAGTCCGGATTGGACTCTCCTTGGCGTGGAAGGCAGGCTTGGCAACCGACTATGAAGATTCCTTCTTATGTAACCGACTCTATGTAAACCCTAGATCCCCTCGGTGTCTATATAAACCGGAGGGGATAGTCCGGAAAGGACACATTCATTACCATACTCATACAGGTTAGACTCCTTGGGTTTAGCTATTACGATCTCGTGGTAGATCAACTCTTGTAACACCCATATTCATCAATATCAATCAAGCAAGACGTAGGGTATTACCTCCATAGAGAGGGCCCGAACCTGGGTAAACATTGTGTCCCCTGTCTCATGTTACCATCGATCCTAGACGCACAGTTCGGGACCCCCTACCCAAGATCCGCTGGTTTTGACACCGACAGGCGGTAGCACCCCGGTACGCGCTGGTTTGGCGCAGGGAGATGAGAGGGAGCGAGGGAAGGGGATTTAGGGTTTCAGGCGCTGGGGAAGGGTGGCTCCGGTTTTATAGGCGAGGTGGTCGCTGGGGAGGGCCGCCACGGTGACGGCCTGTGTCATGGCTGGCATTGGCGCGGCCACACCCTCCCGTGAACAGGGGAGCAAGGAAGCAGAGACGAGGTGGGCCTGCCTGGTGGCCTAGTGAGCCAAAGGCCCAGGGGAGGGGGAAGGCCTTTTGTGTTTTTCTGTTTTTATTTTTGTTCTTGTTTTTTTATTTACTTCCTGTTTTATTTGTAGTTGTTATTTATCTTAGTTCTTCAAGTCATAAAACCAATTCCTAAAATAGAGTTGTAAAACCAACTAGGGCCACAAAAAGTTTTACCCCTGAACAAAATAGTTTAGTATTCTATAAGATTCAAAACGCATTTATTTAATTGTTTTAGCTAATGTTTTATACATTTTAGAGTATTTAAACATTTGATAAAAGTGTGGTTTCTCCACCATAACTACTTATGATTTATTTGACACATGTAGAACATTTTAGTTTTTATGCTTGAAAACTTTTGTTCTTTGTTTTTATTTTAAATTTGAATTTGGATTGTTTTTGAACTAACGCGAGATTAACAACAATAACCGAGGTGACGTGGCATCATTAGCAGAGGTTCACTGTAGCTTAATTATCTGGGTTTCACAATTCTCCTCCACTACAAGAAATCTCTTCCCGAGATTTAAGAGGGGGTGAGGGGAAGGGATTTGGTTACGAAATTCTAATGATTCTTCTTGGTCATAGTTGCTCTTCTCGAAGAGGTCGATCCATTACATTGATGTCTTCATTTCTCTGCTTCAGGTCATCATGATGAAGTTGTCATCCTTCCTTCAGGATCTTCATCGTACTTACGGAAGGGTAAGAAGGGGAAAACTCTATAAGGACAAATTCTAACAAGATCGAGCATCAGACGGTTAACTCAGGGGAAGAAGCATAAGTATCTCTCGAATTGAAACTTAAGAAGATATCGAGAGCAAAGTAAGAAAGTACCATGAGAAGTTTCAAACGGATAGGCAATCGTTCGATGCCTAATCAGATGGTGAAAGGTTTCAGGGCAACGAGAATAAGTATTGTGTTTGATACCAGAATAGATCACTTGGAAGGTGACTCGTCAAGTACATACGTAGCCAGGCTCGAGAAATAACTTTGGAGACAGGGATATACAAAAGAGTCAGGTTTTGATCCTGTGGAGCTATGGGTTATGGGCCCACCATGTGGGTTAAAGTAAGAAGGGCAGCGACATGTTGCATGCTCATGATAGCAAGGCATGTCATAGGGTAGCCTGTTAGTTATGTCGGCAACAACATCAGTACCAAGGGCGAGGGATGAAGAGAACCATTTTCCTGCTCGTTGAATGAGGTGGACCGATAGGAAAAGTTCTTGTCCATCGGTAGTTACCAAAATGTCATCAACAATAGTATCAGGGTCTTACTGACAGAGTGGTACAACAAGGTGCTTACCTAAGCAGGGAATTATCACTGCCCCGTTAAGTAGATTACAAGAAATGTTTAAACAAAACAATGGAAAGGAAAACGCGATTATTGGATTAAACAGAACAATGGAAAGAAAAATGTGCTTCAGGGGTATATCCTTCCCAACGACAAGCAGAGCAGGATATCCACGACAGGATATAATGTAGAAAACCCATTAGGCAAGGGGAGAGAAATTTCATGACATTATCCATACAACGGTGTTTGGATAATTGAGCAAGAAACAATTAGCATTGGTCTTCAAATGTTCTTGTTGAGAATCGGAGTACCACAGACATGCTTCAAGATAGCATTGACATGGTCTTCAAGCAAGGTCGGACTTCGGATACTCAAAGGATTCATCAGGAACAACTTATAGAGTAAGTCTTACAATTTCCTCATGGAAGAATCGCTAAGCTTGCTAAAAAGGGAACTATAACAATAGGTCCTCCGGCTAGGTGTGCTAGGCATGACATCATCTTACCGGGTCATATAAAGACCCATTATATAACTCTTGGATATATGTTCCAACCATCATATCTGACCGAGATTCCGATCTTATTGGTGTCAGGATACCTCAGACTCAGGATGCCTGAGAAGAAAGGTGCAACACAAATTGTTGAGATGACATTGTAAGATTCTTGGGAATTGAACTATGGAAGCGATTTCCGAAACAAGAGTTCATCATTAAATCAAGGAGAGTTGAGGAGGTGGCTGATTGACTCAGCGACAATTCATTGAAATTTTCAAAAGATGGATGTCCACACTTATGTGAACAAGGAGATGAAATTTGTTAGATCAACTGATATAATGAGGTATGCTCGAGGAAAACATACACAGTTAAATATTGGTTGAAAGGTGCACCCAAAATATGGGCTTAGGTAGCATGATCAATGTTAGATTGGTGATTCGATAACCAATGGTCTTAGAATGAAATATCGACCATTAACTTCAAAGCAATAGGGTTGCTAGAAGTTTTGAAGTCGCACAGCTTGAGAAATAACTTTGGAGACAGGGATATACAGAAGAGTCATGTTTTGATCCGGTGGAACTGTCGGTTATGGGCCCACCATGTGGGTTAAAGTAAGAGGGGCAATGGCATCTTGCATGGTCATGATAGCCAGGCCTATCAGAGGGTAGCCTGTTAGGTATGTCGGCAACAACGTCGGTACCAAGCGAGGGACGAAGAGAACCAATTTTCAGCTCGTTGAACGAGTCGCACCAATAGGCAAAGTTCTTGTCCATCGGTAGTTACCGGAATGTCATTAACAATAGTAATCGGGTCTTACTAACAGAGTGGTACAACAAGGTGCTTACCTAGGCAGGGAATTATCATGTAACGCCCTCGATGCGGCTATATCTCCTACGTGTCGAAGCACGACTTAGAGGCATAACCGCATTGAAAGCAATGTCGCAAGTAAGGCAATCTTCACAACATCCCATGTAAATAGATAATAAAAGGGATGGTACATAGTTGGCTTACACTCGCCATGTCAAACAAAGTACATAAATAGCATTACATCAACCAATCACTCATGGTCCGACTATGGTACCAAAATAAAAGACCAACCCAACATGCGCCACGGTCCCGATCGCCCCAACTGGGCACCACTACTGATCATCAGGGAAAGACACATAGTAACGGCGTGAGTCCTCGTCGAACTCCCACTTGAGCTCAAGCGCATCATATGGAACGGAGTCATCAGGCCCTGCATCTGGTTTGGAAGTAATGTGTGAGCCACAGGGACTCAGCAATCTCGCACCCTCGCGATCAAGACTATTTAAGCTTATAGGTAAAGGCAAGGTAATATGTGGAGCTGCAGCAAGCGACTAGCATATATAGTGGCTAACCTGTTCGCAAAAGAGAGCGAGAAGAGAAGGCAAAGCACGAACGAAGAACTAGAGAACAACCTACGGCAAGCATTAGTCCAACACCGTGTTCACTTCCCGGACTCCGCCGAGAAGAGACCATCATGGTAACACACACAGTTGATTCATTTTAATTAAGTTAAGGTTCAAGTTATCTACAACCAGACATTAACAATTCCCATCTGCCCATGACCGCGGGCATGGCTTTCAAAAGTTCAAATCCCTGCAGGGGAGTCCCAACTTAGCCCATGACAAGCTCTCACGGTCAACGAAGGATATACCTTCTAGCGGGAAGACCCGATCAGACTCGGAATCCCGGTTACAAGACACTTCGACAAGTTAAAACAAAAGCAGCAACACCGCCCGAATGTGCCGAAAAATCCCAATAGGAGCTACACATATCTTGTTCTCAGGGCACACTCAGATTGTCCAAACTTCCGGTAGGCCAGCCCAGAGTTGCCCCTGGTGGCCACCAGCAGCTGACGAGGTGGACCAACACTCAGAGGAGCACTGGCCCGGGGGGTTTAAATAAGATGACCCTCGGGCTCCGGAAACCCAAGGGAAAAAGAGGCTAGGTGGCAAATGGTAAAACCAAGGTTGGGCATTGCTGGAGAAGTTTTATTCAAGGAGAATTGTCAAGGGGTTCCCATTATCACCCAACCGCGTAAGGAACGCAAAATCCGGGAACATAACACCGATATGACGGAAACTAGGGCGGCAAGAGTGGAACAAAACACTAGGCAAAAGGCCGAGCCTTCCACCCTTTACCAAGTATATAGATGCATTAAGATAACAAGATAAAATAATGATATCCCAACAAGAAAAACAATGTTCCAACAAGGAACGGTCTCCAATCTTCACCTGCAACTAGCAATGCTATAAGAGGGGCTAAGCAAAGCGGTAACATAGCCAATCAACGGTTTGCTAGGACATGGTGGGTTAGAGGTTTGACATGGTAGTTTGGGAGGCATGATAAGCAAGTGGTAGGCATCGTAGCATAGGCATAGCAAAAGAGCGAGCATCTAGCAAAGCAAAGATAGAAGTGATTTCGAGGGTATGATCATCTTGCCTGCAAAGTTATCAGAGTTGACTGGATCCTCGAAAGCAAACTTAACGGGCTCCTCGTTAGTGAACTCGTCTCCCGGCTCTACCCAAAAAAGACAAACAAGCACAAGGAACACAATCAACCACGTGCAAAGCTCAAACAACATGATGCAAACATGGTATGCTAAGCGGGATGCGATATGTGATGCATATGCAAGATTTGACAAGGAATGAATGAACCTGGCCTCAACTTGGAAATCCAAGCGTGCCACTAGAAAGGTGAGGTGATTTCGGTTGAAATCGATATAAAGAACACCGGAATCGGGTGCACGGTTTGGAAATGGCAAGCAAAACAAATATGGCGCCGGTCTGCGATAAACAGCAAGTAGCCATCTAAATGCATCAAGATAATTATGCTACAGCACTCAAACATGGCAAAAAAATACATGGCAGGGATCTACTCATAAAGCTTAATAAAAGATGAACACTGAGCTACGGCCAATTCATCCATTAACAGGTTTAAACAAGCATGGCAAAAGTGCAATTGGTAAACAGGAACTGAACATGGCAAACTTCGGAGCAAGAAAACTAGATGCTACAGGAACTGAACATGGCAAAGCAAGGCATGTCATGGAGATACTCAAAGAGCTTAACAAAAGTCCCTTAGTGAACTTGAGCCAAAAGGGATCATAAAATACAATTGCAAGCATGTGAACATGGCAAAAACATAATCAGATCACAGACTTAGTGAAAAACTGGAACATGGAAATCTGATATCAAGTAGGTATGTTTACGAACTAGATGCACTCACTACAGAGCAAGGCATGACAATCTAAGCATACACCCATCAATAATACACATTATATAAGCTAGACATGGCAAGAACAACAATATAGCATGCACGGATCAACCACAACATCCTCGGCAAAATTGCTAACAAGTAGACAATCTGCCCAGATTCACGAAATAGCAAAAGTAGAGCTCGATTGACTCAATCTAGGGTGCTCCATAATTGCAAACAAAGACATGGATAGATAGAGCACTACAAGATTAACAAATCATCCTTATTGATCATCCTCAAAAGAGGCACAGATCACTAGGAAAAAACATGAACATATGGCATATTGATAAAAACAGATCAAACACTTAGTGGAATTGCAAGTCCCTGAAATCAGCATTAACGAATAAACCACTTTGCAAGCTTGTGCTATTCACCACACATATCACAAAAATACATGGATAGCACCTCTGGAAAGATGGCATGGCATATAACAAAACACATGCAGAGATCATGAGCATATCATGCACACATTAATCATGGCAAAAATGACAAATAGCTATTTGGTGCAGCAGATCTGACAATTAACTCAAATAGCACTCTTCCAACAGCATTTCGGGCGTCAAGATGAACTCAAATGAAAATTATGCAATAAGATGAAATGATGTACTATCTGAGACGAACACTTTGATATGCTACACGCCCAAAACGGATCTACGGATGCAAATTTACGGCACGGTGAAATATGCAAAAATGGTTAGGGTTTCTGAGAAAAAGTCAACTGAGGTACTATTCCCAGATCTAGATCCGGATCGTGCACGGAAGTCGAGGTCGGCCGGAAAACCCTGTAGCCCGCCGGAGTAGCTTCGGGGAGGAGGTGGAGGACGCCGGAGATGGGTCGGCGAGCTCCGGGCGGCGCGGCGCCGGCGATGGGGAGCTGCGGCTGGCGAGGGGAGCGGCGTCGCGGTGGCGCGACCTTGAGGAGGCGGCGGCCGGCGATGTGGAGCTGCGGTGGCGCGGCGGCCGGAGGCGTCGGTGGCGGTGGCCGCCGAAGCGCGGGGAGATGAGGGCACGGGGCGCGCGCGGTCGACCGGGCCGGGAGGGCCTTGCCTTGGCCCGGGCGGGCCGGCGGCGCGGGGGCGGCGAAGTGGGCGCGGCTGGCTGACGTGGCGTGCCCTGGTTGGTCCGAGCGAGCGACGGACGTGTCCGGCGACCGGCGGACGTGTCCGGCCACGCGGAGGAGTGGATCTAGGGTTTAGGGGGGAGGGAAGACCCGTGAATTTCGGAGAAGGGCCTATATATAGGCATAGAGGGAGCTAGGAGAGTCCAAATGAGGTGCGGTTTTCGGCCACGCGATCGTGATCGAACGCTCTAGAAGATGGAGAGGGTTTTGGTGGGTTTTGGGCCAAATTGGAGGGGTGTTGGGCTGCAACACACATGAGGCCTTCTCGGTCCCTCGGTTAACCGTTGGAGCATCAAACGAAGCCCAAATGGTACGAAACTTGACAGGCGGTCTACCGGTAGTAAACCAAGGCCACTTGGCAAGTCTCGGTCCAATCCGGAAATGTTTAACCCCCACACGAAAAGAAGGTAGAAATGACCACTGGAGGAGAACGGAGCGCCGGAATGCAAAACGGACGACGGGGAAAATGCTCGGATGCATGAGATGAACACGTATGCAAATGCAATGCCCATGATGACATGATATGAGATGCAAGACAATGACAACAACCCACGGACACAAAAACCCGAACCCGAGGAAATAAAATAACTTAGCGCCGGAAACGGCAAGAGTTGGAGTACATATTAGGTAAATTACGTCCGGGGTGTTACAACACTCCACCACTACGAAAGGATCTCGTCCCGAGATCTAGGACTGGAAGAACGCCGGGTACTGAGAACGGAGGTGATCCTCGCGTTCCCAGGTGGCTTCACGGTCGGAATGGTGTGACCACTTGACTTTGAGGAATTTGATCGACTTATTGCGAGTCTTGCGTTCAGTCTCTTCAAGAATAGCAACGGGGTGCTCACGATAAGAGAGATCTTCTTGGAGATCAATGTCTTCGAAGTTGACGGTGCGGTCAGGAGTCTTGAAGGACTTGCGGAGCTGAGAGACATGGAACACGTCGTGCACATTTACAAAGTTTGAAGGAAGCTCGAGTTGATAGGAGAGATCGCCTCTCTTGCTGACGATCTTGAAAGGTCCCACATATCTAGGGGCAAGCTTCGCTTTGATACCGAAGCGACGAGTACCTTTCATTGGAGAGACGCAGAGGTAAACATGATCTTCGATCTCAAAAGCCAAATCACGATGCTTACTATCATAGTAGCTCTTCTGGCGCGATTGCACTGCTTTGAGGTTATCACGAATGACTTTGCACATTTCCTCTGCCTCTGTGATTAAGTCATTTCCAAGAAGTTAACGTTCACCGGTTTCTGACCAGTTGAGAGGAGTACGGCACTTCCTGCCATACAGAATTTCGAATGGGGCCTTGCTCGAACTTGCTTGAAAACTGTTGTTCTAGGAGAATTCAGCATATGGAAGACAATCTTCCCACTTCATACCGAAGGAGATCACACAAGCCCTGAGCATATCTTCAAGAATCTGATTGACACGCTCGACTTGACCGCTAGTTTGAGGATGGAAAGCTGTGCTGAAGCGGATGTTGGTGCCCATGGCCTTCTGAAAAGACTCCCAAAACTTGGAGGTAAAGATGCTTCCACGGTCTGAAGAGATCACCTGTGGAATACCGTGCAGCGAAACAATCTGAGAGGTATAGAGCTCCGCCAATTGAGCTGCAGTGATAGACTCTTTGATAGGCAGAAAGTGAGCCACTTTGGTGAGTTTGTCGATGACAACGAATATAGCATCATTGCCACGCTTGGACTTTGGAAACCCAGTCACGAAGTCCATCTCAATGTGGTCAAACTTCCATTCTGGAATGGCAAGAGGTTGGAGGAGACCAGCTAGCCTTTGGTGTTCTGCCTTCACTCTTCTACAGACATCACACTCATTCACGAACTGGGCAATCTCGCGCTTCATTCGAGTCCACCAATAAGCCCGCTTGAGGTCCTGATACATATTCGTACTCCCAGGGTGGATGGAGAGGAGTGAATTGTGAGCCTCGTTCATGATAACCTTACGAAGATCACCTTTGGGCACAACAATACGATCCTCGAAGAAGAGAGTATCCTTGTCATCAAGGCGGTAGCACTTGTACTTGGGTTGACTCTTGGCAATCCCAATTTTCACCTTCTTCACCATAGCATCAAGAAGTTGAGCCTCGCGAATCTGGTCTTCCAAGGTAGGAGAGACTTGATGGTTGGCGAGGAAACCTTGAGGAACAACTTGCAGATTGAGTTTGCGGAAAGCTTCACAAAGCTCGGGTTGGTAAGGCTTGAGAATAAGGCTGTTGCAGTAAGCCTTCCTGCTCAATGCGTCAGCAATCACATTGGCCTTGCCTGGAGTATACTCGATACTCGGATTATACTCTTGAATCATTTCGACCCAACGAGTCTGCCTGAGGTTGAGATTAGGCTGAGTGAAGATGTACTTAAGACTCTTGTGGTCAGTGAAGATGTCCACTTTTCTTCCCAATAAGAGATGTCTCCAAGTCAAAAGAGCATGCACAACTGCCGCCAACTCGAGGTCATGAGTGGGGTAGTTCTTCTCGTTGGGCTTCAACTGGCGAGAGGTATAAGCCACAACTTTCTTCTCTTGCATCAACACTGCACCGAGACCTTGGAGAGAGGCATCGCAGAAGACCTCGAACGGTTTGGATTCATCAGGAGGAGTCAGAACTAGAGCAGTGACCAATTTCTCTTTCAAAGTGTTGAAAGCGATGTCACATTCCGGAGACCAAACGTACTTGACGTGCTTCTGTAGAAGATTTGAAAGAGGCTTCGCGATCTTTGAAAAGTTCTCCATGAACCTTCAGCAGTAGCTTGCGAGACCGAGGAAGCTACGGAGTTGCTTCACGTTCTGAGGTGGTTCCCAATTCACAATTGCAGACACCTTCTCAGGATTCACCGCAATGCCCTTGGCAGAGATGATATGCCCAAGATAAAGAACCTCATCGAGCCAAAACTCGCACTTTGAGAACTTGGCGTAGAACTGATGTTCCCTGAGCTTATCGAGCACCAAACGCAAGTGCTTGGCATGATCTTCCTTGTTCTTCGAAAAGACCAGAATGTCGTCGAGATAGACCAAAACGAAGTCATTTGTGTAGGCGTTGAAGATGAAGTTTATCATGCGAGAGAAAGTCGGAGGAGCGTTGACGAGGCCAAAAGACATGACAGTGTATTCATATGAACCATAGCTTCTTCTGAAAGCCGTCTTGGGAATATCTTGCTCACGGATTCGAATCTGGTGATAACCCATACGGAGATCAAGCTTAGAGAATACTTGGGCACCTTTGAGTTGTTCGAACAGCTCGTTGATGTTGGGAAGTGGGTACTTATTCTTGATAGTCCTCTTGTTCAATGGACGGTAGTCAACACAAAGTCCGTCCGTTCCATCCTTCTTCTTCACAAAAAGAACTCCACAACCCCACGGAGAAGAACTAGGTCGGATGAGACCCATACGCTCTTGAATATCAAGTTGCTTCTTCAGCTCCTTCAACTCTTCAGGTCCGAGCTTGTAAGGACGCTTGCAAACCGGTTCCGTGCCAGGCTCAAGATCGATGGCGAATTCAACTGGCCGGTGCGGAGGCATTCCTGGAAGCTCTTCTGGAAAGACGTCTTGATATTTGCAAACGACTGGAATTTGAGAGATGGCATCTAGTTCACCCTTCTCATTGAGAGAAAACAGACGGATTGTATTATCCCGAGCAGCAAAGACAATTACATCCTCAGACGAATGAGTCAATTGAATCTGCCTGGCTGCACAATCAAGCTGAGCCTTGTGCTTAGAAAGCCAATCCATCCCGAGAATAAGATCAATATCCGAGTTACCAAGGACCATTGGAGAAGGCAGGAACTTGAAATCACCCATCATGATAGAAATATCCAGAATCTCGTGGTTAGCGAGCAGACATTTACCCGGAGAGACAACTGCTAACGGTTTATGCATAACTTGGGAAGACAACTCATGCTTGGATGCAAAAGGTTTCGAGATGAAACAATGCAATGCACCAGTGTGAAAAAGTACTTTTGCAGGAACATCATTAACAGGAAGGTTACCCATGATGACATCTGACGAGTCCTCTGCCTGAGCTGCATTCATCAAATTGACCTTGGTGTGCTTGGGGTTATGCTTGACCATAGCTGTACTTTCCGATCTCACAGGAGGAGGAGGGAGACGCCTCTGATTGAAGCATTTGTTGGCATAGTGACCCTTCTGTTGGCACTTGTTGCACATGACCTCTGAAAGCGGACGGTGATACGGAGCACTCGATCTTGAAGCTTGAGACGAAGTCTTGTTCTGAAAGCCAGGGTTGGGTGGGTGGGAAGATCCACTGCCACTTTTGCTCTTCTGATACGGCTGACGGAACGGAGGAGGAGGAAGCCAATACTTCTGGTGCTTAGCCACTTGAGTAGAGGAAGAAGGAGTAGCATCTCTGACTCGCTTCTTGGAAGCATCACACTTCAGTTGAGCAGCCTCTTGCTTCAATGCCATGTTGTAGAACTCATCGTACCTCAAGGGCTCAAAGAGAACAAGAGCTAGCTGGATTTCTTCTCTGAGACCACCTCTGAACTGGTATATCATGCTCTTCTCGTCAGGGACGTCCTGCTTAGCAAAGCAGGCGAGCTTCTGAAACAACTTGTTGTAGTCCTAGACAGACATAGAGCCTTGCTTCAGGTTGCGGAATTCCTCACGCTTGCTTTCAACCATGCTCTAAGGAATATGATGAGCTTTGAAGTCTTGACGGAATTCATCCCAGGTAATCACACGGCCTCCTCTGGAATCTTTGTACTGCTGGAACCATTCTGCAGCTTGGTCTTTGAGTTGGAAGGAAGCGAACTTGACAAAGTCCTCAGGCCTGATGTTACTGCACTCGAAATGCTTGCATAGGTCCACAAGCCAATCGTCAGCATCAGTTGCCTCAACACAATTGCTGAAGGTCTTTGGCTGGTTAGCAAGGAACTGGTTGAGTGTAGAAAAGTGATTCTGATTGTTGCCTTGGTTGCCTTGATTGCGCTCTTGAAGAATTTGCATGATCAACTGCGTGTTTGCATTGGTAGTGGCCATCACATCTTGCCATGCCTCCGGAGGAGGAGGTGGTGGTGGCGGATCAGGATTCGGAGTCGTGCGTGTTGGAGGAGCCATCCTGAATAGGTTGACATCCATTAGCACATTGATAGACAAATATTGAAGCTGAATCCAACGGGTAGAATTGCAACATATAGTCTTCACATCCGAACATAAGAACGAATGCATTCCAATTGAAATGGTCACATATCCATAAATTGAGAAGCCACTTAGAATTTAGGTAGAGGAATAAATCAACAAGGTACGGAGCAAGAACGAATACTCGGTAAAGATCACCCAATCTCAAACCAAATATCCGTGGAAGAGGAACTAGATCTACAAGATTTCCCACCTATGAAACTCCCGAACCTTTCAGGTTATGCAATCAGGTGTTGGGGATATAGGGGAAGCATAATATCTCACCCAAATCTAGCAATTCCTACATCCAGCTGTATCCATCCTTCAACACATAACCGAGAAAAACTTCGGAAGCCATCTACCTCAACCTTCGAAAAGCATCCGTTATACAAGTTATGGCAATACTCCCGAACTCCTGCCCCAGTACTGGGTGGTGTCGAGGTTATCTCACCAACAACTGCATAAAAGAGATTTTCGATGTCGGCGAACTAAACTCAGGTATTTCAGAACTGCAACGATAAAATTGTGACGACAACACCTCGGAGCTCAACTCCCCGGGACACTGCCACAACCCCTAAATGACAGGAGGCACCAAGAACAATGTTCTCATCACAAATCCATCGGAACGATTCCAAGATACCCGCGTGATCATAAAAAAAATTTAGTGAAATTTGAGAAGAGAAGAGTCAAAACTCTACGTCAGGATGCCTTACCAGAGCGATGAGGAGACTGGGGAGTAAAAAGAATTCCTAAACTCTCCGATATATAATTCCTAAATGAATCAAAACATTTTTCTAGACTCAACAACGGCTGCTAAAAACGATCAAGCAGTGGAGCTCCTAAGGTCGGGGAAGGCTCTGATTACCAACTTGTAACGGCCTCGATGCGGCTATATCTCCTACGTGTCGAAGCACGACTTAGAGGCATAACCGCATTGAAAGCAATGTCGCAAGTAAGGCAATCTTCACAACATCCCATGTAAATAGATAATAAAAGGGAAGGTACATAGTTGGCTTACACTCGCCACGTCAAACAAAGTACATAAATAGCATTACATCAACCAATCACTCATGGTCCGACTACGGTACCAAAATAAAAGACCAACCCAACATGCGACACGGTCCCAATCGCCCCAACTGGGCACCACTACTGATCATCAGGGAAAGACACATAGTAACGGCGTGAGTCCTCGTCGAACTCCCACATGAGCACAAGCGCATCATCTGGAACGGAGTCATCAGGACCTGTATCTGGTTTGGAAGTAATCTGTGAGCCATAGGGACTCAGCAATCTCGCACCCTCGCGATCAAGACTATTTAAGCTTATAGGTAAAGGCAAGGTAATATGTGGAGCTGCAGCAAGCGACTAGCATATATAGTGGCTAACCTGTTCGCAAAAGAGAGCGAGAAGAGAAGGCAAAGCACGAACGAAGAACTAGGAAACAACCTACGGCAAGCATTACTCCAACACCGTGTTCACTTCCCGGACTCCACCGAGAAGAGACCATCACGGTAACACACACAGTTGATTCATTTTAATTAAGTTAAGGTTCAAGTTATCTACAATCGGACATTAACAAATTCCCATCTGCCCATAACCACGGGCACGGCTTTCGAAAGTTCAAATCCCTGCAGGGGAGTCCCAACTTAGCCCATGACAAGCTCTCACGGTCAAAGAAGGATATACCTTCTAGCGGGAAGACCCGATCAGACTCGGAATCCCGGTTACAAGACACTTCAACAAGTTAAAACAAAACCAGCAACACCGCCCGAATGTGCCGACAAATCCCGATAGGAGCTGCACATATCTCGTTCTGAGGGCACACTCAGATTGTCCAAACTTCCGGTAGGCCAGCCCAGAGTTGCCCCTGGTGGCCACCAGCGGCTGACGAGGTGGACCAACACTCAGAAGAGCACTGGCCCGGGGGGTTTAAATAAGATGACCCTCGGGCTCCGGAAACCCAAGGGAAAAAGAGGCTAGGTGGCAAATGGTAAAACCAAGGTTGGGCATTGCTGGAGAAGTTTTATTCAAGGCGAATTGTCAAGGGGTTCCCATTATCACCCAACCACGTAAGGAACGCAAAATCCGGGAACATAACACCGATATGACGGAAGCTAGGGTGGCAAGAGTGGAACAAAACACTAGGCAAAAGGCCGAGCCATCCACCCTTTACCAAGTATATAGATGCATTAAGATAACAAGATAAAATAATGATATCCCAACAAGAAAAATAATGTTCCAACAAGGAACGGTCTCCAATCTTCACCTGCAACTAGCAACGCTATAAGAGGGGCTGAGCAAAGCGGTAACATAGCCAATCAACGGTTTGCTAGGACATGGTGGGTTAGAGGTTTGACATGGCGGTTTGGGAGGCATGATAAGCAAGTGGTAGGCATCGTAGCATAGGCATAGCAAAAGAGCGAGCATCTAGCAAAGCAAAGATAGAAGTGATTTCGAGGGTATGATCATCTTGCCTGCAAAGTTGTCAGAGTTGACTGGATCCTCGAAAGCAAACTTAACGGGCTCCTCGTTAGCGAACTCGTCTCCCAGCTCTATCCAAACAAGACAAACAAGCACAAGGAACACAATCAACCACGTGCAAAGCTCAAATAATATGATGCAAACATGGTATGCTAAGCGGGATGCGATATGTGATGCATATGCAAGATTTGACAAGGAATGAATGAACCTGGCCTCAACTTGGAAATCCAAGTGTGCCACTGGAAAGGTGAGGTGATTTCGGTTGAAATCGATATAAAGAACACCGGAATCGGATGCACGGTTTGGAAATGGCAAGCAAAACAAATATGGCGCCGGTCTGCGATAAATAGCAAGTAGCCATCTAAATGCATCAAGATAATTATGCTACAACACTCAAACATGGCAACAAAATACATGGCAGGGATCCACTCATAAAGCTTAACAAAAGATGAACAGTGAGCTATGGCCAATTCATCCATTAACAGGTTCAAACAAGCATGGCAAAAGTGCAATTGGTAAACAGGTTTCAGACTTAGTGAAATTAACACAAGCCTGGAATTTCAGATCAGGTAGCACACTTTGGAGCAAGAAAACTAGATGCTACAGGAACTGAACATGGCAAAGCAAGGCATGTGATGGAGCTACTCAAAGAGCTTAACAAAAGTCTCTTAGTGACCTTGAGCCAAAAGGGATCAGAAAATACAATTGCAAGCATGTGAACATGGCAAAAACATAATCAGATCACAGACTTAGTGAAAAACTGGAACATGGAAATCTGATATCAAGTAGGCATGTTTACGAACTCGATGCACTCACTACAGAGCAAGGCATGACAATCTAAGCATACACCCATCAAGAATACACATTATATAAGCTATAAATGGCAAGAACAACAACATAGCATGCACAGATCAACCACAACATCCTCGGCAAAATTGCTAACAAGTAGACAATCTGCCCAGATTCACGAAATAGCAAAAGTAGAGATCGATTGACTCAATCTAGGGTGCTCCATAATTGCAAACAAAGACATGGATGGATAGAGCACCACAAGATTAACAAATCATCCTTACTTATCATCCTCAAACGAGGCACGGATCACTAGGAAACAACATGAACATATGGCATATTGATAAAAACAGATCAAGGACTTTGTGGAATTGTTGAGTCCCTAAAATCAGCATTAACGAATGCACCACTTTGCAAGCTTGTGCTAGTCACCACACATATCACAAAAATACATGGATAGAACCTCTGGAAAGATGGCATGGCATATAACAAAACACATGTAGAGATCATGAGCATATCATGCACACATTAATCATGGCAAAAATAACAAATAGCTATTTGGTGCAGCAAATCTGACAATTAACTCAAATAGCACTCTTCTAACAGCATTGAGGGCATCAAGATGAACTCAAATGAAAATGATGCAATGAGATGAAATGATGTACTCTCTGAGACGAACATTTTGCTAGGCTACACGCCCAAAACAGATCTACGGATACAAAGTTACGGCACGATGAAATATGCAAAAATGGTTAGGGTTTCTGAGAAAAAGTCAACCGAGTTACTATTCCCAGATCTAGATCCGGATCATGCACGGAAGTCGAGGTCGGCCGGAAAACCCTGTAGCCCGCCGGAGTAGCTTCGGGGAGGAGGTGGAGGACGCCGGAGATGGGCCGGCGTGCTCAGGGCGGCGAGGCGCCGACGATGGGGAGCTGCGGCCGGCGAGGGGAGCGGTGTCGCGGTGGCGCGACCTTGAGGAGGCGGCGGCCGGCGATATGGAGCTGCGGCGGCGCGGCGGCCGGTGGGCGTCGGTGGCGGTGGCCGCCGGAGCACGGGGAGATGAGGGCGCGGGGCGCGCGCGGTCGACCGGTCCGGGAGGGCCCTGCCTGGGCCCGGGCGGGCCGGCGGCGCGGGGGCGGCGTAGTGGGCGCGGCTGGCTGACGTGGCGTGCCCTGGTTGGTCTGAGCGAGCGGCGGACATGTCCGGCGGCCAGCGGACATGTCCGGCCGCGCGGAGGAGTGGATCTAGGGTTTAGGGGGGAGGGGAGACCCGTGAATTTTGGAGAAGGGCCTATATATAGGCATAGAGAGAGCTAGGAGAGTCCAAATGAGGTGCGGTTTTCGGCCACGCGATCGTGGTCGAACGCTCTAGAAGATGGAGAGGGTTTTGGGCCAAATTGGAGGTGTGTTGGGCTGCAACACACACGAGGCCTTCTCGGTCCCTCGGTTAACCGTTGGAGCATCAAACGAAGTCCAAATGGTACGAAACTTGACAGGCGGTCTACCGGTTGTAAACCAAGTCCGCTTGGCAAGTCTTGGTCCAATCCGGAAATGTTTAATCCCCACACGGAAAGAAGGTAGAAATGACCACCGGAGGAGAACGGAGCGCCGGAATGCAAAACGGACAACGGGGAAAATGCTCGGATGCATGAGACGAACACGTATGCAAATGCAATGCCCATGATGACATGATATGAGATGCAAGACAAGGACAACAACCCACGGAGACAAAAACCCGAACCCAAGGAAATAAAGTAACTTAGCGCTGCAAACGGCAAGAGTTGGAGTACATATTAGGTAAATTACATCCGGGGTGTTACATATCACTACCCCATTAAGTAGATTACAAGAAAGGTTTAAACAATACAATGGAAAGGAAAACGTGATTATCAGATTAAACAAAACAATGGAAAGGAAAATCTGCTTCAGGGGTATATCCTTCCCAAGGACTAGCAGAGCTGGATATCCATGACAGGATATAATGTAGAAAACCCTTTAGGCAAGGGGAGTGAAATTTCATGACATTACCCATACAACGGTGTTTGGATAATTGAGCAAGAAACATTTAACATTGGGCTTCAAATGTTCTTGTTGAGAATCAGAGTACCACAGACATGCTTCGAGATAGCATTGACATGGTCTTCAAGCAAGGTTGGACTTCGGATACTCAAAGGATTCATCAGGAATAACTTATAGAGTAAGCCTTACAATTTCCTCATGGAAGAACCGCTAAGCTTGCTAAAAAGGAAACTATAACAATAGGTCCCCCGGCCAGGTGTGCTATGCATGACATCATCTTACCAGGTCATATAAAGACCAATGATATAACTCTTGGATATATGTTCCAACCATCATATCTGACCTAGAGTCAGATCTGATTGGTGTCAGGATACCTCAGACTCGGGATGCCTGAGAAGAAAGGTGCGACACAAATTGTCGAGATGACATTTTAAGATTCTCGGGAATTAAACTATGGAAGCGAGTTCTGGAACAAGAGTTCATCATTAAATCAAAAGGAGGTGAGGAGGTGGCTGATTGACTAAGCAACAATTCATTGAGATTTTCAAAAGATGGATGACCACACTTATGTGAATAAGGAGATAACATGTGTCAGATCAAATGATATACTGAGGTATGCTCAAGGAAAACATACACAGTTAAACATTGATTGAAAGGTGCACCCGAAATATGTGCTTAGGTAGCATGATCAATGTTAGAATGGTGATTCGATAACCAATGGTCTAAGAATGAAATATCGACCATTAACTTCAAAGCAATAGGGTTGATAGAAGTTTTGAAGTCGCACATCATACTTGAATTGTCGGCTTTCCAATTACAAACAACACGGGGACCAAGGAATGAACGGGTATGGCAAGAAGTATCACCTATATCAAGAATTCTTAAGAGATGGTGAAATTCTCACGGCATTCTTGACGTAAAAGATGGTAATACTCCAAGGTAAAGGAGAACAAATGCTGGATGGCAAGGATCTCAAGGTATACACAAAACCCGAACAAGTTTGTGTTGAACGGAAGGCAATAAAGTGGTCAATGATAACACAAATCATCGAGGGAAAGGATGGTATTTCTCATCATGAATTCAATTGATATCCTGGAAGAGCTCAGAATGCTGATGATGATCATGAGAAATTTTGTCGAGAGGCTCCATGAAGAAGCAATTGAATGGCGACTACATCAAGCAACGGGACTAATGCAGCGAAAGATTATTGGAACCACGGATATGACACCAACTCGGAATCAAGCTTGTTGTTCGAGGTGAAACTATAAGACAAGGAAGGTCGATGTAAGCTTATCTCATCGCCGAAAGTGGTGCTCCGGGAATAAGGACCGGGTAGCACAGTTAAAATCAGCACGATACTGATATAGCCGATCAGGCTAGAAATAACGTGATCAAGTACAAACTCGTAAGTAAAGAAGATTACTAATAGTTGTTTAATCGTGATGTGGAGTCGATTCAGCTATCGGTATCCTTGAGTGTTTAGTGACTCAAAGCCCGTGAAAAAATTGGGAATCAGTGAGAATGTAGTACTTGATGGAGAACTCATAAGAAGTTATGCAGTTCCGTGATAATCTCGAGATACCAGGGTGTAACACTCAATGAAAGATCAAAGTAAAGGTTGGACTGGTGTATTGATCCATAGAAGACAAGTGCTTAAACTTGCCCGAGAAATGGGATCAAAGAAGAACATATGGTCGGAACCACAATTGCAAAGGATCAATTCACCGATACCAATGGATATTACATCAAGGAAATAGTTATTATTACAAGAAGCTTCCATGATAGGATCTACATCGTGTCCATGGGCATGAACACAAAGGTTCAAGATCGACTCCCACTTCCTCAATGCATAACCTTCCATTCACCTCTCGTATTTCAAAAATGGCATTAGTTGTTGAAAGTTTTAACTGGTGCAATACCAGATAAGTATGATCCGTGAAATCTTTCGGGTTCACACAGATTAGAGAATGCGTTGGTTCAACCCATTGGGGCATCTTAGGAACATATACCACAAACTTTAGAGTAATTAATACAAGCTCGAAAGTATAGTATGGTTATCAAAGCAGAGGATACAAATTACCAGAGGCACTATATACCCATGGAAATGCTCACAAGGTTATTGAATATGAAGGACACTGTCGGATAATAATCCAACAAGGGTTCTTGTGGTCTACAACGGAGCTGATGCGAGTATCGGTACTCTATCAGAGGAAGAAGGAACGGAAGGGCATCGGATTATAGAAACAGCTAACTAATTCAAAGCTCAAATGCAAAGGAATTATCATTTCCAAATCAAGGGATCAGAAGCCAATGGTATGATTAAGAATGGATAAGTTGAATAGACTTAGGGGTACAATTCGACGGCAATTTGATTGGTTGATAACTAGCTCATGTTCAAAATGACATCTGAGCCGGAAAGATAATTTAAAAGGACCAATCGATGATTGCGTACATTCGCACTCATGTTGAATCAGGATCAAAATGACAGTGTCAAAGGAGACTAATGAATATTGCCAGACATATGGGAAGCATCCATAATGCAAGCAGACAAGTATTTGTAGAGCAATAAAGTTGCTAAGGATTTTCGGAGGATCGGATAGTATTTCGAAGACTTTTGTGAAACACCTGAACAACTGGGAATGAGCGGATACTCGATAAGTGCGAGGAATTATCCGTAAGGGTATTCATGTGGCAAATAACTGCAAGCCAGTAGGCACAAAGTATTCTCGGAAAAATAGAGAGAATTTCGAGGTATCTTATAATAACAAGATCAACGGGGAATGATTGTATGAATGGCAAGTGTATGTGGTTATCCATAAAGGTTTGTCGATGGGTGGGAATTGCAAAAGAGATGGCACAAAGTCTCGAGAGAACATCATAGAGTATCCTTGGAATCTTCTGGTGCAGCAGACGATCATCGGTAATAAGGTGCTCTCCTGGTGAAAGTGATCACTGGATCCTAATGTTAGATTCAATAAAATTCATTTAACCCGAATAGAAGAGAGATTGGAGTCCCAGAGTATAAACGAGGAATAAAATATCCTAATACCACCCAATGGCGACATGGGCCCATGGGTCGCACAACCATTTTAGTAAAACAGTTTGCATCGACTAGACTCAAATTCGGCCAAGGAGTGTGAAGGGGATTCCTACAGGCAGTTGGCACTGATACCAACTTGTGACGCCCCCGATTCAATTGTACACTAATCATACACGCAAACGTGTACCATCAAGATCAGGGACTCACAGGAAGATATCACAACACAACTCTAAAATAAAATAACTCATACAAGCATCATAATACAAGCCAGGGGCCTCAAGGGCTCGAATACAAGTGCTCGATCATAGACGAGTAAGCGGAAGCAACAATATCTGAGTACAGACATAATTTAAACAAGTTGCCATTAGATGGCTAGCACAAACTGGGATACAAATCGAAAGAGGCACAGTCCTCCTGCCTGAGGTCCTCCTAAACTATTCCTGGTCGTCGACGACGGCCTACACGTAGTAGTAGGCACCCTCGGTGTAGTAGGATTCGTCTAAGGTGGCGTCTGACTCCTGGGCTCTAGCATCTAGTTGAGACAACCGAGAAGAATAGAAAGGGGGAAAAGAAGGAGAAAAGCAACCATGAGTACTCATCCAAAGTACTCGCAAGCAAGGATCTACACTACATATGCATGGGTATCAGTGTAAAGGGGCAATATCGGTGGACTGAACTGCATAATGCCAGAATAAGAGGGGGATAGCTAGTCCTATCAAAGACTACGCTTCTGGCAGCCTCCATCTTGCAGCATGTAGAAGAGAGTAGATGGTAAGTTCACCAAGTATCATCGCATAGCATAATCCTACCCGCGATCCTCTCCTCGTCGCCCTATGAGAGAGTGATCACCGGGTTGTATCTGGCACTTGAAAGGGTGTGTTTTATTGAGTATCCGTTCTAGTTGTCATAAGGTCAAGGTACAACTCCGGGTCATCCTTTTACCGAGGGACACGGCTATTCGAATAGATAAACTTCCCTATAGGTGTGCACCACATTACCCAACACGCTCGATCCCTCTGGCCGGACACACCTTCCGGGGTCATGCCCGGCCTCGGAAGATCAACACGTCGCAGCCCTACCTAGGCACAACAGAGAGGTCAGCACGCCGGTCTAAATCCTATGCGCGCAGGGGTCTGGGCCCATTGCCCATTGCACACCTGCACGTTGCATGGGCGGCCGGTAAGCAGACCTAGCCTCCCTAATACAAGAGCAGGCGTTCCAATCCAATTTGTCGCACGCCGCTCAGTCGCTGACGTCAAGAAGGCTTCGGCTGATACCACGACGTCGAGTGTCCATAATTGATCCCACGTAGTTGGTTAGTGCGTATAGGCTAGTAGCCAGACTCGGATCAAATACCAAGTTCTCATTAAGCGTGTTAATTGATCTAACCGCGGACGCCGACCAGGGCCAGGCCCACCTGTCTCCTAGGTGGTCACAACCTGCCGTGTCGCTCCGCCACAAAGTAACAGTCAGGGCCGTTGGGAACCCAGGCCCACCACTACCAGGATGGAACCACATATCCTTTTAGTCCCCACATCGGAATCACTTGCGAGTACTCTACGAGCCGACCCGACTTTAGTCACCACAATGTATCATATATTATGTATATAAGTATATACTCGTGATCACCTCCTGGGTGATCACGGCCCGATAGTATAGCATGGCAGACATACGGTAATGTAGGGCCACTAATGGAATACTAGCATCCTATACTAAGCATTTAGGATTGCAGGTAAAGGTAACATCTGTAGCAACAATGACAGGATATGCAGCAGAATAGGATTAACCGAAAGTAGTAACATGCTACACTACTCTAATGCAACCAGTAGAGAGAATAAATAGGCAATATCGGGTTGATCAAGGGGGGGCTTGCCTGGTTGCTCTGGCAAGGAGGGGTCGTCAACACCGTAGTCGATCGCGGGGGTATCGGCAGTGTCTCGGGGTCTACCAGAAAGAAGTAACGGAGGGGGAGCACAATAAATAATAGAGCAATCAAAGCATCACGAAGCATAGGAAAGGCAATACACGGTGCCAGGGGTGATCTAACACAGGGATAGGTGATACCGGTGAAGGGGGGAAACATCCGGGAATGTATTCCCAGTGTTCGACGTTTCTGGACAAATGAATCGGAGGGGGATTGTTGCATGTTCGCTATGCTAGGGACGTGTGGTGGACGAACGCACTGGATATTCGTATTCGTCTCATCGTTCTGAGCAACTTTCATGTAGAAAGTTTTTCATCAAAGCTACGGTTTATTTATTATGATTTTTCCAAGTTTTAGCAATATTATAGAATCATTATTAATTCGAAATTAAATAGCTAAATGCTAGGTGCACCTAGCTCTTCGTACACATAAGTGTACCAAAGGCTCACAGGTGGGCCAGGGGGGCCAGTTGACCATCAACATTTGACTAGTCAATAGTGGGTGGGGGCCCCTTGTCATTGATTGTTACATTAACTAACTAGTTAGTTTAGTCTAATAACTAGGTTTTTAGGCTAATAAATTTTAATTAGTAAAATTAAACCTAATTAATTAAGTTAATTAATTATATATTATCATTTATATATATTTATATTTTTAAAATCTTTTTTCTTTTAATAGGGGGCCGGGCCCCACCTGTCATAGGCGCAAGTGGCCAAGCGGGGCTGGTGGCTTAATAGGCGCGGGCGCCTATGGAGACCGAACCCGCCTGGGTGCAAGGTGAGGCCGTAGGCACAGCGAGGCAGGACGGCAAAGGGGAGGTGGCCGGCGGCCAGGTGCGGTGGTGGCTGGGCGGACAGCAGTGAGGCAGGGCCGCGAGCTACGGCGGCGGGTGCCGAGCAGCGGCAGCGGCGAACGAGCATGGCCGCCGGAGGCAGGAGCGGCAATAGTAGGCGACCGCGGGCGGGCATGGGGCTGCAGCAGGCCGGGCACGGCGGTGCCAGGCAGCGACGCGACCAAGCAGGAGCGGGCTTGGTGGCGCGGACGTAGGGGGGCTGGAGGCGGGTTCGGCGGCTCCGGGAAACATGCAGCAGCGCTAGCGGAGCGTGACGGCGGGGCACGGCGAGGCCGGTCGGCAGGGCTGCGGGGGCGGATGCGGCGGTGACGGCCAGCAGCAGAGACGAGGGACAGCGAGGGAAGGGCGCGGAGGCGGGCGCGGGCAGTCGGTCGGAGAGGCTGTGGCTGGGCGTGGTCGGACATGGCGGGGAGCAGTTACAGTAGCAGAAGGAGCAGTAGCAAGTAAAGCGGCAAGCAGAAGGAGGCGGTGGCGGTCGTAGGCAATGGCGGGCTGGGCCGGAGCTGGTAGCAGCAGCGCAGCTGCAGGTCATAGCGGGAGCATCAGGGGGCGGCGCACCGAATGGCTGCGGGCGCGAGCGGCCAAGGTAGGAGGCACGCGCGGCAGGAGCAGAGAGCTCCGGTGCAGCCAAGGGCGAGCACGGGCAGTGATGGTGGCCTACATCGGGGGGTTCAAGTGGGGGTATAGAGGGGGATCAGATCAGGGGCTCACCACGGTCGCGGAGGAGGGGTTGACAAGTACGGGGACACAGCAACGACGGCGGATCGATGCGGTGAGGTGCGGCGACCATGGCCGAGGAAGACGAGCGAATCATCGGCTCTGTAGCGCTCCAACTCGGATTCTTGTGCGTAGTGGACAAAGACGAGGATGCAGAAGCTCCTCCTCATCCTTCCGTCGCTCGGGGTGGCTCCTGGCAGGGAAGACGATGATGGCGCGATTGCGGTAGCGCTCGGGTGCGCGCTGGTTTGGCGCGGGGAGAGGAGAGGGAGCGAGAGAAGGGGATTTGGGGTTTCGAGCATCAGGGGAGGGTGGCATCGGTTTTATAGGCGAGGTGGTCACCGGGGAGGGCCGTCGGATGGCCGCCACGATGACGGTCGGTGCCATGGCGGGCATCGGCGCGGCCACACCCTCCCGTGAAGAGGGGGCGGGGAAGCAAGGGCGAGGTGGGACGGCCTGGTGGCCTAGTGGGCCAAAGGCCCAGGGGAGGGATGGCCTTTTTTTTACTTCTTGTTTTAGTTTTAGTTGTTATTTGTTTTAGTTCTTCAAGTCATAAAACCAATTCCTAAAATAGAGTTGTAAAACCAACTACTGCCACAAAAAGTTTTACCCCTGAACAAAATAGTTTAGTATTCTATAAGATTCAAAAGGCATTTATTTAATTGTTTTAGTTAATGTTTTATTCATTTTAGAGTATTTAAACATTTTATAAAAGTGTGGTTTCTCCACCATTAACTACTTATGATTTATTTGACACATGTAGAACATTTTAGTTTTCATGCTTGAAAACTTTTGTTGTTTGTTTTTATTTTAAATTTGAATTTGGATTGTTTTGGAACTAAAGCGAGATTAACAATAGTAACTGAGGTGATGTGGCATCATTAGCAGAGGTGCACTGTAGCTTAATTATCCGGGCGTCACACTCTCACATAGAGCAACCCTGACGAAACTACACTTCGCATATCCATTTTCTGAGAGAGAACCGCCTACGCTTGTGTTGAGATCAAGGCATTCCAATCCAACCATTTGAACCTTGATTTCTAGCCTCCCCAAGTTGCTTTCCACTCGATTCCTTCTCCTACCCCAACCCAAATTCGTGAGAGAATGATCGAGTGCTGAGTTAACTATCTTTTGAAGCACAAGAGCAAGGAGTTCACATTAACAATAATATTTATTACCTTTTGGAGAGTGGTGTCTCCTAGATTGGTTAGGTGTCACTTGAGAGCCTCCAAGATCATGTGGAGTTGAACCAAGAAGTTTGTAAGGGCAAGGAAATCGCCTACTTCATGAAGATCTACCCCGAGTGAGGATAGTCCTTCGTGGGCATAAGACATGGTGGAATAGACAAGGTTGCTTCTTCATGGACCCTTCGTGGATGGAGCCCTCTGTGGACTCACATAGTCGTTACCCTCTGTGGATTGAAGTCTCCGTCAACGTGGATGTACGTTAGCACCACCTATCGGAACACCGCCAAAAATCACCGTGTCTTCATTGCGTTGATCTTCTATCTCTACCCCCTTTACTTTCTTGCACTTGCATGTTGTTATCATTCCGTTGCCCTATCTCTAGATTTGCATGTGTAGGAAGTATTGGTTGCAACTTAAATCTTTCAAATTATCGAGAAAACTGAAAACTACACCTTTGCCTTGTCCCCCTCTAGACTCCACCTTCTCGATCCTACATACCTCTAGTCCTTTTTGCCTGGAACTTTGGAACTGTGTGTATGATTGCACGATGTATTGCTCTTCGTGCATAGGCACGTATATATGATGTACAAAGGTGGGCCACGGACCTCAACTATACAAGGAACTAGGAGGCGGGCCTAATACACAATATGCACATAACACATATACTCAACACCCCCCCCCCCCCCCGCAGTCGAAGCGGCACCGTGGCTGACGCAAAGACTGGACCGGAACTCCTCAAATGACGCCGTAGGCAATCCCTTGGTCATGATATCGGCAAATTGTTGCGAAGTAGGGATGTGCAAAACACGAATATGGCCAAGGGCAACCTGTTCCCAAACAAAATGAATATCCAACTCAATATGCTTGGTCCGTCGATGATGCACCGGGTTAGCGGAGAGGTAGACCGCCGAGACGTTGTCGCAGTAGACCACCGTGGCACGGTCAACAGGGCAAGAGAGCTCCTGAAGCAGCTGGCGAAGCCATGAACACTCGGCGACGGCGTTGGCCACCGCACGATACTCAGCCTCAGCACTGGAATGAGAAACCGTAGGCTGCCGCTTGGACGACCACGAGATGAGTGAGGGTCAAAGATAGACACAATAGCCCGAAGTGGAGCGACGAGTGTCAGGGCAGCCCACCCAGTCTGCATCGGAGTAGGCGGTGAGGGCGGTGTCGGCGGAGGCGTGAAGCGTGACGCCAAGATCCATAGTGCCACAGATATAGCGGAGAATCCGCTTGACGGCAGCCCAGTGAACGTCTCGAGGAGCATGCATATGAAGACACACCTGCTGCACGGCATACTGGACCTCCGGTCGAGTCAGAGTGAGGTACTGGAGAGCACCAATGATAGACCGATAGAAAGCAGCATCCGAAGTAGGAGAACCATCTGTGGCAGAAAGCTTGGCCTTCGTATCAACAGGCGTAGCGGCGGGCTTACAGTTAAGCATGCCAGCGCGCTCGAGGAGCTCGTGAGCGTACTTCCGCTGATGAAGGAAGAAGCCATCCGGACGGCGCACCACCTCGACACCGAGAAAGTAGTGCAAAGGACCCAAGTCCTTGATGGCGAACTCAGCGCGAAGACGAGCCGTGAGCTGACTGAGGAGACCAGCCGTACATGCCCTCATGATGATGTCGTCGACATAAAGTAGCAAGTAGGCCGTGTCAGAGCCCTGATGATAGACGAAGAGCGAGGCGTCCGAGCGGGTAGAGCGGAACCCAAGCTGGTGGAGAAACGCCGCGATGCGCTGGTACCAAGCGCGCGGAGCCTGCTTGAGTCCGTACAAGGACCGCGAAAGCAGGCACACGTGGTCGGGAAGCGCCGGGTTAACAAACCCGGTGGGCTGCTGGCAGAAGACCTGCTCCTTGAGGTGACCATGGAGGAAGGCGTTGGAGACGTCCATCTGGTGCACCGGCCAAGCACGGGAGACCGCAAGGTGGATAACCGTGCGTACCATGCCGGGCTTGACAACCTGTAACACCCTCGATGCGACTATATCTCCCACGTGTCGAGGCACGACTTAGAGGCATAATCGCATTGAAGGCATATGTCGCAAGTGAGGTAATCTTCACACAACCCGTGTAATATCATAAGGGAAAGAGATTACATAGTTGGCTTACAATCGCCACTTCACACAATTACATGAATAAACATTACATCAACCAAATACACTCATGGTCCGACTACGGAACCAAAATAAAAGAAGAACCCCAAATGCGACAAAGGTCCCCGATCGACCCCAACTGGGCTCCACTACTGATCGACTAGAAAGAAACAACACAAAGGACAAGATCTTCGTCGAGCTCCTCCTGAGCTTGGTTGCGTCATCTGCACGGACTCATCGGCACCTGCAAGCTGGTTTTGGAAGTATCTGTGAGTCACAGGGACTCAGCAATCTCGCACCCTCGCGATCAAGACTATTTAAGCTTATGGGTAAGGTAAAGGTATGAGGTGGAGCTGCAGCAAGCGACTAGCATGTATGGTGGCTAACATACGCAAAAGAGAGCGAGAAGAGAAGGCAAAGCACGGTCGATAAGAGTATGATCAATAAGTGATCCTATAACAACCTATGTCAAGCATAACTCCAACAACCGTGTTCACTTCCCGGACTCCGCCGGAAAGAGACCATCACGGTTACACACGCTGTTGATTCATTTTAATTAAGGTCAAGTTCAGGTTTTCTACAACCGGACATTAACAAATTCCCATCTGCCCATAACCGCGGGCACGGCTTTCGAAAGTTCAAATCCCTGCAGGGGTGTCCCAACTTAGCCCATCACAAGCTCTCACGGTCAACGAAGGAATAGACCTCCACCCGAGATGTTCCGATCAGACTCGGTATCCCGGTACAACAAGACATTTCGACAGGGTAAAACTAAACCAGCAACACCGCCCATGGGCCTTGGCCCAGTCGGAGGGAGAGGCAGGCCGAGGCGAGGCCGGATCTTGGCACGGCTGGGCCTTGACCAACAGGCGAAGGGGAGGTGGCCCAGACGCGGGTCAACGCACGAAGTGCGCTCGTTCTCTGCTCGATGAGGGCGAGGCTGAAATAGGGCGAAGCAGGGAGGCAGCGACGCAGCTTGGAACTCCGGCGACGACGAGGCAGATGCGGACGAGGCAAGGGACTTGACGGCCCGACGATGGGGCGTCGGAGATGGACGGATCCGGGCCAGCTCGGGTCGAGGACGAAGCTCCTGGGCATCAGGGCTCCATGCCCGGTGCTGGACATAGAGAGGGAGGGAGAGAGAAACGTGAGCGAGAGAGGAGAGCGGAAGGGAGAGATGGAAGGCAGGGGCGCCACAACCTGGTGGTGCTCGCCGGAAGAGATGCAGACGACGGGGACGGCGGGGATCCGGTTCAGGGCGGCGGGGTGGCGTCTCCATGGTGCTGGTTCGGGGCGTCGGTGGAGCACATCAGCGACAAGGTAAGGAGGAGAAGGTCCGGCTGGCTGCAGAGAAGCTTTTCTCGGGGCAGAGGCGAGCGAGGTCGAGGCCTCGATCCAGCCTGGATCGAGCGCTGGCTGGCTGCGGAGGGTCTCAAGGTCGGGCGCTGCGGCTGGTGATTGGTTGGGTGGAGAAGACGATGATGATTTGGTTCAAGGAGATGTGGTTGGCTGCGGAGATTTTGGAACGGGGAAGAAAACTGGTTGGCTTGGCGTGGAAAACAAAGGAAGTGGCGGCGGCGGCGGCTGAGAGGGGTTGGATGGGACAGATCCCTAATTTCTAGGGTTGCCCATTATATACGCAGGTGGGTTAGGTTAGGGGCTACCTCATCCCTATGATCGTAAACGTACGGTCGCGAATAAAATAGTTAGGGAGCCCAAATAAGAAAACGGTGATGTTTTGTAGATGTTTGGGGATGATCCGGACACAACGGTAACGACTGCCCGGGTCGGGTCCGGGACAGATTTCGGACGCGCGCGGGAGGAGGTCCGCGGGCTGACGAGAGAGGTTAGGTAGGGCCTGGCGGTAGGTAGTGGGCTGTGTAGACGGTCTCGAGCTGAGAGAAGAGAAGAGAGGGAGGCCCGGCGACTGTTTCCGGAGACCGAAAACGACCGACGTTAGACCGGCTATATTGCCGCTATAGTTATCCGTTGGGGCGTCAAACAAACTCCGA
Source organism: Triticum urartu (assembly GCF_056163025.1). Taxonomy (NCBI): domain Eukaryota; kingdom Viridiplantae; phylum Streptophyta; class Magnoliopsida; order Poales; family Poaceae; genus Triticum; species Triticum urartu. Next base: position 395,430,197 of record NC_141875.1, read on the forward strand.
ATGCGATGAAACTTGGCAGGCGGCCTACCCACAACATAACAACACCGCATGCCAACTTTCAACCCATTCCGAGAACATTTTCCGGCCACTTATAAAATAATATTTCGGACGTGTCGCGGGCGCGTGCAAGTGTGTCTGGGCTCAGAACGGACAACGGAAGAAACAGGGAGGCCGGGACGGATGCATGTTTTGAAAACATGATGATGCTATGCACATGATGACATGATGAAAAGCAACACGCAAGCAAAAGACCTGACACGATAGCGAATAACTGACGGACACCTGGCACATCGGTCTCGGGGCGTTACAACACTCCACCACTATGAGAGGATCTCATCCCGAGATCTAGAATGGCACCGGAGGGTCAAACGGAAGAGAAAAGAGAAGAGGTAAAACTAAGTTGCTTCTTTGACAAACGAGTGAAACCAAAGAACCTTGAAAAGGTTACACAAATTTAAAAACGAATACAACGAAGGTGAACAAAGTCGAAAACACTCCGTTAGCAAGGAGGGACAAAGAACATTGCGAAAAACTTGAGGTTGAAGGGGCAAGATATCTATCGAAAACACTCCGGTTAAAGAAGGGGATCAAGAAAAACCAAAATTCGGGCAGCACTCCGGTTGAAAAGAAAAGGAATTGAATAATAACTTGATAAGATGAGAAGATACTTGATGAAATCACAATACACTACCTCCGTAACTATTGAATGAATTGAAACAAGGGGTAAGAAAGATCTCGGACAGCACTCCGGTTTAAAAGAGATGAAAAACTTGGTAAAGTGAAAGAGCTTGAGCAAAAGGGGACACAACACTCTGGTTAAAAGGATAAGCACGACCAAAACATGGTCCTGACAATCCGAGAAGATGGGTTGAGGAGAGCAACATCACAATACCTCCGAAACAAAAGAATAGAAGTTAGATAATTGAAATAGAAGAATGGAGAAGAAAATGCCAACTTCTGCCACAAAAGAGCTTGAGAAGGCATCCTTAGGAGAAGGGTCGAATTGGGAATCCAACAACGAAAAGAGTAAGCTGGCAGTGGGCTTATGGAAGACATCTCAAAATTATGAGGTGAAATTCTGCCACTAACGAAACAATAAATTGGCTTGATATCAAGAAGGATACAAGAAACTATCGCACCGGGAGAAGGTCTTCAAGAAATCACCGGTCGGGATTGGAAAGAACGAATGAATTGATATGATAACGAATGACGACAACTATTGAACGAACCACCATAGGAATTGAAAAAGAACGAATAAAAGATAACGAATCACCGGGAATAATTTGCAAAAGAACGGAGATGCTTGAGAGAATCTAGATACATGAGAACGAAGGAATCACGAACTGATTAGAGATCACTTGAACGAAGCACCGGTAAGATTGGAGAATGATAGCTGAAAGCTGAGAATGAATAAACCTGAATTGATGGACTCCGGATAACAAAACTGAGAAGACTCTTGAATTACTCCGGATGGGTGAAAAAAATTCTCACAATAGAAACAATTATGAGAGGATGATATAAAGCTAGAATCACAAATCTTCACGAGAACAGATATGATTGAAGAGAAAATTATTCCTTGGTCTTTAAATGTTGAGAATGATGACGAGAAACACCACCATGAATTATTTAGACACTCCAAAATATAGAAGAATAGAAAAGTTGAACCAATGATGAAATAAAATTTGGAAGATCTTGGAGAAAGACATTTGACTAATGATAAATCATTCTTACGTCGAACTTTGAAAAGAATTTGAGAATACCTCCGGGAAAATAAGAAGAGTCAGGTAAGATCCTGGGAAAAGACCTGTGGGTTAAGGCCCACTCAAAAGAAAACACCGTTGAACAATTTAAAAGAGAGGTTGCACCGGTTGAATTAAATGACTAGAATGAGATAACATCCTCGAAATAGGTTGAACAGATCTTGAATGACAAGACGAGCCTTTTGAGAAAGCTCTGAGCACGCCGGAACAAATGAATAGTGAGAAGTGAATTGTTATGAGGTACACCGGTATGAGAAGGTATTTGAAACGAGGGAAAAGGTATATGAGATCAACATTGAAAGCTTGATTTGAAACCACCGGAGAAGAAAAGAATGAAGAATGACGAACTAGTAGAACATCTTCATGGAAACCACCGGGTAAGAACATTGACGGAAAAGAATGGAGAGACTTCCCAAAAAGGATACTTGATAAAGAAATCTGAGTCCTATGAGAAACAAGGGCGGGAGGGCGGGAAAACAAAGGCAACTTGTGAAGGATGAAACAAACACCGTTGAGAGAGCTGATACTTGATCTTGCAGATGTTGAAATGATCGGATCCACTTGAGGAGAAGCACACCGGTTAAAAGGATTGACAAAAACAATCTTGATGATCAAGAAGGATTGGTATTCACATAGAAATATGAGAACAACATTTAGGAAAAGGTATGGAATCAACATTTGACTTTGAAGCAACTCGAATACCACAACTCAAAACAAAACAAAGGATTGGCTTGCAAAATAAGCCGGAACAAACATATGATAGAGATTTCGTCCGAAGTTTTCGTGGTGGGGCCTACACGGGCTCGATCGTACAGCACCATCAAGTACAAGGCAGTGCACATGACATACGAAGCGTCCCCGAGTCGGCATAGCCAAGGACTCTTTAAGACACAACGAGACCACTGTAAAATCGACCGTGAATAGGCGGACCACTAGACGTCGAACCCCAATTTCATATCATACATCTGTCGGAAAGATATCCTAAGATCTACTAGAATTCCCACCTATGAAACTCCCGAACCTTTCCGGTTATTCAATCAGGTGTTGGGGATACAGGGGAAGCATAATATCTCACCCAAAACTAGCAAATCCTACATCCAGCTGTATCCATCCTTCAACACATAACCAAGAAACCTTCGGAAATCATCTACCTCAACCTTCGAAAAGCATCCCTTATACAAGTTATGGCAATACTCCCGAACTCCCGCCCCAGTACTGGGTGGCGTCGAGGTTATCTCACCAACGAACTGCATAAAAGAGATTTTCGATGTCGGCGTACTAAACTCAGGTATTCCAGAACTGCAACGATAAAATTATGACGACAACACCTCAGAGCTCAACTCCCCGGGACACTTCCACTAAACCCCTGACAGGAGGCACCAAGACAATGTTCTCATCGTAAAACCATCGGAACGATTCCAAGATACCCGCGTGATCCTAAAAAACTTTTAGTGAAATTTGAGAAGAGAAGAGTCAAAACTCTACGTCAGGATGCCTTACCAGAGCGATGAAGGGACTGGGGAGTAAAAAGAATTCCTAAACTCTCCGATATATAATTCCTAAATGACTCAAAACATTTTTCTAAACACAACTCGGCCGCTAATAACGATCAAGCAATGGGGCTCCTAAGGTCGGGGAAGGCTCTGATACCAACTTGTAACACCCTCGATGCGACTATATCTCCCACGTGTCGAGGCACGACTTAGAGGCATAATCGCATTGAAGGCATATGTCGCAAGTGAGGTAATCTTCACACAACCCGTGTAATATCATAAGGGAAAGAGATTACATAGTTGGCTTACAATCGCCACTTCACACAATTACATGAATAAACATTACATCAACCAAATACACTCATGGTCCGACTACGGAACCAAAATAAAAGAAGAACCCCAAATGCGACAAAGGTCCCCGATCGACCCCAACTGGGCTCCACTACTGATCGACTAGAAAGAAACAACACAAAGGACAAGATCTTCGTCGAGCTCCTCCTGAGCTTGGTTGCGTCATCTGCACGGACTCATCGGCACCTGCAAGCTGGTTTTGGAAGTATCTGTGAGTCACAGGGACTCAGCAATCTCACACCCTCGCGATCAAGACTATTTAAGCTTATGGGTAAGGTAAAGGTATGAGGTGGAAGATGCCGATGAGTCCGTGGAAGAGAGCGAGAAGAGAAGGCAAAGCACGGTGGATAAGAGTATGATCAATAAGTGATCCTATAACAACCTACGTCAAGCATAACTCCAACAACCGTGTTCACTTCCCGGACTCCGCCGGAAAGAGACCATCACGGTTACACACGCTGTTGATTCATTTTAATTAAGGTCAAGTTCAGGTTTTCTACAACCGGACATTAACAAATTCCCATCTGCCCATAACCACGGGCACGGCTTTCGAAAGTTCAAATCCCTGCAGGGGTGTCCCAACTTAGCCCATCACAAGCTCTCACGGTCAACGAAGGAATAGACCTCCACCCGAGACGTTCCGATCAAACTCGGTATCCCGGTACAACAAGACATTTCGACAGGGTAAAACTAAACCAGCAACACCGCCCGAATGTGCCGACAAATCCTGATAGGAGCTGCACATATCTCTTTCTCAGGGCACACTCAGATTGTCCTAGGTATGGGTAGGCCAGCCCAGAGTTGCCCCTGGTGGTCACCGGTAGCTGACAGGTGGACCAACACTCAGAGGAGCACTGGCCCGGGGGGTAAAATAATGATGACCCTTGGGCGCGCGACCCCCAAGGGAAAAGAAAAGGCTAGGTGGCAAATGGTAAAACGAATGTTGGGCATTGCTGGAAAAGCTTTACTTAAGGCGAACTGTCAAGGGGTTCCCATTATAGCCCAACCGCGTGAGGAACGCAAAATCCGGGAACATAACACCGATATGACGGAAACTAGGGCGGCAAGAGTGGAACAAAACACCAGGCATAAGGCCGAGCCTTCCACCCTTTACCAAGTATATAGATGCATTAATTAAATAAGATATATTGTGATATCCCAACAAGTAAATAAATATGTTCCAACAAGGAACGGCCTCCAATCTTCACCTGCAACTAGCAACGCTATAAGAGGGGCTGAGCAAAGCGGTAACATAGCCAATCAACGGTTTGCTAGGACAAGGTGGGTTAGAGGTTTGACATGGCAATTGGGAGGCTGACAAGCAAAAGGTAGGCATCGTAGCATTGGCATAGCAAAAGAGCGAGCAAACTAGCATAGCAAAGATAGTAGTGATTACGAGGGTATGATCATCTTGCCTGAAATCCCGCAAGGAAGAAGAACGAGTCCATGACGAAGTTAAACGGACGTAGACGAACGGGTCCTCACAACACGACGTTATCGGAACCAACCCGAAGAAGCAACACCGGAAAGAAGCAAACAACATAGTAAACAACCAACGCATAGACATGGCATGATGCACAAACAATTATGATGCATGTCCGGTTTAATGAAGCATGGCATGGCAAAATGCACAAACAATCCTACAAATTAAGTGGAGCTCGATATGCAACGAGTTGCATATTGCCAAAACACCACATCAATTATTTAGTTCTCTCTCGTTTATGTACCCAACAAGATTAAATGTTGATTAACATGGCAAGAGGTGAAGCAAATGAAAACTACCTATCTAGTCAAGGTTAAATGAGGCCGGAAGCAACGAACAACAATTCCGGAAACTCCTCATATGCATAATTTAAGGTTTGGTACTGTTATGCCCTAAACACAATTTTAGAGTTGTTAAACATGCACGATAAAGCCACCATGTTAGACTAGGCATTTTTCTACCCCATTTACATATAAAGTTTGTTAAAAACAGAGCTACGGTTATTTAGTTATGAATTAAATCATTTTAACATGGCATAGGAGTAAATTAATGCAAACAACATTTTAAGCATTTCAAACATAGATGAAAGTTGGATATTATTAATCTACACAAAATTCTGAGCAAGTTTCATATATAAATCATTTTAATTCGATGCACGAATTGTGAGCTATTAAATGCATGAACATGAGGGTCTAAACTGTAAAACTGGCAAACTCTGGATAATTGGACAAAATCGCAGGACCCGAAAAAAACCATCACGGGCCGAATCTGGCTTAGCCCAGCAGCAGGAAGGAAAAAAAACAGAGGCGGTGCTGGGTGGCGGCTCACCCATGGGCCTTGGCCCAGTCGGAGGGAGAGGCAGGCCGAGGCGAGGCCGGATCTTGGCACGGCTGGGCCTTGACCAACAGGCGAAGGGGAGGTGGCCCAGACGCGGGTCAACGCACGAAGTGCGCTCGTTCTCTGCTCGATGAGGGCGAGGCTGAAACAGGGTGAAGCAGGGAGGCAGCGACGCAGCTTGGAACTCCGGCGACGACGAGGCAGATGCGGACGAGGCAAGGGACTTGACGGCCCGACGATGGGGCGTCGGAGATGGACGGATCCGGGCCAGCTCGGGTCGAGGACGAAGCTCCTGGGCATCGGGGCTCCATGCCCGGCGCTGGACACAGAGAGGGAGGGAGAGAGAAACGTGAGCGAGAGAGGAGAGCGGAAGGGAGAGATGGAAGGCAGGGGCGCCACAACCTGGTGGTGCTCGCCGGAAGAGATGCAGACGACGGGGACGGCGGGGATCCGGTTCAGGGCGGCGGGGTGGCGTCTCCATGGTGCTGGTTCGGGGCGTCGGTGGAGCACATCAGCGACGAGGTAAGGAGGAGAAGGTCCGGCTGGCTGCGGAGAAGCTTCGCTCGGGGCAGAGGCGAGTGAGGTCGAGGCCTCGATCCAGCCTGGATCGAGCGCTGGCTGGCTGCGGAGGGTCTCGAGGTCGGGCGCTGCGGCTGGTGGTTGGTTGGGTGGAGAAGACGATGATGATTTGGTTCGAGGAGATGTGGTTGGCTGCGGAGATTTTGGAACGGGGAAGAAAACTGGTTGGCTTGGCGTTGAAAACAAAGGAAGTGGCGGCGGCGGCTGAGAGGGGTTGGATGGGACAGATCCCTAATTTCTAGGGTTGCCCATTATATACGCAGGTGGGTTAGGTTAGGGGCTACCTCATCCCTATGATCGTAAACGTACGGTCGCGAATAAAATAGTTAGGGAGCCCAAATAAGAAAACGGTGATGTTTTGTAGATGTTTGGGGATGATCCGGACACAACGGTAACGACTGCCCGGGTCGGGTCCGGGACAGATTTCGGACGCGCGCGGGAGGAGGTCCGCGGGCTGACGAGAGAGGTTAGGTAGGGCCTGGCGGTAGGTAGTGGGCTGTGTAGACAGTCTCGAGCTGAGAGAAGAGAAGAGAGGGAGGCCCGGCGACTGTTTCCAGAGACCGAAAACGACCGACGTTAGACCGGCTATATTGCCGCTATAGTTATCCGTTGGGGCGTCAAACAAACTCCGAATGCGATGAAACTTGGCAGGCGGCCTACCCACAACATAACAACACCGCACGCCAACTTTCAACCCATTCCGAGAACATTTTCCGGCCACTTATAAAATAATATTTCGGACGTGTCGCGGGCGCGTGCAAGTGTGTCTGGGCTCAGAACGGACAACGGAAGAAACAGGGAGGCCGGGACGGATGCATGTTTTGAAAACATGATGATGCTATGCACATGATGACATGATGAAAAGCAACACGCAAGCAAAAGACCTGACACGACAGCGAATAACTGACGGACACCTGGCACATCGGTCTCGGGGCGTTACAACACTCCACCACTATGAGAGGATCTCGTCCCGAGATCTAGAATGGCACCAGAGGGTCAAACGGAAGAGAAAAGAGAAGAGGTAAAACTAAGTTGCTTCTTTGACAAACGAGTGAAACCAAAGAACCTTGAAAAGGTTACACAAATTTAAAAACGAATACAACGAAGGTGAACAAAGTCGAAAACACTCCGTTAGCAAGGAGGGACAAAGAACATTGTGAAAAACTTGAGGTTGAAGGGGCAAGATATCTATTGAAAACACTCCGGTTAAAGAAGGGGATCAAGAAAAACCAAAATTCGGGCAGCACTCCGGTTGAAAAGAAAAGGAATTGAATAATAACTTGATAAGATGAGAAGATACTTGATGAAATCACAATACACTACCTCCGTAACTATTGAATGAATTGAAACAAGGGGTAAGAAAGATCTCGGACAGCACTCCGGTTTAAAAGAGATGAAAAACTTGGTAAAGTGAAAGAGCTTGAGCAAAAGGGGACACAACACTCTGGTTAAAAGGATAAGCACGACCAAAACATGGTCCTGACAATCCAAGAAGATGGGTTGAGGAGAGCAACATCACAATACCTCCGAAACAAAAGAATAGAAGATAGATAATTGAAATAGAAGAATGGAGAAGAAAATGCCAACTTCTGCCACAAAAGAGCTTGAGAAGGCATCCTTAGGAGAAGGGTCGAATTGGGAATCCAACAACGAAAAGAGTAAGCTGGCAGTGAAGACATCTCAAAATTATGAGGTGAAATTCTGCCACTAACGAAACAATAAATTGGCTTGATATCAAGAAGGATACAAGAAACTATCGCACCGGGAGAATAAATCAAGAACTTGGATCATTTATAGGCACCATAGATAGCAACAATCCTTAGGGAAGGCTTTAGGTGAAATATAACCCAAGGTAACTCCAATGACGAGATTGAAGGATTTAAAATACCTCATTCTTAATAAGATGTGAATCATGAAACATGAACTCAAATTATCAAGAATGACATAATACCACCTCCAATGATATGGAAGAAAGAATGCACTCCGGATATCAAGATGAAGAAAGCTTGAACTCCTTAGAAAAGAATGTCGAAGAAAACTTCGAGAAGGAATTAAATCCTTGATGAGCCACCATGAAGAAACTCTCGAAGAACTCCGGTAATAAAAGACTGATCAAACGAAAAGAAAGAGAAGTTGAAAACACAAGGTGAAGCCTTGCGATGATTAGATGGATCTTCGCGAAGAAATAATTGAAATAACTTTGAGCTCCGAAAAGAAAGATGGACAACTTGAATCGAGAATTTGATGAACCTCCGGAATAAGGAATTAAGTTTACTCGATGAGACAAGAATAAGAATTACATTATGCGTATCCTTCACCAATATCAAATTGATGACAAGCAATGGAATTGGCATACTACTTATTCTCGTAGAAAAGGATTAAAAGAGATATGTCAAAACTTGAGAAGGTCTTCAAGAAATCACCGGTCGGGATTGGAAAGAACGAATGAATTGATATGATAACGAATGACGACAACTATTGAACGAACCACCATAGGAATTGAAAAAGAACGAATAAAAGATAACGAATCACCGGGAATAATTTGCAAAAGAACGGAGATGCTTGAGAGAATCTAGATACATGAGAACGAAGGAATCACGAACTGATTAGAGATCACTTGAACGAAGCACCGGTAAGATTGGAGAATGATAGCTGAAAGCTGAGAATGAATAAACCTGAATTGATGGACTCCGGATAACAAAACTGAGAAGACTCTTGAATTACTCCGGATGGGTGAAAAAAATTCTCACAATAGAAACAATTATGAGAGGATGATATAAAGCTAGAATCACAAATCTTCACGAGAACAGATATGATTGAAGAGAAAATTATTCCTTGGTCTTTAAATGTTGAGAATGATGACGAGAAACACCACCATGAATTATTTAGACACTCCAAAATATAGAAGAATAGAAAAGTTGAACCAATGATGAAATAAAATTTGGAAGATCTTGGAGAAAGACATTTGACTAATGATAAATCATTCTTACGTCGAACTTTGAAAAGAATTTGAGAATACCTCCGGGAAAATAAGAAGAGTCAGGTAAGATCCTGGGAAAAGACCTGTGGGTTAAGGCCCACTCAAAAGAAAACACCGTTGAACAATTTAAAAGAGAGGTTGCACCGGTTGAATTAAATGACTAGAATGAGATAACATCCTCGAAATAGGTTGAACAGATCTTGAATGACAAGACGAGCCTTTTGAGAAAGCTCTGAGCACGCCGGAACAAATGAATAGTGAGAAGTGAATTGTTATGAGGTACACCGGTATGAGAAGGTATTTGAAACGAGGGAAAAGGTATATGAGATCAACATTGAAAGCTTGATTTGAAACCACCGGAGAAGAAAAGAATGAAGAATGACGAACTAGTAGAACATCTTCATGGAAACCACCGGGTAAGAACATTGACGGAAAAGAATGGAGAGACTTCCCAAAAAGGATACTTGATAAAGAAATCTGAGTCCTATGAGAAACAAGGGCGGGAGGGCGGGAAAACAAAGGCAACTTGTGAAGGATGAAACAAACACCGTTGAGAGAGCTGATACTTGATCTTGCAGATGTTGAAATGATCGGATCCACTTGAGGAGAAGCACACCGGTTAAAAGGATTGACAAAAACAATCTTGATGATCAAGAAGGATTGGTATTCACATAGAAATATGAGAACAACATTTAGGAAAAGGTATGGAATCAACATTTGACTTTGAAGCAACTCGAATACCACAACTCAAAACAAAACAAAGGATTGGCTTGCAAAATAAGCCGGAACAAACATATGATAGAGATTTCGTCCGAAGTTTTCGTGGTGGGGCCTACACGGGCTCGATCGTATAGCACCATCAAGTACAAGGCAGTGCACATGACATACGAAGCGTCCCCGAGTCGGCATAGCCAAGGACTCTTTAAGACACAACGAGACCACTGTAAAATCGACCGTGAATAGGCGGACCACTAGACGTCGAACCCCAATTTCATATCATACATCTGTCGGAAAGATATCCTAAGATCTACTAGAATTCCCACCTATGAAACTCCCGAACCTTTCCGGTTATTCAATCAGGTGTTGGGGATACAGGGGAAGCATAATATCTCACCCAAAACTAGCAAATCCTACATCCAGCTGTATCCATCCTTCAACACATAACCAAGAAACCTTCGGAAATCATCTACCTCAACCTTCGAAAAGCATCCCTTATACAAGTTATGGCAATACTCCCGAACTCCCGCCCCAGTACTGGGTGGCGTCGAGGTTATCTCACCAACGAACTGCATAAAAGAGATTTTCGATGTCGGCGTACTAAACTCAGGTATTCCAGAACTGCAACGATAAAATTATGACGACAACACCTCAGAGCTCAACTCCCCGGGACACTTCCACTAAACCCCTGACAGGAGGCACCAAGACAATGTTCTCATCGTAAAACCATCGGAACGATTCCAAGATACCCGCGTGATCCTAAAAAAATTTTAGTGAAATTTGAGAAGAGAAGAGTCAAAACTCTACGTCAGGATGCCTTACCAGAGCGATGAAAGGACTGGGGAGTAAAAAGAATTCCTAAACTCTCCGATATATAATTCCTAAATGACTCAAAACATTTTTCTAAACACAACTCGGCCGCTAATAACGATCAAGCAATGGGGCTCCTAAGGTCGGGGAAGGCTCTGATACCAACTTGTAACACCCTCGATGCGACTATATCTCCCACGTGTCGAGGCACGACTTAGAGGCATAATCGCATTGAAGGCATATGTCGCAAGTGAGGTAATCTTCACACAACCCGTGTAATATCATAAGGGAAAGAGATTACATAGTTGGCTTACAATCGCCACTTCACACAATTACATGAATAAACATTACATCAACCAAATACACTCATGGTCCGACTACGGAACCAAAATAAAAGAAGAACCCCAAATGCGACAAAGGTCCCCGATCGACCCCAACTGGGCTCCACTACTGATCGACTAGAAAGAAACAACACAAAGGACAAGATCTTCGTCGAGCTCCTCCTGAGCTTGGTTGCGTCATCTGCACGGACTCATCGGCACCTGCAAGCTGGTTTTGGAAGTATCTGTGAGTCACAGGGACTCAGCAATCTCACACCCTCGCGATCAAGACTATTTAAGCTTATGGGTAAGGTAAAGGTATGAGGTGGAAGATGCCGATGAGTCCGTGGAAGAGAGCGAGAAGAGAAGGCAAAGCACGGTGGATAAGAGTATGATCAATAAGTGATCCTATAACAACCTACGTCAAGCATAACTCCAACAACCGTGTTCACTTCCCGGACTCCGCCGGAAAGAGACCATCACGGTTACACACGCTGTTGATTCATTTTAATTAAGGTCAAGTTCAGGTTTTCTACAACCGGACATTAACAAATTCCCATCTGCCCATAACCGCGGGCACGGCTTTCGAAAGTTCAAATCCCTGCAGGGGTGTCCCAACTTAGCCCATCACAAGCTCTCACGGTCAACGAAGGAATAGACCTCCACCCGAGACGTTCCGATCAGACTCGGTATCCCGATACAACAAGACATTTCGACAGGGTAAAACTAAACCAGCAACACCGCCCGAATGTGCCGACAAATCCTGATAGGAGCTGCACATATCTCTTTCTCAGGGCACACTCAGATTGTCCTAGGTACGGGTAGGCCAGCCCAGAGTTGCCCCTGGTGGTCACCGGTAGCTGACAGGTGGACCAACACTCAGAGGAGCACTGGCCCGGGGGGTAAAATAATGATGACCCTTGGGCGCGCGACCCCCAAGGGAAAAGAAAAGGCTAGGTGGCAAATGGTAAAACGAATGTTGGGCATTGCTGGAAAAGCTTTACTTAAGGCGAACTGTCAAGGGGTTCCCATTATAGCCCAACCGCGTGAGGAACGCAAAATCCGGGAACATAACACCGATATGACGGAAACTAGGGCGGCAAGAGTGGAACAAAACACCAGGCATAAGGCCGAGCCTTCCACCCTTTACCAAGTATATAGATGCATTAATTAAATAAGATATATTGTGATATCCCAACAAGTAAATAAATATGTTCCAACAAGGAATGACCTCCAATCTTCACCTGCAACTAGCAACGCTATAAGAGGGGCTGAGCAAAGCGGTAACATAGCCAATCAACGGTTTGCTAGGACAAGGTGGGTTAGAGGTTTGACATGGCAATTGGGAGGCTGACAAGAAAAAGGTAGGCATCGTAGCATTGGCATAGCAAAAGAGCGAGCAAACTAGCATAGCAAAGATAGTAGTGATTACGAGGGTATGATCATCTTGCCTGAAATCCCGCAAGGAAGAAGAACGAGTCCATGACGAAGTTAAACGGACGTAGACGAACGGGTCCTCACAACACGACGTTATCGGAACCAACCCGAAGAAGCAACACCGGAAAGAAGCAAACAACATAGTAAACAACCAACGCATAGACATGGCATGATGCACAAACAATCATGATGCATGTCCGGTTTAATGAAGCATGGCATGGCAAAATGCACAAACAATCCTACAAATTAAGTGGAGCTCGATATGCAACGAGTTGCATATTGCCAAAACACCACATCAATTATTTAGTTCTCTCTCGTTTATGTACCCAACAAGATTAAATGTTGATTAACATGGCAAGAGGTGAAGCAAATGAAAACTACCTATCTAGTCAAGGTTAAATGAGGCCGGAAGCAACGAACAACAATTCCGGAAACTCCTCATATGCATAATTTAAGGTTTGGTACTGTTCTGCCCTAAACACAATTTTAGAGTTGTTAAACATGCACGATAAAGCCACCATGTTAGACTAGGCATTTTTCTACCCCATTTACATATAAAGTTTGTTAAAAACGGAGCTACGGTTATTTAGTTATGAATTAAATCATTTTAACATGGCATAGGAGTAAATTAATGCAAACAACATTTTAAGCATTTCAAACATAGATGAAAGTTGGATATTATTAATCTACACAAAATTCTGAGCAAGTTTCATATATAAATCATTTTAATTCGATGCACGAATTGTGAGCTATTAAATGCATGAACATGAGGGTCTAAACTGTAAAACTGGCAAACTCTGGATAATTGGACAAAATCGCAGGACCCGAAAAAAACCATCACGGGCCGAATCTGGCTTAGCCCAGCAGCAGGAAGGAAAAAAAACAGAGGCGGTGCTGGGTGGCGGCTCACCCATGGGCCTTGGCCCAGTCGGAGGGAGAGGCAGGCCGAGGCGAGGCCGGATCTTGGCACGGCTGGGCCTTGACCAACAGGCGAAGGGGAGGTGGCCCAGACGCGGGTCAACGCACGAAGTGCGCTCGTTCTCTGCTCGATGAGGGCGAGGCTGAAACAGGGCGAAGCAGGGAGGCAGCGACGCAGCTTGGAACTCCGGCGACGACGAGGCAGATGCGGACGAGGCAAGGGACTTGACGGCCCGACGATGGGGCGTCGGAGATGGACGGATCCGGGCCAGCTCGGGTCGAGGACGAAGCTCCTGGGCATCGGGGCTCCATGCCCGGCGCTGGACACAGAGAGGGAGGGAGAGAGAAACGTGAGCGAGAGAGGAGAGCGGAAGGGAGAGATGGAAGGCAGGGGCGCCACAACCTGGTGGTGCTCGCCGGAAGAGATGCAGACGACGGGGACGGCGGGGATCCGGTTCAGGGCGGCGGGGTGGCGTCTCCATGGTGCTGGTTCGGGGCGTCGGTGGAGCACATCAGCGACGAGGTAAGGAGGAGAAGGTCCGGCTGGCTGCGGAGAAGCTTCGCTCGGGGCAGAGGCGAGCGAGGTCGAGGCCTCGATCCAGCCTGGATCGAGCGCTGGCTGGCTGCGGAGGGTCTCGAGGTCGGGCGCTGCGGCTGGTGGTTGGTTGGGTGGAGAAGACGATGATGATTTGGTTCAAGGAGATGTGGTTGGCTGCGGAGATTTTGGAACGGGGAAGAAAACTGGTTGGCTTGGCGTTGAAAACAAAGGAAGTGGCGGCGACGGCGGCTGAGAGGGGTTGGATGGGACAGATCCCTAATTTCTAGGGTTGCCCATTATATACGCAGGTGGGTTAGGTTAGGGGCTACCTCATCCCTATGATCGTAAAGTACGGTCGCGAATAAAATAGTTAGGGAGCCCAACTAAGAAAACGGTGATGTTTTGTAGATGTTTGGGGATGATCCGGACACAACGGTAACGACTGCCCGGGTCGGGTCCGGGACAGATTTCGGACGCGCGCGGGAGGAGGTCCGCGGGCTGACGAGAGAGGTTAGGTAGGGCCTGGCGGTAGGTAGTGGGCTGTGTAGACGGTCTCGAGCTGAGAGAAGAGAAGTGAGGGAGGCCCGGCGACTGTTTCCGGAGACCGAAAACGACCGACGTTAGACCGGCTATATTGCCGCTATAGTTATCCGTTGGGGCGTCAAACAAACTCCGAATGCGATGAAACTTGGCAGGCGGCCTACCCACAACATAACAACACCGCATGCCAACTTTCAACCCATTCCGAGAACATTTTCCGGCCACTTATAAAATAATATTTCGGACGTGTCGCGGGCGCGTGCAAGTTGTCTGGGCTCAGAACGGACAACAGAAGAAACAGGGAGGCCGGGACGGATGCATGTTTTGAAAACATGATGATGCTATGCACATGATGACATGATGAAAAGCAACACGCAAGCAAAAGACCTGACACGACAGCGAATAACTGACGGACACCTGGCACATCGGTCTCGGGGCGTTACACAACCGGAGCGAAGGTGTCGGTGAAGTCAATGCCAGCACGCTGTCGGAAGCCACGAATGACCCAACGCGCTTTGTATCGATCAAGGGTACCATCAGGACGGATCTTGTGTTTAAAGACCCACTTCCCGGTAATCACGTTGGCGTGCCGGGGACGGGGAACAAGCTGCCACGTTCGGTTGCGCAACAATTCGTCAAACTCCTCTTGCATCGCAGCCATCCAGAGTGGGTTACGAAGAGCGGCTCGAACGGAGGACGGCAATGGTGATGGCTCAGAGGTGGATGCCGCATGGACGTAGTCAGCCGAGGCGTAGCGCGAGCTCGGGCGAAAAACGCCCGTACGGGCGCGGGTGACCGGACCGGCCACAGGCGTTGGGGGGTCGCGGGCGACGAGGGGGCCGCGGGCGCCGGTGGCGCAGGGGGTGCCACGGGGGACGCGGGCACTGGGGGGGCCGCCGGGGCCGAGGGCACAGGGGGGCCGCGAGCGCCGAGGGCACCGGGGGCGCCGGGGGGGCCGCGGGCGCCAATGTCGGGGGCGCAGGCACCGGGGGCGCCCGGGGCGCCGCGAGGGCCGCAGGCGCCGGAGGAGCAGCGGGGGCCGCGGGAGCCAACGTCAGGGGCGCCATGGCTGTAGGAGGTGCCGCATGCGAGGGGCGCGCCTCAGAGCCAGGGGCGCGCTAAGAGAGGCGCGCGAGTGCCCTGGGAGAGGCGTCGAGGAGCCCGCGTCACCAATAGCGGGAGGAACAGCCGGGGGTACCTGGTGAAACGGAAACACATGCTCATCAAAGTAAACGTGCCGGGAAGTGAACACACGGTGGAAGACGGGATCGTAGCACCGATATCCCTTGGAGTTGGAGGGGTAGCCAATGAAGATGCAAGCGACAGATCGAGGTGCAAGTTTGTGAGAAGCAGTGTCAGCAGTGCTGGGATAGCAAAGGCACCCAAAAATACGCAAGCCATCATAAGATGGGGGCGTACCAAAGAGAAGATGATGAGGTGCGTAGTTCCACCATGGGCGGCAGGGTCTAATGTTAAGGACAAGTGATGCAGTGGCGAGTGCGTCCGGCCAGAAACGAGGCGGCACGTTGACATGAAACAGGAGCGTGCGAACGCAGTCATTCAGAGTGCGAAGGACGCGTTCGGCTCGACCGTCCTGCTATGAAGTGTACGGGCATGTGAGGCGGAAAACTGTGCTGTGATGCGACAAAAAGGTGCGGAAAGCGAGGTTGTCGAACTCTTTTCCATTGTCCGTCTAAAGCGCGAGGATGGGACGCCCAAACTGCATGCGGACATAGGAGTAAAAAGCCGTCAAGGTAGAGAGTGCATCGGACTTTCTGCGCAAAGGAAAAGTCCACACATAATGAGAATAATCATCAAGAATGACTAGATAATATAAATAGCTCGAGTTACTGGGAACCGGAGAAGTCCACACATCGCTATGAATCAACTGAAAAGGAAAAGAAGCAATGCTAGTAGAATTATTAAACGGCAGGCGAACATGTTTACCGACTCGACAGGCATGACAAGTGTGATCCTCAATCTTATTGCAACTGAAACTGAAACTCCTAAGAATATGATGAAGTGTGATGGGGTTGGGATGACCCAAGCGAGCGTGCCAGAGATCGACGCCAGCGGAGAGAGAAACCGGTGCGGTGGTGGAGGATGAAGGCGAGTGCACCAGATAGAGCTCGTCGGGGCTGTCACATCGGTGAAGTACCATCCTGGTTCGAGCGTCTTTGACACAAAAACCAAGCTCGTCAAATTCAACTGTAACAGGATTTTCACGAGTGAAACAACAAACGGAAATAAGATTCTTAATAAGATGAGGTGACACAAGTATGTTAGACAAAGATAATGGAGTAGAACTAGAAGGAAAAGAAGTGTGCCCAACATGTGTGATAGGAAGTGTGGAACCGTCGCCGACAATGATGCGGCGGTCGGTGGAGACAGGAGTGAAGGAGGCAAGGTTACCAGGATGAGCAAACATGTGAGCCGTGGCACCGGTGTCCATGTACCAATCACCACCTCCAGTGTAGTTGTTCGACGTAGGAGCGGCATGCAGCCCGGTGAGGAGCACCGGGTCCCAGGGCGCCGGCGGCAGGACCGGCGAGGGGGACGGAGACGCCATGGGAAAGCTGTAACCGCCGCTCAGTGGCGGCGGTGGATACTCGCCATACAGCTGTGGAGCCGCGTAGGGAGGTCCGTACGCGGGCGGAGCCCCGTACGCCCCGTACGTATGAACGGGCGCGTGGGGGTCCGCGCCAAAAGGCGCCGGCGGTGGGGCGTCGACATACGCCAGCGAGGGCAGCGAAGCCGAGCCGGACGCGCCGTAAGTCGCCGGCGGCGGGGCCGCGCCGTAGGTCGCCAGCGGTGGAGCCGCGCCAGAGGGCGCCGGCAGCGGGGCTGCAGAGGCGGTGGGGGACACCATCGCTGGTCCGACGGCGGCGGCTGGTACTTAGACTAGTACTGGTACTCCTGTAGCCTTCACGTGACGTGCTTGTAGAAACACGGACACTTGAGAAATCGATTAGATCTCGTAAACCGTGCAAGGAAACACTTGATCAGAGTTCCTTCACGTGACTAGCAGCGACAACAGTTACGTCTGATTTCCCTCGGGACTTGAAGCGGACGACTTGACTTGGAGTAGTAGCTACGCTGCCCGCCTATACGTGCAACAGCGGCGGCAACTCACCGGCGGATTGGACAAAAGCGGCTGCACCCTTGGTGATATCAACCCGTACAAAAATAAAACTCCAGTCGGTGGGTAGGCGATGGGTAGCACGCGCGATAGCGATCGGGCGCGGCAGATGCGATGCGCCGGTGATCGGGTGCTGCGTGCGGACGAGTGGGATCGGGCGAGGCGAGCAGCTGGAGTAGCACGCACGCAGCAGGGAGGAGCGGCCGCCGGCGCGGGAGATGCGCAGACGGCGGTGGCTAGGCGGCGGCAGCGACGGCGGCGGCGCGGAGGAGTCGCGCGGCGGCGGCGGCGGAAGACTAGTAGGAAGAAAACCTAAAAACTGATACCATGTATGATTGCACGATGTATTGCTCTTCGTGCATAGGCACGTATATATGATGTACAAAGGTGGGCCACGGATCTCAACTATACAAGAAACTAGGAGGCGGGCCTAATACACAATATGCACATAACACATATACTCAACACTGTGACCTACCTCATTTCAACAAATTCTCATTTTGAGAACTGCTATGTTTACTATGATACTGTTGAGCAGTAAACCCCTTTCGCCCAAAACTTTTGAGCTGCGACATAGCTTATTTCTACAAAGTCTAATTATGAGAACTACTCTGTTTACTAGTATACTATTGAGAAATTGGTTTACCCAGTACTTCACCAAGGTATTCCCCATCCTCGCAGAAAAGGTGCTACCTTTTCGTGTTCGAAACCATGACTCACTTTTTTATTGGTACTTCCAAGTAGTATATTTCATCTGGTTCCCGAGCGTTTCAAATTTATTTGGATTGTCTTGACAGTTTTTCTACTCGTGCTTCCGAGCCCTAGTTACTCTTTCACTAATGGTTAGATTTTGGATTCTCTCTCTATATTATCTACCATACCACTTGTGGTTGCATCTCTCTGAGTACCATCAAGCCATTTCACTCATGACTCATTACGCCCCTTGCAACTTTGCAAGCCACTCACAACTCCATTTCATTCCACTCCACTTAAATCCACCCGCTTACTACATAGAGAAAAAGAGATCCAAGGCAAGAAGAACAAGAAATAAGTGTTCGATGATTCTCTGTTCACTAGTGGATTCTTAGATAACCAAAAACTCTCCTTTCTTGAATACCTATATCTTAAATTATTCTCTTTCACTACAATCCCCGGCCACCATGTCGTAGCCCCGCCACACCACCGCACGCCGGTGTGCCTCCATACCTTTCCCCAAAGCATGGCGCCCTCGCCGAGAATCCGCATCCCGCGCCATGACTCGCCAGGAGAGGAGAAAAGAAGGTGCCACAGCTGATGCCTCCTGGAGGAAGCGAGAGGTGGAGGAGCAGAGGGAAGGGAGTTAGAGTATCTACAGTTGGGCGCCCCAAACCCGTTTCAAACGCCCGGGCAGACGACCTGATCATTGACCTGTCGCAAAAAGGTGACCCAGACAGGCTCCTAAAGCGGGCCTCAAATGCATGGGCTGACCGGCACCCCTCATATCCATCCCAAATCTGGGGCGGATATGGGGCGCCCGGACGCATCCGCCATGTCAGACTGACGATTGGTTCTACACGAAATCGCCGAGAAACCCAAGAGTCCAATGGGTGTCTCCTCCGTTGCCACTCCGGCGGGGCGCGTAGTGCCCTAGTCCGTCTATTTAAGTTGTCTGCCGGCACTGAAACCCTACCCATCCACATTTCCCCCTTCCTTCTGACGCCGCCACCACTTTCTGCTCGTCGTCCGCCACTTTTCGCTCGCCGTCCACCACTTTCCGCTAGTAGCCATGTTCCCACGACGCCAGACAACGTTTCTAACGCCGGAGCGCCGGTTGCAGCTCCTTGAGCATGTCCTGGCAAGGCGCGAAGTCCGGATCGCCGCGGGGCTACCTCCGGATGTAGTAGATCAGAAAGAGGAGGAGCACGAGGACGGAGAGGAGGAGGAGGAGGAGGACATGGGGACGCTGGGCGCGGATCTGTAGGCGGAGCAACAAACAATCCTTTATTCCTTCCGGTCGGAATCAGCGGCGGAGGCGGAGCACGCCGCGGACATCGACAAAATGCTCGCGTTTATGGATGAGGAGAAGAAGCTGAAGCCCTCCTATGCGCCCATCTACCTGGCGCCTGGCACGCACGTCATGGACATCTTCGAAGACGAAGCTTACATTGGTCTAGCATGACGTACGTACTACGTAGGAAATCTTTTGCATTGTTTGTATGAATCTAGGGGATGAAATATGAGATACTCGGATGCATATCTTTAAATATGAGGCATGACCTATCAGTGTCCGCAGACGCATCCGAACGTTTGAGGGATCGGATTTGCTGCCCGCGGCCGTAGATGCTCTTGGAGGTTGTGGTGCCTGGGATTTGCCCGAGATGTTGTGGAAAAGGCACCGACGAAAGGAGTGTTTTTTTTTTCACTCGGACCTCACGTTTCAACTGCTCGCCCGACGACCACCCGCCCCACCTTGTCCCCGACCTCAATCCATGTGACGCCGCATCTCTTGAGCCGGCACGCTCGCCTCGCAGCCATGACCCCCCGCCATGAGGACCTCGGACAGCAGCCATGGATCGGCGTGTGACGCGACTCCATGGATGACAACAGATGCCGTCCCAGGCAAACGCGCGCGAGCTGGGTGGCAGCCGCCCCATCCCAGCGTCCACGGCATGTGTGCGTGCAGGAACATGCCCCGGTATCCTTGGCGTCTGTGCGTGCAGTGCGGGGACACGGCGGGGCTCCGAGCTCTCGCGGCGCCACGACCTCGACCGTGACGAGCCGTGTGTGCGTGCGCGTTGGCTCCCGACTCCGCCCGCTGCTCGCTCATGCGCGCTGTATACTTGTGCGTGCGTGCTATCTGCTGGTGTGCGCGTGGTGTGTGCCTGTGCGCTGGTCCTCTGGCGTGTGTGTGCTCTGATTGTGCCACCGTGCCGGACGGCGCACACAACGATAAATTGAAGAAGCCAATCTCCACTGTGAGGAAGGACGGCACATAGTAGAATGTCTAAAGAGATGCAATCAACCATGGCTCCGCAACTCCATCATCCACTATTTTTACTAGTATCAGTTATGCCCAGTTCCATTACATCGTGATTCTGAGAAAGGAAAAGAATCTATTACATCGTGGATGTGCCAAGCAAAACAACTGCGCAAGCAAAGATCAAGGGATTCACAGTTAATGAAAAATAATTATAACATGTCTAATACACAAGAATACCTGCGTCAACTAAATGCAGAAGGAAATAAAAAAATAAAGCTGGGGATGGCCGCCAGGCACTGTGATCCTTCTATCTGATCTTCTTGTTCATGTTGCCGGCGAGCTGCCGCATCTGGAACCTCCAGAACATGAAGATGGCGAGGGCGGCGCCGACCAAGATTAACAGCGCCACCATCTCCCCCTCCCCCTCCTTTTTCCACTCCACCTCCTCGATCCGCCATTCCCTCTTCCCCTCCACCTCCGCCTCCACCAGCGCGTACACCCGCTTCCGCTCCCTTACCGCCACCGCCACCGCCGCGACGGCGCCGTCCGGTTCCCCCACGTCATGCTCCGCGCAAGACACCCACCCGTCGTTGCTCCCGACCAGGCGCAGTGTCGCGGCCCCGCCCACCGCCACCGTCCCATCGCTCCGCACCGCGACGGCGACCGGCGTGGGGGGCGTAAAGGGCCCTGAAACGTCTCTTGCGGATCCGTCCTCCATGTCGACGCGGAGGAGGTGGCCGGTGCTGGGACGGCCGACGAGGAGGAACCCCCGGCTCACGTGTGCGGCGAGGGAGGAAAGGGGCTCCGAGCCATAGACGGGCGAAGCAGGGAGCGCGGCGAGGTCGCCGTCAGTGGAAAGGCTGTAGATTTGGGCGCCCAAGGTGAGGAAGGCGACGCCAGATTGTGGGTCCACGGCGACGCCGCCGGGCGCGGCGGGGTCGGGGAGCGTGGTGGAGAAGAGGAGGCGATGGGGCCGAGGGGTGCGGAGGTCGAAAGCGGAGACGGAACCGGCGGACGCTACTATGAGGCGACGGCGGCGGTCGTCAACGGCGACTGCGGAGGCACCGGGGGACGCGATCAATTCGGTCACGCCGGCGTCGGATACGGAAAGGACGGCGTCGCCTCCGCCGGCGACGACGAAGTGCTGAGCGGTGGGGTCCCAGGCCAGGGAGGAGGGGGAGACGCCGCGACTAGGGATGAAGGAGACGACGTGCCGCGCGGAGGAGGGGCGTGGGGCAACTGCGGCGAGGATGAGCAAGAGTGCTATGTAGGAGGCGGCCATGTTGGAAGGGTTGGGTTGTGGGTAGATTCAATCGGAAGAAGACGATCTGAGCCCGTCTTTGACTAGTTATGGCTTCGAGGATCAAAACGAACAGCTAGAGCACGCGTGATAACAAAAATTCCCGGCCCTAGCCGGCTCGCTAGCCACTTGATCGATCCATCATGTGCGCTTGCCATTTGTAAGAGCATCTCCAACAGCCGCTGAACACGCCTCGCGCAAAAAACAGTTTTGTCACGCGTCCATTGCCTGATTTGGCGCGGCGCGCAGCGCTGACTCCAGCAGCCGCGCTAAGATACAGCGCGCAAAAAATGCAGCACGCGCGCTCATTTTTACAACATTTTCGGAAGCATAGATAAATATTAAGATAATAAAAAATGATAAATTGCATAGATAAAAAACGATACAAAGGTATTTTACATCGGTGCAACTAGATAGATAGTTCGAAAGCATAGATAGATAGAACTACGGTGCAACTAGATAGAAACTACTACGGCATACATAGATAGAAACTACTCCGAGTCGCTACCATCATCACCATCCTCGTTGGTGTTGTCCGAGGTATCGAGCCATATGTCGTCCCAACGTTTATCGTCTGACGTGAAGATCGACCTCCCACCTGCTTCAACGATATCGCACTGCGCATTCGCCAATGCCTTCCGCCGACGCCGGTCCGCCCGCTCCGCGCGACGCCTTGCCGTCCTCTCCGCCCAGTAGGCACGCTCGTCGGCGACGTCCTCCGGGTGGCGACG
The DNA here is from genome assembly GCF_056163025.1 of Triticum urartu. Classification (NCBI taxonomy): domain Eukaryota; kingdom Viridiplantae; phylum Streptophyta; class Magnoliopsida; order Poales; family Poaceae; genus Triticum; species Triticum urartu. The sequence continues at coordinate 395,453,089 of NC_141875.1, forward strand.
GCGCCACTCCGCCATGGCTCGCTCGTCCTCCTCGGCGATGAGGAGGCGGCGGCAGCGCCGAGCGTGGTCGGCACGGTCCATGTCAGTGATGAGACGCGGCAGAGGGGCGACGCGCTGCGCCTGCTCGCGCGTGAAGACGTCCCGGAAGTTCATCTGCGACCTGGGCCTATCCAAGCGCCACGCCGCCGCGTCGTACGTGCGGGCCGCCTCGTACGCGCTCCGGAACGACCTGAGGCCGAGCCGGACGTCGCCGGACCGGATCTCGGCGGAGTACCAGCCGTTGGGGCGCTCGCGGACGCCGCGGTAGCCCGAAGAACCCCGGCGGCGCGGCGGCATGGTGGCGCCATGGTGACGCGGAAAGCGGCGAAGCGGCGAGGTGGCAAAGCGGCGAGGTTGCGAGGGAAGGGCGCGTGGCTGTGTCTGTGCGCGTGGCGAGCGCGGCATTTTATAGGCGCGCGCGAAGCGGCGCGCCAAATCTACCGCGCCGCGTGCCGCTTTCTCCCGCACGCGCGCAAGCGCTTCCCGCGCACGGTAAGTTCCCGCCACCGCTGGAGCGCGCGGAACCAGCCGACGCGCGCTAAAACCAATTTTTACCGCGCGGGCGCGCCTTTTGCCGCGCCTGTTGGAGATGTTCTAATAACGAGAAGATTTGATCTCATCACCACGTCGCGGACGCAAGATCACAAGAGATGAAGAGTGGAAAAGGTCCAAAACTTTCCTACTCACTCCCTAGCGCTCCCGCCGCCGCCCCTTCCCCCACCCCCGCCGCCGGCCACTCCGGCCGCGGCGTCCACCTCTCCCTCCCTCCCCCCCGCTGACCACTTCGGTCGCGGCGGCCACCTCCTCCGACGATGGCGGACAGCCGCGATGGCGGACAGCCCCTCCAGCCCGCCCTCGGTCTCTTCGGCGTTTCCTCGGCCGCAGCCGGTGGTCTCCGGTCTGGGCCTTTCGGGGTCCCCTGGATCCAGTCGCGCCGCGTCCTCCGGCGAGGCGAGCCAGCAGGTGGCTGGCCCATCGGAGGCTCCGGTGGATGGGTTCCGCCGCCCCAGGCCCACCCGCAAGGCGATGTGGCGCCAACGGCGTGTTCTGCGACATCAGCAGGAGGCTGGCCCGTCTGCTCGCAGGGCGCCGCCCTCGCCGTCCTCTTCGTGGGAGCGGAGGGAGTTCCCGATCGAGCTGCAAGGTCTCTGCTTTAAGTGCTTTGGGGACGACCACAAGAAGCAGGATTGCCCAAACCGCCCCATGTGTTACCGCTGTGGTGTGGAAGGTTATGAATCGTTCAATGCAAGCGTCCTCGGAGCCCAGCCTCGTAGAGGGATCTAATCCGGTCGGTCCTGGCCAAGATGGGCCGCCTGGATCCGTTTGTGGCGATGGCTGGCGCTGTGCGACAGACCTCGTCGGCGCCCAGACAAGAGGTACCTGTGGTGCCTCCCTCGCCGGCGGCGGCTGAGCCTTTGTCCTCAGCATGGCCACCAGCCCAGGCTTCTTCGAGGGGCATCTGCGTGCTCTAGCGCTCCACGGAGATGGATGATATGGAGCGACGGCTTAGTCTGGCAGTGGTGGCATACATTGGAGGTGTGAGGCCGTCGATCTCCTGTGTGGAGGCGGCGGAGGCCATTTCGGTGCAGCTGAAGATTCCGCGTCACCGCTTCTCAGTTCATCGATTCCAGCCGGAGGATTTCCTGTTTGTCTTTGCCACCCCGGAGCTTCGCAACATCGCCCTCCGCTCCATCCCGGTTGACAATGGAAGCTTCAAGCTTTTCTTTAAACCTTGGTTGTGACAGGCGCAAGCTACTGCCAAGGCAATGAGGGTGCTAGTGGATCTCGTGATAGAAGGAATCCCTTCGCATGTGTGGTCTCATGATACGGCTACAGAGATTCTGGGAAATGCTTGCAAAATTGAGAGCTTGGCGCCGGAGACAGCGGACAGATCGGATTTGTCGCTGTTCAAGGTGCGTGCCTGGTGTGCGCAGCCGGAGGATATCCCGGTGGAAAAGCGGATGTGGATCCCTGAGCCGGAGTGGGAAGATGCACGGCAGCGGCGTGCTTCGTCTCGCCAATTCTTGGAGTACTCGGCGCTCATTCACATTGGTAGGATGTGGGATTTCAACGCCCCGGAGAACTGGTGCCGTTCGGCGAGCTTCGGCAGTAGCGGTCAGACTGGGTTGCCGGATGAGTCTGACGGCTTCTCAGGAGGAGGGGAGCGCCAGGTGCTGCCTTGGACCGTGGTGGTGCGGCTGGGGCTACCGGAGTTGGAGCTACAGGCAAATCCTTTAGGCAAGTTCTGATGAGCAGGTTGGGTGAATCCAACTGGCAGCTGCCGGCGATTGGCTCCGGCAACAAGCAGATGGCAGGAGCGCCGGCTAACCGGATCAACACCCCCGGTGAGCCCCGGGCTTCGAGGTAGGCATTGGTGGTGCCAGCATCCCCGGATGGTGCACTGGATCTTGGTGGCCGCCTATGGCTGCCGAGGCGCAGGCCACAGCGACGCCCCCACGGCTGCTGGTTGCTGCTGATCCTGTGCTAGAGACAGCTGCCCCGTTGGCACGGGTGACGCCTCCAGTGGGTGTGGGACCCGAGATGGCTGTGGTGGTTGAGCCAGCAGTGATGGAGATTCCCTCTATCCACTTGTCGTTGGCCAATCAGAAGGTGGTCGTGCCATCGGTGGCTGTCGACAACGATGAGGTGGTTCTGGAAGGGGGCAGTGGCTGTGGCCCTCAGGATCCCGAGGCGGAAGTGGGGGGGTTCATCGGGCAAGCTGATTGCTGCAATCATTGCCGAGCCTTGATACGTCTCCGTCGTATCTATAATTTTTGATTGTTCCATGTCAATATTCTACAACTTTCATATACTTTTGGCAACTTTTTATACTATTTTTGGGACTAACATATTGATCTAGTGCCCAGTGTCAGTTCCTGTTTGTTGCATGTTTTTTGTTTCGCAGAATATCCATATCAAACGGAGTCCAAACGGGATAAAAACTGACGGACATTTTTTTTGGAATATATATTATTTTTGGGAAGAAAAATCCACGCGAGACGGTGCCTGAGGTGGCCACGAGGCAGGGGGCGCGCCTGCCCCCTGGGCGCGCCCCTGACCCTCGTGGGCCACCCGGAAGGCGGTTGATGCCCTTCTTTCGCCGCAAGAAAGCTAATATCCGGATAGAGATAGTGTTAAAATTTCAGCCCAATCGGAGTTACGGATCTCCAGAAATATAAGAAACGGTGAAAGGGAAGAATATGAGAACGCAGAAACAGAGAGAGACAGAGAAACAGATCCAATCTCGGAGGGGCTCTCGCCCCTCCCATGCCATGGAGGCCAAGGACCAGACGGGAAACTCTTCTCCCATCTAGGGAGGAGGTCAAGGAAGAAGAAGACGAAGGGGCCCCCTCGCACCTTCCCCCCTCTATCTACAGCGGTCCACTCTCCCGCAACCCGCTGTACCCTCTACTTGAACATGGTGCTTTATGCTTCATATTATTCTCCAATGATGTGTTGCCATCCTATGATGTCTGAGTAGATTTTCGTTGTCCTATCGGTGGTTGATGAATTGCTATGATTGATTTAATTTGCTTGTGGTTATGTTGCTGTCCTTTGGTGCCCATCATATGATTGCGCGCGTGGATCACACCCTAGGGTTAGTTGTATGTTGATAGGACTATGTATTGGAGGGCAAGAGTGACAGAAGCTTCAACCTAGCATAGAAATTGATGCATACGGGATTAAAGGGGGACCAATATACCTTAATGCTATGGTTGGGTTTTACCTTAATGAACATTAGTAGTTGCGGATGCTTGCTAATAGTTCCAATCATAAGTGCATAGAATTCCAAGTCAGGGATGGCATGCTAGCAGTGGCCTCTCCCACATAATACTTGCTATCGGTCTAGTAAAGTAGTCAATTGCTTAGCGGCAATTTCACAACTCCTACCACCACTTTTCTACACTCGCTATATTTACTTTATTGTTTATTTATCTAAATAGCCCCTACTTTTTATTTACGTACTCTTTATTATCTTTCAAACCTATCCAACAACACCTACAAAGTACTTCTAGTTTCATACTTGTTCTAGGTAAAGCGAACGTCAAGCGTGCGTAGAGTTGTATCGATGGTCGATAGAACTTGAGGGAATATTTGTTCTACCTTTAACTCCTCGTTGGGTTCGACACTCTTACTTATCTAAAACTGTTGCGATCCCCTATACTTGTGGGTCATCAAGACCTTTTTCTGGCGCCGTTGCCGGGGAGCAATAGCGTGGGGTGAATATTCTCGTGTGTGCTTATTTGCTTTATCACTAAGTAATTTTTATTTGCTGTTCTTAGCTATTCTCTATATTTAGTTATGGATACGGAACACGAAATACCAAAAAAATTAGGTGTACTTGCTACTCATGGAGATGGGGAACCTCCTAAAACCCTCGATGCTGGTTATGTGAAAAATATTATGTACTACTTTAATTATCTTGAGAAAACCCCATTCAATTATGTAATGGGAGTAACGTTGGATCAACGTGAATACTTTAGGGATTACCGCTTGACACAAAAAGGGAAACTATTATGGGATCAAATTCATATATTGAATTGGTATGCTAGGAAACTATGCTTGAGATATGATTATACTTGTTGCTCTAAGGTGAAGGCTCCACACCTTCCCTTTTCGTGTGAATTTAATAATAATGAAACCTTAGCTTCTTATGCTAATGGTATATATGATTACTATGTTGTGGAACAAATAGAAGAATTTGTTGCTTTTAAGGGTGCTTATGAAATTGAATCTTTGTTTGAAAAGCATGAAGCTTATGATGATGATGTTTATAGGCCTGAAAATTTAGCTATCTTAAAATATTGCTATGATAATTATGAATATAATTCCTATATTAATGCGCTTATTGAGAAAGTCTCCGCTGTCCAAGAAGAGACTAATATTTTGTAGGAGTCTATGGAAGAAGAAATTGATGAAACTGTGAGCTCATTGGATGAAAAAGATGAGGAGGAGAGCGAAGAACAAAAGGAGGAAGAGCGGATTAGCTACCCGTGCCCACCTTCTAATGAGAGTAACTCTTCAACTCATACATTGTTTAATTTCCCCTCGTGCTTACCAAAGGATGATTGCTATGATGATTGTTATGATCCCGTTGATTCTCTTGAAATATTCCTTTTTGATGATGCTTGTGGCCAAGATGCCAATATGAATTATGCTTATGGAGATGAACTTGCTATAGTTCCTTATGTTAAACATGAAATTGTTGCTATTGCACCCACGCATGATAGTCCTATTATCTTTTTGAATTCTCCCAACTACACTATATCGGAGAAGTTTGCTCTTATTAAGGAATATATTGATGGGTTGCCTTTTACCGTTGCACATGATGATTTTGATGAATATAATATGCATGTGCTTGCTGCTCCTACTTGCAATTATTATGAGAGAGGAACTATATCTCCACCTCTCTATGTTTCCAATATGATAAAATTGCAAGAAACTGTTTATACTATGCATTGGCCTTTACTTTGTGTGCATGAATTGTTCTTTTATGACATGCCGATGCATAGGAAGAGAGTTAGACTTCGTCATTACATGATGCATGTTACCTTGTGCTCACCACTAAATTACAAATAATTGTTAACTAAAATTGACTTTGATATACCTTGGGATCCGGGTGGATCCATTACTTGAGCACTATATGCCTAGCTTAATGGCTTTAAAGAAAGTGCTGTCAGGGAGACAATCCGGAAGTTTTAGAGAGTCATTTATTTCTGTTGAGTGCTTTTATATAGTTTTAAAACAACAAAAATAAAGAGGGGAACCCAAAACTTTTTCAAAAAGGAAAGCGAAAGTGAGAAAGACAAGCATTGTTGAAGTGGGAGCTAGCCTTGAACTTTGTTCATGCTCACGGAAACTTTGTGAATCTTGATTATAGAAACTTTTCAATAAATATAATTATCCCCTTGTAAAATTCCTTGTATTATGAAAATAATGTGCCAAGGTTTGCCTTTAGGATGTTTACATTTGCTTGATGGTTTGTACGGTGCAGGACAGAAACTTTGGCTGTAGTGCACGATTTTACATTTTTTGCTGGAATGTCAAATAGTTCTGATTCTTTTTGAAATGTCTTCCTATACAAATTTTTTAGTTTTACTAATTTTGGTAGAATTTTTCATGTATAAGAAGTATGGTGAATGTTCAGATTATTACAGACTGTTCTATTTTAGACAGATTCTGTTTTTGATGCATAGTTTGCTTGTTTTGATGAAACTATCGATTCATATCAGTGGATTAAGCCATGAAAATTTATATTACAGTAGACACAATGCAAAAACAAAATATGAATTGGTTTGCAACAGTACTTAGAGTAGTGATTTGCTTCATTATACTAACAGATCTTACCGAGTTTTCTGTTGAAGTTTTGTGTGGATGAAGTGTTCAATGATCGAGAAGGTCTTGATGTGAGAAGAAGGAAGAGAGGCAAGAGCTCAAGCTTGGGGATGTCCGAGGCATCCCAAGTAAATATTCAAGGAGACTCAAGCGTCTAAGCTTGGGGATGCCCGGAAGGCATCCCCTCTATCTTCAACAAGTATCGATATGTTTTTGGATTCATTTTGTTCATGCGAAATGTGCAAACTTGGAGCATCTTTTGCATTTAGTTTTCACTTTTCTTTTATGAACCATGCTGGTATGAAACAATCCTTGGTTGATTTATAGAATGCTCATTGCACTTCACTTATATCTTTTGAGTATGGCTTTATAGAATGCTTCATGTGCTTCACTTATATCATTTGAAGTTTGGATTGCCTGTTTCTCTTTACATAGAAAACCGCCATTTGTAGAATGCTCTTTTGCTTCACATAGATTTGTTAGAGCGTGGGCATAACTTTTGTAGAAAGAATTAAACTCTCTTGCTTCACTTATATCTATTTAGAGAGATGACAGGAATTGGTCATTCACATGGTTAGTCATAAAATCCTACATAAAACTTGTAGATCACTGAATATGATATGTTTAATTCCTTGCAATAGTTTTGTGATATAAAGATGGTGATATTAGAGTCATGCTAGTGGGTAGTTGTGGATTAGTAGAAATACTTGTGTTGAGGTTTGTGATTCCCGTAGCATGCACGTATGGTGAACCGTTATGTAACGAAGTCAGAGCATGATTTATTTATTGATTGTCTTCCTTATGAGTGGCGGTCGGGGATGAGCGATGGTCTTTTCCTACCAATCTATCCCCCTAGGAGCATGCGCGTAGTACTTTGTTTCGATGGCTAATAGATTTTTGCAATAAGTATGTGAGTTCTTTATGACTAATGTTGAGTCCATGGATTATACGCACTCTCACCCTTCCACCATTGCTAGCCTCTCTAGTACCGCGCAACTTTCGCCGGTACCATAAACCCACCATATACCTTCCTCAAAACAGCCACCATACCTACCTATCATGGCATTTCCATAGCCATTCTGAGATATATTACCATGCAACTTCCATCATCATCATATACATGACTTGAGCATTCATTGTCATATTGCTTTGCATGATCGTAAGATAGCTAGCATGATGTTTTCATGGCTTGTCTGTTTTTTGATGTCATTGCTATGCTAGATCATTTCACATCCCGGTACACGGCCAGAGGCATCCATATAGAGTCATACTTTGTTCTAGACATTGAGTTGTAATATTGAGTTGTAAGTAAATAAAAGTGTGATGATCATCATTATTAGAGCATTGCCCCAGTGAGGAAAGGATGATGGATACTATGATTCCCCCATAAGTCGGGATGAGACTCCGGACTTCACAAAAAAAGAGGCCAAAGAAGCCCAAATAAAAAAAGAGGCCAAAGAAGCCCGCAAAAAAATGAGAGAAAAAGAGAGAAGGGGTAGTGCTACTATCCTTTTTCCACACTTGTGCTTCAAAGTAGCACCATGTTCTTCATATAGAGAGTCTCTTGAGTTATCACTTTCATATACTAGTGGGAATTTTCATTATAGAACTTGGCTTGTATATTCCGACGATGGGCTTCCTCAAATGCCCGAGGTCTTCATGAGCAAGCAAGTTGGATGCACACCCACTTAGTTTCAGTTGGAGCTTTCATACACTTATAGCTCTAGTGCATCTGTTGCATGGCAATCCCTACTCACTCACATTGATATCTATTGATGGGCATCTCCATAGCCCGTTGATATGCCTAGTTGATGTGAGGCTATCTTCTCCTTTTTGTCTTCTCCACCATCATACTCTACTCCACCTATAGTGCTATGTCCATGGCTCATGCTCATGTATTGCGTGAAAGTTGAAAAGGTTTGAGAACGTCAAAAGTATGAAATAATTGCTTGGATTGTCATCGGGATGTGCATGATGTGAATATTTTGTGTGGTGAAGATGGAGCATAGCTAGACTATATGATTTTGTAGGGATAACTTTCTTTGGCCATGATATTTTTAAAAGACATGATTGCTTTATTAGTAGGCTTGAAGTATTATTGTTTTTATGTCAAATGATAGACTATTGCTTTGAATCACTCGTATCTTAATATTCATGCCATGATTAGGTATGTGATCAAGATTATGCTAGGTAGCATTCCACATCAAAAATTATCTTTTTTATCATTTACCTACTCGAGGATGAGCAGGAATTAAGCTTGGGGATGCTGATACGTCTCCGTCGTATCTATAATTTTTGATTGTTCCATGCTAATATTCTACAACTTTCATATACTTTTGGCAACCTTTTATACTATTTTTGGGACTAACATATTGATCGAGTGCCCAGTGCCAGTTCCTGTTTGTTGCATGTTTTTGGTTTCGCAGAATATCCATATCAAACGGAGTCCAAACGGGATAAAAACTGACAGAGATTTTTTTTGGAATATATATGCTTTTTGGGAAGAAAAATCCACGCGAGACGGTGCCCGAGGTGGCCACGAGGCAGGGGGCGCGCCCCTGACCCTCATGGGCCACCTGTAAGGCGGTTGATGACCTTCTTTCGCCGCAAGAAAGCTAATATCCGGATAGAGATCGTGTTAAAATTTCAGCCCAATCGGAGTTACGGATCTCCGGGAATATAAGAAACGGTGAAAGGGAAGAATCTGAGAACGCAGAAACAGGGAGAGACAGAGAAACAGATCCAATGTAGGAGGGGCTCTTGCCCCTCCCATGCCATGTAGGCCAAGGACCAGAGGGGAAACCATTCTCCCATCTAGGGAGGAGGTCAAGGAAGACGAAGACGAAGGGGCTCCCTCTCCCCTTCTCTTTCGGTGGCGCCGGAACGCTGCCGTGGCCATCATCATCATCACCGCGATCTACACCAACACCTCCGCCATCTTCACCAACATCTCCATCACCTTCCCCCTCTATCTACATCGGTCCACTCTCCCGCAAACCACTGTACCCTCTACTTGAACATGGTGCTTTATGCTTCATATTATTCTCCAATGATGTGTTGCCGTCCTATGATGTCTGAGTAGATTTTCGTTGTCCTATCGGTGGTTGATGAATTTCTATGATTGATTTAATGTGCTTGTGGTTATGTTGTTGTTCTTTGGTGCCCATCATATGATTGCATGCGTGGATCACACCCTAGGGTTAGTTGCATGTTGATAGGACTATGTATTGGAGGGCAAGAGTGACAGAAGCTTCAACCTAGCATAGAAATTGATGCATACGGGATCGAAGGGGGACCAATATACCTTAATGCTATGGTTGGGTTTTACCTTAATGAACATTAGTAGTTGCGGATGCTTGCTAATAGTTCCAATCATAAGTGCATAGAATTCCAAGTCAGGGATGACATGCTAGCAGTGGCCTCTCCCACATAATACTTGCTATCAGTCTAGTAAAGTAGTCAATTGCTTAGGGGCAATTTCACAACTCCTACCACCACTTTTCCACACTCGCTATATTTACTTTATTGTTTCTTTATCTAAACAGCCCCTACTTTTTATTTACGTACTCTTTATTATCTTGCAAACCTATCCAACAACACCTACAAAGTACTTCTAGTTTCATACTTGTTCTAGGTAAAGCGAACGTCAAGCATGCGTCGAGTTGTATCGGTGGTCGATAGAACTTGAGGGAATATTTGTTCTAACTTTAGCTCCTCGTTGGGTTCGACACTTTTACTTATCGAAAACTATTGCGATCCCCTATACTTGTGGGTCATCAAGCCCGAGATGCGAGGGGTGGAGAGCGACAAGTCGATTGGGACAAAGCAGATGGATGGCCCGCTAGAGGAGATGAGGATTGGTCGCGTGTCATAGGACGAGGGTGGGGATGAGGCCAATATCCGAGATGCTCCTATCGCCTGCTTCCTCGCTGTGGGCTGGGCCCCAGTGGAAGAGATCTTGTCAGCCACCTCCGCTTTGGTGCCTGAGGGTGGGCCCCAGGAGATTCTCCCACAGATGGAGGTGACCCCTCCATGCAACCTATCACTGGCGGGCATGCAGGATGAGACGTGCGCGTGCAACGTGATTGCGCTGGCCACCACGCCTCCCATGGCTCACAAAGTGCTACTGGGTACGGTTGGTGGTGATCAGTTGGTGCATTGCCTGACGGACAAAGAAAGAAAGAAAGAGTGGCGATGGTGAAACTTAAGTCCTTTTGTGCGGGACTGCTAAAGAAATTAGCATCACCTCTTCTTAAGGAGATTGAAGCGGTCAAAGGGGTGCACTTGGGACAGGAGCCGTGCACTCCTAGGCGCACCACCCGCTCGGTGAGCATTACAGCGCCAAGGAAACAAAAGACATCTGTGGCTGAAGCGGTGCTTCTCAAGACCCTGGGTGTTGCGGAGGATGATCTCACGGTCCAGGACGGTGCTATAGGATTAATAAAAGAAATATTTGATTCGCCTATTCATGAGCGGCAGCTTAGAGCGATAGAAGCAATCTTTGGCAAGTCTATTCCCATGGACTTGGAGAGGCTGGTTGGTGGGACAATGGTGGGCACTACGTGAGTCAGTTTCACTTGCGCATATTGGATGCTAGATGTCTAGATGTCTGACACCAATGTGGAGTTGGTGTGTTGGAACGTGAGAGGGCTTAATAGCCCGACCAAGAAGAAGGCTCTTAGAGAATTTGTAGATTCTATCAATGCTGCTATCATATGTATCCAGGAGACCAAATTGGCCGTTGTGGACAACTTTACTATTCTGCAATGTCTTGGCCCGGCGTATCATGGCTTCGCTTATCTCCCGGCCAATGTGACACATGGAGGCATTCTGTTAGCATGGAAATCTACTCTTGTCCACATCTCTAACCTTGCCAATGACTCAAACTTCATCACGGGTTATGTTACTTCCCTGGTGGGATCGCCCTGGTGGCTATCGGTAGTGTATGGCCCACAGGAGGACGCGGAGAAAATTGCCTTTCTAGATGATTTGGTGGAAAGGCGTGCGTTTTTCCCGGGACCTTGGATGGTAATTGGCGATTTGAACCTCATCCTTTGTGCCTCTGACAAGAGCAACGACAACATCGACAGGAGAATGATGGGACGATTTAGGCATTTTACCGACAACATGGAGCCCAAAGAATTATTCCTCCATGGGCACAAATTCACTTGGAGCAATAAAAGAGAGCTTGCCACCCTAACCAAGATTGATCGCGCTCTCGTGTCGGTGGACTGGGAGCTGGAATACCCAAATTGCGTGCTCCAAGCGCTGTCATCGGATGTTTCTGACCATTGCCCCCTGCACCTCGCGTTGGAGGAACACATTCTCACTCCTAGGCGCTTCAGGTTTGAAGTATTCTGGACCAAGATAGATGGATTTGAGGAGGCTGTGAAGGAGGCCTGGGTCTGCGAGCCAGTCATCACGGATCCGTATAAGTGATTTGATGAGCTTCTTAGGAACACCGCCAGATTCCTCATGGCTTGGGGACAGAAAAAGATTGGTAATGTCAAAATTCAGATGGCAACCACGAGGTTGGTCATCAAGTTGTTTGATAAGGCCATGGAGGTAGAAGCCTGACTACTAAGGAGAGATGGCTCCGTGGGATATTGAAAAAAAACCTTACTTGGCCTGGCTTCGCTAGAAAGAACAATTGCCAGGCAACATTCTCGGATTAAATGGCTTCGGAAGGGCGATGCAAATACAAAATTGTTCCAGCTATGTGCGAACGTGAGGAAGGCTAATAACTTCATCCCGATGATCTCGGTCAGAGGGCAGATCATCACCGATCAACATGGAAAGGAGTCAGCTTTCCATCAGGCGTATGCGGAGATCTTAGGCTCTGCGAAGGCGAGGGAGTTTAGTATTGACCTGCAATACCTGAACATGGAGCCTATCAACTTATCAGATGAGGATGCCATCTTCTCCGAGGAGGAAATTTGGGAGGTCATTAAAGGCATGCCTGCTGACAGAGCACCTGGGCCGGACGGATTCATTGGGCTTTTCTTACACAAAGCCTGGCCCGTTATCAAGAGGGATGTGATCGCCGTGATCCAGAAGTTCATGTTGGACAATGGACAAGGCTTTGGCAGATTCAATAAGGCACTGATTACTCTAATCCCCCAAAATCCAGATGCTTCAGAGATTGGTGACTTTAGACCGATCAGCTTGCTGCATAGCATCCCTAAAATCTGTGCAAAGCTCTTAGCTACCAAAGTGTGTGGGCGTATGGAGGAGATGGTTCACACAAACCAATCTGCCTTTATCAAGGGCAGAAATCTCCATGACAACTTCATGCTGGTGCGTCAAGTGGCAAGGAATCTGCACAAACGGAAAGCTAAGGGAGTATCGGTTAAGATGGACATCTCGAGAGCGTTTGATTCGTTGTCCTGGCCATTCCTTTTTGAAGTGCTTCGTATGAAAGGGTTGTCAGAGAGATGGAGATCACTCATTGCCACGCTGTTATCCTCGGCTAGCTCGAGAGTGATTGTGAATGTCAGCGCTGGAGATAAGATCTTGCATGCTTGTGGCTTGAGGCAGGGTGATCCAATCTCACCTCTCATGTTTGTCATTGCGATGGATGCCCTGTCTGCCCTCATAGTTCGGGCCCAAGTTACTGGAGTTCTAAGCCCGATGCCAGGATGTTCTCCGGTCCAACGGCTATCGATCTATGCGGATGATGTCGTTCTCTTCATCAGGCCGACTCACATGGATCTGTCATTTGTCAAGGAAGTAATGCACATCTTTGGAGAGGCATCGGGTCTGAAGATTAACTATCAAAAGTCCTCAGTGATCATGATTAGGCCGGGAGCGGGGGACACCAAAAGAGTTGCTGCAGTGCTACCGTGGAGGATTCAAACTTTTCAGTGTAAATACCTCGGCCTCCAACTTTCGATCAAGCAACTAACTCGCAATCAGTGGCAGCCTATGGTGGATGCGGTGCTCAACTTCCTGCCAGGATGGTCGAGAGGTCTGATAACTAGGCCTGGCAGGTTGATTATTATCAATAGCATCGTTAGAGCGAGGCCTATCCATCGTCTTATCGTGGCCAATGCACCGAAGTGGGCCTTGGATAACATTGACAGAGGGTGTAAGGCGTTCTTCTGGGCCGGTTCAGAGGAGATTCACTGTGGACAATGCCTAGTGGCCTGGAGCCGGGTTTGCTAGCCTAAGGAGCTTGGAGGGCTGGGCGTGTTGAATTTGCATACACAAGGAATTGCCCTCAGGCTCAGATGGGAATGGATCAGACGTACTGATAACTCCAAACCTTGGCAGGGACTGACTATGTCGGCAGACAAGGAGATGCAAGCAGCCTTCGCTAGCTTGGTGCATTGGACTCTGGGCAATGGAAGCCAAATCCTATTCTGGAAGGATAGATGGATCCAGGGTCTCCGCATTGTGGAAATTGCACCCTGGTGGTAGCGCAAGTTCAAACCCAAACAGTGAATCGGCGGTTGGCAAAGGATGGGTTGACCTCAAGCAATTGGATTAATCACATCAAAGGGGAACTGTCAACAGACGGGCTTGTCCAGTTCATTTAGCTATGGGAGAGATTAGGTACTATTGATCTTGACTCCCCACTGGAGGATCAAGCTATTTTGAAGTTGTCGGCATCGGGCCAGTACTCGGCTTCTTCGGCTTACCGGATCATGAACGAGGGACCTATCAGATTGGGATGCGCAAAAGGACTCTGGAAATGCTGGGCTCCACTGGGCTGCAGACTGTTCATGTGGTTGGCGCTGCAGCGAAGACTTTGGACCTCCGATCAAGAGGAGGACTCGGTGGATCATATAATGCTCCAATGTGTTTACTCGAGGCAAGTGTGGTTCCAATGCTTCAAGTGGGCTAAGATCGACATGCGGATGATGCCCTCGCCGACGGATATATTGCAGGAATGGTGGCCAACTGCCCGGAAGCGGATCCCCAAGGGGCATCGAAAGGGATTTGATTCGCTGGTGCTATTGACTTGTTGGAGCATTAGGAAGCAAATGAATGGGCGAGTTTTTGGTGGCCATGGTATTAGCAAGGAAGAGGAACTCTCCACGAAGATTTATCAAGAGCTGCGACTTTGGCTAGCGGCAGGAGTAAGGAGTGTTCAACACTTGTGTGAGTAGTCGTGTATGGTAGGAGTAGGAGTGGGAGTCTCGTTGGCTACGCCGACTTGTGGTGACGGCCAGAACAATCCTCTTGTAATTATTTATCCCTTCTATAAAGCTTAGGTACGCTCTTGGCGTACTCTCAAAAAAACGAGAAGATTTGGTGAGACAAACACTGCGGCCAATTGATGCTCAAAGAGTCATGGCGATCCCTCTTCCTATGCACAATATGCCAGACTTTATTGCTTGGAGCTATACTAAAAACGAGTTCCTATGCGGAGGAATGGAGTAAACAACACGGGAGGAAATTAGAATACACAAATGGTATGGGTAAAAGTAAGATCAACCCTATTTAGGGGTAACATATGGAAATTAGCTTGTCCGGAAAGGTCAAAATTTTCATCTGACGTACGTTTCATGGGACTCTACCGTGTCGTGTTATGCTGGCCAATAGGCACATAAAAACTTCGCCAATTTGCCCAGCATGTCCGAACGAACCAGAGGATGCTAAACACGTGTTGTTTCTGTGCCAAAAGGCAACAGAAGTGTGGGAAAATTTGGGGCTGTATGAAGTGGTTGAAAAAGCTTGTGTGGTGGATCGTGCATGAGAGGCAGTCCTTGAAGTAGTACTCCGTACGCCTGATCAAGAACTTCCTATCTTGGACCCCCCGAATGCTAGGAAGTTGACCGCTATAACTACATGGTACTTGTGGTGAAATAGACTGAAGCTAGGGTTTGAGAGGAGATGATGTTGTTGAATATGTTGATGGAGATTAGCCTCCCAAAGATGAGAAGTTTGTTGGTGATGATGATGGCTTCGATTTCCTCCACCGGGAGGGAAGTTCCCCCGGCGAAATTGCTCCGCCGGAGGGCGAAAATGCTCCTGCCCAAGTTCCTCCTTGAGACGGCGACACTCCATCCCGAAAGTCCTTTCTTTATTTTTTAGGTAAAAATGACCTATATACTAGAAGATGGGCACCGGAGCTGGGCTGGGCTGGCCACAACCTGGCACACCCTGGTGTCTTGTGGTCACTAGATGGCCCCCCTCCAGTAGTTATTTGCTCCAGTATTTTTTATATATTCCAAAATAATTCTCCATAAATTTTCAGTCCATTTGGAGATGTGTAGAATAGGTGTCCTGACGTAGCTTTTTTAGGTCCAGAATTCCAGCTGTCGGTATTCTCCCTCTTTGTGTAAACCTTGCATATTAAGAGAGAAAAGGCATTAGAAATATTCCATAAAGCATCATTATGCATAAAAACATTATAAATAATAGTATGAATACATGATGTAAAATGGACGTATCAACGCCTGGCTTGGTTGCATCACCGAGCTCGTCAACGCCGCAGGCGAGGCCCCGACGCCTTCCCACTCGCTTCGTCCCCCGCCGTCTCGTGCAGGCAACGTGGCTCATGGTGCGCATTTGCCTCCTCCTCCGCGCAGCGCCGACGTTGAGCCAAGGCGTGACGCGCATCCGTGCGACCCACCGGGTGGAGCACCGGCACCAGCCCGGGATGAGGCCAGCTACTAGGTCGTGCAGCAACCGCAGTACGATGCGCGGGCGCTCCCGACGCTGTCGTGCCAACACCAAGACCGGGCAGCTCTGGAGGTTGCAGCGCATGGGCGTCAGGACCATGCTCCCCTCATGCGGGCCGCTCCCGTGAGCGCGGCGGGCTGTCGCGCCTTCACCCGTGAGCTGCGTCGCATCGTCTGGCCCGGCAAGTTCAAGCCAAACCTATCCTCGCGCTACGACGGCATCCCTGACCCTGCCGAGTTCCTCCAGCTCTACTCGCTGAGCATCGAAGCGGCAAATGGCGATGACAAGGTCGTGGTGAACTGGTTCCCCATGGCTCTCAAGGACGACGCGCGCTCTTGTATCATGCACCTCCCGGAGGGGGCGAACTCCTCGTGGGATGAGCTCCGCGAGCGGTTCATCGCCAACTGCCAAGGAACCCGTCATCGCGCCCTCACCATCAACAACCTGTGGCGCGTGAAGCAGCAGCTGGGTGATACGTGTCCAACGTATCTATAATTTTTGATTGTCCCATGCTATTATATTATCTGTTTTGGATGTTTTGTATGCATTAATATGCTACTTTTGAAGGAAATATGCCCTAGAGGCAATAATAAAGTTGTTATTTATATTTCCTTATATCATGATAAATGTTTATTATTCATGCAAGAAATGTATTAACCGGAAACTTGATACATGTGTGGATGCATAGACAAAATACAGTGTTCCTATTAAGCCTCTACTAGACTAGCTCGTTGATCAAAGATGGTTATGTTTCCTAACCATAGACATGTATTATCATTTGATGAATGGGATCACATCATTATGTGAATGATGTGATGGACAAGACCCATCTGTTAGCTTAGCATAATAATCGTTAAGTTTTATTGCTCTTGCTTTCTTCATGACTTATACATATTCCTTTGACTATGAGATTATGCAACTCCCGAATACCGGAGGAATACCTTGTGTGCTATCAAACATCACAACATAACTGGGTGATTATAAAGATGCTCTACAGGTATCTCTGAACGTGTTTGTTGGGTTGGCATAGATCGAGATTAGGATTTGTCACTCCTAGTATCAGAGAGGTATCTCTGGGCCCTCTCGGTAATGCACATCATACTAAGCCTTGCAAGCAATGTGACTAATGAGTTAGTTGTGGGATGATGCATTACGGAACGAGTAAAGAGACTTGTCGGTAACGAGATTAAACTAGGTATGAAGATACCAACGATCGAATCTCGGGCAAGTAACATACTGATGACAAAGGGAATAACGTATGTTGTCATTACGGTACGACCGATAAAGATCTTCGTAGAATATGTGGGAACCAATATGAGCATCCAGGTTCCATTGTTTGTTATTGACCGGAGAGGTGTCTCAGTCATGTATACATAGTTCTCGAACCCGTAGGGTCCGCACACTTAACGTTCGATGACGATTTTGTATTATATGAATTATGTGATTGCTGACCGAATCTTGTTAGGAGTCCTGGATGAGATCACGAACATGACTAGGAGTCTCGAAATGGTCGAGAGGTAAAGATTCATATGTAGGACAATAGTATTCGGACACAAGAAGTGTTCTGGGGGTACCGTGTACGTATCGGGTCACCGGAAGGGGTTCCAGGCAACCCCCGGCAAGCTATATTGGCCTAATGGGCCAAGAGTTGGACAGACCAGCCCCAAAACGGGCTGGTGCACCCCCTATAGGCCAAATAGGAAGAGAAGGGAAGGGAGAAGGAAAGGGGAGGATTCGGCCTCCCCCTTTCCTTCCCCTCCCCTCTCTTTCCTTCCCCCTCCGATGGATATGGAAGGGGGGAGGCCGACTTGGAGGAGGCACCCAAGTAGGATTACTCCTACTTGGGGCACCCCTTGCAGCCCCTCTCCCTCTCCCACCTATATATATGTGGGGGCACCGCTAGAACAGACAATATTGATTCCTAGCCGTGTGCGGCGCCCCCCTCCACAGTTTATGCCTCCGGTCATATTGTCGTAGTGCTTAGGCGAAGCCCTGCGTGGATCACTTCACCATCACCTTCACCACACCGTCGGGCTGACGAAACTCTCCCATGAAACTTTGCTGGATCAATAGTTCGAGGGACGTCATCGAGTTGAACGTGTGCAGAACTCGGAGGTGTCGTACGTTCGGTGCTTGATCGGTCAGAACGAGAAGAAGTTCGACTACATCAATCGCATTGTCAAATGCTTTCGCTTTTGGTCTACGAGGGTACATGGACACACTCTCCCCCTCTCATTGCTATGCATGTCCTAGATAGATCTTGAGTGATCGTAGGAATTTTTTTGAAATTGCATGCTACGTTCCCCAACAGTGGCATCCGAGCCGGTCTATGCGTAGATGATATGCACGAGTAGAACACAAAGAGTTGTGGGCGATCATAGTCATACTACTTACCACCAACGTATTATTTTGATTCGGCGGTATTGCTGGATGAAGCGTCCCGGAGCAACCTTACATGACCACATTCATGAGACCGGATCCACCGACAGACATGCAACTTGTTTTGCATAAAGGTGGCTGGCGGGTATCTGTTTCTCCAACTTTAGTTGAATCGAATTTGACTACGGCTGGTCCTTGTTGAAGGTTAAAACATCACACTTGACGAAAAATTATTGTGGTTTTGATGCATAGGTAAGAACGGTTCTTACTAGAAGCCCGTAGCAGCCACATAAAACTTGCAACAACAAAGTAGAGGATGTCTAACTTGTTTTTGCAGGGCATGTTGTGATGTGATATGGTCAAGACATGATGTGATATACGTTATTGTATGAGATGATCATGTTTTGTAAAAGTTATCGGCAACTGACAGGAGCCTTATGGTTGTCACTTTATTGTATGAAATGCAATTTCCATGTAATTGCTTTACTTTATCACTATGCGTTAGCGATAGTTGCAGAAGCAATAGTTGGCGAGACGACAACGACGCTACGATGGAGATCAAGGTGTCAAGACGGTGATGATGGAGATCATGACGGTGCTTTGGAGATGGATATCAAAGGCACAAGATGATGATGGCCATATCATGTCACATATTTTGATTGCATGTGATGTTTATGTTTTATGCATCTTATTTTGCTTAGTTCGGCGGTAGCATTACAAGATGATCCCTCACTAAAATTACAAGGTATAAGTGTTATCCCTGAGTATGCACCGTTGCGACAGTTCGTCGTGCTGAGACACCACGTGATGATCAGGTGTGATAAGCTCTACGTTCACATACAACAGGTGCAAGATAGTTTTGCACATGCGGAATACTCGGGTTAAACTTGACGAGCCTAGCATGTACAGACATGGCCTCGGAACACTTGAGACCGAAAGGTCAAACGTGAATCATATACACTAGTACGCGTCGGTCCTAAACAAACGGTTTTTAACCCTTTTCCGTGACGGCATTCGGAATCGCCGCCAAGTGGGTGTGGGCGATAGGGGGTTCCTTCCCACACGACCCAGAAACCATTGGGGATATGCCCTCCTGGCACACACGCTTGGCAAAATGAGGTCATGTGTGACCGGCGAGCGCTCAAATACGGAAATATGTACAATAGTGCTAAAAAAATACAATTATACGGAGAAATTGTTTCCGGTCGCAAGTACATGCCTGCTACCTATTGAGCATGCGTTGGTTTTCCCTTGAAGAGGAAAGGGTGATGCAGCAAAGCAGCGTAAGTATTTCCCTCAGTTTTTGAGAACCAAGGTATCAATCCAGTAGGACACCACGCGTGAGTCACCTCGTACCTACACAAACAAATAATAAACTCGCAACCAACGCGATAAAGGGGTTGTCAATCCCTTCACGGCCACTTGCAAGAGTGAGATATGATAGAGATAATAATAATAAGATAAATATTTTTGGTATTTTTATGATATAGATTGAAAGTAAAGATTGCAAAATAAAATAGATTGGAAACATGTATGATGGAAAATAGACCCGGGGGCCATAGGGTTCACTAGTGGCTTCTCTCAAGATAGCATAAGTATTACGGTGGGTGAACGAATTACTGTCGAGCAATTGATAGAATTGAGCATAGTTATGAGAATATCTAGGTATGATCATGTATATAGGCATCACGTCCGTGACAAGTAGACCGACTCCTGCCTGCATCTACTACTATTACTCCACACATCGACCGCTATCCAGCATGCATCTAGAGTATTAATTTCATAAGAACGGAGTAACGCTTTAAGCAAGATGACATGATGTAGAGGGATAAACTCATGCAATATGATATAAACCCCATCTTTTTATCCTTGATGGCAACAATACAATATGTGTCATTTCCCCTACTGTCACTAGGATCGAGCACCGCAAGATTGAACCCAAAGCTAAGAAGTTCTCCCATTGCAAGAAAGATCAATCTAGTATGCCAAACCAAACTGAAAATTCGAAGAGACTTGCAAAGATAACTGATGAAGCTATGTACCTAGGGTAGGGTCATGGACCTGTCCAAACTGACCTACCCAAGGACACCTCCAGAAGAAATCACATTTCAATCGACTTGGCGGTGTTTCACTCGACAGACTCGAAGACACTCGACCAAGAAGCAACCACTCGACCAAGATCCAACCACCCGACGGCCAGGAGACCTAAAGTCACTCTGCACGCTAACGGTCGGTCATTAAGCAGCTTTTATGGTCATCATAGCACTTTATTAGGGGCGTTAAAAGTAAGGCCCAACCTTAATGTACTTAAAACCCTGCATAACTGAGGGCCGGAGGGGTCTGGCGGACTCTATATAAGCCACCCCCCTCCTCAGTGTAAAGGGTTCGCACCCCTGTAATTCATACTCTCATAATCCAGTCGACCGCCTCCGGGCTCCGAGACGTAGGGCTATTACTTCCTCCGAGAAGGGGCTGAACTAGTAAACCTTGCGTTCTTACAACTTCTCCATAGCTAAGATCTTGCCTCTCCATACTTACCCCCCTACACTACTGTCATACTTGGAACCACGACAGTTGACGCCCACCGTGGGGCAGGTGTTTTAGCGTTTGTTGGAGGAGTTGCGACCTTTTCTGACCCGAATCATCATGGTTTTCGGCGGAGTTTTGGTGGAGGGCCACGAGATCCATCTTGGTGCGCTCACGTTTATCGTCGACGACTCTGCTTGGCTCCAGGAGGCTCCGCTCGACGTGGACGCACTCCCTGTTCGCGGGGCAACACACTTTAGCGCGTGCGTCCGCGGCGTTCTCCTGCGGCAACTGTCGACCCCCTACCGGTCGGCTCCTGTGTTGTCCTCCCTCCCCGTTTCCCGCCGGCGCAAGCGCTCTGGTCGGTCGAGACTTCAACGGTGGGTGAGACACGCGGTGGCACGTCAGTTGGCCGCCCCTCAAGTCGCGGTGATCGAGCCCGACGAATCCCTCTACGGCCTGTTCGACCTGTCGACTGGCTCCGCAGAGACTGCATCTGAGTGCGACAGCAGCGATCTGGCGGCGGAGGTTCTGATGGTCGATGGACCGCCCAGTCCTCCCGGTTTTCCCCGCACTGACGGAGGCGCGGGTGGAGGCGACCCGTCGCGTCCCCATGAGGAGTATCTTCCCGAGCCTCTCACGTCGCTGCAGAGAGAAGAACTTCGCCGCCGGAACGTGGATGGACTGCACACTCCTATCGTTGGAGAAACCCCCGAGGCTCGCGCCTTGGAAGACGCGCGCCTGGCAAACTTGGCCGAGCGCACTCGACTGGAGAACCTCCAGCGAGCACTCGACGAGCGTGCGCGACAACGGGTTCCCGAATCCAGTCGACGTCAGCTCTTCCTGCCCCCGCAGGTATATCAAACTCTGATTCAGAATTTAGCAGCTACGGCCCGTATAGCGGAGTCGATTCAGCCTTCCCAGTCGGAGGCTGGCAGAGGCTTGCTGCAGATCAGAGCGTTACTCCGGGCAGCAGGAGACCAGAATTCTGCTGTTTCTCAGTCACGGAACAGGATTCACAGCAGATCCGTTGCCGCGAACACAGTCCAGTTGGCTCACAGCCCGAGATCGCCCCCGAGGCATGAGGGACGTGGAGACCGGCGTGACCAGTATGGGAACCATGAGCAGTATGATCACTGAGTCGATCGTGACGGTCGACGTCGAGTGCCCACGCCTCCCCCGAGGAGCGGGTCGTATGTGCCTCGCCAACAGGATGACAGGCGCCCTCATAGTGGTGGGCGAAGGATTCCAGTCGACCCCAGAGGGCCAGGCTTTGATGCGAGATCCATTCTCGTCCAAGGTTTGGTCGACAGGAACAGGGCTCACCGAGAAGGTCACGACAGAGATGCACCTACCAGCAACAGAGTACATGTTTCAGGGCCAGAGTGCTTTAGTAGAGCCATCAGGGCCGCTGTGATTCCTCCCAACTTTAGGTTGGCGACTGGAGTCAGTAAGTTCACTGGCGAGTCCAAGCCCGATACTTGGCTTGAGGACTACCGAGTGGCCGTCCAGATTGGCGGCGGTAATGATGAAGTGGCCATGAAGCACCTGCCTCTCATGTTGGAGGGCTCGGCCAGAGCGTGGCTGAACCCGTTAGCGCCTAGCAGCATTTACACTTGGGAAGATCTCTTCCGAGTGTTCATCACCACATTTAAAGGCACATGCAAGCGACCGGCAGGGCTGACGGAACTGCGGTCTTGCGTGCAGAAGCCGAATGAAACTTTGAGGGATTACATCCAGAGGTGGATCACGTTACATCACTCGGTGGAGAATGTGCCTGACCACCAAGCAGTTTGTGCCTTCAAGGAAGGCGTCAAGTATAGAGAACTGAATTTGAAATTCGGTCGAACCGGAGATATGTCCCTGAATCAGATGATGGAGATTTCCACCAAGTACGCTAATGGTGAAGATGAGGATCGACTCAGGAGTGGCAAGCTCAAGTCAGTCGCCCAAGAAACCGGAGGAAATTCCAATCAGAAATAGAAGCAGAAAGCCGAGCCAGCGACTCCCGAGGAAGCCTTGGCTTTAACCCAAGGAAAGTTTAAAGGGAAACCTAAAGGACCTTGGAACCCCAAAAAGGTTAAAGACCAGGACGGAAATGATGTGTTGGACTTACCATGTCTTGTCCACACAAAGAAAGATGAAGAGGGTAATTTCATTTACCCGAAACATACCACTCGACAGTGTCGACTCTTGATCCAGCAGTTCCAGGGCAAGCAGCCCAAAGGTAAGGAAAAGGAGTCGGACAAGGTCGAGGACAAAGAAGACAGTGAGGACGGATACCCTTAGGTCACTTCCACTCTGATGATTTTTGCCGATGTTGAAAGCAAAAGTCGACCGAAAGATATTAACTGAGAGGTGAATATGGTCGCTCCGGCGACACCTAGTTACCTGAAATGGTCTCAGACTGCCATAACATTCGACCAATCCGACCACCCAACGCACATCGCCACCCCTGGGAGGCAAGCTTTGGTGGTCGACCCAGTTGTTGAAGGCACTCGACTGACCAAAGTCCTGATGGATGGTGTCAGTGGTTTGAACATATTGTATGCTAAGACGTTGAAAGGGATGGGCATTCCGATGTCCAGACTCAGTGCCAGCAACATGAGTTTCCATGGAGTCATTCCTGGGAAGAAGGCTGAATCACTCGGCCAGATTGCTCTTGATGTGGTTTTCGGTGATTCCAAAAATTACCGCAAAGAAAAGTTGACATTCGAAGTTGTAGGCTTCCAGAGTGCCTACCACGCTATTTTGGGGAGGCTGGCTTATGCATGCTTCATGGCCTGACCATGTTACGTGTACCTCAAATTGAAGATGCCTGGCCCCAAAGGTGTGATCGCTATTACGGGCAATCGGAAGAAAGCGGAAGAATGTTTTCAGAAAGGTTCGAAGATCGCTGATGCTCAGATGGCAGTGGTGGAGTTGCAGGAATACCAGAAGACTGCAGACCCGAGTGATTTGTTGCGAGCCAAGAAGCCCGCTACAGAGTCAGCTTTTCAGTCGACTGGCAATACGAAGACAGCTCACATCCACCTGACCGACCCCAGCGCTGCTCCAACTCATATCTCGACAACACTCGACTCCAAATAGGAAGAAGCGCTCATCCAGTTCCTCCGTGAGAACTAGGACATTTTCGCATGGAAGCCCTCTGACATGCCGGGTGTTCCCAGGGAGCTGGCTGAGCACCGCCTAAGAGTCGACTCAAAAGTAAAACCTGTCAAGGAACATCTCCGACGGTCCGCCGTCCAGAAGAGAAAGGCCATTGGCAAAGAGGTGGCTCGGCTCTTAGCGGCGGAGTTCATCCGAGAAATCTACCACTCCGAGTGGCTCGCCAATGTTGTCATGGTCCCCAAGAAGGACAAGTCACTTCGCATGTGCATTGACTTTAAACATATCAATCGGGCCTGCTCGAAAGATCATTTTCCTCTCACCCGCACCGACCAGATAGTCGACTCGACCGCGGGATGTGAGTGACTGTCTTTTTTAGATGCCTATTCCGGGTACCATCAGATCCGTCTGTATGGGCCTGACGAGATCAAAACAGCTTTCATCACTCCATTCGGGTGCTTCTGTTATGTTACCATGCCATTCGGCCTCAAGAATGCCGGAGCCACATTCATGAGGATGATTCAGAAGTGTTTGCTCACCCAAATCAGTCGGAATGTGGAGGCGTACATGGATGATATTGTGGTCAAGTCACGGAAGGGTTCCGACCTGCTGATTGACCTTGCTGAAACCTTTGCCAACCTCAGAAGGTTTGATATCAAGCTTAATCCATCAAAATGCACATTCGGGGTTCCTGGCGAAAAGTTACTCGGTTTTCTCGTTTCCGAACGGGGAATCGACGCCAATCCAGAAAAAGTCGGTACTATACTCTGAATGAAAAGTCCTGTGTGAGTGCATGATGTTCAGAAGCTTACTGGTTGCTTGGCCGCCCTAGGTCGATTCATATCTCGTCTCGGTGAAAAGGCATTGCCTCTTTACCGATTGATGAAGAAGTCTGACAAGTTCGAGTGGACTCCTGAAGCTGACACAACGTTCGCAGAGCTCAAAGCTCTGCTCTCCACCCAGCCGGTGCTTGCTGCCCCAATCAGCAAGGAGCCTTTGCTGCTTTACATTGCAGCCACAGGACAAGTCGTCAGTACGGTACTTACGGTCGAGCGGGAAGAAGAAGGGAAAACCTTCAAAGTTCAGCGCCCAGTGTATTATATTTCTGAAGTCTTGACCCCATCGAAGCAAAGATATCCTCATTATCAGAAGCTCATATATGGGATTTATATGACCACAAAGAAAGTTGCCCACTACTTCTCTGATCATTCCATTACAGTCGTCAGCGACGCTCCGTTGTCAGAGATCTTGCATAACAGGGACGCAACTGGTCGAGTGGAAAAATGGGCGATTGAACTCCTTCCTCTAGATATCAAGTTTGAGTCAAAGAAAGCTATCAAGTCCCAGGCAATCGCGGATTTCGTCGCCGAGTGGATTGAACAGCAACTGCCGACTCAGGTTCACTCGGAGCATTGGACCATGTTCTTCGACGGTTCCAAGATGCTAAATGGTTCCAACGCCGGAGTGGTGTTGGTCTCCCCCAGAGGAGATAAACTCAGATATGTTCTTCAAATCCACTTTGAT
The DNA here is from genome assembly GCF_056163025.1 of Triticum urartu. Lineage (NCBI taxonomy): Eukaryota > Viridiplantae > Streptophyta > Magnoliopsida > Poales > Poaceae > Triticum > Triticum urartu. Next base: position 395,478,631 of record NC_141875.1, read on the forward strand.
TCCTCTAACAACGAGGCAGAATACGAAGCACTTTTATATGGGTTGCGCATGGCCATTTCACTCGGCATCCGTCGCCTCATGGTCTATGGCGACACCGATTTGGTGGTTAATCAAGTGATGAAGGAATGGGACGTCAGAAGTCCAGCCATGACTGGTTATTGCAATGCAGTGAGAAAGCTGGAGAAGAAATTCGAGGGGTTAGAGCTTCATCACATACCCCGACTGAAAAATCAAGCAGCTGATGATCTGGCAAAAATAGGTTCCAAAAGAGAAGCCATTCCCAGCAATGTGTTTTTGGAACACATCCACACACCATCAGTCCAGGAGGATCCCTTCACTGAAGAGGCCCCGCAGCCAAAAAGCGCCACGGATCCGACTGAAGTTGAAGTTCCAGCTGTGGTCGACCTGTTCATAGAAGTCTTGGTTATCACTCCCGTCTGGACAGAACCGTACATCACGTACATCCTAAGGAAAGAACTCCCAGAAGACGAAGAAGAGGCTCAACAGATCGTCCGTCGATCCAAGGCCTTTACAGTCATAAAGGGACAGTTATATAGAGAAAGCGCGACTGGGGTCGGCCAGAAGTGTATTACACCAGAAGAAGGTCAGATGATCCTTAACGATATCCACTCAGGGACCTGTGGTCATCATGCGTCCTCTCGGACCATTGTGGCTAAAGCATACCGAGCGGGGTTCTACTGGCCAAGAGCCAATGAGATGGCAAAAGAGATAGTCGACAAATGTGAAGGATGTCAGTATTACTCCAATATGCCGCACAAGCCCGCGTCAGCCCTGAAAACCATTCCACTCGTCTGGCCCTTCGCTGTTTGGGGGCTGGACATGGTTGGACCACTGAGAATAGGCAGGAGCGGCTTCACTCATGTGCTGGTAGCAGTCGACAAGTTCACCAAATGGATTGAAGCCAAGCCTATCAAGAATCTTGATGCTTGCACCGCTATCAGTTTCATCAGAGAGTTGATATTCAGATATGGAGTTCCACACAGCATCATCACCGACAATGGGTCAAACTTCGATTCCGAAAAATTCAAGGCCTTTTGCGCCTCTCAGGGCACTCGAGTCGACTATGCTTCGGTCACTCACCCCCAGTCAAATGGGAAAGCAGAAAGGGCGAACGGCCTGATTCTCAAAGGACTGAAACCCCGATTGATGCGCGATCTCAAGCACGCAGTAGGTGCATGGGTCGACGAGCTTCCATCAGTCCTTTGGGGATTAAGAATAACCCCGAATCGATCGACCGGAAGAATCCCATTCTTTCTGGTCAATGGAGCCGAGGCAGTCTTACCAAGTGACCTGCTTCACAACGCTCCCCGAGTCGAGCTCTACTCTAAAGATGAAGCAGAACAAGCCCGGCAGGACGCAGTCGACCTCCTAGAAGAAGAAAGACAAATGGCCTTGATTTGATCGACCATCTATCAGCAAGACTTGCGTCGATTCCATGCCAGAAACGTGAAGAGCCGAGCCTTCCAAGAAGGATACTTAGTCCTTTGAGTGGATCAGCAGAAACCACACAAGCTCGCTCCTACTTGGTAAGGCCCCTTCATAGTCACCAGAGTCCTCCACAATGGAGCATACCACCTCTACAATGTCGATCGCCAGATTGATGAGCCACGAGCCTGGAATGCGGAGCTACTTTGCCCCTTTTATACTTGAGTTATCATTCAGATAAGATGTAATAAGAAAAAACTCATGTAGTTTATTTATCAAAGACAAGAGCATTATGATTTTCCCAGTGATTATTATTGTTTTTGTTTACGTAAGAAATCCCCCAGTGGGTGGCTTAGCTGCGAATCTGATTCGCCTAAGTTTATAAAAATGATTTCCTACCGAGTGGCGAGCCAGCCTCCCACTCGGAGTCTTAGCTGCGAATCCATTTCACCTAAGTTTGAAAAAAAAATCCTACCGAGTGGAGAGCAGCCCTCCCACTCGGGGGCTTAGCTGCAGTCCAGTACTCGCCTAAGTTCTCTCGCTTGAGGACTTAGCTGCAGTCAGGCACTCGCCTAAGTTTGAAAAAATCCTACCGAGTGGAGAGCAGCCCTCCCACTCGGGGGCTTAGCTGCAGTCCAGTACTCGCCTAAGTTCTCTCGCTTGAGGACTTAGCTGCAGTCAGGCACTCGCCTAAGTTTGAAAAAATCCTACCGAGTGGAGAGCAGCCCTCCCACTCAGGGGCTTAGCTGCAGTCCAGTACTCGCCTAAGTTCTCTCGCTTGAGGACTTAGCTGCAGTCAGGCACTCGCCTAAGTTTGAAAAAATCCTACCGAGTGGAAAGCAGCCCTCCCACTCGGGGGCTTAGCTGCAGTCCAGTACTCGCCTAAGTTCTCTCGCTTGAGGACTTAGCTGCAGTTAGGCACTCGCCTAAGTTTGAAAAAATCCTACCGAGTGGAGAGCAGCCCTCCCACTCGGGGGCTTAGCTGCAGTCCAGTACTCGCCTAAGTTCTCTCGCTTGAGGACTTAGCTGTAGTCAGGCACTCGCCTAAGTTTGAAAAAATCCTACCGAGTGGAGAGCAGCCCTCCCACTCGGGGGCTTAGCTGCAGTCCAGTACTCGCCTAAGTTCTCTCGCTTGAGGACTTAGCTGCAGTTAGGCACTCACCTAAGTTTGAAAAAATCCTACCGAGTGGAGAGCAGCCCTCCCACTCGGGGGCTTAGCTGCAGTCCAGTACTCGCCTAAGTTCTCTCTCTTGAGGACTTAGCTGCAGTCAGGCACTCGCCTAAGTTTGAAAAAATCCTACCGAGTGGATAGCATCCCTCCCACTCGGAGGCTTAGCTGCAGTCCAGTACTCGCCTAAGTTCTCTCTCTTGAGGACTCAGCTGCAGTCAGCCACTCGCCTAAGTTTGAAAAACAAAAAATCCTACCGAGTGGAGAGCAGCCCTCCCACTCGAAGGCTTAGCTACAGTCCAGTACTCGCCTAAGTTCTCTCGCTTGAGGACTTAGCTATAGTCAGGCACTCGCCTAAGTTTGAAAAATCCTACCGAGTGGAGAGCAGTCCTCCCACTCGGGGGCTTAGCTGCAGTCCGGTACTTGCCTAAGTTTTCTCGTTTGAAGACTTAGCTGCGGTCAGGTACTCGCCTAAGTATGAAACACATCCCGCTCTGCAGTAACAAGCTGCAGATCGACGACCACCTCCTCCTTGGAGAGCTTCGCCACAAATACAACATGCACTCCATCCCGCTCTGCAGTAGCGAGGTGCAGGTCGACTGCTACCTTCCCCTTCGGAGCCGCGCCACAAGTACAAAAAAGTTGTCTCGAAAGAAGAACTATTTCCACTCGACGGGGGATTCATAAAGATATTCAACGATAAACCGAGTTCAGATAAATCCTAAAGGGTCCGGACCACAGGTCAAAGTGCTCAGGCATTCAGCCCGAAAGAGTTTAACAGTTACAAAAACCACTCGGCATTCCAAGGCAAATTTAAGGTGGGGCATAAAAGTTTGTTCACTCTGCAGGAGGAGGGCTGGGAGGCTCGACGAACTCGTCTAGGTCGACGCAACGGAAATCCGAGTGGCGGCAGCAATGAAAGTCTCCATAAAAGTTCAGAAGTCGTGCTTCTGGGTGTTGGCGACCTTGATTGCGGCCAGCTTATCTTGTCGCACCTCCTTGCAGTGGACATGAACCAAAGACAGAGCCACATCAGCGCCACACCGAGCAGAAGACTTCTTCCACTCCTGCACTCGGTCAGGGATTCCGTTAAGTCGAGACATCAGAGACTCAAGATCGTTTTGGAGTGTGGCCTCTGGCCAAAGTGCCGGGTCGATCCGTGACATGGCGACCTTCAGTCGAGCCAAGTAGTCCACGGCACCGTCGATGCGAGATTCCAGTCGGAGCAGATTCATGGCAGTTTCATCTTTCACGGGAGAGTTGATTGGATCCAAACCTGGTTTGATCCGCCCAGTCTCATCTTCAAAGTTCTGGCAAAACTCTGCATTCACGATCCAAGGATAAGTCAATTTTCGTACACTGAGTCGACACAGAAAAATCAGTCGGAACAAAATGCGCACCTTCAAGCTTGATGAACAACTTCTTGGCAAGACTTCTCAGATAGCTCTCCAGATCATCCCTCCTGCGAGCAATGCTTTCCATTTTCTCGCCCTGGACGAGATTCGCCTTCTTCCAGCGTGAGCACTCCTTGTTGGAGTCATTCAGAGCAGACTTCAACCTGGTATTCTCTTCTTCCAACTGGCCGACCGAAGCCAGCTTCTGTTCGGCCAGAGCGACTCTGTTGTCAGCTTCCTTTTGGGCAGCAGCCAGATCCTGGTCCTTCTTTGCCAGAGCTTCTCTCAGCTTTTCTGCAAAGAAATGGTGCTTGATTCAGAAAGAACAGAAGGGTACTCAAGCCCAAGGCAAACCAGTCGACAAACTCGTCTTACCATTGGCACCATCCTTAGCCTTTTGCAGCTCTGTCTTGGCCAGCTCCAGGTCAAGGTTCAGTTGGATCTGCTATTTCTCCAAATCAGCAAAGCGAGCTCCCAGATCACAAGATTTCTGCAATCAAAGAGGAGAAGTTATTTTACAGCGAAAAACAACAAAGGCAATAAATACTAAGACTACGGTCGACTGCCCGCAGTCCACCATAGTCTCGGGGACTACACCCAGTGGTGCACTTTGCGTGCCCCCACCGGTTCTGATCCCACTCGACCAGACCGAGTGGAAGAGACAAACTACCAGTTTGGTTTATACATTCGAAAAAATACAATGACTACAGTCGACTGCCAGCAGTCCACCGTAGTCTCGGGGACTACACCCAGTGGGTGCACTCAGCGTGCCCCCACCGGTTCAAAAATTTCAATCGACGCTCCCAGTGGGTGTACAGATGCAAAGATTTTCGGAAAAGAGTCTTCAGATGACATATCCTAACAAAACAAGCAGTGACCAATTAACCTGAACATTGCTTTGGAGGGCCGAGCTGGCGTCGTAGGCAGCCTGACTGGCGTCCCGCACCATCCTCATCTTCTCCATCATGATGCCCGCCTGACGTATGGCTTCCTTGGCAGCATTCGCTTCGTCCTCCGGGACATGATGGGTCGCAAAAACTGAAGGTGGGTCGACGAGAGCCTGAGCAGTCGACGAAGAGGGCAAGGCACTCGAAAGTGGCACAACAAAGGTAACAAAACCCCAATTGGCATCGCCAGTGTCCTGAACGACTAGTTCCGTCCTTGGCGTCGACTGTGGCACCTCGCTTGTAGGAGCCTGCCTATTTTTCCTTGTCAAAGGCCTCTCGGGCTCTTCATCATCATCAGGGAGGTCAATAACGTTGGGAGCTATGCAAAGTTCAATCGTCAAAATCACATCACCCAATGGTACACGTTGCAGTTGAATCGACTAAAATAAAGACAGTATGGTAGGAGTCATACCCAGTTTTGACGTGACCGCATCCTCCATCACCTCATCATCATCCCTGTAAGCTGAGGTCCTAGAAGTGGCAGCGCTGGCAGTTCCAAAGTTCGTCCGGTTAAAACAAGAAAAACAAACGGCGCTGAGCGTCAAGTGTATACAGAGGAAGACACTTACGCAGAAGTGACGGGGATGTCAATCTTAATCTTCGGGAACGCCTTCCGGATTTTCAGCTCCGCAACTTTGGGGTGCTTGGGCGCTTTCTCAGTCGGGGTTGGTGAAGAGATCCGAGGACGCTTCGAAGATTGACCAGCTTGAGCAGTCGCCTTTTCACGGACGCTCGGTCGTTCTTGGGCAAGTTTGGATCGCCTCTCCCTGCGAGGAGGCGACTCGACTTCTTCTTCGTCGCTTCAGTCTTTGCTTTCTCCATCCTCTTCACCATCAGAAGTCCACTCGCCACTGTCGCTGCCGCTCGCCTCGCCTTCCAAGTCTTGCCCTTGCTCTCCATTGGGCATCGAGTACATTTCAATGAGGGCCTGAAAAATTAACAATCAAAAGACATTCAGTCGACCGCAAACGGGACATCACATGGAGAGTCGGAAAGTTACTTACAGAAACATACCTGCTCCGGCTGACGCGAGTTGTCGAATGGAGTCACCCTCCTGGATCCCCGAGGGTTGTCTTTGTTGCCAGTGATTCCTCTCAACCAGCTCTCCAAGGTATCCTCACTGACCTCCTCCGGGTGGATCCGAGTGGTATCTTCGAGCCTAGAATACATCCACATCGAATGATCGCGCGCCTGAAGGGGTTGGATGCGTCGACTGAGAAAGACCTCCAGCAGATCCATCCCGGTCACTCTGTCGCGGACGAGCTGGACGACCCGTTCGACCAGCTCCTTGACCTGCGCCTTCTCTTCTGGAACTATCTTCAGGGGAGCAGGCTTCTCCACTCGAGCCAAGGAGAAAGGAGGAACCCAGTCGACTGGCCAGGGGTCGGCTGATCCTTGCAGTAAAACCAAGTCGACTGTCAGCCCCGGACCGAGTCAGGAAGGATCATCACTGGGAAAGTTCTTTTGCTCCTCATCTGGATCCCCAGACCACCGCAAATCTGGATCACCGAGTCCTCTCGTCACTCGACTTGGTCTTTTTGACCGACTGGGAACGACAAGTGAAGATATGTTTGAAGAGCCCCCAATGCGGTCGATAGCCCAAGAAGTTTTCGCACATAGACACGAAAGCGGCCATATAGACTATGGTATTCGGAGTAAAATGGTGGAGCTGAGCCCCAAAGAAGTTCAAAAACCCCCGGAAGAAAGGGTGGGGAGGCAGCGAGAACCCACGATCTATGTGAGTTGCTAAGAGGACGCACTCACCCTCTCTGGGCTGCGGCTCAGTTTCGTCTCCCGGGAGCCAAGCCGACTTGTGGGGGATAAATCCCCCTTCCACCAGGTCGTCGAGGTCGTCCTGCGTGATTGCCGAGCAGATCCAGTCGCCCTGGATCCAGCCCGCCGGCAGGCCGGACCTCGACGAGGATCCACCCCCGTTGGTCCGCTTGCCCTTCGCCTTCGCGGTTGCCTTCTTCGCGCGTTCCAGCGCCGCCGTCTTGTCCTTCCCCATGGTGGCAGTTCGAGCTCGAGCGGAGATCCGGCGACGAGACGGGAGCAAGGGTGGCGGAGAAATCGGGAGAAAACAGAGAGAGAATGGTGGCGTGCAGAACAGAGCCCCGGCCCAACGCCTTATATGAGGCTGCTTCCGAGTGGCTGACTGGTAGGCCCGGACGGCCCTGCCAAATCCCGTGACGATCGCGCGCGCGATACGTGGCGAAAAAGGTGGCGCGGGGATTGAGGCGGCTCCGTGCTATCCCATCCGTTTACTGCGGCCTCTCATGTCCTGCGCGCTTCCCGAAATTTGGATCCCACAAAATCTGCGGGCAGCAGAACAACTTGTCGGACCGAAGATCTCCTCCGCACCGTCACTCAGAACTCTTCAAGTATAAGAACTCACTCGACAAAACCTAAGAATGGATCAAGGCGACTGGAAAGAAAGTTGTTGTCATCACTCTGGTCCATTGATCCGAAACAAGGTATGCTCACGACATGAAAAATGAGTCGGAGATGTGCTCAAACCCTTTCCCACTCAAACCTCGATCCATTCGGGGGCTAATGATGAAGCTATGTACCTAGGGTAGGGTCATGGACCTGTCCAAACTGACCTACCCAAGGACACCTCCAGAAGAAATCACAATTCAATCGACTTGGCGGTGTTTCACTCGACGGACTCGAAGACACTCGACCAAGAAGCAACCAGTCGACCAAGATCCAACCACCCGACGGCCAGGAGACCTAAAGTCAATCCGCACGCTAACGGTCGGTCATTAAGCAGCTTTTATGGTCATCATAGCACTTTATTAGGGGCGTTACCAGTAACGCCCGACCTTAATGTACTTAAAACCCTGCATAACTGAGGGCCGGAGGGGTCTGGCGGACTCTATATAAGCCACCCCCTCCTCAGTGTAAAGGGTTCGCACCCCTGTAATTCATACTCTCATAATCCAGTCGACCGCCTCCGGGCTCCGAGACGTAGGGCTATTACTTCCTCCGAGAAGGGCCTGAACTCGTAAACCTTGCGTTCTTACAACTTCTCCATAGCTAAGATCTTGCCTCTCCATACTTACCCCCCTACACTACTGTCAGACTTGGAACCACGACAATAACCAATCATACATAAAAGAATTCAGAGAAGATTCAAATATTGTTCATAGATAATCTTGATCATAAACCCACAATTCATCGGATCTCGACAAACACACCGCAAAAGAAGATTACATCGAATGGATCTCCAAGAGAGAGAAGAAGCTATCTAGCTAATAACTATGGACCCGAAGGTCCGAGGTAAACTACTCACACATCATCGGAGGGGCCATGGAGTTGATGTAGAGGCCCTCCGTGATCAATGCCCCCTCCGGAGAAGCTCCGAAAAAGGCCCCAAGATGGGATCTCTTGGGTACAGAAGGTTGCGGCAGTGGAATTAGGTTTTCGTGGTGCTCTCCGATGTTTTCAGGGTACGTAGGTATATATAGGAGGAAGAAGTAGGTCGGTGGAGCCACGAGGGTGGAGGGCGCGCCCAGGGGGTAGGCGCGCCCCCTGCCTCGTGGCCTCCTCGTTGATTGCTTGACATCCACTCCAAGTCCTGTGGACCACGTTTGTTCCAAAAATCACGCTCCCGAAGGTTTCATTCCATTTGGACTCCGTTTGATATTCTTTTTCTGCGAAACTTTGAAATAGGCAAAAAAATAGCAATTTGGGCTGGGCCTCAGGTTAATAGGTTAGTCCCAAAAATAATATAAAAGTGTATAAATAAGCCCATTAAACATCCAAAATAGAATATATAATAGCATGGATCAATCAAAAATTATAGATACGTTGGAGACGTATCAAGCATCCCCAAGCTTAATTCCTGCTCGTCCTCGAGTAGGTAAATGATAGAAAAACAGAATTTTTGATGTGGAATGCTTCCTAACATATTTCTCAATGTAATTTTCTTTATTGTGGCATGAATATTTAGATCCGAAAGGTTCAAGACAAAAGTCTAATCTTGACATAAAAATAATAATACTTCAAGCATACTAACTAAGCAATCATGTCTTCTCAAAATAACATGGCAAAAGAATGTTCATCCCTACAAAATCATATAGTTTGGTCATGCTCCATTTTTGTCACACAAGAATGCTCTCATCATGCACAACCCCGATGACAAGCCAAGCAATTGTTTCATACTTTAGTAATCTCAAACTTTTTTCAACTTTCATGCAATACATGAGCGTGAGCCATGGATATAACACTATGGGTGGAATAGAATATAATGAAGGGGGTTATGTGGAGAAGACATAAAAGGAAAAAGTATCACATGGACGCGGCTAATCAATGGGCTAGGGAGATGCCCATCAATTGATGTCAATGCAAGGAGTAGGGATTGCCATGCAACGGATGCACTAGAGCTATAAATGTATGAAAGCTCAACAAAAGAAACTAAGTGGGTGTGCATCCAACTTGCTTGCTCACCAAGACCTAGGGCATTTGAGGAAGCCCATTGTTGGAATATACAAGCCAAGTTCTATAATGAAGAATTCCCACTAGTATATGAAAATGACAAAACAAGAGACTCTCTATCATAAAAATCATGGTGCTACTTTGAAGCACAAGTGTGGAAAAAAAGGATATTAGCATTGCCCCTTTTTATTTCTTATTTTTTTGGGCCTTCTTTTTTTTGGCCTCTTTCTCTTTTTTTGGGACAGTGCTCTATTAATGATGATCATCACACTTCTATTTATTTATTTACATCTCAATGATTACAACTCGATACTAGAACAAGATATGACTCTATATGAATGCCTCCGGCGGTGTACCGGGATGTGCAATGACTCATGAGTGACATGTATGAAAGAATTATAAATGGTGGCTTTGCCACAAATACGATGTCAACTACATGATCATGCAAGGCAATATGACAATGATGATGTGTGTCATAATAAACGGAACGGTGGAAAGTTGCATGGCAATATATCTCGGAATGGCTATGAAAATGCCATCATAGGTAGGTACGGTAGCTATTTTGAGGAAGATATAAGGAGGTTTATGTATGATAGATCATATCATATCATGGGGTTTGGATGCACCGACAAAGTTTGCACCAACTCTCAAGGTGAAAAAGGGCAATTCACGATACCGAAGAGGCTAGCAATGATGGAAGGGTGAGAGTGCGTATAATCCATGGACTCAACATTAGGCATAAAGAACTCACATACTTATTGCAAAAATCTACAAGTCATCAAAAACCAAGTATTACGCGCATGCTCCTAGGGCAATAGATTGAGGAAAAGACCATCGCTCGTCCCCGACCGCCACTCATAAGGAAGACAATCAAATAACACCTCATGTTTCAAATTTGTTACACAACATTTACCATACACGCATGCTACGGGACTTGCAAACTTCAACACAAGTATTTCTCAAATTCACAACTACTCAACTGGCATAACTTTAATATCACTATCTCCATATCTCAGAACAATCATCAAGTATAAAACTTCTCTTAGTATTCAATGCACTTATATGAAAGTTTATATATATATATATAAATAATATCAAAGGCAAATTACCATGCTGTTCTAAAGGACTCTCAAAATAATATAAGTGAAGCATGAGAGATCAATTATTTCTATAAAATGAAACCAGCACCGTGCTCTAAAAGATATAAGTGAAGCACTAGAGCAAAAACTATATAGCTCAAAAGATATAAGTGAAGCACATAGAGTATTCTAATAAATTATGATTCATGTGTGTCTCTCTCAAAAGGTGTGTACAACAAGGATGATTGTGGTAAACTAAAAGGCAAAGACTCAAATCATACAAGACGCTCCAAGCAAAACACATATCATGTGGTGAATAAAAATATAGCTCCAAGTAAAGTTACCGATGAACGAAGACAAAAGAGGGGATGTCTTCTGGGGCATCCCCAAGCTTAGGATTTTTGGTGCCCTTGGATTTTACCTTGGGGTGCCTTGGGCATCCCCAAGATTAGACTCTTGCCACTCCTTGTTCCATAATCCATCAAATCTTTACCCAAAACTTGAAAACTTCACAACACAAAACTTAACAGAAAATCTCGTGAGCTCCGTTAGCGAAAGAAAACAAAACACCACTTCAAGGTACTGTAATGAACTCATTATTTATTTATATTGGTGTTAAACCTACTGTATTCCAACTTCTATATGGTTTATAAACTTCATTACTAGCCATAGATTCATCAAAATAAGCAAACAACACACGAAAAACAGAATCTGTCAAAAACAGAACAGTCTGTAGTAATATGTAACTAACGCAAACTTCTGGAACCCCAAAAATTCTAAAATAAATTGCTGGACGTGAGGAATTTATCTATTAATCATCTTCAGAAAGAATTAACTAAATAGCACTCTCCAATAAAAAATGACATCAATTCTCGCGAGCGCTAAAGTTTCTGTTTTTTACAGCAAGATCAAAAAGACTTTCCCCAAGTCTTCCCAACGGTTCTACTTGGCACAAACACTAATTAAACACAAGACCACATCTAAACAGAGGCTAGATGAATTATTTATTGAATAACAGCAAAGAAAATTATTTGGTTGTTTCCCAACAAGCGCTTTTCTTTAAAGCCTTATAGCTAGGCATAAGATTTCAATGATGCTCACATGAAAGACAAGAATTGAAGCACAAAAAGAGCATCATAAAACATGTGACAGACACATCTAAGTTTAACATACTTCCTATGCATAGGCATCTTATAGGCAAACACATTATCAAGGCAAACAAAAACTAGCATATGCAAGGAAGCGGAAAGAAACAATAGCAATCTTAACATAACGAAAGGTAATTTAGTAACATGAAAAATTTCTACAACCATATTTTCCTCTCTCATAATAATTACATGTAGATCATAAGAAAATTCAACAATATAGCTATCACATAAAATATTCTCAACATGATCCACATGCATGCAAAGTTGACACTCTTCTGAAATAGTGGGATTAACATTAACTAAAGTCATGACCTCTCCAAACCCACTTTTATCAAAAACTTCATAAGATTGAACATTCTCCAAATATGTGGGATCTAAAGTTGACACTATTCCAAACCCACTTCCAATAATATTGCAAACATTATTATCAATCTCATGTTCATCATGGAGTTTAAATAAATTTTCAAGATCAAAAGAAGAACCACCCTAATCATGATCATTGCAACAAGTAGTAGACATAGCAAAACTAGCATCCCTAAGCTTAGGGTTTTGCATATTATAAACACAACTGACATTAAGCGAATTTATAATAACATCACAACAATCATGCTTTTCATCGAAGGAACTATCAAGTATGGGTGCAAGAGCAACAATCTCATGTTTAACATAAGGAACTATAGCAAATTCATCTTCATAGATAGTGGCATCATGGCCACAAGAATAGCAAGCATCATGTTCATCAAGGGATATTTCAATCAAATCATCGGAATCATAATTATCTATAGATTCATGCATATCATTATTCTCTTTCGAAGCAATGGCCATTTTTTCAATAAATTCTTTGACATAGACATTATGAGCATAGTTTTCATGGCAATATTTAAGTATGTCAAAATTTTCAGATTCATAGAGAGTAATATCACACTTTTCAATCAAAGAAGCAACTTCATAAGCACCCTCAAAAGCAACAAATTCTTCAATTTGTTCGATATCATAGTAACTATAAACACCCTTTGCATAAGAAGATAAGATTTTATTATCATTAAACTCACATAGGTAGGGGAGGTGTTTTTAGGGTTCTTAGAGCAACAAGTAAGATCACAAATTTCACAAAGATTCCAAGCATAACATAGTAATCTTTTTATTTGATCCCATAGGAGTATCCCTTTTTTAGACAAACGGTGACGCACAAAATGAGCATGCCCATCTAAAGATTTCCCATCAACTAAGCTAGTTGGGGTTTCAACACGAGCACATAAGGATCGAAGATGATCCAAGTAGAATACTTTAAGTGGATCCATATCAATAGATTTTTAGCAAGCAAAGATGCAATCAAATAGAAGGCACATGGAAACACAAAGAAAGATACATACGGGAAGAAGGCAAACGGAAAAAGGGCGAATAAAACGGCAAGGGTGAAGTGGGGGAGAGGAAAACGAGAGGCAAATGGCAAATAATGTAATGCGAGGGATAAGAGTTTGTAATGGGTACTTGGTATGTCTTAACTTGGCGTAGATCTCCCCGGCAACGGCGCCAGAAATCCTTCTTGCTACCTCTTGAAGAGGAAAGGGTGATGCAGCACAACAGCGTAAGTATTTCCCTCAGTGTTTGAGAAACAAGGTATCAATCCAGTAGGAGACCGCGCGCAAGTCACCTCATACCTACACAAACAAATAAGAACCTCGCAACCAACACGATAAAAGGGGTTGTCAATCCCTTCACGGCCACTTGCAAGAGTGAGATCTGATAGTGATAATAATAATAATAAGATAAATATTTTTGGTATTTTTATGATATAGATTGAAAGTAAAGATTGCAAAATAAAATAGATTGGAAACTTGTATGATGGAAAATAGACCCGGGGGCCATAGGTTTCACTAGTGGCTTCTCTCAAGATAGCATAAGTATTACGGTGGGTGAACGGATTACTGTCGAGCAATTGATAGAATTGAGCATAGTTACGAGAATATCTAGGTATGATCATGTATATAGGCATCACGTCCGTGACAAGTAGACCGACTCCTGCCTGCATCTACTACTATTACTCCACACATCGACCACTATCCAGGATGCATCTAGAGTATTAAGTTCATAAGAATGGAGTAACACTTTAAGCAAGATGACATGATGTAGAGGGATAAACTCATGCAATATGATATAAACCCCATCTTTTTATGCTCGATGGCAACAATACAATACGTGTCGTTTCCCCTACTAACACTAGGATCGAGCACCGCAAGATTGAACCCAAAGCTAAGCACTTCTCCCATTGCAAGAAAGATCAATCTAGTAGGCCAAACCAAACCGAAAATTCGAAGACACTTGCAAAGATAACCAATCATACATAAAAGAATTCAGAGAAGATTCAAATATTGTTCATAGATAATCTTGATCATAAACCCACAATTCATCGGATCTCGACAAACACACCGCAAAAGAAGATTACATCAAATAGATCTCCAAGAGAGAGAAGAAGCCATCTAGCTAATAACTATGGACCCAAAGATCTGAGGTAAACTACTCACACATTATTGTAGGGGCCATGGAGTTGATGTAGAGGCCCTCCGTGATCAATGCCCCCTCTGGGGGAGCTCCGGAAAAGGCCCCAAGATGGGATCTCTTAGGTACAAAATGTTGCGGAGGTGGAATTAGGTTTTCATGGTGCTCTCCGATGTTTTCAGGGTATGTAGGTATATATAGGAGGAAGAAGTAGGTCGGTGGAGCCACGAGGGGCCCACGAGGGAGGAGGGCGCGCCCAAGGGGGTAGGCGCGCCCCCTGCCTCTTGGCCTCCTCGTTAATTGCTTCACGTCCACTCCAAGTCCTCCGGATCACGTTTATTCCAAAAGTCACGCTCCCAAAGGTTTCATTCCGTTTGGACTCCGTTTGATATTCTTTTTCTGCGAAACACTAAAATAGGCAAAAAAATAGCAATTTGGGTTGGGCCTTCGGTTAATAGATTAGTCCCTAAAATAATATAAAATTGTATAAATAAGCCCATTAAACATCCAAAACAGAATATATAATAGCATGGAGCAATAAAAAATTATAGATACGTTGGAGACGTATCAATGCCACACAGTCAGTCCCCGCTAAACGTTTCCGTCCGTATTTATATCCCACACAGTCGCTACAAGGAAAACGTTTGTGCAAGGTGGCGTAATGCAAATAGATTTAAAAAGAATGTCGTGTGTGATTGTTCATTGATCCGACACGGTTTATTCCTAGAAACTGTGTGCGTTGCCTGAAGGTGTTTTCTCATTAACCGTTTGCAATAGGAAACCCAATTAGCAAGCTAATTGGCCAATTAGCAGGCTAATTGCCCTATTATTAATAATCTATTTACTAATCTAATTGAAATTCATATTAAGCACATAATATATTCCATTTCCATATTAAGGAAGCAGGATTTCATAATTGAAATACATCGGAGTACAACATGATATAGCTTCAGGACTCAACTACCCCATTACACAACCGCACCAGCAGCAAGTTTCACATGCAACATCTAGAACCTTTCGAAATTAGCATCATAGACGGTACATAGAGAGATGCATCTCATCTGGAAAACTGCTGAAGCGGAAGGCGAATATTGAGCCTTCATTCATGTTGAAGGTCTTTGCAACTTTAGGCCAGTGCCTGTGGACGATCGACCGTCCATCCTTCGACCTCTTCAGGAGCACTTCAATATTGAACCGTGGATGTTGTATGAAAACTTTCCTTGCCTCCTGACCACGGAGGTGGTTTGAGAGGTAATCATCAGTGAACACTGAAAACAAGGATGTGCATAAATATCTTCTCTATATTGGAAACGAGGCAAAGGAATAAAAAAGGGAAGGTATAATAGTTAGTACCATCTTGTAAACCTTAGTGCTTTCCATTGTTTCCCTGCAACACATATAAGGTAGTTAGTCATCAGGTTAAGTAAGGGTTCGCATGCTATCAGTAAAATATGTTGATGAAAAATAAGCACATTGCAGATTCGTCAGATTAATTCAAGCCACATGGAAAACCCATTTATCCAAACCAAGCATGATTAAGAACTAGGAAATATAGCACTTGTATATGTTTCTCATGTATTAAGTGTAGCCAAATTCGATTTATTGCTCACATGGTATACAATAATAGAATGCAACCATAACAATTGAACATCGCATTGTAGAATTGAACCAAGCAGTTAACTAAACATCACAACAAATGAACCAAATGTTAACTGAGCACGACATTGCACAATATAACATACTCCTAATAGAAGATCAGACAGTTAACCAAACCAAGCATGCTTAACAACTTGGAAATATAGCAATTGTATTTCTTTCTCATGTATTTAGTACAACCAAATTCGATTTATTCCTCACATGGTATACAATAACAGAATGCAGCCACAGCAATTGAACATCGCATTGTAGAATTAAACCAAGCAGTTAACTAAACACCACAATAAATGAACCAAACGTTAACTGAGCACCACATTTCATAATATAACGATACACCTAATAGAAGATCAGACATTTAACCAAACCAAGCATGCTTAACAACTTGGAAATATAGCAATTGTATTTGTTTCTCATGTATTTAGTATAGCCAAATTCGATTTATTCCTCACATGGTATACAATAACAGAATGCAGCCACAACAATTAAACATCGCATTGCAGAATTGAACCAAGCAGTTAACTAAACACCACAACAAGTGAACCAAACCACAACAAATGAACCAAGCAGTTAACTAAACTCCAATTGAACAATATAACATACTCCTAATAGAAGATCAGACAGTTAACCAAACCAGGCATTCTTAACAACTTGGAAATATTGCACCCTGAAGAATTGAACATCACATTTGCAGAATTGAACCAAGCAGTTAATTGAACACCACATTGCACGACATATAGAACATATACACTATAGCAGAAGATTTCATGGTAAAAGTAGATAGCACAATTCACTAGAATTTGTTAAGGAAAGGCAGTAGCTAGCAAAATGAACATGGGTCCTTATAGTGAGCTAATAAGACAAGCTACTCCTCATTGTCAGAGATATTGATGACGATTGGCTCCTTGGACAAGGAAGAGGGCGAGGCCTCCGCATCGTGGGTGCCCTCGTTGTAGTGGTGAGTTGCCTGAGCTGCTCCGGGCACTAACCTGCTGGCTCTCGAGATGAGGTAAGCACGTGCATGCTGAGAAAACACCTCGTAGTCTTTGTCGAAGGCACCGACGGTGGCCTCGAGAAAACGCCACGAACTGTCATTTACAGCAGCCAATCGCGTCGCGGCATCGGCGCGCGAGGCGTCAACGGTGGCCTCGATGGCGAGGTGCTCCTCCAAGATCTGGGGATCAACACAAATGGCAGCCATCGCGACCTCATTTGCGCGTGCGGTCGCGATTTTCTTCTCCGCTGCCAAATGCTCCTTGAGGTCCTGGCTATACTGCGTGCACCATGGCTTAGGCCGGTGCTTATTTGGTGGAGGGGTCGGGGATTTGGGTGGAAGGTGTCAGGCTCACGCCAGCGGCCGGGGCATGTGGGATGTGGAAGGAGGCGGATGGGGGTTGGGTGTGGATTACCTGCTAGGATAGGCGAGGCCGAGCAGCATGAAGGAGGGTCGTCGGCGAGGAGGCGGCGGCGCTGCAAGCAAGGAGTGAAGGTTTCAACTTGGAAAAGAAGACGGAAATAGGGGAAATGTGGCTTTTGGTAAGGGGGATGGGGTGGGGAGGTAGATATTTCTACGGAAGCCAGAAATTTGGAATCGCTTCAGCCAAAAAACTGACGCGCAAAGTGTCATCAGATACGGTCCCTTATTCAGACACGGTCCGAAGATATTTTGTGCTGCATCTCACACGATTGGTTATAATAAACTGTGTGGGGTCTACTTGATTTTTCATCTTGATTTGAATTACATAATGGACGGTGTTTGAATGTCTAGACCTTTTAATCTGCAATGGTCATGCAACTATATGTGTGTCATAAAAGAATTGGAATTATTCATGGTTCGTTTGGACATTTTTATGCATTAAGTGAGTTTTTAATGCATTTATGTGCATAATTCAAATTTTAACTACATGCACATGTTCCAGTGCATATAAATTGGTTGAAAAATCAAATCTTTGTCCTTGGGTGCATGCTTAGGTCCCATGCAAGAAATGGGAATGAATTTCAAACACCAGGGCACCGTTGATTGCCGGCAAAACATTGAGATGCCTGGTTTTAAATTCTAGTAAATCCAAAACTCGTATGAAATTCATAAAACTTGGCATGTTATCATGGAGCGTCATCAACATGCCGTGGTAAATTTTTTTGTCCCATTTGGGGCAGGTTTGGGTATATGCTTCTCACAAACCAGAGCTTCTCACAACAAGCATGATGGTTTCGGTAGGGAATGCCCCACCTTTGGGGGAGAAACGATATCCATTGCCTCTTATTGCTTTCAAAATTTTTCTCATGTCAACATAGAACAACACGAGTGTTGTGTTATTTTTTGTGATTTTTCGGGGTTCGTTTGGACATTTTTATGCATTAAGTGAGTTTTCAATGCATGTATGTGCATAATTCAAATTTGAACTACATGCACATGCTTCGGTGCATATAAATTGGTTGAAAAATCAAATCTTTGTCCTTGGGTGCATGCTTAGGCCCCATGCAAGAAATGGGAATGAATTTCAAACACCAGGGCACCGTTAATTACCGGCAAAACATTGAGATGCCTGGTTTTTAAATTCTAGTAAATCCAAAACTCGTCTTAAATTCATGAAACTTGGCATGCTATCATGGAGTGGCATCAACATGCCATGGTATTTTTTGTCCCATTTGGGGCAGGTTTGGGTATACCCTTCTCACAAACCAGAGCTTCTCACAACAAGCATGATGGTTTCGATAGGGAACGCCCCACCTTTGGGGACGAAACGATATCCATTGCCTCTTATTGCTTTCAAATTTTTTCTCATGTCAACATAGAACAACAGGAATGTTGTGTTATTTTTTGTGATTTTTCGGGGTTCGTTTGGACATTTTTATGCATTAAGTGAGTTTTCAATGCATTTTATGTGCATAATTCAAATTTGAACTACATGCACATGCTCTAGTGCATATAAATTGGTTGAAAAATCAAATTTTTTGTCCTTGGGTGCGTGCTTAGGTCCCATGCAAGAAATGGAATGAATGTCAAACACCATGCCACCGTCACTCGGCCGCAAACATTGAGATGCTTGGTTTTTAAATTCTAGTAAATCCAAAACTCGTCTGAAATTCATGAAACTTGACATGCTATCATGGAGTGGCATCAACATGTCGTGGTAAATTTTTTGTCCCATTTGGGGCAGGTTTGGGTATATGCTTCTCACAATCCAAAGCTTCTCACAACAAGCATGATGGTTTTAGATAGAACACCTGTATGCAAAGTGAGAGCAGGATTTGTGCATGTCTTGAACACTAACGGTTCTTTTGGATGACCCGTGTGAACCACTTACAAACAATTTGGTGCAATTTGTATCTGTCATATTGGGTATGTTGCCATTTGTCAAACTAGAAAAATTGACATTTGTTGATCTAGTAACATTGCCATTTGCAAACCTTGTAACACTGTGATTTGTCAAAATATGAAGCTAAAAATCACTAGCAGTATCTAACTTTTGCAACGAAAATTCAGTAATTAATCATAGATGGAGGCGTGTTCAGCCAGGCGTGCAGCAGGCGGTGCAGTAATAATCGATTTGACAGCGGGCGGTGCAGTTCCCGATACGGCTTTAATGCAGACGAGGGAGAGGGTAGCTGTTCCCGAAATGTTGAACGACCAATGATGCATCCTCCTTCAATTAGCATCGTGTGAATGCATGAGGGAAGTAATGGGAGGACCGGGAAAAGAGAGGCAGCACGATGTGAATGCAACGCAGTTTGCACTCATATAAAGACGCCCCTCCATTCCAATGCATCTACCACATCGTACACACCTAAGCATTTGCCTAAGCACCTACACTAATAAGCGCAAAAGTGCCCACTCCAGACCCATGGCAGCGATGCACGCGAGCAGCCAGCGGCTGTGCCAGATGGTCCACAACGCCGGCCTGCAGCATGGCACCGTGGATCGTCTCCATACGGTGTTGACGACCGGGTGGTGTACGGCCGCCGTTGACGCCAGCTACGACTCCTAGTTGGACCAGATGATCGTTCGCACCACCAATAGGTTCGCCGTTGTCAAGAAGCTCGCGGACGACATCGTCGTACTTCTCCAGCCCGCGCACCCGGGATCCTCATTGCCTGCCACTCTAATCGAATTCCATGGTCGGAACCTCTTTCAAGCACTGGTGGCCCTGCGACTGCCCGCCGATGCCACGAAGAATGTCCACCTGGAGGTCACACTCGCCGCGAGGTGCCTCGCCCTGGAAGAAACTGTCGACCTACACATCCATGTGTATGAGTGTATCATGTACATAGGTATCTACAAGGCCAATGAGGACACTACGACGTTGGCCTCCTTCAGCCGTCTGGAAGCCTTGGATGCCTTTGTTGAGAGGCACCTTGACCTCGCCACAAAAGCCGCCACTCCTTAGCCGCCGGTCGGTAGCCTGGTCGGCGCACTGAGTTGAGGAGGAGGAGGTCGTACGTTGATGGATGCATCTTTTTTCTCGCCTCCCGTAACCACCACTGCGATCGCATCATCGTGGCCTTAATTCTTAGTTTGCTATTGCATTCTCGTTCCAGTCAATACAGACATGTGCGATCCCTTTGCTCAATACAGACATGTTCGTTCCAGTGTTATTTTGATTGGCTTGATTGAAGGTCTATCCCGCCATTAGGCGCCGCAGCGCGTTGTGCTTGCCGTTAGGCGCCACGGCGCGCTCTGCTCGCGTCCGTCAGCGCACTCGGCTTGTGGACAGATTTTCCTTGCGTATTCAACTGCTATATGCGAAGCGCTCTATGGAGCGCTCTGCTCGCGTCCCTCCGCGCGCGCTCTGCCAGCGGTTGGGCGTGCGCATGATCATGTCGGGGCCCCATATGCATGCGGTTGCGCCACGCGCATTGCCACGCGATGCAGTTACGTGTGGCACGATGGAGTGATGCGCTGCAAATTAGAACTGCCATCAGGGCCTGCCGATATTCCTGGACGTCCGGCTTCCCCTTTAATTCACGCGGCCATTATAACCTTAGTCTCTTCAACCTTTTGATCGTGCCCCACAACAGAACAAGCACACCCACGACGACACATAGAGAGGGGATGTCTAGCAGCGCTCCAATGGAGTTCAGCGAGCATAGAGTGGAGACCCACGCGAGGGAGACGGATCTCTCGATGGTGTACACCATTGACCCGGCCATGGTGGACGACTACATCAACAGCGTTGAGCAGTTGCTTGCTCGAGACAAGTACAAGGTGGTCGGCATCGACCTCCAGTAGACCACCATCGTCCCGGCATAGATCAGAAGGTTGTCGTTGCCCAGTTGTGCGTCTGCCATCATGTCCTCATCTACCACTACTGCATGGCCACAGAGCCTTGTGACCATTTCAACAGGTTTGTCAACAGCTCCGACTACAAGTTCGCCACGGTGGAAACCACCGACGATGTAAAAGCGCTCAGTGTTACAGGCTTGGCCTGCAAAAACCTTGTCGAAATCCGTGACCACTACAGGGTGTGGGGCAGCACGAAGAAGGACTCACTGGTCGAACTCGCCTCGGCCATCATTGACCCCTACTATGAAAAGATGAAGCAGGATGCCCAAAGAACAAGTCTCGTATCCTCGCACGGGGCCTGGATGCGGCAACTGGATGAACCTCACCTCAGGTTCGCGGCCAAGAGCGTGTACACATGTGATATGTCTCCAACGTATATGTAGTGACCCGACTCGAATGGATCAAGGCTCTATGCTTAAGTGTCATCCCTGGATCGGTATGCTGACACACACAACACTTGAGGATTTATAACAGAGGTAAATCACATGTATAAAGTAACGTAAATACTATTACCTCAATCCAAATAGCGGAAGTAACAACAAGGTTGTGGATTTCCATCAACACCAACGGCAAAGTTGAGTGTAGAAATCGTAACCCTAACGTATCACTTACTCATCGTAAGATTCCTGCAACATGAGACGTTGCAGCCACAAAGGGTCAGTACATTGAATGTACTGGAAAATTCACACCATAGGATAATGATGAATAATAACTATCACTACATGCATATTTGGCTGGTGGAAAGCTCTAAGTTTATTTTTTGCATAAAGCCAAATTTTCCCTACTACAAAGGAATATATTTTATTTAACTACAAAGTTTGTTGAAAACATTGAGAAGGTTCCTCCAACTCAATCCCAAATTAATATCAATAACCCAACAAATTATCTAAGTAACGTGATGAGATCAACATGATAATTCAAGAACCAGATACTCAAGATGTCCATAACCGGGGACACGGCTAATCATGATTAGTTTGTACACTCTACAGAGGTTTGCGCACTTTTCCCCACAAGACTCGATCTCCTCCATTGGATTTCTCGCACTACATGGTGTTTGAGAAGCGGATAACCAAGACACAGTCTTTCAGAAGCATTAACTCTAACCTCGGGTAGACCGTACCAACCTACATCCCCTATATCTACTAGCCTACCACTGGAAGAGGTCATGCAACTTACTCAACTATGCTAGAGCCCATAATAGCTTCTGGCTGCACACGGAAGTTTCTAGCATGAATAATCTTATGATCCCTTTGAGCCTGGGTGGCATTCCATAGGGTGATAACACGGGTACTCTGGGATCCCCTTGGGCAAGCACTGGGTTCTCCAGGTGCCCGGGCAAACCAATGGGTACTCCAGGGTGCCCCAACCAATCCAACCAGATGTGTATTAAAGTAGCCACCTTAAGTTAAACCTTAATTAAGAATCTCACATATGACATGGATACACTGAAACCCAATCCACGTCTACGAGCATAGCATAGCAGTATGAGCATAACGTAAAAGTAACTCCCAAGGTTTGAATGCAGGACAATAGGTTCCTACCTCATCAACTACTTCCCAATACCCACATGTTATCAATTCCTAACCATGCAATGTTTGAGGGTGAAACTAATGCATAAAAACTGGGTATGAAAGTATGATCAAAGTGTGAACTTGCCTTGTACTATTGATGAAGATGATTCGCACTCATAACTCCTGATAGTTCTACTCGTCACACTCCGTTCAATCTATCATGCGCAAGTAATAGTAACCACACATAACCAATCACTCAAAAGATCGGGAAGAACGAAGAAGACAATCCGGAAAACATCAAAATCAAGCAAATAACTCTTGCAACATAAAACAATTCCTAACAGTACCAAAATTATGTGAATTTGGCCTTATCAGAAAGTTTAGGTCAAGAGCTTCGATTTGCAAAAAGAATAAACTAAATCGGAGTTACGAAACTCAAGTTATGATCAAAAGAAGTTCGAATATGAATCTGAACAAATTTCGAATTTGAAAATTTCAGAAAAAATATGATGTGACAGGTTCACTGGATAGGTGAAAATAAGACAAAACTATAGGCGCTGGTTTCATCTAATTTGGATGAACAAGTAAAAAGTTATGGCTATTTGAAAAAATCAGGGTCAAGCTATTTTACGGAAAAAAAATAGTTACGGCTAAAAGAATTCTAGGTCTAACGTATAAATACAGAGATTAATTGATAATTAAATTATTCTACTGTACTAGTCTAGAAATAATAAACTATGGAAGTATATAAAAAAATAAAGAAAGATATCTTTATAATGTAGAGAAAAAACAATTTCGAAGAGAGGAGACAACTTCTAGAAGTCCCGCCGGAGAGGACAAAAACATATTTTTCTTTAGTGAATCTAGTCAAACCAAAATATTGATTTAACCCAAGTCGGATGATTTTTGGAGACTCTATGGGTCTATATTTATAGGTGAAAAAAATACTTAGAGGTCTATAGCTGGGCAATGTGGGACTAAGAGTAGACGACAAGAAAAGAAAAGAGGAACCGCATGGGCTAAGAAGCAGCACGGGCCGGCCGCACGCGTACACTGCACGCTGCAGTTTTTTTGGCTAAATAAGAAAATAAAAAAACACTGGAAAGGATTATGCCTGGCTGGGCCTGGCCCATGTAGGATAAAAAATAATATGGGGCGCTTGCCGCCACTATGCTGCGCACGTGGGCGACATTTAGTTCCAGGCCCACGTGCATTTTTTTGTTTCTTTAAACAGAAAACGATAAACTAAAAAACTAAAATAAAAATAAAATTTTACATAGGCATATTATGTATCAAAATTTTCAGAAAAGATTTTCTAAATGATGAACATATTTTCAGCGGCAAATAAATTCCACACAAATTCAAATAAAGCAAAGAGTGCTACTTATCTAATAAAATCCAATAAAAATCATTGAAAAAAAATATAAAAATGATTTCAAATTTATTTCTATCCAATTTTCTAATGTAGGGAATCATTTGACCCTAATTTTCATATATTTTATTTTTGGATAAAAATAATTTGAATAAAAACCAAAATAACTCCAAATTGAAATGATTTCACAGGGCTTTAAATTTGATTCTCTGAAACTTCCAACTCATATTTCATCGGTTTGAAGAAGTCATTTTATCTTCTCTAATGAAAATCATTGAGTTGCTTAAAGTTTCTGAATTGGAAAAATATTTCCAAATAAAATTCAATTCTTTTCAAAACCCTTTTCATTTATTCAATATGGAAGAAGTCATGTCATCTTCTCTCTAGGGTTTTGTATTTGAAAAGAATTTGAATTCATGGAGATCATAAATGCAAAATGAAAGTTTGGGAAAGTCCTTTTATTTCCTCTCATTTAACTTTCAAAAAGTTATAAATTTCACTCAATTTCACACAAGCAACCACACCACAATTCAACAATAAATCAAATCTATCTATTTAATATAACATTCCAAAAATTAGAATTTTGGGATGTTACAAACCTACCACCCTTAAAATGAATCTCGTCCTCGAGATTCGGAGAGGCTAGAAAGAAATAGGTTAGGTTTGGGGGGGGGGGTCTTCTCAAAATCCATCGATCATCTCCGGGGTTCTCGGGTGCTACCACCCTTAGAAGCATTGTTACGGTTCCATCAAAACTCATATACTCCATCCATTATTCTTGACAGTGCCGGTCTTCTCAGATCTTCAGGATAATTCCTTCTCTGGGCTCTTCCGGTAGTGGCATAACCTTTAGCGCAATTCTTCTATCCTTTCATCTTGGTAAGGTTCTTCTGTGATTGGGTCTTCTTAGCTGACAGGTCTAGCACCAATACTAAACAACTATCGATATCTCATGGTGGTCATCAATTTATGGTTTCTCCTGCAGGAAATGGGTCTGGGTTGAACCTCACTGTATGACCTACGATTGGCAACAGCTGCCTTGTACAAGGGAAAATTGTCATACCATTCTAAGGTTTAAACAAGGTTTAATATCGTCGTCCCTCTACTGTGGGCAAGTCACTCAGATTTACCATCCCATATAGCAAGGCGAATGATAAGAGTAAGTCGGTATGGTGATCAATCCATCCCGCACCCAAATCATTACCTTATATATGGTTTAGGGAATCTCGTATTCTAACACTCGGTCATCCTCACAAGCATTGCAGAATTTCTCTTGTCCACGAAATGGGTTCGGAAAAAAATCCATTGATTCTGCAAGCCAAAGAAACATTTATCGTTCCTTCACAACTCTCAGGTTTTGCGTAAACTCCAATAAGATCGTTTGTTGTTAAAGTCGTAACTTCTTCCAGGGTTTTTCCTTCAGCAAGAGTGTGCTTGCTTCTTGGCAGGTCCTGGGGCATGTGGGTTATGGCCCATCTCATCACTTGCAAACCTTTAAATCATCATCGGGGGCAACTGATCATTATTCCAACATCCATCTTCCTAGCATTCTTAAATCCATCCAATTGTACTATCTCCCTTCCTTCTATTTGTACCAAGCTAAGACGTGATTACTCAGACTCGTCATGGGGTTACAGTTGCTCCACATTACCAACATTCTACCTCCTTTATATCCAATAGTACTTCATCTCTTCATACTCTTGGGATACCCGACATATCGAGACAAAACTCATACTTATTTTGTGTGAAATCCACTCCGTGGCATATCATTCTCCTTTCCATGGGTCAAGTGTCCTCACTGGGTACTACCACCCTTAAAATGCACAAATTCTTCCATAGACCATATTTCTCATATCCTCGAAAATGGTCAAAATCTTTCTCCATAGAGTAACAACTCATAAAATTCAAAATCAGTACCAACGAGGCTAACTTTATTGATTCTCAAATTATCACAATCTCCAGCATTTCCATTACATGCCTCAACTCAACACCTCAATATAAAAGAATTGTTCCCACCGCT
The DNA here is from genome assembly GCF_056163025.1 of Triticum urartu. Lineage (NCBI taxonomy): Eukaryota > Viridiplantae > Streptophyta > Magnoliopsida > Poales > Poaceae > Triticum > Triticum urartu. The sequence goes on from NC_141875.1 coordinate 395,504,592, forward strand.
ACTACTATATTTCTTCTGTTGCAAACTCAACTATTTAGCACAAGTCTCCTTCTCCTTGGGACAATCTCTCGCAAAGTGCCCTACTTCATTACAATGAAAACATATTACTTCTGACAAGTCTCGAGGTTTCCTTATGATTTCAAAGCCTCCTTGGGTCCTCGACTTCCTTTTTGGGCAACTACTGAAGTAGTGCCCTGACTCCTTGCACCTGAAACAGGTGATATGACTCAGGTCCTTCCTGGAATCCAATCTATTTCTCTTCCTGGATTTTTCCATTCCAATCAAGGCTTCTATTTCCTATGGATCATACTCTACTTCCTCTATCGGGAATTCTACTAGGTCCCCATTCAGACAATTCTGGGAGATGTGTCCTTCTTCTCCACATGAATAGCACGACTTGCTGCAGGGTTTAATTGGGTCTGCTTTGGGTGTGTCCTCCACCTCTTCCTTCATCACTGGTTCTTCTAAAATTTCCATGAGGGCTCCTTTCATTGCTTCTTTCTTATGTTGGATAGTTCGCTGTATCATGGGGTAAATGTGACACTGAGCAGGGTAGTGGTTAGTCCCTTCACATAAGAAATAAGTAATCTACCTAGTTGGGCATTCTTCAGCTGGGTGACTTCCTTCACAATTAGGGCATTCATCCTTGTGTTCTTTATGGTTGTGTCATATTTCTCCACAAAGCTTGCATGCACAAGGTTTCTTCATATCCTTTCCATAAGGTTTCAACTTCTAGGACACAAGTCGAGACTTTAACAGAGTCAAATTAAATTCTTCCCAAGTGATTACTCCTTGCCATCCATTGATGGTTTGGTACATCCTCCACCAAGTAGCAGCACCTCTTTCAAAGCACTAAAGAGCATGCTGGGTTGATACGTCTCCAACGTATCTTTAATTTTTTATTGTTCCATGCTATATTATATTCTGTTTTGGACATTATTGGGCTTTATTATACACTTTTATATTATTTTTGGGACTAACCTATTAACCGGAGGCCCAGCCCAGAATTGTTGTTTTTTTGCCTATTTTAGAGTTTCGCAGAAAAAGAATATCAAATGGAGTCCAAACGGAATGAAACCTTCGGGAACGTGATTTTTGGAACGAACGTGATCCAGAGGACTTGGACCCTACATCAAGAAAGAAACCAGGAAGGCACGAGGTAGGGGGCACGCCTATCCCCCCAGGCGCGCCCTCCACCCTCGTGGGGCCCATGTTGCTCCACCGACGTACTTCTTCCTCTTATATATACCTACGTACCCCCAAACTACCAGATACGAGGCTAAAACCCTAATTCCACCGCCGCAACCTCCTGTACCCGTGATATCCCATCTTGGGGCCTTTTCCGGAGCTCCGCCGGAGGGGGCATCGATCACGGAGGGCTTCTACATCAACACCATAGCCTCTTCGATGATGTGTGAGTAGTTTACTTCAGACCTTCGGGTCCATAGTTTTTAGCTAGATGGCTTCTTCTCTCTTTTTGGATCTCAATACAATGTTCTCCCCCTCTCTTGTGGAGATCTATTCGATGTAATCTTCTTTTGCGGTGTGTTTGTTGAGACTGATGAATTGTGGGTTTATGATCAAGTTTATCTATGAGCAATATTTGAATCTTCTCTGAATTCTTTTATGTATGATTGGTTACCTTTGCAAGTCTCTTCGAATTATCAGTTTGGTTTGGCCTACTAGATTGATCTTTCTTGCAATAGGAGAAGTGCTTAGCTTTGGGTTCAATCTTGCGGTGTCCTTTCCCAGTGACAGTAGGGGCAGCAAGACACGTATTGTATTGTTTCCATTGAGGATAACAAGATGGGGTTTATATCATATTGCATGAGTTTATCCCTCTACATCATGTCATCTTGCTTAAAGCGTTACTCTGTTCTTTTGAACTTAATACTCTAGATGCATGCTGGATACCGGTCAATGTGTGGAGTAATAGTAGTAGATGCAGGCAGGAGTCGGTCTACTTGTCTCGGACGTGATGCCTATATACATGATCATACCTAGATATTCTCATAACTATGCTCAATTCTGTCATTGCTCAACAGTAATTTGTTTACCCACCGTAATACTTATGCTCTCGAGAGAAGCCACTAGTGAAACCTATGCCCCCCGGGTCTATTTTCCATCATATTAATCTCCAAGCTATTTCTTTTGCGTTTTTATTTTGCTTTATTTACTTTGCATCTTTATCATAAAATACCAAAAAAATTATCTTATCATATCTATCAGATCTCACTTTCGTAAGTGACCATAAAGGGATTGACAACCCCTTTATTATGTTGGTTGCGAGAATTTTATTTGTTTGTGTAGGTGCGAGGGACTCGTGCGTGGCCTCCTACTGGATTGATACCTTGGTTCTCAAAAACTGAGGGAAATACTTACGCTACTTTGTTTCATCACCCTTTCCTCTTGAAGGGAAAACCAACGCAGTGCTCAAGAGGTAGCATGGGTCATATCCTTTCCGGCTATAGGGTTATTCTTTATGTGATCCTCCATGTTCTAAATCCATCGGTCCGTCTCCAATTGATTTATCGGTCCAGAAAATATGAGTTCATCTCCATTCATCCTCTATTGGGTCTATGGGTTTGGGGTGAGATACGAGAGATAGAGGGGTGAAAGTGCAACTATCCCTAGGTGGTTTAGGTAATTCCTAACAACATATAGCTCATTGAGCTAATGCTATTCCAAGATTAATATTTCAGGAAAAGCTTAATGAATGGCATGGCATGGATGAGGAATGTGGACCCCTCAAAATATTAAGGACAAAAATATTGGCTCAAGCTCAAAGCTCAAGACTCTACATTTTATATTTTAGTGATCCAAGATCACATTGAGTCTATAGGAAAAGCCAATACTATCAAGGAGGGATGAGGTGTTGTTTAATGAGGTTCTTGCTTCATAGTGCTTAGTGATATGCTCCAAAACCCTCAACTACCTTCCCACATCCACATATGACCTAAACCAAAAGTCAAACTCGGCCCTACCAATTCTTTCCATCTGGCGCCACCGAGTTTCAAATGTCATAGCCACTGCCACAAACCCTAGGTAAATCAGTCTCACCGATAGGGATTTCGGTCACACCGAGATGGGGTTGTAATCTCTCTTTTTCCGTTCGTAACATTTCGGTCCTACCGAGATGAGCGATTGGTCCCACCGAGATTGCAATGTGAACTCTCTATTTCTCTTTCGTAACATTTCGGTCCCACCGAAATGAGCGATCGGTCCCACGGAGTTTACCTGACCAACTCTCTGGTTAGCCTATTACCAAAATCGGTCCCACCGAGTTTGTGTAATCGGTCACACCGAGATTACGTTATGCCCTATCCCTAACCACATCGGTCCTACCAACTTGCATCTCAGTCCCACCGAAAATCTTAACGGTCACTAGGTTTGCTGAATCTGTCCGACTGAGTTTTTCACTTCGGTCTCACCGAGATTGGTAAATTGTGTGTAACGGTTAGTTTTTGTGTGGAGGCTATATATACCCCTCCACCCACTCTTCATTCATGGAGAGAGCCATCAGAACATACCTACACTTTCAATACACATTTTCTGAGAGAGAACCACCTACTCATGTGTTGAGGCCAAGATATTCCATTCCTACCATATGAATCTTGATCTCTAGCCTTCCCCAAGTTGCTTTCCACTCAAATCTTCTTTCCACCAAATCCATATCCTGTGAGAGAGAGAGAGAGAGTTGAGTGTTGGGGAGACTATCATTTGAAGCAATAGCAAGGAGTTCATCATCAACACACCATTTGTTACTTCTTGGAGAGTGGTGTCTCCTAGATTGGCTAGGTGTCACTTTGGAGCCTCCGACAAAGATTGTGGAGTTGAACCAAGGAGTTTGTAAGGGCAAGGAGATCGCCTACTTCATGAAGATCTACCGCTAGTGAGGCAAGTCCTTCATGGGCGATGGCCATGATGGGATAGACAAGGTTGCTTCTTCGTGGACCCTTCGTGGGTGGAGCCCTCCGTGGACTCACGCAACCGTTACCCTTCGTGGGTTGAAGTCTCCATCAACGTGGATGTACGATAGCACCACCTATCGGAACCATGAGAAAATCATCTGTGTCTCCAATTGCGTTTGAATTCTCCAACCCTTCCCTTTACATTCTTGCAAGTTGCATGCTTTACTTTCCGCTGCTCATAGACTCTTTGCATGCTTGCTTGAATTGTGTTAAGATTTCTTGACTTGTGCTAAGTAGCTAAAATCTGCCAAAGACTAAAATTGGGAAAAGGATAGATTTTTATTTGGTTAAGTAGTCTAATCACCCCCCCTCTAGACATATTTTCAATCCTACAAGTGGTATCAGAGCTTTGGTCTCCATTTGCTTTGATTTCCATAGCTTTTGGTGGTCATAGCCTTGGTTTCACAATGTAGGAGAGTATGGCGTCTAGCGAGGGAAATTATCACCGTAGAGGTCCTTACTTTGATGGTACTAATTTTGCTAGTTGGAAGCATAAGATGAAAATGCATATTCTTGGACATAACCCCGCCGTTTGGGCTATTGTGTGTGTTGGCTTGCAAGGTGAATTCTTTGATGGGAGAGAACCGAATCGTGAAGCTACCGCGGATGAGTTGAAGATGCTACAATACAATGCTCAAGATTGTGATATCCTCTTCAATGGATTGTGCCCGAAGAATTCAACAAAATCATCCGTCTTGAGAATGCAAAGGAAATTTGGGATACTTTGATTGATATGCATGAAGGTACCGACTCCGTCAAGGAATCCAAGTTGGATGTGCTTCAAAGTCAACTTGACAAGTTCAAAATGAAGGATGGTGAAGGTGTCGCTGAAATGTACTCTAGGCTTGCTCTTATCACAAATGAGATTGCCGGCTTAGGAAGTGAAGAGATGACCGACAAATTCATCATCAAGAAGATCCTAAGAGCCTTGGATGGAAAATACGATACCGTATGCACATTGATCCAAATGATGCCAAATTACAAAGATCTCAAGCCAATGGAAGTCATTGGAAGAATTGTTGCTCATGAGATGTCACTCAAGGATAAGGAGGAGCTCCATAACAAGTCAAGTGGTGCTTACAAAGCCTCATGTGAAGCCCCCACATCATCATGTGAGAAACAAACCTTCAATGAAGAATTGAGCCTAATGGTGAAGAACTTCAACAAGTTCTACAAAAGTAGAAGCAAGGAGAGCAGTTCCAAGTCAAGGTCCTACAATGACAAAAGATCTTCTAGTCGAGAGCAAAACTGCTACAATTGTGGAAGACCCGGACACTACTCCAATGAGTGTATGGCTCCCCACAAGAGAAGAGAAGATTCTCCCAAAAGAAGAAGTAGAAGAGAAGAATCACCATCAAGAGAGAGAAAGAGTAGGGATGATCGATATGGACGAAGATACCCTCAGAGAAGCAAGGATTCGGAAAGGAAGGACAAGTCATCAAGGAGCTACACAAAACGAAGACATCAAGCTCATGTTGGTGAATGGGTATCCGGCTCCGACTCCGACAATGACTCCGAGAGAAGCTATCACTCCGACTCCGAATATACTCAAGATAAAGGTGTTGCCGGACTAGCACTTGTGTCAACCAACTCCTACGACATATTTGATTCACCAAATGAAGGAATTGGAAGATGCTTCATGGCCAAAGGTCCAAAGGTATCACGCCCCGAGTATGTTGATTTCAATAGTGATGAAGATGACTTGTTAGGTGATGATGAGTTATTTGTTGACAACTATAGTGATGAATACTATGATGAAACGAATGACAATGATAAGGAGAATATTGAGTCTCTAACTAAAGAACTAAACACTCTTAAGTTAGCTCATGAAACTATCTTAGGAGATCATCGAGAACTTTTAAGGACTCATGAGAAATTACGTTTTGAAAATCTCAACCTTGAGCAAGAGCATGAGTTCTTAAAGGCAATCAATGATGATCTTCGCAAGAAAAGTTCTTCTTACATTGCCAAGTGTTTACTCTTATCCACTTACATGCCTCAAGTCAAGTCTAGTAACAAGAACAAGAAGGATTCTTCTTCTAGTAGTAACGATAATCATGCTAAATCCAATGTTGTTGCTTCTAGTAGTTCTCTTGATTCCACTAATAATTCTCTTAGCCAAGTTATACTTGAGCAAGAAAATAGCTTATTGAAGGGAATTATAGATAAAGGTGTTTACAAGAGCCTTGCCAGGAGTAAGAAATTCGAGGAAATTGTATGCAAGCAAGGAAGGCACCGGAAGAATCAAGGTATTGGTTTTGAACGAAAGTTCCATGCCAATGGAGTTGAGTGGGAAGAAGATCAATACCCCAAGACGAAGTTTGTTCCTCAACAAGAGAAGTATGATCCTACTTCATCCAAAGGGACACAATCTCAAGATGATCTTCCACCACAAGACCACAAGCAAAAAGGCAAGAACAAGCTTCAAGAGGAAATTGATGCATTTGAAGAAGCTCCTAAAGCCTTGGTCAAGTGGGTTCCCAAGACTACATCAAGTTCCACTTCATCAAGTACAACTGCAACTCCGAGGATTCCCATCAAGATGGTGTGGATCCCGAAGAAGAAGAACTAGAAGAGTTCTTGAGGGCGACTCCACCAACATACGTCACTCTTATCATTTTGGCAAGAACAAGTGCCATCAACTTCCGCATCTTGCACTAGTTCAAGGAGTCACAAACCCTCTTGTTGGTAAGACAAGGGACAAGGTAACCTAAAGCTTTCATAGACATCATCTTGTGTGTGCATCACTCTATGTCTATGGATACCCTTGTTTGTTCCTTGTGGGACTAACCCGTGTAGGTATTGAAAGTGCAACTCACTCCAAAGGATACCTCCAAATGATCTACATCAACATAGAGCATCCACATCTTCAACACCTACATGAAGTCATCATCGACAAAACCCAAGGTTAGTTCATCCCTTTTAGGGGGGATCTCACATCTAAGGGAGCTTTACTCTAACAATTGAGTTAAAGCAACTCTAATGGTGTGAACACAACAATGCTTTATGTAAAAGTGGTAACCCCACTTGTGCTTAAACGATGAGTATGACCTATGCTCAAATGTTCTCATTTGACTCCTAAGTCAATATACTCATATATGGATGACCTAGTCATCGCCAATTCCTTGATAGATGCTAGAATTGTTTGTGCATGCTTTCCCACGTATTTCATTTGTCATTTTATTGTGTGAACATGTTGGTTGCATAATTTACTCATTCGAGGACATCCACTTGTTGTTTTGATTGATTGGTTTCCTTTTCTTTTGGCCAAGTGGATGGACAAGAATGCCTAAGAACCTTCTCTAGCTATCTATGCTTTTCTCGTCTCAAACTCTATTCATGCCGCATCACAAAATTTGATCAAGTCAGATTTGAACCACTCTGTGTGAGGAGCACTCGGAGTCCCCGATTCGTCATAGACTTAAACTTCCAAAACTTCTTTGTGCGTTTCGGTTTGACCGATTCGCCCATTTCGGTCATACCGAGATCACTAAGTCGATCTAGGTTCTCTACCTCGGTGCAACCAATTCGAACCTTTCGGTCACATCGAGTTTCAGTAACTGCTTGCATTTATGAATCTCGGTGCCACTGAGTTGTTCCACTCGGTCACACCGACAGGGTCGAGCTATATATACCCACGGGTCAAATTTTGGAAAACTTTCCGAACCTCCTCGACCCGCGCTTAGCCCGCTCTGCTTCCAGGGTCTCTGGATCGTCTTCCTCGTCGCCCGCCGCCTCCTGCCGCTTGTGATAGCCTGGCTTATTAGGGATGATAGACTACTCATATCAATAAGGAATTCCTTCTTTTCCGGGAGCCCATTCGGACAGAACCCAAAGTTAAGCATGCTCAGCTTGGAGTAGTCTCAGGATGGGTGACCGACCGGGAAGTTGCTCCCGGGTGCGCACGAGTGAGGACAAAGTGCGCAGAAAAGACTAGTATTGATCTGTGGGGCCAGTCTAGATCCCGCCAGGAGTAACGACCACCGGCGGGTGTGTCCGGGGCGTTACAAGTTGCTATCAGAGCCGACCCTCGCGGTTACACGGATGTTTGCGGACAGGTGCGTGGTCATGTTGTTCATGACGTTTGTGACCCGTCGTGGCACACGACATGGTACATGTACCGGACTAGATGCACAGATGTATGTGCCAAGAGGGAACGTTCCTGTGGCCCGACGAGGATGTCGGTTCCTCTGAGTGGGGATGTATGTGATAGCCTGGCTTATTAGGGATGATAGACTACTCATATCAATAAGGAATTCCTTCTTTTCTGGGAGCCCATTTGGATAGAACTCCAAAGTTAAGCGTACTCAGCTTGGAGTAGTGTCAGGATGGGTGACCGACCGGGAAGTTGCTCCCGGGTGCGCACGAGTGAGGACAAAGTGTGCAGAAAAGACTAGTTGTCAGGACCCCGATTCCAAGTCACATCGATCTAGCCAGTAACACCTCATATCACTTTACGGCCTCACGCATGGTATTCCCACGGGTGTCGCCTTACCATGTCCCGGGACCGTTTGCGCCTTTTGGCTCACATATATGATAGTGTCGCTAGCATCCATATGACAGAGAACCGGGCCGACATGACTAGTCATGAACCCAAAGTGGCACTAACTTACGGGGACAGGCATACATGAATCAACATCGAGCATGTCGGTCAGCAGCGTGTGAATCCGGGCTGTAGCACTAGGCTAACAGGACTCCGGTGAACCGGGCTGTAGCAGGCTAGGCAGGACTCCGGATGTCACCGCATGACATTTCCCCGAAGGGACAGACACAGGAACGAAGTGAATCACATGCCGGCCAGTCAAGTGTTCCGGAGCAGTAGTGTTGGGCTAGCAGGACTCCGGTGAACCGGGCTGTAGCGGACTACTATGGCTCATGGAAGCACAAGACTACATTTCCCCATAAGAGAGGCTACCAAGGATAAACAACTAGGTTGTCGGATCCCACACATACCAAGCATTTCAATCATACACACAATATGCTCAATATGTGCAATACAACATGGCATCACAACAAGACTCTACGACTCAGAGTATTTATTCATTAGGCTCCGAGGAGCGAGATATTACAAACATGGGTCTCATGACCGAACAATCATAGCATACAATCAAAGTACATGCGGAAGCTTAACATGTCTGAGTACAGACATCTATAAATGAAAAAGGCTGAGAAGCCTGACTATCTACCAGATCCTGCCGAGGGCACAAGATCGTAGCTGAGGTATCAAGCTAAACGTCGAAGTCCACATGGAACTACTAGCGAGACTGACATCTCTCTGCAAAACATAAAATAGGCAAACGTGAGTACAAATGTACCCAGCAAGACTTACATCAGAACTATCTACATATGCATCGGTATCAAACAAAGGGGTGGTGGAGTTTAACTGTAGCAAGCCAGCTTTGAATCGATGGCTATCCTGAACTACGACTGCAAGTAACTCTTTTGAGGTGGCGCACACGAGTCCACATATTCACCATACCAATACACCACTATGGATCCGCTCCCATCTCCCTGCGAGAACACCATCCATAGCACTCACACTTATCTTGCGCATTTTAGAGTATCCACTTTCACTTGTCTATGAACTATGAAAGGGGTCCAAGTTTCCATATCCGAGGAATCCGGCTATTCGAATAGATAATGATAACCCTGCAGGGGTGTACTTCTTCACACACGCTCTCACCACTTATCGCCCTGTACACATCATGTACCTCGGCAACCTTCAAGCGGAAGCCGGGCGAGGGAGTCGGCCACGACCTGACTAACCAACAAGTCTCTAGTCCAGGTTTATCGCCTATTCGGGTTCCATCCGCAAGGAGATCCGGCCGGGGTGTCGCTCACGGACCCAAACGATGTGAGCAGGGTTCCCAAGCCCACCATTCGGGTGCCACTTGGTACACCGTGCCACTGTGCCTAGTCTGTCCCAAGCCCACCTATACCGGGTGCCACTTAGTAGACTACTAGCACTACCTACAAACACCAGAAACTAGTTGCAACTCCTGGACAGAGATCGAGTTGATTAATAAGCCGAGAGGGGCCGAGTTACCGGAACCCAATGTGTGGTAGTAACTGTTCATGGATCACAAACACAGAACTCAGTTCCCGAGAACGGCTGCAATGAGACAACCCACCATGTACTCCTACATGGCCTCTCACCGCTACCTTTACCAAATCGTGTTCACACACTTAGCTCTCAACGGTAGGACATGTTCACCACGTTCCAATTCATTCCCGATGAATCAGACCTGACTCAACTCTAAGCAGTAGCAGGCATGACAAACAAGCATGAATGAGTAGGCACATCAGGGCTCAAACAACTCCTACTCATACTAGTGGGTTTCATCTATTTACTGTGGCAATGACAGGTCATGCAGAGGAAAGGGGTTCAACTACCACAGCATGTAACAGTTGAATCGCTGTTGTCCTAATGCAGTAAAAGAGAGCAAGAGCGAGAGAGTGGGATTGTATCGGAATGAACAAGGGGGGTTTTGCTTGCCTGGCACTTCTGAAGATAGTATAGTTCTTCATCGATGTCATCGATCACATCGTCGAAACGTCGTCTACCGAGAGGGGACAAAATACCGACAAACAAGGAAGAACACAATCAATGCAATGCAACAATATGATGCATGAACAAGACATGGCAATATGATGTGATTTGGGCTAATGCAACAGAAAGTCATTTTAATTGAAGTGGAATTCAAAACTACATCAAATTCCAACTCCAAACCTATTATGAAATTTTCCCTAATCATGTTTCATCCTAAACAGTGAGGTTAACTTGCTCAAACATGCATGAAAATGGTACAGATGGATTCCTTGAATTTTTCTAATAATTTTTCATATATAAATTATTTCATTTGGAGTTATAGATAATTTTCTATGATTTTTAGAAGTTTTGGGCATTTTCTGGAATTTCTTGAATAAACTTAAATCCAGAAAATGATTTATAGCGCCACCATTATGTCATGCTGACCTCAGCAGGTCAACAGGCGCCGCCCAGGTCAAACCTGACCAGTGGGACCCACTGGTCAGTGACCCGCTGCCAGTTTGTCTCACAGACCGGTGGGGCCAGTCAACGGTGACGTCAGCGGGTCAACTGACGTGCGGGGTCCACTGTGTTTAAGTTAAAATTTAACAGGGTTTTACCCCGTGGTTAAGTAGGCGGTGGGGCCTACATGTCAGTGGATAAAAGGGGCGTTTAGCTGGCAGGGTTAGCGCTAATGACGGCCACGTCGGCAGTCGCCGGAGCCTGGCCGGCGGCGACCAAAACGACGGCGGCGCGGCTCGGATTTGAGCTTCGGGCGGTGGTTTGGCGCGCTGAGCGCACCGGGGAGGATCTCTTGCTCGTCCGCATCCAATGGACCGGACGGGAGGCCACATGGTGGCCGGAAGCAGCGCAGGCGTTGAGGTTAGCGGCGGCCGGAGCTACGGGATCGACGAGTTCGGCACTATGGTGATCTATAGGAGGAGTTGGTGAGTTCTACAACTTCCTGGGAAGGCTCTAAGCACATTGGTGTGCTCGTACGCGAGTTGCAATCACTATGGCCACGACTACGCCATTGCCGGCGGCGAGGAGCTCACGGCTCCGGTGGCTAGGCTGGTTAGGGGAAGAGATTCACTGCGGGAGAAGGGGGAAATGCTCGGGAGTTCACGGCGGGGTAGAAGACGGTCTCGGAAGGCTCGGGGAGGTGCTGAGGATGGCGAATCAGAGTTGGCAATTGGCGGCGCCCGAGGTTGAAGATGACGGCGTGGAGGCGATGCAGAGCTTCTCGGCTCACGTGGCTCGGCAGGAAGTACGGGGGCATCACAGCGGTTCTTCTGGAAGCAACTACGGGGCGAGAGGTTGGCGGTGGACGCGGCAATAGCGGGCGGCGGCGACGAGCTCCGCTCGGGCGCAAGCGAGGGAGCAGAGGAGGGGCGGAAGAGCCAGAGAGCGAGGGGAAAGTGAGGGGAGGCGCCAGGCGTCTTCGTGGCGCGAGGGGGAGGCAGGAGGTGGCAAGCAGGAGGTGGCTGCGTTCGGCTACGCGCTCGCCACACACCTCCTTCTCCTTCTGGCAGAAGGTTGAACAAGCAGGCATCGCTGGCTGGGCTGGGCCAGCCAACTGGGCCGCCAGGTGGCCTGGCCAGGTGGGCTGCTGCTACAGGTAAGAAGCCCAGGTGAGTTTTTCTGCTTTGTTTTAATTTTTTTCTGTTTTCTTTTTATTCAGTTATTCTGCCACTGCTTGTGAATTCAAAATGAATTCAAACAATGCCAAAATACTCTGAATAATTTTATGGTGCTAGATGGACTTTTGCAACAGCACATAAAACATTTCAAAGTTATTTGAATATATATTCTATATATTAAGAATATAAATCCAAATTCAAATACAATATGATTTAAATTCAATGTCCCAAAATATTCTGTAAAAATGTTCCAGAATTTTGGTTTGATATATAACTCTTGCCAAAATTACCAAAACTATTTTTAGGGCATTTTGGCTTCACTGAATGCATTTTCAGGGTTCTTGCCCTTTATTTAAAATTTTGAGGCTTCCACTTTCCTCAATTCAAACTTCAAAAATTGAAACGTGATGCAGGCAAGATGCAGACACTAGGCAGCACCAGAAGCAAGGGATGTGACACTAGTATTGATCTGTTGGGCCAGTCTAGATCCCGCCAGGAGTAATGACCACCAGCGGATGTGTCCGGGGCTTTACACTGCTGGTCTCCACCGCCGTCAACGGGAATCAACCTCGCCGTTGCCGCCGTAGCGAGTTCATCGCCGAAGTAGGGTATGAACTCGATCACTGTGCTGTCCCTATCTGATTCCTATCACATTGTGTTCGCCATGTATCTTGCCACGATTGAGATAATTCTTATCCAGTCAAAACACTCCGTAGCTTAGTCGTGATGTGAGAATCTAGGGTTAGGTTTCTGCCGAAACCATCTTGGACCCACCGAGTTGTGGAACTTGGTACCACCGATTCGGCTTAGGCCATTACACATGTAATTTTCGGTCTGACTGAGAATGGCAAATTGGTGTGACCGAGTTCAGGACTTTGTGAAACCCTAGCAGTCTTGGTGCCACCGAACATTGACTCGGTCTGACCGAGTTCACTAGTTTAGATTCCAACAGCTGCTTCGGTGTCACCGAGTTGACAAATCGGTTGATCCGAAATGCTTTTTGTGGAAAACTAAAACTAAGTTTTTGACTCATTCTTTTGCAAAAACCTATGCATTTTGTGATGCTCATCCACTCTATCTCATCTATATCTATTCACAGGGTCTGCTGTAAGTGTTTGCAATATGTCTGATCAGAGTGACAGCCAGAACAGGTCAGTGGAACAGGTTCACCTGAGTGAGGGCACTAGTCCCTCTAGCAGCTCAGATGATGGTAGCAGGAGCACCCCAAGCAACTTACCCAAAGCTGCCACCAGGGCCAGAAAGAAGAAGACCTCTGAATCTGAGGATGAAGACTATGTGGCAGGTGAGGATGAGGCCACTTCCAAGAAGAAAGTGGTTAAGAAGGAATATAGCACTGCTGCTGCCACCAAGGCAGGCATGAAGCAAAAGGTTCCTGCAAAGAGAATTCCAATGTCTAAGGCCAGAGCATCTACTCAAGTCCCTCTGGAATCTGAACCCAAAGTGGCTGCTGCAAAAGGGAAGAAGAGGAAGGAGACGGTCAAAAAGACCACTGCTAGAGTGCTTGGGAGATCCTCAATCATGAGAGATTCTGAAGAAGAAGAAGAAGAAGAAGATGTTGCACCAGCACCCAAAGCTCAGAAGCTTATGGGTGATGCCATCAGGGTAGGGGCTATTCCATCTAAGCCTAAGACTGCTCCAAAGGTGCTGCTCCAGCTCCAAAGCCAAAACCGAAGAGGAGCCCCAGGAACATCCCTGCTGAGGAAAAGAACAAGGCCCCAGTGCCTGAAGCTGAAATGGAAGAAGAAGATGATGAGTCACATGTCTTGAGGAAGCTAAAGCCAAAAATTCCAGATCACAATGATTCTCATCCAGTAGCTGAGAACATGAAGATAAGGAAGGACTCAGGTCTGAGGCTATGGAGAGAGTCTGGTCCATATGCCACCAGGAGGAGGACTGCTGTGGACTACAGGTTCCATACAAAGGAACAACAGGACTTCTATGAGACAATGTTGCTTGACAAGAAGCCCATTGTGTGTGACATGAGATGGGCAACTGGGACTACATCAAGGAGAATGAGGATCACTATCCAGGTGTACATGACAGTTTCAAGGCTTGTGGAGTCGATGAGTTTTTGGCTCAGAAGCTCACAAAATGGAACGATGAGCTCATCATGCTGTTCTACTCCACAGCTCATTTCTACCCAGATGGAAGGATTGTCTAGATGTCTGAAGGTATGAGGTACCAGTCCATGGTTGCTGAATGGGCGAAGTTGATCAATGCCTCAAAAGAGAGTGAAGATGACTTGGATTTCTATGCGAACAGGAAGAAGGATCACAACACAATGGCACACATGTACAAGGAGATCCTAGATGCTGCTCTTGAGACACATAAGTTTGGATCTGTACATTACCTTCTGCCAGGCTTGCCAACCATCAACTAGATCCTCAGGCACACTCTCTTGCCAAAGTCAGGTGATCACAAGATGATCAGAGGCCATGCAATTAACTTGCTTCACATCTTTGATGTCCCACAGAAGTTCAAAGTCATGAGCCTAATAGTTGAAACTATCAAGAGGACAGGTGTAGATCAGAAGAGGAGTTGTGGGTATGCCCCACAGATCCAGGAGCTAATCAACTCCAAGATGGGCACTGGTACATATCTGCTGGACAAGGAGCACATGCCTATCTATCCAGACTTCGAGGACAACATTGTGGTTATGAATGAGGATGAACCATCTTCTGTGCACGCACAAGCCAAGAAGGAGAAGGCAAAAGCTGAAAAGGCTGCAAGGATGCCAACTACTGAAGAAGCATCTCAGTATCTCCTAAAGAGCAAGCAAGATCAGCTTGGCTACCTGATTGCATCCACTCTGAGGATTGAGAAGGGACTGGCCACCCTGATTCAAAACCAGGAGAGCTTGGAAAGAATCATGGAGCAAAAATTCTATGACTTGGATGTGAAGGTAACTGAAATTCAGTCTGTTGTGGAGCAACTTCAAGATGATATGCAGGAGAGGAAGGGCAAGACAACCACTGATGCATTTGCCAGAGTGCCTAGAGCTCAGAGGTCTACTGCAGTGCATGTTCCAGACACCAGAGCCACGTCATCTACACCAGCTACAGCTTCAGTGCCACCAGCTCCAGCACCTACTCCATCAGCTCCATCTACTTCGACTGAAGCCTTCGTACCTGGAGTTATCCGGACACCACCACCTGAAGACCGAGCCTGAGAGATGATTTAGTGCTATGCATTTTCTAGGAACTTTTTGGTAACTTGTTGCCAAAGGGGGAGAAAAATGTATGGATCATAGGCTTCGAGAGAGAGCGTTGCTTTTTATTCTCTCTTGCTTTGGTGGTTGAACTTTATTTGCTTTGCTTGTTTGAGATACTTTCTGTCTGCGTGATACTTGGATGATCATGTGTTTGATCATATGCTACATTAATGCTTGTTGGATGACATTATCTTTTTATCCCTATATAATCATTCACTTTGCTTGGTGATGAGTGCATGTATTTAATTATTATCATTTTGAGCACTCCACCAAGATGTATGTGACATGGAAGAGTAACCCATGAGCCTAACTCTTTGTGCATTTGCAGTCCAAAGAAAACCATAAACTATGCACAAATTTAGGGGGAGCTCTTACCTTTCATATACTTCTCAAAGCGACAATGTTTTTCACTCTTATTATCATTTGTCAAAGCTTTGATCTATATGTTGTCATCAATTACCAAAAAGGGGGAGATTGAAAGTGCAACTATCCCTAGCTGGTTTTGGTAATTCCTAACAACATATAGCTCATTGAGCTAATGCTATTCCAAGATTAATATTTCAGGAAAAGCTCAATGAATGGCATGGCATGGATGAGGAATGTGGACCCCTCAAAATATTAAGGACAAAAAGATTGGCTCAAGCTCAAAGCTCAAGACTCTACATTTTATATTTTAGTGATCCAAGATCACATTGAGTCTATAGGAAAATCCAATACTATCAAGGAGAGATGAGGTGTTGTTTAATGAGGTTCTTGCTTCATAGTGCTTACTGATATGCTCCAAAACCCTCAACTACCTTCCCACATCCACATATGACCTAAACCAAAAGTCAAACTCGGCCCTACCAATTCTTTCTATCCGGCGCCACCGAGTTTCAAATGTCATAGCCACTGCCACAAACCCTAGGCAAATCGGTCTCACCGATAGGGATTTCGGTCACACCGAGATGGGGTTGTAATCTCTCTGTTTCCCTTCGTAACGTTTCGGTCCTACCGAGATGAGCGATCGGTCCCACCGAGATTGCAATGTAAACTCTCTATTTCTCTTTCGTAACATTTCAGTCCCACCGAAATGAGCGATCGGTCCCACCGAGTTTACCTAACCAACTCTCTGGTTAGCTTATTACCAAAATCGGTCCCACCGAGTTTGTGTAATCGTTCACACCGAGATTACGTTATGCCCTAACCCTAACCATATCGGTCCTACCGAGTTGCATCTCAGTCCCACCAAAAATCCTAACGGTCACTAGGTTTGCTGAATCGGTCCGACCGAGTTTTTCACTTCGGTCTCACCGAGATTGGTAAATTGTGTGTAATGATTAGTTTTTGTGTGGAGGCTATATATACACCTCCACCCACTCTTCATTCATGGAGAGAGCCATCAAAACATACCTACACTTCCAATATACATTTTCTGAGAGAGAACCACCTACTCATGTGTTGAGGCCAAGATATTCCATTCCTACCATGTGAATCTTGATCTCTAGCCTTCCCCAAGTTGCTTTCCACTCAAATCTTCTTTCCACCAAATCCATATCCTATGAGAGAGAGTTGAGTGTTGGGGAGACTATCATTTGAAGCACAAGAGCAAGGAGTTCATCATCAACACACCATTTGTTACTTGTTGGAGAGTGGTGTCTCCTAGATTGGCTAGGTGTCACTTGGGAGCCTCCGACAAAGATTATGGAGTTGAACCAAGGAGTTTGTAAGGGCAAGGAGATCGCCTACTTTGTGAAGATCTACCGCTAGTGAGGCAAGTCCTTCGTGGGCGATGGCCATGATGGGATATACAAGGTTGCTTCTTCGTGGACCCTTCGTGGGTGGAGCCCTCCGTGGAGTCGCGCAACCGTTACCCTCCGTGGGTTGAAGTCTCCATCAACGTGGATGTACGATAGCACCACCTATCGGAACCACGACAAAAACATCCATGTCTCCAATTGCGCTTGAATTCTCCGGTTGCATGCTTTTCTTTCCGCTGCTCATAGACTCTTTGCATGCTTGCTTGAATTGTGTTAAGATTGCTTGACTTGTGCTAAGATAGCTAAAATCTGCCAAAGACTAAAATTGGGAAAAGGGTAGATTTTTATTTGGTCAAGTAGTCTAATCACCCCCCCTCTAGACATACTTTCGATCCTACAAGGGGGGATACACACAATACAAAAAATAGTTTTGAAAAGACATATTTTATGTTGTGGCTATCGGGAAAACATGAAACAAATGACAGCTCACAAACATCGCGTCTAACGTAGGTATATAGCAGGGGTTTGGTCTTCTAAAGGTCAATAAATCTTCAAAGTTATCAAACTCTTCCAGTCTTGTTCATGTTTCTGATGGCTTCTTCCGATCATGCTTGTCGTTCTCAAGTTCTTTTGCCAGATCATCTCTGTTGACGCGAAGTCTCTCATGACGTCCTTTAATATTCCTGGAGTTGCATTCCAAACTTCTGGATTTCGACATCCTTGGCATGAACCATGGTCCTACTGTCCTTCAGTTCCTGACGAATCTCCGGTATCTTGAGGTTTTGCTCCTCCAGCTTGGCTACTTTCAGCTTCTGGGTCCCGTGTTCTTCACGAACTGCTTCCTTGTCCTATACGGCTTCTTGCAGATCCACCCTAAACTTCTTGATGTAATACTCCAGATCCTGGTGATTCACCAGCTAAGGTTAAAACTTCATCTTTTGCTGATAGGTGCTCCATTAGCCTTCTACCATCCAATCCTCCCATGCATATGCATGCTTAACTCAGCACGGTGATGCTAGCATAAGCGGGCGATAACATCAAGGATAGCCGTGTTTCTGCTCTTGTCATTTCCATGAGCTATCATTCCATAGTTCATATCTCCTGCCTTAGGGTTTTCTTGACAAAATCCTTGAGTGATAATGCTCTATGTTCCGGTCTTTCTCCGACACACCTTGATATCGGGTATTGATAGCTTCAATAGTCTGCCGAGTTCCATAAGGGTAATCTTCCTAGGTCATACAAATCTGGAAATTCTACAGAGCCTTCAAATTCTCCTAGTCTTTAGAGTCTTCAACCGTTGTAGTTTCCATTATTCAAATGCACGGTAAAATCCTCTTCCTTCTGATGTGGTCTTAATTGTCCGATATCTTGTACTTCTTGGAGTGGTCTCATCAGCCGAATCTTCGCGTGGTCAAAAGGGGAAAGGGTATAGTCTAACTATAAGGGAATATTTGAATAAGCTCAAAAGAGAAGAGAGGTAAAATACCTTTTTTGAAAAGAAGTTGTAGAGAAAAATCTTTCCTATGGGCTTGCCAGTTTCTAGGGGTCACGTCCTACAGCCAACATGTATTCTGATACCATCTTGTAGCGACCCGACCCGAATGGATCAAGTCTCTATGCTTAAGTGTCATCCCTGGATCGGTATGCTGACACACATAGTACTTGAGGATTTATAACAAAGTAACGTAAATACTATTACCCCAATCCCAATAGCGAAAGTAACAACAAGGTTGTGGATTCCCATCAACACCAACGACAAAGTTGAGTGTAGAAATCATAACCCTAATGTATCACTTACTCGTCGTAAGATTCCTACAACATGAGACGTTGCAGCCACAAAGGGTCAGTACATTGAATGTACTGGAAAATTCACACCATATGATAATGATGAATAATAACTATCACTACATGCATATTTGGCTGGTGGAAAGCTCTAAGTTTATTTTTTGCATAAAGCCAATTTTTCCCTACTGCAAAGGAATATATTTTATTTAACTACAAAGTTTGTTGAAAACATTGAGAAGGTTCCTCCAACTCAATCCCAAATTAACATCAATAACCCAACAAATTATTTAAGTAACATGATGAGATCAACATGATAATTCAAGAACCAGATACTCAAGATGTCCATAACCGGGGACACGGCTAATCATGATTAGTTTGTACACTCTACAGAGGTTTGCGCACTTTTCCCCACAAGACTCGATCTCCTCCGTTGGATTTCTCGCACTACATGGTGTTTGAGAAACGGATGACCGAGACACAGTCTTCCAGAAGCATTAACTCTAACCCCGGGTAGAGCGTACCAACCTACATCCCCTACATCTACTAGCCTACCACTGGAAGAGGTCATGCAACTTACTCAACTATGCTAAAGCCCATAATAGCTTCTGGCTGCACACGGAAGTTTCTAGCATGAATAATCTTATGATCCCTTTGAGCCTGGGTGGCATTCCATAGGGTGATAACACGGGTACTCTGGGATCCCCTTGGGCAAGCACTGGGTTCTCCAGGTGCCCGGGCAAACCAATGGGTACTCCAGGGTGCCCCAACCAATCCACCCAGATGTGTATTAAAGTAGCCACCTTAAGTTAAACCTTAATTAACAATCTCACATATGACATGGATACACTCAAACCCAATCCACGTCTACGAGCATAGCATAGCAGTATGAGCATAACGTAAAATACTTAACCCAAGCGGGATGATTTTTTGAGGCTCTATGGCTCTATATTTATAGGTGGAAAAAATACTTATAGGTCTATAGCTGGGCAATGTGGTACTAAAAATAGACGAAAAGAAAAGAAAAGAGAAACCGCATGGGCTAAGAAGCAACACGGGCCGGCCGCAGGCGTACACTACGCGCTGCAGTTTTTTTGGCCTAAGAAGATAAGAAGAAAAAACTGGGAAGGATTATGGCTGGCTAGGCCTAGTCCATGTAGGATAAAGGAAAAAAAAGATGGGGCGCCTGCTGCCACTATGCTGCGCACGTCGGCGACAGTTAGTTCCTGGCGCACGTGCAGTTTTTGTTTTTTAACAGAAAACGATAAACTGAAAAACAAAAATAGAAATAAAATATTACATAGGCATATTATATATAAAAAATTTCATAAAATGATTTTCTAAATGATGAACATATTTTCAGTGTCAAATAAATTCCACACAAATTCAAGTAAAGCAAAGAGTGCTAATGCTCTAATTAAATCCAATAAAAATTATTTTCAAAATACCAAAATGATTTCAAATTTATTTCTATCCAATTTTCTAATGTAGGGAATCATTTTACCTAATTTTCATATATTTTATTTTTGGATAAAAATAATTTGAATAAAAACTAAAATAACTCCAAATTGAAAATGATTTCAAAGGGGCTTTAAATTTCATATCTTTGAAACTTCTAACTCAGATTTCATAGGCTTGAAGAAGTCATTTTATCTTCTCCAATCTTTTAAAAACCCTTTTCATTTATTCAATATGGAAGAAGTCATGTCATCTTCTCTCTAGGGTTTTGTATTTGAAAAGAATTTGAATTCACGGAGATCATAAATGCAAAATGAAAGTTTGAGAAAGTCCTTTTATTTCCTCTCATTTAAATTTCAAAAAGTTTCAAATTTCACACAATTTCACACAAGCAACCACACCACAATTCAACAATCAATCAAATCTTTCTATTTAATATAGCGTTCCAAAATTTAGAATTTTGGGATGTCAGTATCTATAATTTTTGATTGTTCCATGCTATTATATTATCTGTTTTGATTGTTCCATACTATGGAGGGCTTCTACATCAACACCATAGCCTCTCCGATGATGTGTGGAGTAATAGTAGTAGATGCAGAATCGTTTCGGTCTACTTGTCGCGGACGTGATGCCTATATACATGATCATGCCGAGATATTCTCATAACTATGCGCTTTTCTATCAATTGCTCGACAGTAATTTGTTCACCTACCATAGAATTTGTTGTCTTGAGAGAAGCCACTAGTTAAACCTATGGCCCTCGGGTATATCTTCCATCATATTATTTTCCTATCACCTTGCTATTTCTGCTGCCTTTTATTTTGCAATCTTTACTTTCCAATCTATACAAAAATACCAAAAATATTTTATCTTATTATCTTTATCAGATCTCACTTTCTTAAGTGACTGTGAAGGGATTGACAACCCCTTTATCGCATCGGTTGCGAGGTTCTTATTTGTTTGTGCAGGTACGAGGGACTTGCGTGTTATCTCCTACTGGATTGATACCTTGGTTCTCAAAAAATGAGGGAAATACTTACGCTACTTTGCTGCATCACCCTTTCCTCTTCAAGGGAAAACCAACGCATGCTCAAGAGGTAGCAAGAAGGATTTCTGGCGCCGTTCCCGGGGAGATCTACGCACAAGTCAAGACATACCAAGTACCCACCACAAACTCTTATCCCTCGCATTACATTATTTGCCATTTGCATCTCGTTTTCCTCTCCCCACTTCACCCTCGCCATTTTATTCACCCTCTTTTCCGTTCTCCTCTTTTCTGTTCGTCTCTTTTAGCTTGCCTCTTGTGTGCCTGTGTGTTGGATTGTTTGTCATGATGGCTCAAGACAATACTAAATTGTGTGTCTTTTCCAATACCAACAATAATGATTTTATTAGTACTCCGATTGCTCCTCTTACCAATGCTGAATCTTGTGAAATTAATACTGCTTTGCTGAACCTTGTTATGAAAGATCCGTTTTTTGGCCTTCCTAGTGAAGATGCCGCTACCCATCTAAACAACTTTGTTGATTTATGTGGTATGCAAAAGAAGAAAGATGTGGATAATGATATTATTAAATTGAAGCTATTTCCGTTTTCGCTTAGAGATCGTGCTAAAACCTGGTTTTCCTCTTTGCCTAAAAATAGTATTGATTCATGGACTAAGTGCAAAGATGCTTTTATCTCTAAATATTTTCCTCCCGCTAAGATCATCTCTCTTAGAAACGATATTATGAATTTTAAGCAACTTGATCATGAGCATGTTGCACAAGTTTGGGATAGGATGAAATTAATGATACGTAATTGCCCTACTCGTGGATTAAATTTATGGATGATCATACAAATTTTTTATGCTGGATTGAATTTTTCTTCTAGAAATCTTTTAGATTCGGCTGCGGGAGGCACTTTTATGGAAATCACTTTAGGAGAAGCTACTAAACTCCTAGATAATATTATAGTTAATTATTCTCAATGGCCCACCGAAAGATCTACTAGTAAAAAGGTTCGTGCTATATAAGAAATTAATGTTTTAAGTGGAAAGATGGATGAACGTATGAAATTGTTTGCTAATAAGAGTGTTTCTTCTGATCCTAATGATATTCCTTTGTCTACTTTGATTGAGAATAATAATGAATCTATGGATGTGAATTTTGTTGGTAGGAACAATTTTGGTAACAACACGTATAGAGGAAACTTTAATCCAAGGTTGTTTCCTAGTAATTCCTCTAATAATTATGGTAATTCCTACAATGACTCTTATGGAAATTTTAATAAGGTGCCCTCTGATTTTGAGACTAGTGTTAAAGAATTTATGATTTCGCAAAAGAATTTTAATGCTTTGCTTGAAGAAAAATTGCATAAGATTGATGAGTTGGCTAGGAACATGGATAGAATTTCTCTTGATGTTGATTCTTTGAAACTTAGATCTATTCCACCTAAGCATGATATTAATGAGTCTCTTAAATCTATGAGAATTTCCATTGACGAGTGCAAAGAAAGAACTGCTAGGGTGCGTGCTAAAAAAGATTGCTTTATAAAAGCGTGTTCTTCTAGTTTTCATGATAATAAGGATGAAGATCTAAAAGTGATCGATGTGTCTCCTATTAAATCTTTGTTTTGCAATATGAATCTTGATAATGATGGGACTGGAGATGAGTCAACTTTAGTTAAAAGGCATCCCAATGATTCAGAGTTTTTAGATCTTGATGCAAAAATTGGTAAAAGTGGGATTGAAGAGGTCAAAACTTTACATAGCAATGAACCCACTATTTTGGATTTCAAGGAATTTAATTACGATAATTGCTCTTTGATAGATTGTATTTCCTTGTTGCAATCCGTGTTAAATTCTCCTCATGCTTATAGTCAAAATAAATCTTTTACCAAACATATCGTTGATGCTTTAATGCAATCTTATGAAGAAAAGCTTGAATTAGAAGTTTATATCCCTAGAAAGCTTTATGATGAGTGGGAACCTACTACTAAAATTAAAATTAAATACCATGAATGCTATGCTTTATGTGATTTGGGTGCTAGCGTTTCCATGATTCCAAAAACTTTGTGTGATGTGTTAGGTTTCCGTGAATTTGATGATTGTTCTTTAAATTTGCATCTTGCGGATTCCACCATTAAGAAACCTATGGGAAGGATTAATGATGTTCTTATTGTTGCAAATAGGAATTATGTGCCCGTATATTTCATTGTTCTTGATATAGATTGCAATCCCACTTGTCCTATTATTCTTGGTAGACCTTTCCTTAGAACGATTGGTGCAATTATTGATCTGAAAGAAGGAAATATTAGATTCCAATTTACGTTAAGGAAAGGCATGGAATACTTCCCTAGGAAGAAAATTAAATTACCTTATGAATCTATTATGAGAGACACTTATGGATTGCATACCAAAGATGACAATACCTAGATCTATTCTTGTTTTTATGCCTTGCTAGGGGCGTTAAACGATAGCGCTTGTTGGGAGGCAACCCAATTTTATTTTTGTTTCTTGTTTTTTGTTTCTGTTTAGTAATAAATAATTCATCTAGCTTCTGTTTATATGTGTTTTCATGTTTTTAATTAGTGTTTGTGCCAAGTAGAACCTTTGGGAAAACTTGGGGGAAGTCTTTGCGATCTTGCTGTAAAAAATAGAAACTTTACGCTCACGAGATTAGCTGCCATTTTTTTACTGGAGAGCGAGATTAGGTTGATTCTTTTTGAAGATGATTAATAGACAAATTCCTCACATCCACCAATTTATTTCAGAATTTTTGGGGTTACATAAGTATTCTAAACCTACATATTACTACAGACTGTTCTGTTTTTGACAGATTCTGATTTTCGTGTGTTGTTTGCTTATTTTGATGAATCTATGGCTAGTATGGGGGGGGGGTATGAACCATAGAGAAGTTGGAATATAGTAGGTTTAACACCAATATAAATAAATAATGAGTTCATTACAGTACGTTGAAGTGGTGGTTTTGTTTTCTTATACTAACGGAGCCCATGAAATTTTCTGTTGAGTTTTGTGTTGTGAAGTTTTTAAGTTTTGGGTAAAGATTTGATGGATTTTGGAATAAGGAGCGGCAAGATCCTAATCTTGGGGATTCCCATGGCACACCAAGGTAAAATTCAAGGACAACCAGAAGCCTAAGCTTGGGGATGCCCCGGAAGGCATCCCCTCTTTCGTCTTCGTCCATCGATAACTTTACTTGATGCTATATTTTTATTCACCACATGGTATGTGTTTTGCTTGGAGCGTCTTGTATGATTTGAGTCTTTTCTTTTTAGTTTACCACAATCATCCTTGATGTACACACCTTTTGGAGAGACACACATGAATCGGAATTTATTAGAATACTCTATGTGCTTCACTTATATCTTTTGAGCTAGATAATTTTGCTCTAGTGCTTCACTTATACCTTTTTTAGAGCACGGTGGTGGTTTTATTTTATAGAAATTATTGATCTCTCATGCTTCACTTATATCATTTTGAGAGTCTTTTAGAACAACATGGTAATTTGCTTTGGCTATAAAATTAGTCCTAATATGATAGGCATCCAAGATGGGTATAATAAAAAGTATCATAAAAAGTGCATTGAATACTATCAGAAGTTTGATACTTGATAATTGTTTTGAGATCTGAAGATGGTGATATTAGAGTCATGCTAGTTGAGTAGTTGTGAATTTGAGAAATACTTGTTCTAAAGTTTGTGATTCCTGTAGCATGCACGTATGGTGAACCGTTATGTGATGAAGTCGGAGCATGATTTATTTATTGATTGTCTTCCTTATGAGTGGCGGTCGGGGACGAGCGATGGTCTTTTCCTACCAATCTATCCCCCTAGGATCATGCGCATAGTACTTCGTCTTGGTAACTAATAGATTTTTGCAATAAGTATGTGAGTTCTTTATGACTAACATTGAGTCCATGGATTATACACACTCTCACCCTTCCACCATTGCTAGCCTCTCTAATACCGCGCTCCTTTCACCGGTATCATACACCCACCATATACCTTCCTCAAAACAACCACCATACCTACCTATCATGGCATTTCCATTGCCGTTCCGATATATATTTCCATGCAACTTACCACCATTCCGTTTGTTATGACACGTTTCATCATTGTCATATTGCTTTGCATGATCATGTAGTTGACATCGTATTTGTTGCAAAGCCACCTTTGTAATTCTTTCATACATGTCACTATTGATTCATTGCATATCCCGGTACACTGCCGGAGGCATTCACATAGAGTCATATTTTGTTCTAGTATCGAGTTGTAATTTTTGAGTTGTAAGTAAATAAAAGTGTGATGATCATCATTATTAGAGCATTGTCCCAAGTGAGGAAAGGATGATGGAGACTATGATTCCCCCACAAGTCGGGATGAGACTCCGGACGAAAAAAAGAGAAAAAAGAAGCCATAAAAAAGAGAAAAGGCCCAAACAAAGAAAAAGAACAGAAAAAAAGAGAGAAGGGACAATGTTTCTATCCTTTAACCACACTTGTGC
Organism: Triticum urartu; assembly: GCF_056163025.1. Classification (NCBI taxonomy): domain Eukaryota; kingdom Viridiplantae; phylum Streptophyta; class Magnoliopsida; order Poales; family Poaceae; genus Triticum; species Triticum urartu. The sequence continues at coordinate 395,530,448 of NC_141875.1, forward strand.
TTCAAAGTAGCACCATGATCTTCATGCTAGAGAGTCTCCTATGTTGTCACTTTCATATACTAGTGGGAATTTTACATTATAGAACTTGGCTTGTATATTCCAATGATGGGCTTCCTCAAAATACCCTAGGTCTTCGTGAGCAAGCGAGTTGGATTCACACCCACTTAGTTTCTTTTGTTGAGCTTTCATACACTTATAGCTCTAGTGCATCCGTTGCATGGCAATCCCTACTCACTCACATTGATATCTATTAATAGGCATCTCCATAGCCCGTTGATACGCCTAGTTGATGTGAGACTATCTTCTCCTTTTTTGTCTTCTCCACAACCACCATTCTATTCCAGATATAGTGTTATGTCCATGGCTCACGCTCATATATTGCGTGAAGATTGAAAAAGTTTGAGAACATCAAAAGTATGAAACAATTGCTTGGCTTGTCATTGGGGTTGTGCATGATTAAATACTTTGTGTGATGAAGATAGATCATAGCCAAACTATATGATTTTGTAGGGATAACTTTCTTTGGCCATGTTATTTTGAAGTATCATTATTTTTATCTCAATATTAAACTTTTGTCTTGAATCTTTCGGATCTGAACATTCATGCCACAATAAAGAAAATTACATTGAGAATTATGCTAGGTAGCATTCCACATCAAAAATTCTGTTTTTATCATTTACCTTCTCGAGTACGAGCAGGAATTAAGCTTGGGGATGCTTGATACGTCTCCGACGTATCTATAATTTTTGATTGTTTCATGATATTATATTATCTGTTTTGGATGTTTAGTGGGCTTTGTTATGCACCTTTATATTATTTTTGGGACTAACCTACTAACCAAAGGCCCAATGCAAATTGATGTTTTTTGCCTATTTCAGTGTTTCGCAGAAAAGGAATATCAAACGGAATGAAACCTTCGGGAGAGTTATTTTTGGAATAAACGCAATCCTGGAGACTTGGAGTGGACGTCAAGGAAGCAACGAGGCGACCACGAGGTAGGAGGGCGCGCCCAGGGGATATGCGCGCCCCCACCCTCGTGGGCCCCTCATGGCTCCGCCGACCTACTTCTTTCGCCTATATATACTCATATACCCCAAAAACATCCGAGAGCACCATGAAACCCTATTTCTACCGCCGCAACCTTCTATACCCGTGAGGTCCCATCTTGGGGCCTTTTCCGGCGTTCTGCCGGAGGGGGAATCGACTATGGAGGGCTTCTACATCAACACCATAGCCTCTCCGATGATGTGTGGAGTAATAGTAGTAGATGCAGAATCGTTTCGGTCTACTTGTCGCGGACGTGATGCCTATATACATGATCATGCCGAGATATTCTCATAACTATGCGCTTTTCTATCAATTGCTCGACAGTAATTTGTTCACCTGCCATAGAATTTGTTGTCTTGAGAGAAGCCACTAGTTAAACCTATGGCCCTCGGGTCTATCTTCCATCATATGATTTTCCTATCTACTTGCTATTTCTTCTGCCTTTTATTTTGCAATCTTTACTTTCCAATCTATACAAAAATACCAAAAATATTTTATCTTATTATCTTTATCAGATCTCACTTTCTTAAGTGACTGTGAAGGGATTGACAACCCCTTTATCGTGTCGGTTGTGAGGTTCTTATTTGTTTGTGCAGGTACAAGGGACTTGCGTGTTATCTCCTACTGGATTGATACATTGGTTCTCAAAAACTGAGTGAAATACTTACACTACTTTGCTGCATCACCCTTTCCTCTTCAAGGGAAAACCAACGCATGCTCAAGAGGTAGCAACATGCTACGAGATGCACAGGCGGATCGTTGACATGAGGAAGTGCCTCATTACCAAAATCGACGAGCCCGGATCGAGCCACAAGCAGAGCAAGCCTCACAAGAAGTAGATAATGATCAGATGATCATTTATGCTAGTTAATCATGCATGTAATATATAATTTACTTTATTGTTGGTGTGTGGAAATGTCATGTGTGTAGTAGCCACCTATGTAATTATGCATGTAATAGTTTACTTTGGTGTGTGCAAATTCCATGGTTGTAGTAGCCTCCTATGTAAATGGATGTTTAATTTGGTAATGCAAGCATGTCCTTACAAGTGTGTGTGTGTGTGTGTGTATGTTGTTGTCCTATATGCAATCCCATCGAACACACCTTGATCTGGCTGACCATTTCTTTTGTGTTGCCTAATCACAAACAGTTCATCCGAGTGAACCGTATGTTGTATATCGCACACACCTTCATCTGGCTGCCCGTTTCTTTTGTTTTGCCTAATCACAAACAGTTCATCCGAGTGAACTGTATGCTGTGTATCGCACAAGCCTTCATCTGGCTGCCCATTTCTCTTGTTCCGCCTCATCGCAAACAGTTCACTGAACTGAACCATATGCCCTGCATCGCACACGCAACTAAAATCTGAACCGTGTTTGATGCACCCTCCATCGCAAACGTTTTGCACCTTTTTTGATGGTTGTCATACACCACCGTTTGCGATTATTGCATCGCACACAGTTTCTCGAAGGGTCTCTGATCGTAGTGTCGCGTTAGTAGCATCCTGCAGTAGTGACAGTAGATAAGAACAACATAGAGATGTTCACCATTGAAAACTACCCCATCTCACGTGATGATCGGACATGGTTTAGTTGATATGGATCACATGATCATTTAGATGACTCGAGGGATGTCTATCTAAGTGGGAATTCTTAAGTAATATGTTAATTGAACTTAACTTATCATGAACTTAGTCCTGGTAGTTTTGCATATCTATGTTGTAGATCAATAGCTCGCGATATGCTCCTATATTTTTTTAATACGTGAGAAAACTAAGTTGAAAGATGATAGTAGCAATAATGTGGACTGGGTCTGTAATCTGAGGATTATCCTCATTGCTTCATAGAAGAACTACGTCCTTGATGCACCTCTAGGTGACAGACCTATTGCGGGAGCAGATCCAGATGTTATGAACATTTGACAAGCTCAGTGTGATGAATACTTGATAGTTTAGTGCGCCATGCTTTACAGCTTAGAACCGGGACTTCAAAAACGTTTTGAACGTCACAGAGCATATGAGATGTTCCAAGAGTTGAAATTAGTATTTTAGACTCATGCCCTTGTCGAGAGGTATGAGACCTCTGACAAGTATTTTGCCTACAAGATGGAGGAGAATAGCTCAGCCAGTGAGCATGTGCTAAGAATGTCTAGGTACTACAATCACTTGAATCAAGTGGGAGTTAATCTTCCAGATAAGATAGTGATTGAAAGAGTTCTCTAGTCACTATCACCAAGTTACTAGAACTTCGTGATGAACTATAATATGCAAGGGATGACGAAAACGATTCCCAAGCTCTTCACAATGCTGAAATCGGTGAAGGTAGAAATCAAGAAAGAACATCAAGTGTTGATGATTAACAAGACCACTAGTTTCAAGTAAAAGGGCAAGGGAAAGAAAGGGAACTTCAAGAAGAATGACAAGCAAGTTGTCACTCTCAGGAAGAAGCCCAAAAGCTGGACCCAAGCCTCAAACTGAGTGCTTCTACTACAAAGGAAATGGTCACTGAAAGCGAAACTGCCCCAAATACTTGGCGGATAAGAAGGATGGCAAAGTGAACAAAGGTATATTTGATATACATGTTATTTATGTGTATTTTACTAGTGTTCATAGTAACCCCAGGGTCTTTGATACCGGTTCAGTTGCTAAGATTAGTAACTCGAAACTGGAGTGACATAATGAACAGAGACTAGTTAAGGGCGAGGTGACGATGTGTGTTGGAAGCGATTCCAAGGTTGATAAGATCACCATCACACACTCCCTCTACCTTCGGGGTTAGTGTTAAACCTAAATAAATGTTATTTGGTGTTTTGCGTTGAGCATGAATATGATTGGATCATGTTTATTGCAATACGGTTATTCATTTAAGTCAGAGAATAAATGTTGTTCTGTTTATATGAATAAAACCTTCTATGGTCATACACCCAATATGGATGGTTTATTGAATCTCGATCGCAGTGATACACATATTCATAATATTGATGCCAAAAGATGCAAAGTTGATAATGACAGTGCAACATATTTGTGGCACTGCCGTTTAGGTCATATTGGTGTAAAGCGCATGAAGAAACTCCATGTGAATGGACTTTTAGAATCACTTGATTATGAATCATTTGATGCTTGTGAACCATGGCTCATGGGCAAAATGACTAAAACTCCATTCTCCGGAACAATGGAGTGAGCCACTAATACATACCGATGTATGCAATCCGATGAGTGTTGGCGCTCATGGCCGGTATCATTATTTTCTGACCTTCATAGATGATTTGAGCATATATGGGTATATATACTTAATGAAACACAAGTCTGAAACATTCAAAAAGTTCAAAAAAATTCAGAGTGAAGTGGAGAATCATCGTAACAAGAAAATAAAGTTTTTACGATCTGATCGCGGAGGCGAATATTTGAGTTATGAGTTTGGCCTTTATTTAAAACAATGTGGAATAGTTTCACAACTCACGCTACCTAGAACACCACAGCGTAATGGTGTATCCGAATGTCATAACCGTACTTTATTAGATATGGTGCGATCTATTATGTGTCTTACCGATTTATCACTAACGTTTTGGGGTTATGCATTAGAGACAGCTGCATTCACATTAAATAGGGCACCATCTAAATCCGTTGAGACGACACCGTATGAACTATGGTTTGGTAAGAAATCTAAGCTTTCGTTTCTTAAAGTTTGGGGTTGCGATGCTTATGTGAAAAAGCTTCAGCCAGATAAGCTCAAACCCAAATTGGAGAAGTGCGTCTTCATAAGATACCCAAAAGAAACTATTGGGTACACGTTCTATCACAGATCCAAAGCCAAGATCTTTGTTTCTAAGAATGGATCCTTTCTAGAGAAGGGGTTTCTCTCGAAAGAAGTGAGTGGGAGGAAAGTAGAACTTGATGAGGTAATTGTACCTTCTCTCGAATTGGAAAGTAGCTCATCACAGAAAACCGTTCACGTAATGCCTACACCAACTAGTGAGGAAGCTAATGATAATGATCATGAAACTTCAGATCAAGTTACTACCGAACCTCCACTACTGTAGGATGCTGCTAACGCAACACTATGATCAGAGACCCTTCGACCAAACATTGTGCGATGCCATAATCACAACCGGTGGTGTAAAAAACCGTCAAAAAGGTGCAAAATGTTTGCGATGGAGGATGCATCAAACATGGTTCAGATTTTAGTTGCGTGTGCTATGCAGGGCATACGGTTCAGCTCAATTAACTGTTTGTGATGATGAGGAACAAAAGAAATGGGCAGCTAGATGAAGGTGTGTGCGATATACAGCATACGGTTCACTCGGATGAACTGTTTGTGATTAGGCAACACAACAGAAACGGGCAACTAGATGAAGGTGTGTGCGATATACGGCATGCGGTTCACTCAGATGAACTATTTGCGTTGAGGCAAGAGAACAGAAATGGTTCAATATAACAGGATGTTTGTGATACGCGGCAAACATGTCTGTAATCAGAAATGTGTGTGAATACCGATAATAACAGAAATGGTTCCCTAGTGTGGTCCGTGTTCATCTGAACATCATCTCCTTCTTGTGCTAGCTCGATGTTCCTTCTATGCTAAGTTTCCATTAATTGATGGCGTTTTATGAACACGCCACCGTTTCCCGCCATTTCCTCACATGTTTCCCTCCACCGAGTGATATTGCGCATAGGCAGCGCGCGACGCACGGAGGCGACAAGCGCAGCCTGTAGCACATCCACCTTTTCCAAGCATGCCAACCCACCAAAGTGCCACCTCTGCCATCAACCTCGTCGACGAGGAAAACGAGCAGGCGCCACGGCCCGTCGAGGCCGAGGCGCTCCCCAGCAACGCGATGGACGACGCCGTGATGCACGTCATCGCCAGGGTTGAGAAGACCTTTGGTGCATGGCGCTTGAGCGCTGCGATCAAGATAGGCATGTCAGCGCCGACAGGCTGCAGCTCGCCGCAAAGCAAGCTAGGCGCGTCCGCACCAATAGGCTCAGGCTCGCCGCACGGCGAGACCATTGGAGCGCCGCAGAGCGAGAGGCGCGGCACGCCGCCCAGCAAGAGCGGATCCATCGACACTTTGATGCTGTCGACACGACATCGCAGCTGGGTACATGTCCGGTCAGTACCCCCATTCCTCGCCAGGAGTGGGCAGAGGCCCTCAGCGCCGTACTTGCACCAGAGGCCGGCCGCGCCATACTTGCACCGGATGCCCGCCGCGCTGTTCGCATGGGTGCCGCCATTCGCCTTGTCCGCGGCCCGCTGGATGCCAATGCGCTGGTCTGTAGGTTCGACCACCTCCTTGGCACAGGTGTCCACCTGGGCGCAGTAGAGGAACATGGCCATTGCATCCTCGAGCTGGTGATCTCCGATGAAATAGCCAACTTGGAGCTCGATATCGTGCTCCAGATGTATCGCGAGCATGTCGACCGCTTGGACGAACGCCTGCACGAGTTCAGGCAGAGCCAAGAGCTACCGTAGGCAAGGGCTGCTGGTCATGGTCTCATGGATGCATTTTATTTTGAAAAGTCATTTCGACGTGGATAGCTATGTATTCACAGCAATCATAGTATTGCTCTGTTTCAATGTGTGTACTCTGTTTTCCATTCATATATATTTTGTTTCAATGTGTGTATATACGCTTTCCGTTCTGTATATGTGGGATGATAACAGCTAGATTCAAATTAGTATACAAAAACAGATGGAAATGGAATTCATAATATATATATAATGTTCATTAGTTCATCACAGAATATATATATATACATGTCATCACATATACGTGATGATACTTTACTACTAGGTACAATGCATAAAATTGAAAATAAACAATACTAAAAATAATATTCCTTCCTGGGGCCAGTATTCTGGCAGCCCCTCGCCAGCAGCTCCCTGGTGTGCGGTATCTTCCCAGTGCGGAGGCAGTACTCCGCCTCCTCCGCCTCGCAGTGCTTGATGTACCGATCCGCCTCTTGCTGGCGGACGCGCGTGGCCGATCTTACCATTTCATTGGGCGCCCACCGGAGCTCCTCGTCAGTGGTACGCAGGAGCTTATTGGCCCACCTCCACGCAGCGACGATGCGCCCAGCGCCTATGACCTTCCTCACGAAGTACCCGTCTTAGTACACCTCCTCAGCACAACGACGCGCCCGCCCCCAAAGCTCCGCTGCCTCCTTTTTCCAGGAGGCATCACGGGCTTCACAGGCCGCATGGTACCTGGCTTCCTCCTCCGCCATCTCCTTCTTGAACGCCACTTGCCTGGCTTTCTCAGCCGGCGGCAGCGACTTCGAGAGACAAAGATTGTACTGGCCCCAAAACCAATTCAAAGTTGGGGGGTCCGGCGCAACCTTATCAGGCAGCGCGTAGGGGTACTCGTCACTGCTAATCGAGGGAGCGTCCTCGGGGGGGGGGGGGGGGCGGCGACTCCTCGTCGGCACGTGGACAGACCGGTGGCGCCATGGCAGAGATTTGAGAGAGAGGGAGAGAGAGAGGGCGAGCGAGGGGAGGATGTAGATGAGAATGCAGGCGGGACGACGTGAGAAAGGTAGTATTTATTGGTGGCCAGAATCTAGATCGACGGGGACAGGTCACACGCCGGTCGCTGGAATTTACGAGTACTGTAGTTTGAATTACACACAATTCCCGCAGCAAAATCCGTGTGTGAACATAATAGCCAAAATTCGTTTGTGAACATAATAGCTGATGATTTCCAATGTAGAACCGTGTCTGATTAATGATCCCCGCCACTCACCTAACAAACCTCGAGCCACGAGATAGAGTGCCAATCATGTGGGGGGCGGTTGTCTTGCCAAATCTTTACATTTTATTTTTTGAACACCAGATATACTTAAATGTCTTTAAAAGGTCAAATGACCACTGAAATTTTCCAAATTTTCACATGACAGTTATATTAGTGCACATTAAATGTAGAAAAAAAATTGAAGGCCGTAAGAGGAAGCTATCTCCCGTTCGTCATCAAACATGCATTGTTCCCTCACAGAACCACGAACCTTCTAGTGAGTTGCTCCGGTTTGTGAGGGGTGTGTGTCCAAACTTTCGTCAAACAGGCCAATTTTTTACCACATCTTCTTGGTGGCATAACATTAAATCAAGCAAGGTTTCATGTTTTTCTGATCATTTTTTAATTTTTTGGAATTAAAATGCCATGGCACTCCATGCATGTGTGCCCATGCCTTGAGACCAATATGTTTGAAAATTCCTTCTAATTTACTGCATATGGAATTAACTCGCACACAAGTAAAAAATGTGATTTTTCAAACCGTTATGGTTAGGCGTTGCATGTAGATGTAGTTCAAATTTGAATTATAGTCATTAAATGGTTAGAAAATCACTTAAATGTCTTTAAAAGGTCAAATGACCCCTGAAAATTTCCAAATTTTCACAAGACAGTTGTATTAGTGCATGTTAAATGTAGAAAAAAATTGAAGGCCGTAAGAGGATGCTATCTCCCATTCGTCATCAGACATGCATTGTTCCCTCTCGGAACCACGAACCTTCTAGTGAGTTGCTCCAGTTTGTGAGGGGTGTGTGTCCAAACTTTCCTCAAACATGCTAAACTTTTTACCACATCATCTTGGTAGCATGACATTAAATCAAGCAAGGTTTCATGTTTTTCTGATAAGTTTTAATTTTTTTGGAATTAAAATGCCATGGCACTCCATGCATGTGTGCCCATGCCTTGAGATTAATATGTTTGAAAATTCCATCTAATTTACTGCACATGGAATTAACTCGCACACAAGTACTCATAAATATGATTTTTCAAACCGTTATGGTTAGGCGTTGCATGTAGATGTAGTTCAAATTTGAATTACGGTCATTAAATGGTTAGAAAATCACTTGAATGTCTTTAAAAGGTCAAATGACCCTTGAAATTTTCCAAATTTCACAAGACGGTTGTATTAGTGCACGTTAAACGTAGAAAAAAAATTGAAGGCCGTAACAGGAAGCTATCTCCCGTTCGTCATCAAACATGCATTGTTCCCTCTCGAAACCACGAACCTTCTAGTGAGTTGCTCCGATTTGTGAGGGGTGTGTGTCGAAACTTTCGTCAAACATGCCAATTTTTTACCACATCATCTTGGTGGCATGCCATTAAATCAAGCAAGGTTTCATGTTTTTCTGATCATTTTTTTATTTTTTGGAATTAAAATGCCATGGCATTCCATGCATGTGTTCCCATGCTTTAAGACCAATATGTTTGATAATTCCTTCTAATTTACCGCACATGGAATTAACTCGCACACAAGTACACAAAAATATGATTTTTCAAACTGTTATGGTTAGGCGTTGCATGTAGATGTAGTTCAAATTTGAATTACGGTCATTAAATGGTTAGAAAATCACTTAAATGTCTTTAAAAGGTCAAATGACCCCTGAAATTTTCCAAATTTTCACAAGACAGTTGTATTAGTGCACGTTAAACATAGAAAAAAATTGAAGGCCGTAAGAGGAAGCTATCTCCCGTACGTCATCAAACATGCATTGTTCCCTCTCGGAACCACGAACCTTCTAGTGAGTTGCTCGGTTTGTGAGGGGTGTGTGTCCAAACTTTCTTCAAACAGGCCAATTTTTTTACCACATCATCTTGGTGGCATGACATTAAATCAAGCAAGGTTTCATGTTTTTCTGATCTTTTTTAAAAAAAATTGGAATTAAAATGCCATGGCACTCCATGCATGTGTGCCCATGGCTTGAGACCAATATGTTTGAAAATTCCTTCTAATTTACTGCATATGGAATTAACTCGCACACAAGTAAAAAATGTGATTTTTCAAACCATTATGGTTAGGCGTTGCATGTAGATGTAGTTCAAATTTGAATTACGGTCATTAAATGGCTAGAAAATCACTTAAATGTCTTTAAAAGGTCAAATGACCGCTGAAAGTTTCCAAAATTTCACATGACAGTTGTATTAGTGCATGTTAGACGTAGAAAAAAATTGAAGGTCGTAAGAGGAAGCTATCTCCCGTTTGTCATCAAACATGCATTGTTCCCTCTTGGAACCACGAACCTTCTAGTGAGTTGCTCCGGTTTCTGAGGGGTGTGTGTCCAAACTTTTGTCAAACAGGCCAATTTCTTTAACACATAATCTTGGTGGAATGACATTAAATCAACCAAGGTTTCATGTTTTTTGATCATTTTTTAATTTTTTGGAATTAAAATGCCATGTCACTCCATGCATACGTATGCATGTGTCAATGTCGTGAGACCAATATGTTTGAAAACTCCTTCTAATTTACTGCACATAGAATTAACTTGCACACAAGTACACATATATGATTTTTCAAACCGTTTTCGTTAGGCGTTGCATATAGTTGTAGTTCAAATTTGAAATATGGTAATTAAATGGTTAGAAAATAACATAAATTTCTTTAAAAGGTCAAATGACCCCTAGAATTTTCAAAAAAATCACATTACAGTTGTACTAGTGCATGTTTGATACGTCTCCAACGTATCTATAATTTTTGATTGTTCCATGCTGTTATATTATCTGTTTTGGATGTTTATGGGCTTTATTTTACACTTTTATATTATTTTTGGGACTAACCTATTAACCCAGAGCCTAGTGCCAGTTCCTGTTTTTCCCATGTTTCAGTGTTTCGCAGAAAAGGAATATCAAACGGAGTCCAAACGGAATGAAACCTTCGGGAGCGTGATTTTTGGAACGAACGTGATCCAGGAGACTTGGAGTTGAAGTCAAGGAAGCTTCGAGGTGGCCAATAGGCAGGGAGGCGTGCCTGCCCCCTGGGTGCGCCCCCACCCTTGTGGGCCCCTCGTGGCTCCCCTGACCGACTTCTTTCGCCTATATATATCAATATACCCTAGAAACATCAAAGAGCAGAATAGATTGGGAGTTCCGTCGCCAGAAGCCTCCGTAGCCACCTTAAACCAATCTAGACACGTTCTGGCACCCTGCCGGAGGGGAATCCCTCTCCGGTGGCCATCTTCATCATCCCGGCGCTCTCCATGACGAGGAGGGAGTAGTTCTCCCTCGGGGCTAAGGGTATGTACCAGTAGCTATGTGTTTGATCTCTCTCTCTCTCTCTCTCTCGTGTTCTTGAGTCAGCACGATCTTGATGTATCGCGAGCTTTGCTACTATATTTGGATCTTATGATGTTTCTCCCCCTCTACTCTCTTGTGATGAATTGAGTTTTCCCTTGGAAGTTATCTTATCGGATTGAGTCTTTAAGGATTTGGGAACATTTGATGTATGTCTTGCACGTGCTTATCTGTGGTGACAATGGGATATCATGTGATCCACTTGATGCATGTTTTGGTGATCAACTTGCGAGTTCCGTGACCTCATGAACTTATGCATAGGGGTTGGCACACGTTTTCGTCTTAACACTCCGGTAGAAACTTTGGGACACTCTTTGAAGTTCTTAGTGTTGGTTTGTATAGATGAATATGAGATTATGTGATGCATATCGTATAATCAAACCCGCGGATACTTGTGGTTACATTAGAGTATCTAGGTGACATTAGGGATTTGATTGATTTGTGTCTTAAGGTGTTATTCTAGTACGCACACTATGATAGATTGAACGGAAAGAATAGCTTCATGTTATTTTACTACGGACTCTTGAATAGATCGATCAGAAAGGATAACTTTGAGGTGGTTTCGTACCCTACCATAATCTTTTCGTTTGTTCTCCGCTGACTTTGGAGTGACTCTTTGTTGCATGTTGAGGGATAGTAATATGATCCAATTATGTTATTATTGTTGAGAGAACTTGCACTTGTGAAAGTATGAACCCTAGGCCTTGTTTCAACACATTGCAATACCGTTTATGCTCACTTTTAGCACTTGCTACCTTGCTGTTTTTATATTGTCAGATTACAAAAACCTATATCTACCATCCATATTGCACTTGTATCACCATCTCTTCGCCGAACTAGTGGACCTATACAATTTATCATTGTATTGGGTGTGTTGGGGACACAAGAGACTCTTTGTTATTTGGTTGCAAGGTTGTTTGAGAGGGACCATCTTCATCCTACGCCTCCCACGGATTGATAAACCTTAGGTCATCCACTTGAGGGAAATTTTCTACTGTCCTACAAACCTCTGCACTAGGAGGCCCAACAACGTCTACACGAAGAAGGTTGTGTAGTAGACATCAAGCTCTTTTCTGGCGCCGTTGCCAGGGAGGTTAGCGCTTGAAGGTATATCTTTAGATCTTGCTATCGAATCTTTTAGTTTCTTGTTTTATCACTAGTTTAGTTTATAAAACAAAACTACAAAAAAACGAATTGAGTTTTCCTCATATGCTTCATCTTTTTAATATCTTTCGTGAGAATGATGGAAAGGAAAATTGTGCTCAAGTGCTAGAAGAAGAAGTCTATAGAATGTTTGACACTAAATCTTTGAATGATGAGCATGATTGCAATGTTATTAGTATGAACTCATTGAATATCCATAGTACTAATGATGATTACACAAGTTATGATGAAAATGTCTCTTATAAGCATGTCAACCTTTGTGGAGTGCATAGAGTTTGCAAGTACACACCAATTAGGGAAAATAGATTCTGCAAGAGGCATAAGTATTTGGAAACTAAATGGTTGCAAGAAAGGCTAGATGTTTGTGCTGAAAATTTAAACTTTCTTAGCCATACTTGTGAACTTTGCAATGAACATGATCATTTCAATACCCAATGCAAATTGTTTCATGATTGTATCGTGTCCAAAAATTGTGATGACTTGATCTCCCTTGCACATCATAATGAACTTAGTTTGATCTTGGGTTGTGAAGAAATGAAACATATATCTAAGGTTATTCCAGAATTTGCCATTGATAGAGTTCTTAATTTTGATCTAGAGGAAATTAATATGTATTGTGCGGTGAATTGCATTGAAAATCCTTATATTGCTAATGACATAAAGAAAAGAAAACAAATAGAGGATGAAGAGAATACTAATGAAAGGGAAGAGGCTTCCCAATATCCTCCTATTATTTCTTATGATGAATTAGGTAACGAGGAGGAGCCTTCTATTCAACCAATCTCATCAATAAAGAGCTCCAAAAAGAGGAATAAACCCACACATGATGTGAAGAAGAAAAATTAAATACGGAGAAGCAAAGGTAAAAAGGAATCCCTCCCAAATGATGTTGCTTATATTACTCATTGTGATGATGATAATTGCTATACTACTATTGGTGCTATCCATACTATTAATGATGAGAGTGATTATGCTTATGATATGAAAAGGCCCAAGCTTGGGGATGCTATGTTTGATGAAGATGATGTTTTGAGAATATCTTTGCTGCAATTAATGTTTGTCCCAAGCTTGGGGATGCTACATTTAATGAAGATGATATTTTTAGTCTCCCAAGTTTTGATATGCAAATTTATAATGATGATAGCATGACTCCTACTTATGATGATTATATTGATGAAAGTGGGTTTGGAATAGTGTCAACTTTAGGAAGTAATGATCCCACTATTTTGGAGGATGTTGAATCTTATTATGATAATTATGGAAGTGGATTTGGAGAGGTCATGATTTTATTTAGTGATGATTCCACTATCTTGGAAGAGGTTTCAATCGATTATGATGAGAACAAAGTTGCTACTTATGATAATTATTGTGATGATACATATGCTATAAAAAGAAGTGATGATTATATTTATAAAACTTGTCATGATTATGATTACCCTTTTCTGAAGAATTACTCTTTTAATGTGGAAACAATTTATAGTATTCGAGTCTCTTATGATACTCCCACTATTCCGATTGAGAAGAATTTTGCTTATGTAGAGAGTAGTAAATTTTCTATGCTTGTAGATCATGAAAAGAATGCTTTAGGTGCTGGTTATATTGTTGAATTCATTCATGATGCTACTGAAAATTATTATGAGGGAGGAATATATGCTTGTAGGAATTGCAATAATATCAAGTTTCCTCTCTATGTGCTTAACGTTTTGAAGTTATGCTTGTTTTGCCTTCCTATGCTAGTTGATTATTGTTCCTATAAGTTGTTTGCTCACAAAATCCCTATGCATAGGAAGAGTATTAGACTTAAATTTGCTAGTCATATTATTCATGATGCTCTCTTTATGTTTCAATTCTTATCTTTTATGTGAGCATCATTGAAATCATCATGCCTAGCTAGGGGCGTTAAACGATAGCACTTGTTGGAGGCAACCCAATTTTATTTTAGATCCTTGCTTTTTGTTCCTGTTTAGTAATAAATTAATCATCTATCCTCTGTTATGATTGTGTTTTTTATGTTTTAGTTAGTGTTTGTGCCAAGTAAAGCCTTTAGGATCTTCTTGGGTGATTGTTATTTGATCTTGCTGTAAAAAACAGAAAGTATGCGTTCACGAGAATAATTTTCATTTTTTACCAGAGAGCGATAAAATACCAATTCCACTTTCAGTAGATTAATAAACAAATTTCCTAGGACTTCCTAATTCTCAGGATTTTTGGAGTTACACAAGTATTCGAAATCTACAGATTACTACAAACTGTTCTGTTTTTGACAGATTCTGTTCTCTATGTGTTGTTTGCTTATTTTGATGAATCTATGAGTAGTATCGGAGGGTATGAACCATAGAGAAGTTGGAATACAGTATATATTACACCAATATGAATTTAGAATTAGTTCACAACAGTACCTAAGTGGTGATTTATTTTCTTATACTAACGGAGCTTACGAGTTTTCTATTAAGTTTTGTGTTGTGAAGTTTTCAAGTTTTGGGTGAAGATTCGATGGACTAAGGAATAAGGAGTGGCAAAAGCCTAAGCTTGGGGATGCCCAAGGCAGCCCAAGGTAAAATCCAAGGACACCAAAAAGCTTAAGCTTGGGGATGCCCCGGAAGGCATCCCCTCTTTCGTCTTCGTTCATCGGTAACTTTACTTGGAGCTATATTTTTATTCGCCACATGATATGTGTTTTGCTTGGAGCATCATTTTATTTTGTTTTTCTTGCTATTTGAATAAAATACCAAGATCTGAAATTCTTAAATGTTAGAGAGTCTTCACATAGTTGCATAATTATTCGACTACTCATTGATCTTCACTTATATCTGTTGGAGTAGTTTATCATTTGCTCTAGTGCTTCACTTATATCTTTTTAGAGCACGGCGGTGGTTCTATTTTATAGAAATAATTGATCTCTCATGCTTCACTTATACTATTTTGAGAGTCCTTTAGAACAACATGGAAATTTGCTTTTAGGAATAATATAAAAACGTTCATAGAAAGTGCGTTGAATACGAAGAGAAGTTTGATGCTTGATAATTATTTTGAGATATGAAGATAGTGATATTAGAGTTGTGCTAGTTGAGTAATTGTGAATTTGATAAATACTTGTGTTGAAGTTTTCAAGTCCCGTAGCATGCACGTATGGTGAGCGTTGTGTAACAAATTTGAAACATGAGGTGTTATTTGATTGTCTTCCTTATGAGTGGTGGTCGGGGACGAGCGATGGTCTTTTCCTACAAATCTATCCCCCTAGGAGCATGCGCGTAATGCTTGGTTTTTGATGACTTGTATATTTTTGGAATAAGTATGTGAGTTCTTTATGACTAATGTTGAGTCCATGAATTATACGCACTCTCACCCTTCCATCATTGCTAGCCTCTTCGGTACCGTGCATTGCGCTTTCTCACCTTGAGAGTTGGTGCAAACTTCGCCGGTGCATCCAAACCCCGTGATACGATACGCTCTATCACACATAAACCTCCTTATATCTTCCTCAAAACAGCCACCATACCTACCTATTATGTCATTTCCATAGCCATTCCAAGATATATTGCCATGCAACTTTCCACCGTTCCATTTATTATGACACGCATCATCGTTGTCATATTGCCTTGCATGATCATGTAGTTGACATCGTATTTTTGGCAAAGCCACCATTCATAATTCTATCATACATGTCACTCTTGATTCATTGCCCATCCCGGTACACCGCCGGAGGCATTCATATAGAGTCATATCTTGTTCTAGTATCGAGTTGTAATCATTGAGTTGTAAATAAATAGAAGTGTGATGATCATCATTAATAGAGCATTATCACCCCGCCCCCAAAGGGAAATGCCAAAAAAAGGAATCCCCAAAAAAAAGAAAAAGAAAATAAAAAGGGGCAATGCTACTATCCTTTTTCCACACTTGTGCTTCTAAGTAGCACCATGATCTTTATGATAGAGAGTCTCTTGTTTTATCACTTTCATATACTAGTGGGAGTTTTTCATTATAGAACTTGGCTTGTATATTCCAACAATGGGCCTCCTCAAGTGCCCTAGGTCTTTGTGAGCAAGCAAGTTGGATGCACACCCACTTAGTTTCTTTTGTTGAGCTTTCATACATTTATAGCTCTAGTGCGTCCATTGCATGGCAATCCCTACTCCTTGCATTGACATCAATTGATGGGCATCTCCCTAGCCCATTGATTAGTCGCATCGATGTGAGACTTTCTCCTTTTTGTCTTCTCCACATAACCCCCTTATTATATTCTATTCCACCCATAGTGCTATATCCATGGCTCATGCTCATGTATTGCGTGAAAGTTGAAAAGAGGTTGAGATTACTAAAGTATGAAACAATTGCTTGGCTTGTCATCGGGGTTGTGCATGATCAGAGCATACTTGTGTGACAAAAATGGAGCATGACCAAACTATATGATTTTGTAGGGATGAACTTTCTTTGGCCATGTTATTTTGAGAAGACATGATTGCTTAGTTAGTATGCTTGAAGTATTATTATTTTTATGTCAATATTAAACTTTTGTCTTGAATCTTATGGATCTGAATATTCTTGCCACAATAAAGAGAATTACATTGATAAATATGTTAGGTAACATTCCACATCAAAAAAATCTGTTTTTATCATTTACCTACTCAAGGACGAGCAGGAATTAAGCTTGGGGATGCTGATACGTCTCCAACGTATCTATAATTTTTGATTGTTCCATGCTATTATATTATCTGTTTTGGAGGTTTATGGGATTTATTTTACACTTTTATATTATTTTTGGGACTGACCTATTAACCCAGAGCCCAGTGCCAGTTCCTGTTTTTCCCTTGTTTCAGTGTTTCGCAGAAAAGGAATATCCAACGGAGTCCAAACGGAATGAAACCTTCGGGAGCGTGATTTTTGGAACGAACGTGATCCAGGAGACTTGGAGTTGAAGTCAAGGAAGCTTCAAGGTGGCCACGACGCAGGGAGGTGCGCCCCCACCCTCGTGGGCCCCTCGTGGCTCCCCCGACCGACTTCTTTCGCCTATATATATATAAATATATCCTAGAAACATCGAAGAGCAGAATAGATTGGGAGTTCCGTCGCCAAAAGCCTCCGTAGCCACCTTAAACCAATCTAGACCCGTTTCGGCACCCTGCCGGAGGGGGAATCCCTCTCCGGTGGCCATCTTCATCATCCCGGCGCTCTCCATGACGAGGAGGGAGTAGTCCTCCCTCGGGACTGAGGGTATGTACCAGTAGCTATGTGTTTGATCTCTCTCTCTCTCTCTCTCTCTCTCTCTCTCGTTCTTGAGTCAGCATGATCTTGATGTATCGCGAGCTTTGCTACTATATTTGGATCTTATGATGTTTCTCCCCCTCTACTCTCTTGTGATGAATTGAGTTTTCCCTTTGAAGTTATCTTATCGGATTGAGTCTTTAAGGATTTGAGAACACTTGATGTATGTCTTGCACGTGCTTATCTGTGGTGACAATGGGATATCATGTGATCCACTTGATGTATGTTTTGTTGATCAACTTGCGAGTTCCGTGACCTCGTGAACTTATGCATAGGGGTTGGCACACGTTTTCGTCTTAACACTCCGGTAGAAACTTTGGGACACTCTTTGAAGTTCTTAGTGTTGGTTTGTATAGATGAATATGAGATTATGTGATGCATATCGTATAATCAAACCCGCGGATACTTGTGGTTACATTAGAGTATCTAGGTGACATTAGGGATTTGATTGATTTGTGTCTTAAGGTGTTATTCTAGTACGCACACTATGATAGATTGAACGGAAAGAATAGCTTCATGTTATTTTACTACGGACTCTTGAATAGATCGATCAGAAAGGATAACTTTGAGGTGGTTTCGTACCCTACCATAATCTTTTCGTTTGTTCTCCGCTATTAGTGACTTTGGGGTGACTCTTTGTTGCATGTTGAGGGATAGTTATATGATCCAATTATGTTATTATTGTTGAGAGAACTTGCACTGGTGAAGGTATGAACCCTAGGCCTTGTCTCAACACATTGCAATACCATTTATGCTCACTTTTACCACTTGCTACCTTGCTGTTTTTATATTTTCAGATTACAAAAACCTATATCTACCATCCATATTGCAATTGTATCACCATCTCTTTGCCTAACTAGTGCACCTATACAATTTACCATTTTATTGGGTGTGTTGGGGACACAAGAGACTCTTTGTTATTTGGTTGCAGGGTTGTTTGAGAGAGACCATCTTCATCCTACGCCTCCCACAGATTCATAAACCTTAGGTCATCCACTTGAGGGAAATTTTATACTGTCCTACAAACCTCTGCACTTGGAGGCCCAACAACGTCTACAAGAAGAAGGTTGTGTAGTAGACATCAACGTTAGACGTAGAAAAAAAATTGAAGGCCTTAAGAGGAAGCTATCTCCCGTTCGTCATCAAACATGCATTGTCCCCTCTCGAAACCATGAGCCTTCTAGTGAGTTGCTCCGGTTTGTGAGGGATGTGTGCCCAAACTTTCGTCAAACATGCCATTTTTTTACCAGATCATCTTGGTGTCATGACATTACATCAACCAAGGTTTCATGTGTTTCTTATTTTTTTATTTGTTGGAAGATCATGTCACTCCATGCATACATATGCATGTGTCCATGTCGTGAGACATATATGTTTGAAAATTCTTTCTAATTTACTGCACATGGAATTAACTCGCACACAAGTACACAAATATGATTTGTCAAACCGTTGTGGTTAGGTGTTGCATGTAGAAGTTGTTCAAATTTGAATTAAATGGCTAGAAAATCACTTAAATGTCTTTAAAATGTCAAATGACCCCTAGAATTTTCCAAAATTTCGCATTACAGTTGTAGTAGTGCACTATGAACATAGAAAAAAATTGAAGGCCGTAAGAGGAAGCTATCTCCCGTTCGTCATCAAACATGCATTGTTCCCTCTCGGAACCACGAGCCTTCTAGTGAGTTGCTCCGGTTTGTGAGGGATGTGTGTCCAAACTTTCGTCAAACATGCCAAAAAAAATTCCACATCATCTTGGTGGCATGACATTACATCAACCAAGGTTTCATGTGTTTCTGGATTTTTTTTAATTTTTGGGAATTAAAATGCCATGTCACTCCATGCTTAATTAATTGTGCCATAGCCTTGAGACCAATATGTTTGAACATTCCTTCCAATTTACTGCACATGGAATTAAATCGTGCACAAGTACACAAAATATGACTTTTCAAACCATTATGGTTAGCTGTTGCATGTACATGTAGTTCAAATTTCAATTACGGTCATTAAATGGCTAGAAAATCACTTAAATGTCTTAAAAGGTCAAATGACCCCTGAAATTTTCCAAAATTTGACATGAAAGTTGTATTAGTACTACAAAATTTCTCGTACATTTAAAACACCATCCGTTGCCACTGTACTCCAAATTCATCTTTCACAGCTAATAAAAAAAATATCTACAACATCACACACAGTTGTTTTCTAGGAACCGTTTGCGATGAAAATATCTGGGTCTATTTAAGTCTCCCTCCTTAAGATTCGTTGGCTCGTCTGCTCTAGTGCCGGCAACCCCCGAATCCATGATTCCTGACCCCCATTCCCGCACCCCCTTCTTGCAAAGATGACATCGTGGAAACGCTTCGTGAAGGCCCGTACGATGCCCCCCCGAGCACCGCCACATGCGCCGAGAGCGCGACCGCCTACCCCGAGAGTGCCGCCGCATCCGCATTGCTTCCGCCGAGAGGGCGTCTGCGGTAGCCGACAAGGCAGCTGCAACAGCCGAGACAACTGCAGCTACTGGTGCGACGACGTCTACAAACGCCGAGAGCGCTCGAGCTACCGTCCGTGCCGCTGATGTCGCCCTAGCCTAGGCCGAGGCCATCCACTCCAAGATCGAGGATGCACACGCCAAGATATTCCAGGCCACCTCGGACTCCAGCATGCAACCCATGTCTGAAAAGGCGGCGGTGGCCATGGAGCACCTGCTTCCTCATGAGGATGCCGAGCAGTAGCTGGAGATGGAGGAGGCGGCGGAGATCTAGGAGCACCGGGAGGAGGAGTTGCGCGTGGCCGAGGTCGAGGTAGAGAAGAGTCTGTCCATCGAGAAATTGGTGGTGGAGTACCAACGCGAGCTCTGGCGCAGCCACTACTACGAGTACTACAACCTTGAGGGCGGCGCTGAGGACGAGGACGAGGACGCGGTCGACTTCAGCAGGGGGGACGCATAGTCCACCAACGGCGGCATGTCGCCAGGACAAGTCATCGATGTCTCATCTCACACCGGCAATGCATAGGCCGGCGCGGCAGCGGATTTGTTAAAATTATGCGTACTTAGGTTTTGTTTTTAATGCTGGTCTTTTGTTAGAGCAATGTTTAGGTCAACTGGCTCTATTTAATTACTTGCTCGGTTCAGTAAGTGTGGTTTGTCTGCTGTACGCTCTTTTGTGTGCCCAAATTAGCAAGCGATGTTAGATTATGCAATGACGTGCCCGTGGAAATTTCCACCAAAATTTGAATTATCAAACTCATCCCACGCGCATAAAGCAGAAGAATCGTTTGCGATGCACATAATCGTTCAAAGTGAATGGTCCGGCGGCAGCGCGCGCAAACTTTCCCTCCACATTACCAAAATTTTGGCCTACCACCAAAATATCTACCCCCGCCCCCTTCCCCCCTTCCCCACCCCCTTTTCTCCCCGACCACAAGTCACATTTCCCCTGTTTCCTCCTTCCTTCCTTCCTTGCTAAGCTATAGCCGCTTCCTCGCTCTCGCCGTCTCGCATCCTACCGCCGGGGTCACCATGGTCTTCTTCAAAAACCTCTCTAGCGGTTCCTCCTCCGATGACTACTCCTTCACCATCCGGGTATAAATCTCTTCTTTCTCTCGGGCTATGACTTGGAATGAAGGATTTTTACCCGGCGGTCGATTTGAGTCATTTCTTCCTCTTGTAGCTCCCTAAGACCATCAGTGGCAACGAATGGAGCGGGGTGGCTGAAGATCTATCTGTTCGTTGTGACCATCAATCTCCATGCGTGAAGCTAGTTGCATTTGATTTTGTGGATAGTGGGAGGAAGTTTCTGGCATGTGCAGAGAAGGTTAGACCCTCTTTCGTTGTTACAAATCATTTGTTAGATGTGATTTAGACACTGTCACGTTCCCAACCCATTCATACCACACCTTCAACCAAACGGATCCTAAGACAGTGTCACAGTTTGTACCTAGTATCTTAAATTGTTTCCATCTCATCAGCGGTGCCATTAGAAAATTATTTGGCACCGCTTCAGCAGTTTGTGCAGCCAATTTTGGTCCACACATCCGAGCAGCCAAGCAGTAAAATACTAAACCTTTATGACACAAAGGAACTGGGCATCAGAGGAACTACGTGCTCCGGAGTCCGGGTCTGTGATTTTTTTCCACTGCATCGGCTTGCCAGTGCAGGGCACCGGTGAGAGATGTAGCAACAGTTGTCTTTACCCTAGTTTTGGCATACATAGTGGACGACCTTAGTGCTACTAGTTCTATATTACTAAATTTGTGAATGTACACACCTGCTAGTATCAATTTGCTGTCATCCAAACATTGTTGCTATGTTGTTACAGTTATATTTAAATTCCTCATAAAATGTTCAAATTGTTATTTATTGTACATGAGTAAGAACTTGTAGCGTCATTGTAGTTAATTATAGCTTCTGATGTTCCAAAATTTGGTTGTTGTCTCAGTACCAATTATTTAATTTGCACATTGATCTTTTTGAGAAGATATGTCATAATTAACATGTTTCTTCAGTTTTTGAAAATAAGCATTGGTGATTTTCTGTGTCGCTATAAACCCATTTCCCCTACAATTGTTACTAATCTAATTTTAAATATTATAGGATGAACGGAAGTGTTCTTACTTTGAGTGGGTTGATCAAGAGTGGCCACAGTCTTTGAAGATGTGCCTAGCGAAGCTCTGGAGCATGTATGAGGAAGAGAACACACGTAGGCTTAGAGAAAGTGTTGTCAATGCTGAAGCATATTTCAAGATGCGGGATAAAAAGTTGAAGGTGGAGAATGAGCTCAGGTTTTTTAAATCAGACTTTGCTAAGATGGTGTTGGCGAAGGAGGAGGCACTTTCCTAGTTGGCCCGTGCAAAATGGGTTCTTACTAAACTGAAAGCAGAGGTGGATAAGACAAGCCTGGATGATCTCGATTAGGAAAATGAATATATTGTCCTTATGAAGTTGAACTGGCTATATGTTCTACTGTGTTGTTTTCATGTAGCTATCGTACTGTGATGTTACAATATATTTATGTGCCCGATATGAAATTGGCAAACAGTTGTCCGGTATGAAATGTGAATTTGCGTAATACTGGAATTATTAATTGTAAACTAATAAACCTGCTAAATGTGTCATGGACCTTTGCAGACGGTTCTAGCAGAAAAAGCGCTTGCGATGATAGCCCAATGCCACACAGTTTTCTTCATCAAACCGTGTGTGATATAGTTGATAAAAGCAAATAGTTAACCATGGAAAACCGTGTGTGATAGTTACACCTTTCACACACACGAGCCTACACATAAAACAGTGTGGGATACTACATACGAACGGAAACGTTTTCCTTGGATTGACCGTGTGGGATGTACATAAGAACGGAAATGTATTCCTTGGATTGACTGTGTGTGATATACATACCTACGGAAATGTTTTCCTGGGATTCACTGTGTGGGATGTACATACCTATGGAAATGATTTTCTCGGATTACCGTGTGGGATGTACATACCTACGGAAATGATTGGGTTTCGATGCCTCGCCCAATCGCACACGGCCCCAGCCTGGGTCCCAGGAGGGCCTATCCCCGATGATTTCTAGGTCGTGTGTGGAGGACACCCTATGGCACACACTCACTTGGCGACGGTTCCAAATGCCGTCGGGGAAAGGGGTTAAAAACCGTTTGTTTAGGACTGACGCGCACCAGTGCTCGTAGGTCAACCAGAGCATGTTCCGCACCAGAGTGGTACAGTAATCCTATTCTGGAAGTCATGTTACTAGACCATGACGAACCTATGAACTATGAGGAAGCAATGATGAGCCCAGATTCAGACGGATGGCTTGAGGCCATGAAATCCGAGATATGATCCATGTATGAGAACAAAGTATGGACTTTGGTGGACTTGCCCAATGATCGGCAAGCCATTGAGAATAAATGGATCTTCAAGAGGAAGACGGACGCTGATGGTAGTGTTACTATCTACAAAGCTCGACTTGTCTCAAAAGGTTTTTGACAAGTTCAAGGTGTTGACTAAGATGAGATTTTCTCACTCGTAACGATGCTTAAGTCTGTCTGAATCATGTTAGCAATTGCCACATTTTATGAAATCTGGCAAATGGACATCAAAACTGCATTCCTTAATGGTTTTCTTAAAGAAGAGTTGTATATGATGCAACCAAAAGGTTTTGTCGGTCCTAAAGGTGCTAACAAAGTGTGCAAACTCCAGCGATCCATCTATGGACTGGTGCAAGCATCTCGGAGTTGGAATATACGCTTTGATCAGGTGATCAAAGCATATGGTTTTATACAGACTTATTGTGAAGCCTGTATTTACAAGAAAGTGAGTGGGAGCACTACAACTTTTCTAATAAGTATATGTGAATGACATATTGTTGATCATAAATGATGTAGAATTTTCTGGAAAGCATAAAGGAGTGTTTGATAGGATTTTTCAAAGAAAGACCTCGGTGAAGCTGCTTACATGTTGGGCTCCAAGATCTATAGAGATAGATCAAGACGCTTGATAAGATTTTTTTCAATGAGTACATACCTTGACAAGATTTTGAAGTAGTTCAGAATGGAACAGTCAAAGAAGGAGTTCTTGCCTGTATTGCAAGGTGTAAAGCTGAGTAAGACTCAAAACCCGACCACGGCAGAAAATAGAAAGAGAATGAAAGTCATTCACTATGCCTCAGCCATAGGTTCTATAAATTATGCTATGCTGTGTACCAGACCTATTGTGTACCTTTCCATGAGTTTCGCAAGGGAGTACGATAGTGATCCAGGAGTGGATCACCGGACAGTGGTCAAAATTATCCTTAGTTACCTAAGAGGACTAAGAAAATATTTCTCGGTTATGGAGGTGATAAAGAGTTCATCGTAAAGAGTTACGTCGATGTATGCTTTTACACCGATCCAGACGACTCTGAGTCTCAATCTGGATACATATTGAAAGTGGGACCAATTAGCTAGAGTAGCTCCATGGAGAGCATTGTAGACATAGAAAATTTGCAAAATACATGCGGCTCTGAATGTGGTAGACCCGTTGACTAATCTTTTCTCACAAGCAAAACATGATCGCACCTTAGTACTCTTTGGGTGTTAATCACATAGCAATGTGAACTAGATTATTGACTCTAGTAAACCCTTAGGATGTTAGTCACGTGGCGATGTGAACTAATCACACAAAGATGTGAACTATTGGTGCTAAATCACATGATGACGTGAACTAGATTATTGGCTCTAGTGCAAGGGGGAGACTGAAGGAAATATGCCCTAGAGGCAATAATAAAGTTCTTATTTATATTTCCTTATATCATGATAAATGTTTATTATTCATTCTAGAAATGTATTAACCAGAAACTTCATACATGTGTGGATACATAGACAAAATACGGTATCCCTAGTAAGCCTCTACTAGACTAGCTCATTAATCAAAGATGGTTAAGTTTCCTAACCATAGACATGTATAGTCATTTGATGAACGGGATCACATCAGTAGGAGAATGATGTGATGGACAAGAACCATCTGTTAGCTTAGCAAGATGGTCGTTAAGTTCTATTGCTATTGCTTTCTTCATGACTTATACATATTCCTTTGACTATGAGATTATGCAACTCCTGAATAACGGAGGAATACCTTGTGTGTTATCAAATGTCACAACGTAACTGGGTGATTATAAAGATGCTCTACAGGTATCTCCGAAGGTGTTTGTTGGGTTGGCATAGATCGAGATTAGGATTTGTCACTCCGAGTATCAGAGAGGTATCTCTGGGCCCTCTCGGTAATGGACATCATAATAAGCCTTGCAAGCAATGTGACTAATGAGTTAGTTGCAGGATGATGCATTATGGAACAAGTAAAGAGACTTGGCGGTAACGAGATTAAACTAGGTATGAAGATACCGACGATCGAATATCGGGCAAGTAACATACCGATGACAAAGGGAATAACGTATGTTGTCATTACAGTACAATCGATAAAGATCTTCGTAGAATATGTGGGAACCAATATGAGCATCCAGGTTCCGCTGTTGGTTATTGACCGGAGAGGTGTCTCGGTCATGTCTACATAGTTCTTGAACTCGTCGGGTCCAAACGCTTAACGTTTGATGACGATTTTGTATTATATGAGTTATGTGATTTGGTGACTGAATGTTGTTCGGAGTCCCGGATGAGATCACAGACATGACGAGGAGTCTTGAAATGGTCGAGAGGTAAATATTCATGTATAGGACGATAGTATTCGGACACCGGAAGTGTTCTGGGGGTACCGGGTATGTATCGGGTCATCGAAAGGGGTTCCGGGCACCCCCGACAAGCGATATGGCCCTAATGGACCAAGAGTTGGATAGACCAGCCCAAAAAGGGGCTGGTGCACCCCCTATAGGCCAAATAGGAGGAGAAGGAAAGGAAGGGAAGGGAGAAGGAAAGGGGAGGATTCGGCCTCCCCCTTTCCTTCCCCTCCCCCTCTCTTTCCTTCCCCCTTTGATGGATATGGAAGGGGGGAGGCCAACTTGGAGGAGGCGCCCAAGTAGGATTACTCCTACTTGGGGCGCCCCTTGCAGCCCCTCTCCCTCTCCCACCTATATATATGTGGGGAGGCACTGCTAGAACATACAATATTCATTCCTAGTCGTGTGCGGCGCCCTGATGATCCACAAGTATAGGGGATCAATTGTAGCTCTTTTCGATAAGTAAGAGTGTCGAACCAAACGAGGAGCAGAAGGAAATGACAAGTAGTTTTCAGTAAGGTAGTGTCTGCAAGTGCTGAAATTGTAAGTAGCGAGTAGTTTGATGGCAAGGTAATTTGTAACGAGCAAGTAACGATAATTGTAACAAGTATGCAGCAAGGTAACCCAATCCTTTTGAGGAAAAGGACATGCCAAAACGTTTTCTTATAGTGAGCAAAGCGTTCTTGAGGGTACACGGGAATTTCATCTAGTTACTTTCATCATATTGGTTTGATTTGTGTTCGCGACTTTGATAATTTGATATGTGGGTGGACCGGTGCTTAGGTGATGTTCTTACTTGAGCAAACCTCCTACTTATGATTAACCCTCCCGCAAGCATCCGCAACTACGAGAAAAGTATTAAGGATAAATCCTAACTGAGGGAGTCCTGGATTAGGGGGTGTCCGGATGGCTGGACTATACCTTTAGCCGGACTCCTGGACTATGAAGATACAAGATTGAAGACTTCGTCCCATGTCCAGAAGGGACTTTCCTTGGTGTGGAAGGCAAGCTTGGTGATACGGATATGCAGATCTCCTACCATTGTAACCGACTTTGTGTAACCCTAACCCTCTCCGGTGTCTATATAAACCGGAGGGTTTTAGTCCATAGGACAACATACACAACAACAATCATACCATAGGCTAGCTTCTAGGGTTTAGCCTCTCCGATCTCGTGGTAGATCTACTCTTGTACTACCCATATCATCAATATTAATCAAGCAGGACGTAGGGTTTTACCTCCATCAAGAGGGCCCGAACCTGGGTAAAACTTCGTGTCCCTTGCCTCCTGTTACCATCCTGCCTAGACGCACAGTTCGGGACCCCCTACCTGAGATCCGTCGGTTTTGACACCGACATTGGTGCTTTCATTAAGAGTTCCTCTGTGTCGTTGCCGTCAGGCTCGATGGCTCCTACGATCATCAATAGTGATGCAGTCCAGGGTGAGACCTTCCTCCCCGGACAGATCTTCATCTTCGGCGGCTTCACACTTCGGGCCAATTCACTTGGCCATCTGGAGCAGATCGAAAGCTACGCCCCTGGCCGTCAAATCAGATTTGGAAGTTTAAACTACACGACTGACATCCGCGGAGACTTGATCTTCGACAGATTCGAGCCACTGCCGAGCGCGCCGCACTGTCACGACGAGCATGATCTAGCTCTGCCGCCGAACAGTGCCCTGGGGGCCGCACCCGCATCGGCTTCGACCCTTAATTCGGAGCCAACTGCGTCGATCGAGGATGGGTGGTTGGACGCCGCCTCGGGGGCTGCGATCTCAATGGCAATCGAGCCGAATACCAGCCCCGCACTCTGCGAGACTCGTGACTCCAAGGAGCCGGACTCCTCTCCGGACTCCGAACCCTCCGCGCCCCTGTCGATCGAATCCGATTGGGCGTCGATCATGGAGTTTACTGCCACGGACATCTTTCAGCACTCGCCTTTCGGCGATATTCTGAAGACACTAAAGTCTCTCTCTTTATCAGGAGAGCCCTGTTCGGACTATGGTCAGCAAGGTTGGGATACAGACGATGAAGAAATTCAAAGCCCACCCACCACCCACTTTGTAGCCACTGTCGACGATTTAACCGACATGCTCGACTTCGACTCCGAAGACATCAGCGGTATGGACGCCGATGAAGGAGACGATGAAGAACTAGCGCCTATTGGGCCCTGGAACGCCACCTCGTCATATGACGTATACATGGTGGACGCACGAAAAGATGGCGACGAGGAGCGGAAGGACGCATCGAAGGCTTGTTCCCTCGAATAGCAGTCAAAGCGGCGACGCAAGCGCCACCCCAAATCCCGCCTCGACAGAAATAGCGATCACACAGACCCAGCGCTGGAGCAGGGCGAACCACTGCCGGACAACGACAATCCGGATAATCAAACCGAACAAACAAATTCTACCAAGGATAATGGTCAGGACGACATAACGCCGGACAGGCACCCGGAGCAACAGAATGCCCGTAAAAGGCTTGTTGCCACCGCGAGGAGTCTTAAAAAAGTAGAAGCAAAGGCTCAAGGCCGCGCAAGACACACTCCAAATCATATGGAGTACAATACTCAACACAGCAGCAAGGTACAGCGACAATCGCCCCTCCAAGAGCTACCCAAAGCGGAAGCTGCTACCCAAATTCGACGAGGAGGCCTCAGACCCCCCACAACCAAATATCAAAGCAGCCACCTGGTCGGATAGACGACCCCTCTACCAACACAAAGCGGCATACAACGCCGCTCACAATACAACACGCGACCCATGCGAGGGCTCACACCCAAAGGACGGTGCAACAAGATCCATCTACGGACCACGCAAGCACGCCCCAACATACAATGCAACACAACAAACATCTGAACAATGCGGCACACCCAGCTGGGTGCCGCACACCCCCTATGTTTCACCGATGAGGTGCTGGACCATGAATTTCCAGAGGGATTCAAGCCCGTAAACATAGAGGCATACGACGGAACCACAGACCCCGGGGTCTGGATTGAGGACTACATCCTTCATATCCATATGGCTCGAGGAGATGATCTCCACGCCATCAAGTACTTACCCCTCAAGCTCAAAGGGCCAGCTCGTCACTGGCTCAAAGGCCTCCCCGAAAGCTCCATCGGAAGTTGGGAAGAGCTCGAAGATGCCTTTCGGGCAAATTTTCAAGGGACTTATGTCCGACCTCCGGATGCAGACGATTTGAGTCATATAACTCAACAGCCCGGAGAGTCAGCCCGAAAGCTTTGGAATAGGTTTCTTACTAAAAAGAACCAGATTGTCGACTGTCCAGACGCCGAAGCCTTGGCAGCTTTCAAGCATAGCGTCCGCAACGAATGGCTCGCCAGACACCTCGGCCAAAATAAGCCGAGAACAATGGCCGCATTAACAAACCTCATGACCCGCTTTTGCGCGGGTGAGGACAGCTGGCTAGCCAGATGCAGCACCAGCGACGCCAGTACATCTGAAGTTAGAGATGGAAACGGGAAATCACGGTGCAACAGCAATAACAAACGCCGGAATAAAGAAGACAGCACGAAGGGCACGACAGTAAATGCCGGATTCAAAAGCTCTCGGCCAGGTCAAAAGCCGCCCCCTAAAGGCACCAGGGATGAACTGTCCAGCCTCAACAAAATTCTGGACCAAGTATGTGAGATCCATAGTACCCCTGGTAAACCTGCTAATCATACCCACAGAGAATGTTGGGTCTTCAAGCAGTCCGGCAAGCTAAACGTCGTATACAAGGGGGAGGATACACCAAGTGAAGACGAGGACGAGACTCCCAAGTAAGACACGGGGGAACAAAAGAAATTTCCACCAGAAGTCAAAACAGTAAACATGTTACACGTGATCAAGGGAAAAACAACACGGCACTCCCAGGAAAATATACCCAAGTGCCTGTCACCGCGAAGTCCTGCCACTGGTCGTCTCAACCGACCACTTTCGACCATCGCGATTACTCAGCAAGTATCTGACACGCAGGATGGGCTGCCCTGGTATTAGACCCTGTAAT
This sequence comes from Triticum urartu, assembly GCF_056163025.1. Lineage (NCBI taxonomy): Eukaryota > Viridiplantae > Streptophyta > Magnoliopsida > Poales > Poaceae > Triticum > Triticum urartu. The sequence continues at coordinate 395,560,199 of NC_141875.1, forward strand.
TGGCGGATATCACTTCACACGAGTCTTGATGGACGGCGGCAGCAGCCTAAACCTAATATATCAGGATACAATCCACGGGATGGGGTTAGACCCAACACAAATTCGTCATAGCAATACTACCTTTAAAGGAGTAACGCCAGGCCCAGGGGCTCGTTGTACGGGCTCCCTCCTGCTACAGGTTATATTCGGCTCCCCCGATAACTTCCGTCGCGAGCATTTAACCTTCCACATCGCTCCGTTTCAAAGTGGCTATCAAGCACTGCTCGGACGCGAAGCTTTCGCTCGCTTTAATGCAATACCACACTACGCCTCCCTCACACTCAAGATGCCCGGTCCACGTGGCATCATTTCAGTGCAGGGAAATATCAAGCGATCTCTGCGCCGAAGAGAGTGAGGCTGCCTTGGTAGCCGCACACTAAAGGCGCCCGGACTAGCGAAAGCATCCAATAGGTCGTCAAGACCTCAGACACAACTAATAGAGTCCGGCGCCGCTACTTATACCGAATAAATGGTCACACCCCTATTTGTCAATACAAGGGGCTTAACGCGCGCAGACAAGTGGCAATTTCTCCTCATCTTGGATTATACGTGGTTTCCTTAAAAAACTATCTTTTTGCACGACAACTTTTTCACCTAAATTCCTCTCTTTTACAGACGATCATCGTGCTACACCCGTCTAGGATACGGCACAACGGAGACACAGGCGCAGACGTGCAGCAGGGACTCGCTCCAAGGATTCTTTTTAGATTAAGACCCTTCGTAAACCTTTTTTACTATCTCTCTTGTTGATACATATCCACCGTTGAGAAGGATGCCGACGTCTTGGCATGTGGCCACGCCAGAACAATGCACGTACCTGGACACAAGGGGCTTCTTACAAAGGCCATTATTTAGGCCCGGTTTATACCACGAAGACTGAATACCTTAGGGAGTGTTCGGCGTCGCGAGTTTGGCCTTATATGCATCAGCTCCGAATCATTGTCTTTGGTGAAATGTTGGGTTTGCCCGGCTCCTGTGTTTTGGTGCCTTACGTTCCGCTTTACCGGCTAAGGTAGCACCAGGAGAACTACTGCGATTGTGCCCTGGTTCATCCGGACGAGCACCTCAGTAGAGAAAGACGAAAACTGACTGCCATGATATAGCGTGAGACTGGTCAACCACTCGATGACCTGTTGGAATGTTAGAATTCCTCCGCCTTAACGAAGGGCCGTTTTCTGGCCAGGCATGTACGCACCCTGGGATCGGGAAAGTGCGGAGCCACCAGGGGCTATTTAGTAGCCCCACTGTCAAACTCCTATGGCTAAGTGAAAGTGCTAAAGCATTATAGTCCGGTTGCCTCGCTCGCTCCACTATCACCTCCTTAATAGGACCAAGACGTTGGGTTAAGTGTGAACACGTGTTTTTGCGAGCACCTCCGCATTATATGCGCGAGGGTTGAATGCAATCTTTCAGGTTATACACATGTATACATAAACGGCCGCCCAGGAGGCATCATATTACTTTCAGGCAAAAGTATAAAAATAGCCTTATACAAAATTTATAAAAGCATTTCGCTTACAATGAGATTACATATCACTCAAACATAATATTTTTTGAGCACTGGGTCTCTATCAAACGAGCACCCTCAAGAACTTTTTCAAAGTAGTGCTCAGTAGCCCTTCGACCTATGGCCGAATCCCGTGCTGCAACAGTGGTAGCATCCATCTCCGCCCAGTATGCTTTAACACGGGCAAAGGCATTCCGTGCGCCCTCTATGCACGCCGACCTCTTCATCGCATTAATGCACGGCACCACGTCAAGGAACTGCTGCAGCAAGCTGAAATTGCTGTTCGGTTTTGACCTTTCCGGCCATAGCTGATCCACAACAGACCTCATGGAGAGTCTGGACAACCTATTTAGTTCGGCCCATTCGGCTAATTGGTCAGTCAATGAAATCGGACGCTCGGGAGAATGGAATTGTCTCCAAAACAGCTGGTCTACTTCACGGGCCGTCTGACCCTGGAACTACTTGGCCGCATCGGCAGCGCTCACCGCCAAATCCATATATACATCCTCCGAACTCCACAGCCGATCCAGAGGGGGATACCGTGGATCTCCGAACTTCCTCCGCAACATAAAGGATTTCCCAGCAACAATATCCCCGGCTTCCCGCAGCTCCTCCTTCTTTGCCCTCATAGCAGAGCAGAGGTCCTTTCTCGTCGCAGCAGCCTTCTCAAGGTCCGATGCCTTCGCTTGGTTTTCCTTTTCAAGAACCCGGCAACGGTGGGTAGCGGCTTTTAATTCTATGGCCATCTTGGCCATCTTGTATCGGCTCTCGCCATGCGCGGACTTCTCGGCTTGCAACTCTTCGGCCGCCTTCAAAGCAGCCGCATTACCCAACCTCACTTGTTCCTTGGCTCGGGCAAGTTCTGCCCGCAAGGCTTCAACAGTGGCAGCTCCATCTGCAGTCACAACATATTAAAGATACCGGCATCATGCTGCTCTTCCTATGTGGCATTTACCAGATAATGACACTTACCCTGTGCCTCGTCAAGCCTTTTGTTAACAAGCTCGATGTCGGCATCTGCCGCATCCAACTGCCGTTCTAAATGGGCAAACTCGCTAGTCCGGCTAGCCACCAGAGCTTCCATCACCTGCACATAGAGGTAGTATGGTTATTACCTGGGAATACGATCCTCTGTTCGTCGTCGTTTCCGACGACAACCAGAGTCTCAGGGGCTACTATCTACACAGGGCACACCTAGCATGTGCAGGACTATCATACATTCTTTTACGTACCTCAAAGCCTGTCGGTAGACTCATAAAAGCTTCATGCAATCCGCTTTCGGCGGACGATATTCTCTCCATCACCGTATTCATCAGTATACGGTGTTCATCTGAGATGGCCGCTCGCCCCACCAACTCCCTCAGAACATCCGATCGCACACTCGACGGTGCCGGACTCTTTTGTCTGCTCTCTTCGGGAGCCGGACACTGGGAGCTTCAGGGGTCAATGGGATTATCTTCTGGCCTCATCGGACTCAGAGAGGCCCTCCGCGACGACACTTCAGGGTCGCCCACTTCCGGAGCGGAGGAGTCCGGAGGAGGCGTTTCGCTCTCCATCATATCTAGAAGAAGATCCCCTGAAGACGAGCTCATTTGAGAGGGGCTAAGGCCCGAACTGCAAAAATATAAGCGGTGGTTATTTTCTCAGAAGTATTTCGGGTCACTTACGACTCGCGGGAGAATTGATCCCCCCGCGGACTTTGTGCGGCAACAGCACCCCCCAAGGTAGGACCCTCTGTGGGAGACTTCTTCTCCCGTTTGGAAGCTTCGGCTTCCGAATCCCCGGGCGCAGTCCTTTTCCTCTTCTGGTCGTCTTCCTTCATGGAGACGCTCGCTCCCTCGGTTAGAATGGGCAGCATTGGGGGCCCGTGTCTACCCGCATTATCCTCCACAGTATCTTCCTTCAAGGGCTCCGGGCAAGGTGCGATCTGGAGCATCTTTTCCAATACCGGATTTTCCAAACCCTCAGGGAGGGGGGGGGCGAACACCGAATCAACTTCGCCTTTGTTAGCCAGTCCTGGTCAAAAAGCAAACTCTCAGAAATAACTTCGTAACAAAGGAGAGATAGTATGTTCGGCCGAAAGATGCCTTACCTGTTCGGCGGCACGGTTACTACTCAGGCCCACGTCCTCAGTGATTTCCGGACACCCCACCTGAGGTCTGAAGAATGACTTGTACATCTCCTCGTGCGTCAGGCCGAGAAAATTTCGAATGACACGCAGTCCCTCGGGATTGAACTCCCACATGCGAAGAGGCCGGCATTTGCAAGGCTGGACTTGACGAACCAACATAACTTGTATTACCGCAACCAAACTGAAATCTCCATTGAAGAGATCTCGAATGCGGCTTTGCAGTATAGGCACGTCCTTGGCTGGACCCCAGCTCAGACCTCTGCTGATACATGACATCAGTTCTGGTGGAGGGCCCGAGCGGAAAACAGGGGCGGCCGCCCACTTGGTACTTCTAGGAGCCGTGATATAGAACCACTCCTGTTGCCACAATTCAGACACCTCTGGGATGGAACCTTTGGGCCACGGAGCTCCCATCATTTTGTGTATTGAAGCACCTCCACACGCTGCATGTTGCCCCTCGATCATCTTCGGCTTTACTTCAAAGGTCTTGAGCCATAGGCCAAAGTGAGGGGTAACCCGGAGGAAGGCCTCGCACACGACAATAAATGTTGTGATATGAAGAAAGGAGTCCGGAGCTAGATCATGGAAGTCTAGCCCGTAATAAAAAATCAAACCCCTGACGAAAGGATCCAGAGCAAGGCCTAGACCTCGGAGGAAGTGGGAGACGAACACGACATTCTCGTTGGGTTCGGGGGTGGGGACGGCCTGCCCTCGGGGAGGCAGCCGATGCAAAATCTTGGCGGTCAGATTTCTGGCCTCCCTCAACTTTTTGATATCTTCTTCCATGACGGAGGAAGGCACCCATCGGCCTTGAAGGCTAGATCCGGACATGACTGAAGGTTCGGAGCACCTGACCTGAACTTTGGGCGTTTGAGCTTGAGGTGGGGGAAGGATTCAATTGAGCACGGGAGGGAAAAATAAAAGCCTTGTCCCTTTATAAAGAGGGTGAATATCAAGCGTCCTCTCCGTGTCCGTTTGGACTTGCCTATAATCTAGGAGTCCTAGAGGTGGTTGGGTTACCCACGCCCGTATTGATGAGAATCCCAGAATAAGGGGACACGATCTCTGCTTTAACAAGACGTGCCAAGGAAACTGCCTCGCATGACGCGCTGAGGTGGGATAATGAAACAACTCGGATAAAGGCTTGGCCATGGTGTGTCACACTATGGAATACGTCAGCAGATTAGATTTGTGTAAATATTATTCTCTCTATGGCAATATGTGGAAACTTATTTTGCAGAGCTGGACACTATCTTTATGTTCAAAATCTTCTATGAAGTACTTGGAGGAGGACCCCTCCTTGCAATGCCGAAGACAATCTGCGCGCCGGACTCATCGTCATTGAAGCCTGGTTCAGGGGCTACTGAGGGAGTCCTGGATTAGGGGATGTCCGGATGGCCGGACTATACCTTCAGCCGGACTCCTGGACTATGAAGATACAAGATTGAAGACTTCGTCCCGTGTCCGGAAGGGACTTTCCTTGGCGTGGAAGGCAAGCTTGGCGATACGGATATGCATATCTCCTACCATTGTAACCGACTTTCTGTAACCCTAACCCTGTTCTGTGTCTATATAAACCGGAGGGTTTTAGTCCATAGGACAACATACACAACAATAATCATACCATAGGCTAGCTTCTAGGGTTTAGCCTCTCCGATCTCGTGGTAGATCTACTCTTATACTACCCATATCATCAATATTAATCAAGCAGGACGTAGGGTTTTACCTCCATCGAGAGGGCCCGAACCTGGGTAAAACTTCGTGTCCCTTGCCTCCTGTTACCATCCGGCCTAGACGCACAATTCGGGACCCCCTACCTGAGATCCGCCGGTTTTGACACCGACACTAACCATAGCATTAAATTCTAGGATCCAATCAGTCCCTTACAGAATAGTGCATAAACTGGGTTTTAAGATTCTATCACTCTCTCAACCCACCATCTATTTACTACTCCACAATGCATTCCCTTAGGCCCAAATATGGTGAAGTGTCATGTAGTCGATGTTCACATGACACCACTAAGGGAATCACAACATACATACTATCAAAATATCGAACATATATCAAATTCACATGATTAGTTGTAACATGATTTATCCCGTCGTCAATGTCAAAACCGGTGGATCTTGGGTAGGGGGTCCCGAACTATGCGTGTAGGATCGATGGTAACATGAGATGGGGGACACAATGTTTACCCAGGTTCGGGCCCTCTCTATGGAGGTAAAACCCTATGTCCTGCTTGATTGATATTGATGAATATGAGTGTTACAGGAGTGGATCTACCACGAGATCGTAATGGCTAAACCCTAGAAGTCTAGCCTATGCGGGTATGGTAATGAATATATGTGTTGTCCTTTCCGGACTATCCCCTTCGGTTTATATAGACATCAAGGGGATCTAGGGTTTACATGGAGTCGGTTACATAAGAAGGAATCTTCGGTCGCCAAGCTTGCCTTCCACGCCAAGTAGAGTCCAATCCGGACACGGTGCAGTCTTCGGCCTTCATGTCTTCACAACCCATCAGTCCGGCCCATAGATAATAGGCCGGACGCCCGAGGACCCCTTAGTCCAGGACTCCCTCAGTAGCCCCTGAACCTGGCTTCAATGACGAGGAGTCCGGCGCGCAGATTCGTCTTCGGCATTGCAAGGCGGGTTCCCTCCTTCCGAACTCCAGAATAGTCTTCGGACGAAGTAAGTATATCCGGACCTGTGTATACAATGGCAGAGAATATAATACCCCACGAGCCCAACCTGTTGATAACTGTTCATGACATCATATCATGCCTGCCCGGTTGCTATTTCCAATCGTTGGCTAGCAAGCTGTCCCATGTCTCGGGGTGCGGTTTTACTGGCACGCCTTGTCAAGGCAGAGATTGTGTTCCTTTATTTACGGGATTTTCATTAATGTAGGCGTGGGTAACCCAACCGTCCCTTGGGTACAACTCCTTGGTAATAGGTAAGCTTAGAGACCCTGGGGGAGACGCCCAATACTTGGGGCCTTTATATAGAGACCGAATCTCATTTTCTTCTTTGTGCTTGCTTCTTCCTCAACCCCAGCGACCCCAAGTTCCAACCCTCGGGTTCCAATCGCCACCAGGCCTAGTCATGTCCTGATCCAACCATCAGGGCCGATGGGTGGCTTCTCCTGTCACAGAGAAGGATATTGCGAAGCTCCGCGCAGCAAGGTATCTGACCTCGGAAATCTTTCATCGGCTCCCGGCACAAGGAGAAGTCATACCGACCCCCAGATCTAGCAAGAGGGTAGTATTTGTATCCCACTTCCTTCATGGGATAGGGTTCGTGCTTAACCCCTTCGTCCGGGGGCTCATGTTCTACTATCGCACCACCATCGCGAGGCCATCTTCAGGCAGGACAGGCACGACCATCGCTAGGTCATCCTCAGCCACCGCCATCTCTTGCCCATGGTGTGCCACCGCCATCTCTTGCCCTTGGTCAGCCACCACCATCGCTAGGTCATCCTCAGCCTGATGCCCACTCTGCTCCTCTTCTTCCCCACGCCAGTCCGGATCATCCTCCTTGTTGTCTTTGCTGCAGCCCGAATCACTGCTGCTTTTGCTACAGCCAGAATCGATGTTGCTTTTGCTACAGCCAGAATCGCTGCTGCTTTGGCTGTAGCCACTGTCGCTGTTGCTGCTCCCATTGCCTGTCCAAATGCAACAATGAACGTTAACAATCGATGCGAGACAAAGCCAAATGTAGAGGAATAATAAGAGGCAGAACGTACTGGCATCATCGTCCTCAGCGTAGCGCATGCGACATATAGTCGTGTTCAACACCTTCACGATGAGCATGGTGGCGTCGTCATCGTACCTGAAGAGAAGGAAGTACCCCTGTCGGAGGTCGTAGGCATGGTAGAACTTCTCCCAGCCACGACATAGGTACATGTGGCCCTCCTTGATCACCAACTCCACGTCCCACAGCCTGCGAAACCCGCTGTCGGCCTGTCGCAGCTTCACATTATTTGGTGGATCTTCACCCAGCATGTTCATAAAAGTGTCAGGCAGCCTCTGCAGTTTGGGACAATGAGTGATGTAGCAAACAACAGAGATATCATAATGAGATGGGTGAAGGGGAGATCTCTCCTTTTATATACCTGCCTCGTGGATGATACTGAAGTCCCAAGTGTGATACTGAAGAACTCGAAAGCATCCAACTCGTACTCCGGTGTGGTAGACCGGAGTCTGTGGTGGCGGCTCCCCCCCATCTCTGATAAGTGGCAGAAGAGACCAATTAGTACCCTTACAACATTATAACATAAGAAATTTTGAGCAGAAGATAATCAACTACACCAAGTTATCATTTCTCATTCAAAAAACAATGCACTTGTGAACATATGATGGCTCTAGTTGAATTTATTAGTAGCACTAGTCTCAAAAATGTTGACTTTAGTTGAATTTCATATAATAACTATTTTAACTTCTTTGGGTCACCAAACTAGGCAACTAGCTAGCAGTATAAAAACATTCAACTAAAGAAAAGAAAGAAACTGCAAAACATGGCGGAACCCTAAATAAGAAAGTATAAAAACATGTCTTTTTCTTCTTCTTCCACTCTTCTTCTTTTTTTCCTCTTTTTCCTTTTCTTCTTCTTCCTCTTCTTCCTTTTCTTCTTCTTCTTCTTCTTCTATTTCTTCTTCTTCTTCTTCTTCTTCTTCTTCTTCTTCTTTTTCTTATTCTTTTTCTCCTCCTCTTCTTCTTCTTCTTCTTCTTCTTCCTTTCCCTTTCCCTCTTCTTTGCTCCTCCTCCTTGAACTCAGAGACTAGCTCCTTGGACCAACCCATCTCCCACCCTACCACCACATGTTAAAGCAAGAGAGGTGAGTTGTTTCTTTGCATTTACCCTCGCCTTTGCAGACAACAAGGAAGTAGGTACATTTTCTAGGCTCCATAGTGAAAGGCAATTGAGCTGTCAAAGAGGCCCCAACTCTTCCATACTACACCAGTCACCATCAATATAGGCTGGAAACTCACATAGTACCCTCAAATTTGTAAGAGCCCGTTTAATATTAGTGACCTAAGCAATTTTGAGGCTTCCAGTTAATATTAGTGACCTAAGGAATTTCTGCTCTCTACTCAAATACATCTGATCCCACTCCTTTGGTTTCTATAGACAATCTAAGATTAGTGTGGCAGAGCGGAGTCTGCGGTGCCGGGGGGAGGTTTTCCTTTCCTTCTTCTCTTCCTCTTCTTCTTCTTCTTCTTCTTCTCCCTCCTCCTCCTCCTTCTACTCTTCTTCTTCTAAACTAAAACTAAAACTAATCTAAAATAAAACTAAACTAAAATAAACTAAACCTAAAACTAAAACTAAACTGAAAATAAAACTAAACTAAAAGTAAAAGTAAAACTATAACTATAACTAAAACAGAAACTAAACTAAAAGAAACTAAAAAAACTAAACTAAAAAAAGGGGGGAAGAACTCACCTGCAGGGGATCGCCGGTGGAGGAGGCACGGGGCGACCGGTGGATGGGAGGACGGCCGCTGGAGGAGGCAGCGGCCCGGTGGAGGGGGAGGCCGGACAACCGCGGTGGGACGGGGCGGGGGGCGACGCAGGGGAGGGGGCATGGAGGCTGGGCGAGGGGGCGGCGGCGGCGCGGTGGAGGTCGAGGCGTCACAGAGGAGGGGTGCGGGGCGACGGGGCGAGGCAAGGGGGCGGCGGCGGGTCGTCGGGGAGAGAGGACGAGAGAAACACACACAGAGAGAGAGAGACAGATTGGGGCGGCCGGGTTGGGGCTCGGTCCTTTAGTTAGGTCAACTCTTTGCCGTCCGCCATCCTTTGTCGTCCACTTTTGTGCTCTTTGCCGTCTGCTAGCAGACGACAAAGAGGGGGGCCGTTAGGTTTTTTCTATGCAGCTCGTTAGTGGGGCCCAGCTCTCTCTTTGCCGTACGCCAGCTAACGGCAAAGATTCTTTGCCATCAGCCAATTCTTTGTCGTCCGTTTTGTGTAAGCGGACGACAAAGACCTTCTTTGCCGTCAGCCAGCAGACAGCAAAGAAAAGGCGGACGGCAAATAAGCATTTTCCAGCAGTGTATGTTCGTCCATGCAGGTTAACGCCTGGTGCTTCTCAATCGTCCTCCTCCTCGGGAGATCTTCTTCTAGAGATGATGGAGAGTGACACGCCTCCTCCGGCCCCGTCGCTCAACAGAGGAGATGATACCGAGGTATCATCCCGAAGGGCACCTGAAGGTGGTGCCTCCGTTACCCGAGGTTCCGGGATCGAGACCGGTGTCCCCGAACCGTCTGGTTTACAGCCGGAGACGGTTCTGGAGGCAAGCCAGCGGGTTCCTTCACTGGAATGCCGTACTCCGGTGGTGGTTTCCGAGGACCCAAGAGGGCCAGAAATGCTGAGGGACATGCTACGACGAGCGTCTATTTCAGAAGAGCACCGTTCCTTGATGGTTACGGTGGTCGAAAGGGTTCTATCCGCGAAGAGTGGACTGAACGAGGCCTTCATGAGCCTTCTAAGAGGTTTTGAGGATTGTGATGTAGCTTTGTCAGTTGAATTTCATTGACAGAATGCACCTGTTGTATATGCAATAGCCCCTGAGACTCAGATTGTCTTCCGAAGGGAGCGATCGAAGGATCAAAGAGATATGCTTAGGTATTAACCTCGGTTTAATTTGAAATACAGGTTGCTTCCCCTCCTGCGGCTGCCCGGAATACAAAAGTGGCCGAACTGCAGCGAAAGCTGGATATTGCAGAGGATGACGTTGCGTTGATCAACAGGCGTCTTGACGACTCGCAAGGTATGTATTTCGAGCATTCTTTACATCAGTGTGCTTGACGCGGGAAAGAGCTTTATATGAGATGAGCATAAAATGCAGATGGTGCTGCGCCGTGGAGGCTCTTCGGTCGGAGCTAATCCGGGCCAAGGAGCGGGCCCAGCTTAGTGATGCTGCTGCTCCAGGAGCATCGGTTGAACTGAAGGCCGAACAAGTTGCGCGATGCCAGGGCGAGGAGAAGATATCCACAATGACACTCGCTTTGGAGGGTGCTACTGGCCGCTGCGAATTTCTTGAGAAGGAGAATAAAGCCTTCACGGCTGAACTGGACAAGGCCCAACAGGAGGCAAGAGAAGCACGATCTGAATAGGAGGCACCACACGCCGTATAAAAGATTCCAATAAAGATTCCAATAAGTCATCACGAAGAATCACTAAAGATTCCAATAAGTCATCAAGTGGTTGACCAGCTCTCGCCGCATCATGATAGTCAGTTTTCGGCTTTCTCTACTGAGGTGCTCATCCGGTCTAGGCCAGGGCACAATCGCAGTAGTTCTCCCTTTACTACCCTAGCCTCTAGAGCAGAACGTAGGGTAGCAAACACAGGAGCCAGGCAACCCAACTATTGACCCAAGACAATGATTCGGAGCTGATGCATATAAGGCCAAACTTGCGACGCCGAAGTACGCTGTAGAGCTATTCGGACTTTTACTGGCGACTCATTCGTTCCTATGCTGAGCCCCTGGCAGGGTGTGCCGAGGTGCATCTACAAAGCAGCCGTTGAGGCCATACCTTATTGTTCAAAGGGTATGAGAGTTTGGCTCGGGTGAGGCTTACTGAGGACGGAGCGATGTGCCAATGATAAATTTATGTATATATAAAAAAAGAGAAACCACGGACCCGGCTATTTGACATGCTAGTGGCCGGGATCAGAGGAAAAGGGGCATAGTACAGGCTCGGAGTAAAGAGTGCGGTCTACCAAAGGTAATTTTGGACCTCCTGTCGCACGTCTGCGTAGCCCCCTCAGGGAGTGGGATCCTTAACGGAAGTAACCCCTTAGGTGAGTGCATGGATCCGAACTCCGATAGAGTCCGCTGTAGATGCTTTCTAGTTTTTCACCTATTCTTTAAGCATGATACAGAAAAAATGAAAAAAAAACATATAAAAAACGTCACGGGAATGCTTGTAGGGTTGTCCCAATTGTGCTTCAGCCGATGCCCATGGTATCTTGAGTGCGTAGTGATGTGCGCATGGTGCAAATTTCGCCAGTACAGTAGGTGGGTGGCGGAAGCCGAACTGCTATTTGCGTTCCGGGAGTGGTCGAACGTCGGAGGGGAACTTTTTTTGGCCCCTGGTGTTCTGCTGGCGAGCCGATCCGTTGTCTTTGTCACCCAGTGGCCTCCTCCCCTTGTGATTAGCGTTAAGCTTGCCTACCTGCTTGAAGACCCAACAGTTACGATTTGTATGATTAGCTGGCCTATCACGGAGACCGTGAATCTGACAAGGTCGGTCCAATATCATGTCAAGGGTGGATGGTCCATCCTGGTTTACCTTTAGTGGCTTCTTCCGTTGACCGGGCTTCGGATTGTGAAATCCGGCATTCATCGCTGTGTCGCGTATGTTGTTGTGTTCGGTTCGTCGTGGCTTGCCGTTGCCATCTCGAATTTCGGAAGTGCCCGGGCCGCTGGCGTCGTTGCTTTTACGAGCAAGCCAGTTGTCTTCTCCCGCGCAGAAGCGGTTCATTAGAGCGGTGAGGGCTGTCATGGATTTGGGTCCTTCCTAGCCGAGGTGACGCGCGAGCCATTCATCTCGGACGCTATGTTTGAAGGCCGCGAGGGCTTCTACGTCTGGACAGTCGACAATTTGGTTCTTTTTGACTAAGAACATGGTCCAGAGCTCCCTAGCTGACTCGCCGGGCTCCTGGACAATGTGACTTAAGTCATCAGCGCATAATGGTCGGACATATGTTCCCTAGAAGTTGTCTCAAAAGGCATCTTCCAAATCCTCCCAGTTGCCAATAGAATTTTCTGGCAAACTGTTTAGCCAGTACCGAGCTGGCCCTTTAAGATTGGGAGGTTGGTATTTAATGGTGTGGAGGTCGTCTCCGCGGGCCATGTGAATATGGAGGAGGTAATCCTCGATCCATACCGCGGGGTCTGTTATCCCATCGTATGATTCGATGTTAATGGGTTTAAACCTGTCTGGAAATTCGTGTTCCATTACTTCGTCTATGAAGCAGAGGGGGTGTGCGGCTCCTCTATGTTGGGCCACACTATGAAGTACCTCCGGCGGGCTCCGTTTATGGTGCTCGGACCGGGCATGGTCAGCTCCGTAGTGTCCGGATAGGCGACCATCGTCATCGGTCGGGGTATATCTTTGCAATCTGTACATCGATCTTGTGCGTCTTGCTCTACCCTCCATGTCTTGGTTGATATCGTTGGTGTTCCCCCGAGCTATTTTGTTTTGACGGCTAGATGGGTTGGTGTGGTGCTCTGCCTGGGCTGCTGCTTTGTCTGGTCCGGATTGTGGTCGGCCTGCCGCATTGTTCGATGGTGGTATGGGTTCCATCACTCTGCCCTCGTGTTGAGGGAGCCACCTATTCTTGGGGTGGCTTTTGACTGGGCTGCTGAGGTCGTATTCTTCAACGGCCAAGACCTTGGTCCATCTGTCATTGAGATAATCTTGGCTTGCTTGAAGCTGCAGCTGCTTCTTTCGTAGGCCCCTTGCAGTGGCCATAAGCTGGCGTTTAAAGCGCTCCTGCTCGAGAGGTTCCTTGGGCATGGTAAAATCCTTGTTGCCGAAGATCTCCTCTTCCTCAGAGGGTGGGAGATAATTGATGTCCTCCGAGTCCCCGTATGTGGTCTGTTCATCAGAGCTGTCTTGCCCGCCTTCCTGTTCATCCTGCTCGGATTCTACCTCAACAGGGTCTTTGTTGTCCGAATTGCCGTCTTCTCTGGTGCTGGCAGTGTTTTCTCTTGGGCGATGTGACCTAGGGTGCCGGTGTCCGGGCTGTGTACTAGGCGGTTTATTCTCGACCGGATCCTCCTTATCATAGTCGGGAGTGCCTTAAGGTGTGTCTAACATACACACGTCATACCAGGAAGTAGTCGTCCCGTGTCGAGTGGGTAGTAAGCTCTGGCCCTGCCCCTCATCGTCGTCCACACCATCGATGTCTTTGGAGCAGGGGTCGGGTGTGTTGGTTGGGTTTTCAATAGTGGCTACGAAGTGGGTGGCGGGTGGGAAACAAAATTCTCTATCGTCCGCCGAAAGTTCGAACCGAATATAGTTCGGGGACGGGTTGTCTACCAGGGATAGGGTTTTTAGCGAGTTTAGCATGTCACCCATGGGCGAGTGTTGGAGGACATCTGCGGTGCTGAACTTGAAGATCGACAACCGATCGAGTTCGGTATACGCGGGCTCGCGGGGTTTGGAGTTTGGCGTCAGAGGCGAGTCCGAGGTTCCATTGATGCGGATACCGTATGAAGTGGGATCTGTGTGCGGCTCCAGCGCCGCTGAATCGGTAGCCCCCGTGATGGGGTCGAGCTTCCCATCTTCGGGCGACTTGATCTGCTCCGGATTTAAGGCCAGAGCTTCTACAGGAGCTATCTCCTGGATGCGGCCCGATGACAAGTTTAGGCCATGTTCATCGAGGTAATGGGGAGCGGATGCCGCGGTCTCGAATCCATCGAAGATCAAATCTCCCCGGATGTCCGCGACGTAATTCAAGCTTCCGAGTCTGACCTGATGGCCAGGGCATAGCTTTCGATCTGCTCCAGATGGCCGAACGAGTTGGGCCATAGTACGAAACCGCCGAATACGAAGATCTGTCCGGGGAGGAAGGTTTCTCCCTGGACAACATCGTTACTGGTGATCGAAGGGGCCATCGAGCCTTCTGTCGACGGCACAGTGGAACTCTCAATGAAAGCACCAATGTCGGTGTCAAAACCGGCGGATCTCAGGTAGGGGGTCCCGAACTGTGCGCCTAGGATCGATGGTAATAGGAGACGGGGGACACAATATTTACCCAGGTTCGGGCCCTCTCTATGGAGGTAAAACCCTACGTCCTTCTTGATTGATATTGATGAATATGAGTGTTACAAGAGTGGATCTACCACGAGATCGTAATGGCTAAACCCTAGAAGTCTAGCCTATGTGGGTATGGTAATGAATATATGCGTTGTCCTTTCTGGACTATCCCCTTCGGTTTATATAGACACCGGGGGGATCTAGGGTTTACATGGAGTCGGTTACATAGGAAGGAATCTTTGGTTGCCAAGCTTGCCTTCCACGCCAAGTAGAGTCCAATCCGGACACAGTGCAGTCTTCGGCCTTCATGTCTTCACATCCCATCAGTCCGTCCCATAGATAACAGGTCGGACGCCCGAGGACCCCTTAGTCCAAGACTCCCTCACCCGTGCCCTCAAGAACAAAAGTAACTACTCACAAATAATAATCTTGCTCAAGATCAGAGGGGTATTAATATGCATAATGGATCTGGACATATAATCTACCACCAAATAAACCATATAGTAATCAACACTACTAGTCACCCCCTAGCGACAATCTGTAGTTCCGGTAACAAGATTGAATACAAGAGATGAACTAGGGTTTGAGATGAGATGGTGCTGGTGAAGATGTTGATAGAGATTGCCCTCCCCAAGATGGGAGAGTTGTTGGTGATGACGATGGTGATGATTTCCCCTTCTGGGAGGGAAGTTCCCCCGACAGAATCGCTCCGGCGGAGGGAAAAAGTGCTCGTGCCCAAGTTTCGCCTCGAGGCAGCGGCATTCCGTCTCGAAAGTATTATTGTGATTTTTTCTAGGTCAAAACCACTTATATACCAGAAGATGGGCACTGGAGGTGGGCAGAGGAGGCCACAACCCACCAGAGCGCGCCAAGGGGGCCTGGCGCGCCCAGGTGGGTTGTGCCCACCTGGTGGCCCCCTTCTGGTACTTATTGGCTCCAATATTTCTTATATATTCCATAAAAAATCTCTGTAAAGTTTCAGCCCATTTGGAGTTGTGCAGAATAGGTGGCCTGACATAGCTTTTCCAGTCCAGATTTCCAGCTGCTGGAATTCCCCCTCTTGGTGTGTTCCTTGCAAATTATGAGAGAAAAGGGCATTAGAATTACTCCAAAAAGCATTATTATGGATAAAAACATTGTGAATAATAGTAAGAAAACATGATGCAAAATGGACGTATCAACTCCCCCAAGCTTAGACCTCGCTTGTCCTCAAGCGAAAACCGAAATCGAAAAACATGTCCACATGCTTTGAGAGAGAGGTGTCGATAAAAACAAAATACGGACATAGAAGCATCATGTTGATTATTATAACAGCAACAAGATTAAACAAAGGAATTTTATCATAGAACTTTCATCATATACTTCCGATGAATAAGTAATAGTTCATCACAAGTATAAAGCAAAAACTTTATTAGAAACCAACAAACTATGTTCTCAGTCAACTTTGCAACTACAATTCATCATCTTTTCAGGAAGAGTCACATGTTGGAGCCTTTAAAGCAAGTCCACATACTCAACCATCATATAGTATTCTATGATTGCTAACACTCACCTTGTACCCATGAAGAAAACGTTTCAATCAGACACACAAAAAGATAGGGGCTTATAATTTTGCCTCCCAACATGCTCACCTCAAGGGTGATGTCAACAATAATAACTCATGCTATCTATATTCAACTGGACATATGTGCCTAGATCTTTCCTCAGCACATGATGCTTGCCAAAAGAGAAAATAAAAAGGAATAGAAGGAAAACTTTGACTCTTTGCATAAAAGTAAAGGATAGGCCCTTCCAAGAGGGAAGCATAGGTTGCTATTCGCTTATTTTTTGGTATGCTCAACCCCTGCGTGCAAAAGAACATCACGTTACATTGCCCATTAAGATGACAACCTTTATTATGCAGTTTGTCGCTTTTATTCGTTGTCATCCAAGTTCATGCAACGCTCAATTTTTTCTTGCACTAAAATATCTCACATATTTAGAAGCAAATTTTATTGCCTTTTTGCACCGATGACAACTTACTTGAGGGATATTGTTCAATCCCTAGGTAGGTATGGTGGACACTTGAAAAGATTTGGGTTTAAGGGTTTTTGGATGCACAAGTAGTATCTCTACTTGGTGCGGAATTTTTGGCTAGCAAAGATGGGGGGCAAGCATCACATGTTGAAGGATCTACGACAATATGACTTCTATGTGAATATAAACATACATAAACCATTACGTTGTCTTCCTTGTCCAACGTCAACAATTTTGGCATCTAATATTTTGATGAGGGCTCACAATCACAAAAGATTTCTAGGATAGTATATCTATATGTGAATCTTCTCCTCCCTTATTAATTTTTTCATGAGTTGCGTCATTGACTCATGCTATGTTTGTCAATCTCTAATAAAATTTTCTTACTTATACTTTTCCGTATGTTGTGCTATCACTTACCATGGGATTAGTATATAATATTTTCATTACCTCTATCCTTTCTTTATTTCCTTCTTTCTTGTTTCTTTTCTTTTCTTTATTTGCAACATATAAGTAATGAGAACAAAAGCTCATACTAAACTTTATTATATAACTTGCACTTAATTATAATGATAGGTCACCAAGCAAACTCTCGAACAAGAAAGGATCGAACTAAACTTTATTTCATCTAAAGCAAAATATTGAACTAAGATAAATAAAAGCAAAAAGATAGTCGGATGATACGATACCGGGGCACCTCCCCCAAGCTTGGCGGATGCCAAGGAGATTGCCCATACCCGATACTCATTTTTTCTCTGGTGATGAAGAAGAGGCCTTGTCCTCCTTTGATTACGTCCATAGGCTCCTACCTCATCGTCTCAGTCTTCATCAGCCAAGCATCTTATTCCATGTGGTTAGAGGAGCAGGAAGACATGATGCCTGATAACCCACAAGTATAGGGGATCACAACAGTTTTCGAGGGTAGAGTATTCAACCCAGATTTATTGATTCGACACAAGGGGAGCCAAAGAATATTGTCAACTATTAACAGTTGAGTTGTCAATTCAATCGCACTTGGAAGACTTAATATCTGCAGCAAAGTATTTAGTAGCAAAGTACTATGGAGGTAACTGTAACGGTGGCAAAAGTAACATTAGTAGTTTTTGTAGTGATTGTAACAGTGGCAACAGAAAAGTAACTAAGCAAAGATCAATATGTGAAAAGCTCGTAGGCAATGGACCAGTGATGGATAATTATGTCGGATACGATTCCTCATGCAACAGTTATAACATAGGGTGACACAGAACTAGCTCCAGTTCATCAATGTAATGTAGGCATGTATTCCGAATATAGTCATACGTGTTTATGGAAAAGAACTTGCATGACATCTTTTGTCCTACCCTCCCGTGGCAGCGGGGTCCTATTGGAAACTAAGGGATATTAAGGCCTCCTTTTAATAGAGTACCAGACCAAAGCATTAACACTTAGTGAATACATGAACCCCTCAAACTACGGTCATCACCGGGAGTGGTCCCGATTTTTGTCACTTCGGGGTTACCGAATCATAACACATAGTAGGTGACTATTGACTTGCAAAATAGGATCAAGAACTCGCATATATTCATGAAAACATAATAGGTTTAGATTTGAAATCATGGCACTCGGGCCCTAGTGACAAGCATTAAGCATAGCAAAGTCACAGCAACATCAATCCTAGAACATAATGGATACTAGGGATCAAACCCTAACAAAACTAACTCGATTACATGATAAATCTCATCCAACCCATCACCGTCCAGCAAGCCTACGATGGAGTTACTCATGCACGGCGGTGAGCATCATGAAATTGGTGATGGAGGAAGGTTGATGATGATGATTGTCGGTGTCAAAACCGGCGGATCTCGGGTAGGGGGTCCCGAACTGTTCGTCTAGGTGGGTGGTAACAGGAGGCAGGGGACACGAAGTTTTACCCAGGTTCGGGCCTTCTTGATGGAGGTAAAACCCTACGTCCTGCTTGATTAATATTGATGATATGGGTAGTATAAGAGTAGATCTACCACGAGATCAGAGAGGCTAAACCCTAGAAGCTAGCCTATGGTATGATTGTGTGTGTTGTCCTATGGACTAAAACCCTCCGGTTTATATAGACACCGGAGAGGGTTAGGGTTACACAAGGTCAGTTACAAAGGAGGAGATATCCATATCCGTACTGCCTAGCTTGCCTTCCACGCCAAGTAGAGTCCCATCCGGGCACGAGACGAAGTCTTCAATCTTGTATCTTCACAGTCCAACAGTCTGGCCGAAGGATAGAGTCCGGCTGTCCGGAGACCCCCTAATCCAGGACTCCCACAGTAGCCCCTGAACCAGGCTTCAATGACGATGAGTCCGACGCGCAGTATTGTCTTCGGCATTGCAAGGCGGGTTCCTCCTCCGAATACACCACAGAAGAATTTGAATACAAGGATAGTGTCCGGCCCTGTAAAATAAGTTCCACATACCACCATAGAGAGAATAATATTTCCACAAATCTAATCTGCTGACATGTTTTGGCAATACGACATTGTGCCATGGCCCGGTAATTATTCGAATTGTTTCCTTTAACTAGCCCCGCACATAACGCGAGGCAGTTTTTTGACACGTCTTGTCAAAGCAGAGATCGTGTTCCCCTAATTACGGGATTCTCATCAATACGGTCGTGGGTAACCCAACCGTGTCTAGGACTCCTAGATTATAGGCAAGTCCCAAACGGCTACGGAGAGGACGCTTGATATTCACCCTCTTTATAAAGGGATAAGGCTTTTACTTTTTTTCCTTCCTGTGCTCAATCGAATCCTTCCCCCGCCTCGAGTTCTAACACCCAAAGCCTAGGTCAGGTGCTCCGGACCTTCAATCATGTACGGATCTAGCCTTCAAGGCCGGTGGATGCCCTCCTCCGTTATGGAAGAAGACATCAAGAAGTTGAGGGAGGCCAGATACCTGACCGCTGAGGTTTCGCATCGGCTGCCTTCCCGAGGACAGGTCGTCCCTACTCCTGAACCCAACGAAGACATCGTGTTCATCTCCCACTTCCTCCGAGGTCTAGGCCTCACTCTGTATCCCTTCGTCAGGGGGTTGATGTTTTATTACGGGCTAGATTTCCACGATCTAGCCCCGGACTCCTTTCTCCATATCTCGGCATTTATTGTCGTATGTGACGCCTTCCTCCGTATTACCCCTCACTTCGGCCTGTGGCTCAAGACCTTTGATGTGAAGCCGAAGATGGTCGAGGGGCAGCATGTAGCGTGCGGAGGCACATTAATAAGCAAGATCGCTGGAGCTCCATGGCCAAAGGGTTCCATTCCAGAGGTGTCCGGATTATGGCAACGGGAGTGGTTTTACATCACAGCTCCCAGAAGTGCCAAGTGGGCGGCTGCCCCTGCTTTCCGCTCAGGCCCTCCACCGCAACTGATGTCATGGATTAGCAGAGGGCTGAGCTGGGGTCCAGCCAAGGATGTGCCTGTACTGCAGAGCCGCATTCGAGATCTCTTTGAAGGAGATTTTAGTTTGATTATGGTAATGCAAGCCATGCTGGTTCGGCGAATCCAGCCACGCAAACGCCGGCCCCTCCGCATGTGGGAGTTCAACCCAGAAGGACTGCGCGCTGTTCAGAATTTCCTCGGCCTGACGCATGAGGAGATGTATAAATCATTCTTCGGACCCCAGATAGAGTGTCCGGACACTACCGAGGACGTGGGCCTGAGCAGCAACCGCACCGCCGACCAAGTAAGTTATCCTCTAGCCGAACACACCGTCTTTCATTTATCATGACGTCATTCTGAGAAATCGCTCTTTGACCAGGACTGGATAACAAAGGCGAAGATGATCCGGTGTTCGCCCCCTCCCCCCCCCTTCCGGAAGGCTTGGAGAATCCGGTGCTGAAAAAGATGCTCGAGCTAGCACCTTGCCCGGAGCCCTCACAGGAAGATAAAGGGGGGAATAAAGGGAGCGAAAGTGGGCCTCCACCATTACCCATTCCGACCGAGGGAATGGGCGCCTCCGTGAGGGAGGATAACCAAGGGGAGGAATCTGGCACTCTCTCATCCCGGGGAAGGAAGAGGACTACCCCTGAAGATCCGGAAACCAAGGTTTCCAAACGGGAGAAGAAGTCTCCACCAGAGGGTCCTGCCTCGGAGGGTGCTCTTGCCGCACCAAGTCCGCGCGGGGATCCTCCCTCAACCAGCTGTAAGTAATCAAAAAGTACTTTAATAGTGAAGATATACTACCTTACTTCTGAGGAAAATAACTGAAGCATTTATCTTGCAGTTCGGATCTTAGCCCTTCTCAGCAAAGCTCGTCTTTGGGGGATCTTCTTCCGGAGATGATGGAGAGCGAAACGCCTCCCCCGGACTCCCCCGCTCAAGAAGCGGGTGACCTTGAAGTGTCGTCACGGAGGGCCTCTCCAGATCCGATGAGGCCAGAAGATAATACTATAGTCACCCAAAGTCCTCAGCGTCCGGCTCTTGAAGAGAGCAAACAAAAGAGTCCGGCACCGTCTGGTATGCGGTCGGACATACTGAGGGAGCTGTTGGAGCGAGCGGCCATCTCAAAAGAACACCGTACGTTAATGGGTACGGTGATGGAAAGAATTTCGTCCGCCGAAAGCGGATTGCATGAAGCCTTTATGAGTCTACTGACAGGCTTTGAGGTACGTGCTACTTTTTTGATAGTACCGCACATTTTTAGGTGTGTCGTGTGTAGATAGTAGCCCCTGAGACTCTGGTTGTCGTCGAGAACGGCGGCGAACAGAGGATCGTAGTCCCAGGTAGTAACCCAACCGCCTTTATGTGCAGGTGGTGGAAGCTCCGGTGGCTAGCCGGACTAATGAGTTTGCCGAACTAAAGCGGCAACTAGATGCGGCAGACGCCGACATCGAGCTTGTTAACAAGCGGCTTGACGAGGCACAAGGTAAGTAATGCATTCTAGTGAATGTCACATAGTAAGAGCAGTATGATGCCAGTATCTTTAATATGTTGTGACTGCAGATGGAGCTGCCACCGTGGAGACCCTTCGGGCGGAACTTGCCCGAGCCAAAGAACAAGCGAGGAGTAGTAGTGCGGCTGCTTTGAAGGTGGCCGAAGAGTTGAGGGCCGAGAAGGCCGCACATTGTGAGAGCAAAGAGAAAATGGCCAAGATGGTCGTAAAGTTAAAAGACACTGCCGACCGTTGCCAGTTCCTTGAAGAAGAAAACTGAGTGAAGGCGACGGACCTTGAAAAGGCCACGATGACGACCAAAGACACCCGCTCTGCTATGAGAGCGAAGAAGGAGGAGCTGCGTGAAGCCGGGGATATTACGGCTGGGAAGCCCTTCATGCTGCGGAGGAAGTTTGGAGATCCACGGTATGCCCCTCTGGATCGGCTGTGGAGTTCGGCAGACGCATATATGGACTTGGCGGTGAGCGTTGTTGATGCGGCCAAATACTTCCAAGATCAAACAGATCATGAAGTGGACAAGCTGTTCTGGTCGCAATTTAACGTTCCAGAGCGTCCACTTCCATTGACTGATCAGCTAGCCGAATGGGCCGAACTCAATAGGTTGTCCGGACTCGCCATGAGGTCTGTCGTGGATCAGTTGTGGCCGGAAAAGCTAAAGCCAAACAGCTATTTCAGCTTAGTGCAGCAGTTCCTTGGTGCAGTGTCGCGCATCAATGCAATGAAGAGGTCGGTGTGCATAGAAGGCTCGCCGATGGCCCTTGCCCGTGTTAAAGCATACTGGGCGGAGATGGATGCTACCACTGTTGCGGCGCAGGGTTCGGCCATAGGCCGAGTGGCTGCCGAGCACTATTTCGAAGAGGTTCTCGAGGGTGCTCGTTTGATAGAGGCCCAGTGCTCGAACAATATTATGTTTGAGTGACATGTATTCCCATTGTAAACCAATGTTTTTATGAAATTTATTAAGGCTGTGTTTATCCTTTTGCCTGAAAGTAATATGATGCCTCCTGTGCGGCCGTTTATGTATACATGTATATAACCTGAAAGATTGCAGTCGTCGGCTTCAGCCCCCATGCATATAATGCAGAGGTGTTCGTAGAAGACGCGTGTTCACACTTAACCCAACATCTTGGCCCTATTAAGGAGGTGATAGCGCAGCAAACGAGGCAACCGAACTATAATGCTTTAACACTTTCACTTAGCCATAGGAGTTTGATGGTGGGGCTACTATATAGCCCCTGGTGGCTCCGCACTCTCCCGAATTCGGGCGCGTACATGCCTGGCCGGGATACGGCCCTTCGTTAAGGCGGAGGAATTCTAACATTCTGATATGTTATCGAGTGGTTGAGCAGTCTCACGCTATATCATGACAGTCAGTTTTCGGCTTTGTCTACTGAGGTGCTTGTCCGGATGACCCGGGGCACAATCGCAGTAGTTCTCCTAGTGCTACCTTAGCCGATAGAGAAGAACGTAAGGTACCAAAACATAGGAGCCGGGAAAACCCAACATTTGACCAAAGACATGATTCGGAGCTGATGCATATAAGGCCAAACTCGCGACACCGAACACTCCCTAAGGTATTCGGTCTTTATGGTATAAACCGGGCCTAAACAGTGCCCTTTGTAAGAAGCCCCTGGTGTCCAGGTACGTGCATTATTCTGATGTGGCCACATGCCAAGACGCCAGCATCCTTCTCAATTGTACTGAGAATCCGAGCGATGTGTATCAACAAGAGACAGTAAAAAAGGTTGACGCAGGGTCTTAATCTAAAAAGAATCCTTGGGACGGGCCCCTGCTGCACGTCCGCGCCTATGTCTCCGTTGTGTCGTATCCTGGACGGGTGTAGCACGATGGTCATCTATAAAAGAGAGGAACTTAGGTGAAAAGTTGTCATGCAAAAAGGTGGGTTTTAAAGGAACCATGTAAATTTCAAGAGGAGTAAAAATTGCCACTTGTCTGCGCACGTTGAGCCCCTTGTGTTTGTGATAGGGGTGTGGCCATCAAACCTGTATGAACTACATATAGCTGCGCCGGACTCGTCTAACCGTGTCCGTGGTCTTGACGACTTCGAATACTTTAGTTGGTGAGGTCGTTTTAGTGTGCGGCTGCCGAGGCGGCCGCACCCTCTTCGGCGCGCAGGGATCGCTCAATATTTCCATTTACTGTAATGATGCCACGTGGACCGGGCATCTTAAGCGTGAGGGAAGCGTAATGCGGTATTGCATTAAAGCGAGCGAAAGCTTCGCGTCCAAGTAGTGCTTGATAGCCACTTTGGAACGGAGCAATGTGGAAGGTTAAAGTTTCGCTACGGAAGTTATCGGGGAAGCCGAATATAACTTCTAGTAGCAGGGAGCCCATGCAATGAGCCCTTGGGCCTGGCGTTACTCCTTTAACGGTAGTATTGCTAAGGCAAATTTTCGTTGGGTCTATCCCCATTTTGCGGATTGTGTCCTGATATATCAGGTTTAGACTACTGCCATCGTCCATCAGGACTCGTGTGAAGTGGTATCCGTCAATTATTGGGTCTAATACCAAGGCAGCCCATCCTGCACGCCGGATACTTGCTGAGTAATCCCGATGGTCAAAAGTGATCGGTTGAGACGACTAGTGGCAGGACTCCGCTGTGATAGGCTCTTGGGCATATTTATCTGGGAGTGCCGCTTTGTTTCTCCCCTTGATCACGTGTACCATGTTTACTGTTTTGACTTCTGGTGGAAATTTCTTTTGTTCCCCAGTGTCTTGCTTGAGAGGCTCATCCTTGTCTACGCTTGGTGTATCCTCCCCCTTGTGTACGGCGTTGAGCTTACCGAACTGCTTGAAGACCCAACATTCTCTGTGGGTATGATTAGCGGTGTCGGTGTCAAAACCAGCGGATCTCGGGTAGGGGGTCCCAAACTGTGCGTCTAGGTCGGATGGTAACAGGAGGCAGGGGACACGATGTTTTACCCAGGTTCGGTCCCTCTTGATGGAGGTAAAACCCTACGTCCTGCTTGATTAATATTGATGATATGGGTAGTACAAGAGTAGATCAACCACGAGATCAGAGAGGCTAAACCCTAGAAGCTAGCCTATGGTATGATTGTTGTTCGTCCTACAGACTAAAACTCTCCGGTTTATATAGACATCGGAGAGGGCTAGGGTTACACAGAGTCGGTTACAATGGTAGGCTATCTACATATCCGTATCGCCAGGCTTGCCTTCCACGCCAAGGGAAGTCCCTTCCGGACACGGGACGAAGTCTTCAATCTTGTATCTTCATAGTCCAGGAGTCCGGCCGAAGGTATAGTCCGGCTATCCGGACACCCCCTAATCCAGGACTCCCTCAGTAGCCCCTGAACCAGGCTTCAATGACGACGAGTCCGGCGCGCAGATTGTCTTCAGCATTGCAAGGCGGGTTCCTCCTCCAATTACTTCATAGAAGATTTTGAACACAAAGGTAGTATCTGGCTCTGCAAAATAAGTTTCCACATATTGCCATAGAGAGAATAATATTTACTCAAATCTAATCTGCTGACGTATTCCGTAGTGTGACATCACACCACGGCCAAGTCCTTATTCGAATCATTTTACTGTCCCACCTCAGCGTGTTTAGCGAGGCAGTTTCCTTGGCACGTCTTGTTAAAGTAAAGATCGTGTCCCCTTATTCCAGGATTCTCATCAATACGGGTGTGGGTAACCCAACCGCGCCATTGACTATGGCGCTTGGGAGATAAGCGAGTTTTACCAGGCTGGTGGGGGCGCATAGTCGCTTCCGCCCATATAAGGGGATAAGGACCCACCTTTTCATCCACGCCTTCTTCCTCCTTTGCCTATCCATTTCCGCGCACTTGAGCTCCGGTGCCCAAGTCCGCACACCCCACCTCAACCTTCTCCAGCCATGTCCGGAGCGGGAGGCAAGTGGATGGTCTCCTCCATCACGGAGGGACACATCAAAAGACTGAGGAAGGCCGGATACTTGTCTAACGACATTGCGCACTGGCTTCCCGAAGAGGGGCAGCTTATCCCCACCCCTAGGCCCCATGAGAGGGTGGTGTTCCTCCCCCATTTCCTCCGTGGACTGGGCTTCCCACTCCACCCATTTGTCCGGGGGTTCATGTTCTACTATGGCCTGGATTTCCATGATCTGGCCCCGAACTTTGTCCTCAACATCTCGGCGTTTATCGTCGTGTGCGAGGCTTTCTTCTGCATCCACCCCCATTTCGACCTCTGGCTCAAGACTTTCAATGTCAAGCCGAAGGTGGTGCGCGGCACCCAAGCGAAGTGTGGGAAAGATGCCCAACGTCCCATGGTTCGAGGGCTCCTTCATGGAATCCCTAAAGGGGTGGCAGTCGAGGTGGGAAAGATGCCCAACGTCCCATGGTTCGAGGG
The DNA here is from genome assembly GCF_056163025.1 of Triticum urartu. Classification (NCBI taxonomy): domain Eukaryota; kingdom Viridiplantae; phylum Streptophyta; class Magnoliopsida; order Poales; family Poaceae; genus Triticum; species Triticum urartu. The sequence continues at coordinate 395,585,934 of NC_141875.1, forward strand.
CTCCTTCATGGAATCCCTAAAGGGGTGGCAGTCGAGGTGGTTTTACATCACCGAGCCGCGCGACCCTGAATGGGTCGCAACCCCCGAGTTCCGATCTGGGCCCCCTACGCGGCTCGCCTTCTGGAAAGAGACGGGCCTGTCGTGGGGTAAAAAAGGAGAGCTGACCGGACTCCAAACATGCGTCCAAACCCTGGTGGACAAGAAGCTCAAACTTGTCAGCGTAGTCCAGGTTATGCTCATCCACCGGATCCTCCCATGTCAACAAAGGGCTTTCAACCTGTGGGAGTTCGACCCGGCGCGGCACCGAACTCTGAGCAGGATCTTCGGCACGACGTACGAAGATGCCTGGAAGGTGCTTTTCAAGGGCGCCGAGGCCCCCGCATCCGCTACCGAGGATCGCGGATTCAGCACGCAGCGTCACGCTCGTGCGGTAAGCTGTTTTTACCTTTTACAGGGTATTAGTTCTTCATAGTTTGACTCCATGCGGGATCTAAGCTCCCTTACCTTTGACGGGATTGGCAGGAGACGTCCGGACAGATCAACTTCCTGGCTCCTTTGCCCGAAGGCCCAGCGGACGCTCGCTTGGCGAAGCTGCTGGTTCCGGCACCCTACGTGGTGCCGGAGAAGAAGGCCACGGGGACTCGAAAGAGTGCCCGGCGCTAGGAGGTATCAGATTCATCATCCGACGATTCCAAGGCGCACTCCTCCCACGAAGACGAGGAGGAGGAAGAAGAGACCTCTCCCCCTCCAGCGGGGGGGGGGAGAAAAGGAAGGCTGCCCCAACCGGGGAGGCTGAAGGGTCCAAGAGGGGGAAGACCCCTCCTCCGGACTACTCCACCAACGCCGATGACGGCGAAGAGGAGTGGCCACACAGGGCCAAGCCCCTGGCGAGATCGTAAGTATCCGGATACCAGAGTGACTCATAGTATTCCCCGATTGCATAGCTTTTCCTTACGTCGAACATGATTGTGTAGTCCGCCCAAGGCCGGGCTCGACGAGTCGTCGAGCGGCTCTCTGGATTCGTCGGATGTGAATTCGCTTCCGACGGCTTCCTCCCCCCACCCTACGGACGGCGCCGAGGTGGCGTCCCAACAGGTTCCAAGCTAGGAGGAGGTGGTCCTGGAGGCACCGCAAGGCAACCTCCCGGACTCCAGGCGTAAAGGGGATAGAACCCCCAAGGGCTCCGAGTCCGGCCTTGAGCCGGACACCCTGCCGGAACCTTCAATGGCTCCGGACTCTAGTAGGCAGCCTCCTTCCAAGAGGAGCGAGCCTACCGAGCCGGTGACCTCTGTCCAATCGGAGGCACCGGACAATTTGCTGGAGACGCTTAACGGCGCCTCCATCGACGAGGAGCACCGCACTATTATGAGTGCGGTGCTCCAGAAGGTTCAGTCCGCCAAGAGCGGACTGACTGAAGCCTGTGCCAGCCTTCTAACAGGCTTTGAGGTAAGTAAAGAATATGTAAAAATATTACCGCATAGACAGTAGCCCCTGATGCTCTGCTCGGCGTTCGGAAAGAAAAGCCGAATAGAGGATCTAATAACATTCGCAGGAGTCTAACATAATCAAGTCAATATGCGTATGCTGGCTTCGCTGCTGGCCTCCGCCACACTGACTGCGGAGGTGGATACGCTGAAGCAGAACCTCGAGCGGTCCGAGCAAGAGCTCGGCCTAGCCAAGCAACATCTCGAGGAAAAGGAAGGTAAGAAATACCTATTGAAATATGTGAAAGGTGCAATTGCAAAAAGTGACAAGATTAATGCGGCTATTGTAGGGTCCACAATTGAGGTGGCGACCCTTAAGCAAGCGCTGTCCGAGGCCGAAAAGAGGGCAGCCGCGGAGCGCACCGAGCGGGAGAAGCATGAGACGCAGGTTGGCGAGGTGCGGCAAGAGCTCCAGGCTCTTATGAAAAAAACATGAGATTTTGGAGCTTGACTCGAAGACGCGAGAGTCTAAGCTCGCGGCGGCCATTGAAGATGCCAAGTCTGCCAAGGCTGAAGCCCAGAAGGCCCTCCAGGAGGTTGAGGCAATAAAAAAGATAGCGGCGGGTAAGGCATTCTTTATGCAAAGCAAGCACGTGAAAGTGAATTACTTGTCACTTACCTGAATCCGGAGCTCTCCAGGAGCATTCGCAGACTTGCCCCGTAGCGTGTCGGATGCCACCGCCTTCTACTGAGCCGAGGAGGGAAGCTCGACGGAGAAGGTGTTCTGGTCTCAGTATGCTGAGGCCGAACACCCGGTGCCCTTAAGCGACCAGCTGAAACAGCTGGTCGAGCTCCATAAGGTGGCCGAACAGGCCATGAAGGGCCTCATAGTCCGGCTGTGGCCTGGAGAGGCCATGCCTGGGAGCTACTTCGGGCTGGTGAGGCGGCTGGTGGAGGCCTGTCCAAGGCTCGAAGTCATCAAGCGCTCCGTATGCATCGAGGGTGCCCGTAGGGCGCTTGCTCGTGCGAAGGTGCACTGGGGCAAGCTGGATGCTGAGAAGCTTGTGAAGGACGGGCCACCGCCAGGCAAGGAGCATCACAAGCCCGAGATGTATTATGAGGGTGTTCTGAAGGGTGCCCGCCTTGTGGCGGATGAATGTTCCATGAATGTAATTTTTCAGTAAACGCGCTCGTTTTGTCTTGTGCGCTGAAAACTTGTTCATGTGCGCTAAGAAATGCTTTTTGAATTTAAAATATTACCTTTTGTGCGTTCGTTTATCAAATTTGAGAGATGGTGAGTCGTCGGCTTCTGCCCCCATGGCATGAGTGCTGGGGTGTTCGGGATAAACATGAGCGCTCTTTTTCCCATTCTTGGGTCCTTCGAGGGAGGCGCTCAACACAACGAACAAGGCAATCGGACTATAATGCTTGAACACTCTCACTTAGCCATAGAATTCTATAATTTTAAATTTCGGCGAAGCCCCTAGTGTTCGGAAGACCGAGTTTGGGGCGCTATCCACGCCTAGGCCGGACAAAGTCGACTCCTCGCTCTAAGCGGCATAAGTCTTTAGGGACTCGAAAACCTCTTGAACAGCGACCAGCTCTCGCCTCATCATGACGGTCAGTTTTAGCTTTCTCTACTGAGGTGCTTAGCCCAGCTCAACTGGGGCACAATCGCAGTAGTTCTCCTAGTGCTACCTTAGCCTATATAACGGAACGTAAGGTACCAAAACATAGGACCCGGGCAAACCCAACTATTGACCCAAGACATGATTCAGAGCCGATGCATATAATGCTATAAGTTCGGGGTGCCGCACTTGTGAAAGTGTTCGGACTTCTCACACCATGTTGTGGGGTACTTAAGCCCCTGGCGTATTGGCCGTACCAAAGTGTACGGGTGCAACATGTTATTAATGAACATATATTCGTAAAAAAGAGTAATGCAATAATAGACGGAAGCTATGCATTGTTTATTTTTTTAAAGGGCTGCGATCAAAGCAGGACGATACAAATAGTGCGATAAGCAAAAGATGGGACTATCAAATATGTCCTTTCCAGGGGCGAGCTGCGGAATGTTATGCGAAACAGGTATACTGCTCGTTATAGAGACCACCTTAGGGTTCCGTAGTGTGGCGTAGCTTTCTGCTTCCCTGGTTGTATCGTTTGTGCGGCAATTGTGCTGCCGGACAAGCCTTCCGAAGAACGGAGTCCTGAAAATAAGAGAAAATTAAGAAATCGGCAGCCCCTAGTGCGGTTTAAGCCGCGTGTCGGGCGTGCCGTGATGGTGCCCCTCCCCCTGTGCCCATGGTATTTCCAGAGCATAGTTATGTACGCGCAGCACTGATTTCGCAAGCTCGCGAGGGCTGGGGTTGGGGCCGCATTGTTACGCTTGCTCTGAACGTGCCAGGCGGTCTTGGTGTAGGTTACTCCGGGCGCGCTTGACGGTGTCCAGACGTTTAATGGCCGGACTAGAGAATTGCCTTGAGAGGCTGCTTTGTACTTCCGTTGCGATAGCCGCCGTATGCTCCTCTGTTCGGAGAGAGCGTTCGGTGTTTCCATTGACCGTGATGACGCCTCGAGGGCCTGGCATCTTGAGCTTGAGGTATGCGTAGTGTGGCACCGCATTAAACTTGGCAAATGCGGTTCGCCCGAGCAGTGCGTGCTAGCCACTGCGGAACGGGACTATGTCGAAGATTAACTCCTCGCTTCGGAAATTATCCGGAGATCCGAAGACCACTTCAAGTGTAACTAAGCCTGTACAGTTGGCTTCTACACCTGGTATGACGCCTTTAAAGGTCGTTCTGGTGGGTTTAATCCTCCAGGGATCGATGCCCATTTTCCGCACTGTATCCTGATAAAGCAGGTTCAGGCTGCTGCCGCCGTCCATAAGGACTCTAGTGAGGTGAAATCCGTCAATAATTCGGTCTAGAACCAATGCGGCGAATCCGCCATGACGGATGCTAGTGGGGTAGTCCCTTCGATCAAAAGTGATCGGGCAGGAAGACCATGGGTTGAACTTTGGGGCGACTGGCTCCATCGCGTATACGTCCCTTAGCACACGCTTCCGCTCCCTCTTGGGGATGTGGGTTGCGTATATCATGTTCACCGTCCGCACTTGTGGGGGAAAACCTTTCTGTCCACTGTTGTTCGGCGGCCGGGGCTCCTCCTCATCATCGCTATGCAGCCCCTTGTCTCTGCTTTCGGCATTTAACTTGCCTGCCTGCTTGAACACCCAACAATCCCTGTTGGTGTGATTGGCTGGTTTTTCGGGGGTGCCATGTATCTGGCATGAGCGGTCGAGTATTCGGTCCAAACTAGACAGGCCCGGAGTATTTCTTTTGAATTGTTTTTTCCGCTGACCGGGTTTAGAGCCTCTGAATCCGGCTTTAACTGTCGTATCCTCAGCGTTGTCGCCGTTAATGCGGCGCTTTTGCTTATTGCAACGCGACCTGCCACTGCTGTCCTTGGTATCCGAATTACCAGGGCTCTTGGTCATGTTATTGCTGCGAGCTGGCCAGTTGTCTTCTCCCGCGCAAAAGCGGATCATAAGTGTCATGAGGGCTGCCATAGATTTTGGCTTTTCCTGTCCTAGGTGCCATGCAAGCCACTCGTCGTGGATGTTATGCTTGAAGGCTGCTAGGGCCTCTGCGTCCGGACAGTCGACGATTTGATTGTTCTTGGTTAGGAACCGTGTCTAGAATTGTCTGGCCGATTCCTCTGGCTGCTGAATTATGTAGCTTAGGTCATCGGTGTCTGGTGATCGCACATAAGTGCCCTGGAAATTGTCGAGGAATGCAGCTTCCAGGTCCTCCCAACAACCAATTGATTTTGCTGGCAAGCTATTAAGCCAATGTCGGGCTGGTCCTTTAAGCTTGAGTGGGAGGTATTTGATGGCGTGTAGGTCATCACCATGGGCCATGTGGATATGAAGGAGATAGCCCTCAATCCATACCGCAGGATCTGTTGTGCCATCGTATGATTCGATGTTCACGAGTTTGAAACCCTCGGGGATTTGATGACCCATTACTTCATCTGTGAAGCATAGTGGGTGTGTGGCGCCTCTGTATTGGGCTACATCACAACGCAGCTCAAACGAGCTTTGTCTACTGTGTTCGGCCCGGCCGGATTTACTGTATCCGGCGTGATGAGTACTGTCTTGTGCCGTGGGGCACCCACGTGATCTGTAGATCGATCTTGTCTGCCTTGCCTTGTCCTCCAATATATCTCGCAGGTCTGGCGCATTTTCCCATGCCTTGGTGGTTTTTGAGCGGCGCCGGGGTGCAGCTTGAGTGGAGGGCCGAGAGGCCTCTCTGTCGCGGCCACGGGGTGGCCGGTCGGCCGCATCATGCATTGGTGATGTAGGTTTAAGTGCTTCCTCCTCTAATTGGGGTAGCAACCTGCGCTTTGGGTAGCTCTTGGAGGGGCGTTCGAGTTCATACTCTTCGGCCGCAAGGACTTCAGTCCATCTGTCGGCTAGCAAATCTTGATCAGCTCTAAGCAGTTGCTATTTTTTATTGAGGCTGCTCGCCGTGGCCATAAGCCTGCATTTGAAACGCTCTTGTTCAACGGGATCCTCCGGCACGACAAATTCGTCGTCGTCGAGGCTTGCCTCGTCTTCGGAGGGAGGCATATAATTATCGTCCTCGACCTCTCTGTCTGTCGCTCTCTCATGAGGGCTGGCTTCTCTATCCTCCTGTGCTGAATCTTGCTGGAGGTGGTTGTCTTCGGCACTGTCCGGGGTGTTATTATCCCCCGTGCCGGAACCACCGTTTTTGTTTTGGCAGGATTTAGAGTGGCGCCGCTGACGCCGGCGCTTAGGCTGCTTCTTGGAGGGGTCATCCTCTGTTGTTCCATCGCCATTGCCTTCTTTTGGGGTGTCCACCATGTATATATCATACGACGAGGTGGATTTCCAGTGCCCTATAGGCGCTGGTTCTTGATCGTCTCCTGCATTAGCGTCCATACCGTCGATGTCTTCGGAGTCGAAGTCGAGCATGTCGGTCAAATCATCGACAGTGGCTATGAAGTGGGTGGTGGGTGGGCTTTGAATTTCTTCATCATCCGCATCCCAACCTTGCTGACCATAGTTCGGCCAGGTCTCTCCTGACAAAGAGAGAGACTTTAGTGAATTCAGAATATCGTCGAAGGGCGAGTGCTGAAAGATGTCCGCGGCGGTGAACTCCATGACCGGCGCCCAATCGGGTTCGATCGGTCGGGGTGCGGAGGGCTCGGAGTCTGGAGAGGAGTCCGGCTCCTTGGAGTCATGGGCTTCGCGGAGAATAGGGCTGGTGTTCGGCTCGATCGCCGTAGAGATTGCAGCCCCCGAGGCGGTGTCTAACCACCCATCCTCGGTTGGTGTGATCGGCTCCGAGCTAGGGGTCGGAGCGGACACAGGTGTGGCCTCCAGGGCACTGTTCGGCAGCAGAGCTAAATCATGCCCATCGTGACAGTGCGGCGTGCTCGGCTGTGGCTCGAATCCATCGAAGATCAAGTCTCTGTGGATGTCGGCCGTGTAGTTCAAACTTCCAAATCTGACCTAATGGCCAGGGGCGTAGCTTTCGATCTGCTCCAGATGACCAAGCGAATAGGCCCGCAGTGCAAAGCCGCCGAATACGAAGATCTGTCCAGGGGGAAAAGTCTCACCCTGGATCGCATCGCTATTGATGATCGGAGAAGCCATCGGGCCTAAAAGTGATGACACAGAGGAACTCTCAATGAAAGCACCAATGTCGGTGTCAAAACCGGCGGATCTCGGGTAGGGTGTCCCGAACTGTGCGTCTAGGTCGGATGGTAACAGGAGGCAGGGGACACGATGTTTTACCCAGGTTCGGGCCCTCTTGATGGAGGTAAAGCCCTACATCCTGCTTGATTAATATTGATGATATGGGTAGTACAAGAGTAGATCTACCACGAGATCAGAGAGGCTAAACCCTAGAAGCTAGCCTATGGTATGATTGTTGTTCGTCCTACGGACTAAAACTCTCTGGTTTATATAGACACCGGAGAGGGCTAGGGTTACATAGAGTCGGTTACAATGGTAGGAGATCTACATATCCGTATTGCCAAGCTTGCCTTCCACGCTAAGGAAAGTCCCTTCCGGACACGGGACGATGTCTTCAATCTTGTATCTTCATAGTCCAGGAGTCCAGCCGAAGGTATAGTCCGGCTATCTGGACACCCCCTAATCCAGGACTCCCTCAAGCGGGTTTACCAGGGGTGCTATGGATCTGACATATTTGGTCCAGAATTTTGTTGAGGCTGGATAGTTCATCTCTGGCGCCTTTAGAGGGCGGCTTTTGCTGACCTAGCCGAGAGCTTCTGAATCCGGCGTTTACCGCCGTGCTCTTCGGGTTGTCTTGTTTATTCCGGCGCTTATTATTTCTGCTACGTCGTGATTTCCCATTTTCATCTCTAACTTCGGATGTACTTGGGTCGCTGGTGCTGCATCTGGCTAGCCAGCTGTCCTCACCCGTGCAAAAGCGGGTCATGAGGCTTGTTAATGCTGCCATTGTTCTCGGCTTTTCTTGGCCGAGGTGTCTGGCCAGCCATTCATCGCGGACGATATGATTAAAAGCTGCCAAGGCTTTGGCGTCCGGACAGTCGACTATTTGATTCTTTTTAGTAAGAAACATGTTCCAAAGCTTTCGGGCTGACTCTCCGGGCTGTTGAGTTATATGACTTAAATCGTCCGCATCCGGAGGTCGGACATAAATCCCTTGAAAATTTGCCTGAAAGGTGTCTTTGAGCTCTTCCCAGCTCCTGATGGAGTTTTCGGGGAGGCTTTTAAGCCAGTGCCAAGCTGGCCCTTTGAGCTTGAGGGGTAAGTATTTTATGGCGTGGAGATCATCTCCTTGGGCCATATGGATATGGAGGTTATAGTCCTCAATCCAGACCCCAGGGTCTGTTGTTCCATCGTATGCCTCTATGTTTACAGGTTTGAATCCCTATGGAAATTCACGGTCCAGCACCTCATAGGTGAAACATAAGGGGTGCGCGACACCCCTGTATCTGGGTGTACCGCATTGTTCGGATGTTTGTTGTGTTGCATCGTATGCTGGAGCGCGCTTGTGTGGTTCATAGATGGATCTGGTTGCGCCGTCCTTTTGATGCGAGCCCTCGCGTGGATCGCGTATTAGCTTATGTGCGGCGTTGTTTGCCGCTCTATGTTGGCCGTGAGGACGTCTATTCGGCCAGGTGGCCGTTTTTATTTTTGGTTGCGGGGGATCTAAGGCCTCCTCATCAAATTCAGGTAGCAACTTCCGCTTCGGGTAGCTCTTGGTGGGGCGATTACCGCCGTACTTCGCTGCTGCGTTGAGTACTTTGTTCCATCTGATTCCGAGTGTGTCTTATGCAGCCTTGAGTCTTTGCTTCTGCTTTTTTAGACTCCTCGCGGTGGCAACAAGCCTTTGACAGGCATTCTGTTGCTCTAGGTGTCTATCCGGTGTGATGCCGTCCGGACTATTGTCTTTGACAGAGTCAGGTTGTTCGGTTTGATTCTCCGTGTTGCCGTGGTCCGGCGATGGTTCACCTTGCTCTAACGCTGGGTCTATATGATCGTTGTTTCTGCCGAGGCGGGATTTGGAGCGGCGCTTACGCCGCCGCTTTGACTGCTTCTCGAGGGGACAACCCTTCGTTGCGTTCTTCTGTTCCTCGTCATCGTTTTCTTTTGGTGTGTCCACCATGTATACGTCATGTGATGAAGTGGCCGTCCAGTGCCCTGTGGGCAGTGGTTCCTGTTCTTCTCCTGCATCGTCGTCCATACCGTCGATGTCTTCGGAGTCGAGGTCGAGCATGTCAGTTAAGTCATCGACATTGGCTACTAAGTGGGTGGTGGGTGGGCGGCGAATTTCTTTGTCATCTGCATCCCAATCCTGTCGGACATAGTTCGGCCAGGATCCTCCTGACAGGGAGAGAGACCATAATGAGTTCAGTATGTCGCCAAGGGAGAGTGCTGAAAAATATCCGCGGAGGTAAACTCCATGATCGGCGCCCAGTCGGATTCAATAGGGACGGGCGCAGGTGGTTCGGAGTCCGTGGCCGGAGAAGAATCCGGCGGTTTAGCAACACGGCTCTCGTGAAGGGTAAGGTCGATGTTCGGCTCTATCGCCGTTGAGGGTAAGGCCTCCGTGGCGGGGTCCATCCACCCATCCATGGACGGCGCAATCGGCTCTGAATTGACGGTCGGAGCGGCTGCCGGTGCGTTCTCTCAGACGCTGTCTGATGGTAGAGCTAAATCAGACTCATCGTGACCGCGAGACACACAAGGCAGAGGCTCGAATCCGTCGAAGATCAAGTCTCCGCAGATATCGGACGTGTAGTTTAAGCTTCCAAGCCTGACCTGGTGGCCAGGGGCGTAACTTTCGATCTGCTCCAGATGGCCAAGCGAGTTGGCCCGCAGTGCGAAGTCGCCGAACACAAAGATCTGTCCAAGGAGAAAAGTCTCACCCTGGACTGCATCGCTATCGATGATAGAAGGAGCCATCAGGCCTAACGGCGATGACACAGAGGAACTCTCAATGAAAGCACCAATGTCGGTGTCAAAACCGGCGGATCTCGGGTAGGGGGTCCCGAACTATGCGTCTAGGCAGATGGTAATAGGAGGCAGGGGACACGAAGTTTTACCCAAGTTCGGGCCCTCTTGATGGAGGTAAAACCTATGTCCTGCTTGATTAATATTGATGATATGGGTAGTACAAGAGTAGATCTACCACGAGATCAGAGAGGCTAAACCCTAGAAGCTAGCCTATGGTATGATTGTGTGTGTTGTCCTATGGACTAAAACCCTCCGGTTTATATAGACACCAGAGAGGGTTAGGGTTACACAAGGTCGGTTACAAAGGAGGAGATATCCATATCCGTACTGCCTAGCTTGCCTTCCACGCCAAGTAGAGTCCCATCCGTACATGAGACGAAGTCTTCAATCTTGTATCTTCACAGTCCAACAGTCCGGCCGAAGGATAGAGTCCGGCTGTCCAGAGACCCCCTAATCCAGGACTCCCACAATGATGATGGCGACGGATTCCCCTCTCCGGAGCCCTGAACGGACTCCAGATCAGCCCTCCCGAGAGAGATTAGGGCTTGGCGGCGGCTCCATATCATAAAACGCGATGAATCCTTCTCTCTGATTTTTTCTCCCCGAACGTGAATATATAGAGTTGGAGTTGACGTCGGTGGAGCCTCAGGGGGCCCACGAGGCAGGGGGCGCGCCCCAGGGGGGCGCCCTGCACCCTCATAGACAGGAGGTGGGCCCCTGGTGTTGATTCTTTCGCCAGTATTTTTTATTAATTCCAAAACATGTCTCCGTTGATTTTCAGGTCATTCCGAGAACTTTTATTTCTGCACAAAAGTAACACCATGGCAATTCTGCTGAAAACAGCGTCAGTCCGAATTAGTTCCATTCAAATCATGTAAGTTAGAGTCCAAAACAAGGTCAATAGTGTTTTGTAAAGTAGATACGTTGGAGACGTACCAATGCCTAGCTTGACAAATCTGACCAGAAACAGCAAGAAATGAAAACAAAGGATTTTCTCTATGATACCGTGGTTAACAGGTTCGGGAAGTATATATAGATTTTTACCTTGGAGGACAAGCATGTGGAAGAAAAATAGAGTACAGGAGGTGTCCCAGGTGGGCACAACCCACCTGGGCGCGCCTGGCAAGCCTGACGCGCCCTGGTGTATTGTTCCCACCACGGGACGCTTCCTGGGAGTTTCTTTATTTCTGAAATTTTAAAATATACTAAAACTGATAAAAAATATTTTTGCATATTTTTTCAGAGTCTGTTCACTTACCGTATCACGTACCTCCTTATTTTAATGATTCTGGAGTGTTCCGGAAGGACTATTTTATGTGTTCTACGGGTGTCAAAGTTTGGATAATATTACTTTCGACATTAATAGGAGTACCTAAAATATAATGCTTTATTCGTTGTCCATTGACAACCTTCGGGTTCGTACCTTCAGAATTATTTATTTTGATGGCACCGGACCGGTAAACCTCCTCAATGACATAAGGGCCTTCCCATTTGGAGAGGAGTTTTCCTGCATAGAATCTAAAACGGGAGTTGTGCAAAAGAACATATTCTCTGACTTTAAACTCACGCTTTTGAATTCTTTTGCCATGCCATCTTTTAACTTTTTCTTTGAATAACCTTGAATTTTCATATGCTTGGGTTCTCCATTCATCTAATGAGCTTATATCACATAACCTCTTTTCACCAGCAAGTTTGAAATCATAACTGAGTTCTTTAACTACCCAATATAATTTGTGTTCTAACTCAAGAGGCAAATGACAAGCTTTTCCATAAACCATTTTATAAGGAGACATAACCATAGGATTTTTATATGCTGCCCTATAAGCCCAAAGTGCATCATTTAATTTCTTAGACCAATTCTTCCTGGACCTATTGATAGTCTTTTGCAAAATTAATTTTATTTCTCTATTGCTAAGTTCAACTTGACCACTAGACTCAGGATGATAGGGTGATGCAATTCTATGGTTAACATCATACTTGGCAAGCATTTTACGGAAAGTACCATGAATAAAGTGTGAACCACCATTAGTCATTAAATATCTAGGGACTCCAAACCTTGGGAAAATAACTTCCTTAAGCATTTTAATAGAGGTGTTGTGATCAGCACTACTAGTTGGAATAGCTTCTACCCATTTAGTAGCATAATAAACAGCAACCAAAATATGTGTATACCCATTAGAGGAAGGAAAAGGTCCCATGTAATCAAATCCCCAAACATCAAAAGGTTCAATAGCAAGTGAATAATTCATAGGCATTTCTTGATGCTTACCGATATTACCTATTCTTTGACATTCATCACAAGAAGAGACAAACTTACGGGCATCCTTGAAGAGAGTAGGCCAATAAAATCCAAACTGTAATACCTTGTGAGCAGTTCTATCTCTAGCATGATGTCCTCCATAAGCTTCGGAGTGACATTTCCGTAGGATTTGTCCCTGTTCATGCTCAGGTACACAACGTCTAATAATACCATCTACTCCTTCTTTATAAAGATGTGGGTCATCCCAAAAGTAATGTCTTAAATCATAGAAGAACTTTTTCTTTTGTTGATACGTAAAGCTAGGTGGCAAATATTTAGCAACAATGTAATTAGCATAGTCAGCATACCAAGGAGCACCATTAGCAACATTTATTGCAGCTAACTGCTCGTCAGGAAAACTATCATCAATAGGTAATGGGTCATCAAGCATATTTTCAAGCCTAGACAAGTCAGCTACAGGGTTCTCAGCTCCCTTTCTATCAATAATGTGCAAATCAAATTCTTGCAACAAGAGAACCCAACGAATAAGTCTAGGTTTAGCATCTTTCTTTTCCATAAGATATTTAATAGCAGCATGGTCTGTGTGAACAGTTACTTTGGAATCAATAATATAAGGTCTAAACTTATCACAAGCAAACACCATTGCTAAGAATTGTTTTTCAGTAGTAGCATAATTTCTTTGAGCACTATCTAGAGTTTTACTAGCATAATGAATAACATTCAATTTCTTATAAACTCTTTGTCCCAGAATAGCACCAATAGCATAATCACTAGCATCACACATAATTTCAGAAGGCAAATTCCAATCAGGTGCTTGAACTATAGGTGCAGTAATTAAAGCTTTCTTGAGTGTTTCAAAGACTTCAAGACAATCATCATCAAAGACAAAAGGAATATCCTTTTGCAAAAGATTACTGGGTGGCCTAGAAATTTTAGAAAAGTCTTTGATAAATCTCCTATAGAAACCAGCATGACCTAAGAAACTATGAATACCTTTGATGTCCTTGGGACATGGCATTTTCTCAATAGCATCAACCTTAGCTTGGTCCACTTCAATACCTTTTTCAGAAATTTTATGACCCAAGACAATGCCTTCATTTACCATAAAGTGGCACTTCTCCCAATTCAAGACAAGATTTGTTTGTTCACATCTCTGCAAAACTCGATCAAGATTGCTTAAACAATCGTCAAAAGACTTCCCATAAACAGAAAAGTCATCCATGAAAACCTCAACAATATATTCACAAAAGTCACAGAATATAGCCATCATACATCTTTGAAAGATAACAGGTGCATTACATAAACCAAAAGGCATACGTCTATAAGCATAGGTTCCAAATGGACAAGTAAAAGTGGTCTTTTCTTAATCAGGTTCAGAAACATGTATTTGTGAAAAGCCAGAATATCCACCAAGGAAGCAAAAGTGTGTGTGCTTAGATAATCTTTCAAGCATTTTATCAATAAAAGGCAAGGGGTAATGATCTTTTCTAGTTGCTTTATTTAATTTTCTAAAATCAATTACCATTCTATAACCTGTAACAATTCTTTGTGGAATAAGTTCATTCTTATCATTAGGAACAACAGTAATACCTCCTTTCTTAGGGGCACAATGAACAGGGCTTACCCATTTAGTATCATCTATGGGATAGATTATACCTGCTTCCAGAAGTTTTAATATTTCTGTTCTTACCACCTCTTTCATCTTCGGATTTAACCAACGTTGGTGATCAACAACTGGTTTAGCATCAGGTTCCATATTTATTTTGTGCTGACATAGAGTGGGACTAATGCCCTTTAGATCATCAAGAGTATATCCAATAGCAGCCCGGTGCTTCCTTAGAACTTTCAGTAATGACATGATATATCTTCTTTTCATCAAGATAAGCATATTTCAAAGTGTCTGGCAATTTTTTCAATTCAAACACGGGATCACCTTTAGGTGGAGGAGGACCTCCTAGAGTTTCAATAGGCAAATTGTGTTTAAGTAGAGGACGTTGTTCGAAGAAAATATTATCTATTTCATTTCTTTCATGCATATGTAAAGCATTCTCATGGTCTAGCAAGTATTGCTCTAAAGGATCAGTAGGTGGCACAGCAATAGAAGCAAGACCAATGAATTCATCCTTACTTGGCAATTCTTTTTCATGATAATTTCTACCAAACTTGAAAAAAATAAACTCATGAGACTCATCACCAAAGCTAACTTCCATAGTTTGTTTCTGGCAATCTATCCTAGCATTAACTGTGTTTAAGAAAGGTCTACCAAAGATAATGGGACATAAGTCATCAGGTGGAGTACCAAGAACAAGAAAATCGGTAGGATATTTTGTTTTCCCACACAAGACTTCAACATCTCTGACAATCCCAACTGGTGATATAGTGTCTCTATTTGCAAGTTTAATAGTAACATCTATGTCTTCTATCTCAACAGGTGTTATTTCCTCCCTAATTTCTTGATATAACTTGTGAGGAATAGCACTCACACTAGCACCCATATCACATAAACCATAATAACAGTGATCTCCTATTTTAATTGAAATGACAGGCATGCCAACAACAGGTCTATGTTTATCTTTTCCATCAGGTTTAGCAATTCTAGCAGCTTCTTCACAGAAGTAGATAACATGCCCATCCACATCTTCTTCCAAGAGATCTTTAACTATAGAAATACTAGGTTCAACTCTAATTTGTTCATCTGGTTTAGGTGTTCTAACAGTGCTTTTGTTGACCACAGTTGAAACTTTAGCATTTTCCTTTATCCTAATAGGAAAAGGAGGTTTATCAAAATAAGCAGTAGGAACAAATGGATCAACATTATAAAGTATAGTTTCTTCTTTAACTAATACCGGTTCTCTAATTTCTTCTTTAATAGGTGATCGATATCTAATCCACTTCTCTTCAGGGAGTTCAACATGAGTAGCAAAAGATTCACAAAAGGAGGCTACTATCTTAGAGTCAAGTCCATATTTAGTGCTAAACTTTTGAAAAGCATCGGTATCCATAAAAGATTTAACACAATCATACTTAAGCTTTATACCTGACTCTTTACCTTCATCGAGTTCCCAATCTTCAGATTTGCGTTTAATTCTTTCCAAAAGATCCCACCGGATTTCAATAGTATTCTTCATAAAAGAACCAGCACAAGAAGTATCCAGCATGGTTTGATCATTACGAGAAAGCCGAGCATAAAAATTCTGAACAATAATTTCTTTTGAGAGCTCATGATTGGGGCATGAATATAACATTGACTTAAGCCTCCCCCAAGATAGAGCAATACTTTCTCCTTCACGAGGCCAAAAATTATATATATAGTTCCGATCACGATGAACTAGATGTATAGGATAATTTTTTTTGGTGAAACTCCAATTTCAAACGATTCCAATTCCATGATCCAATATCATCGCATAGCCTATACCATGCCAATGCTTTTCCCTTCAAAGATAAAGAGAAAACCTTTTTCATAACTTCATCCCTGGGTAAACCTGCAAGCTTAAACAATCCACAAATTTGTTCCACATGTATCAAGTGCATATCAGGATGTTCGGTTCCATCTCCTGCATAAGAATTAGCTAGCAGTTGTTCTATCACATCCAAAGGAATTTCATATTCAATATTTTCAGTAGGTGATGTAGGTTGAGGGGCAATTAATTGTGGCTCTGGATGAGGTGAAGATACCCCGAACATTCCCCTTAAAGGATTGTTTTCCATAGTAACAAGTGACAATAAATTTTAGCACACTATATAAATGTTTCCTTACCGAATTCCACTTACCAGAAGCGCTTCACTCCCCGGCAACGGTGCCAGAAAATAGCCTTGATGACCCACAAGTATAGGGGATCAATTTTATCTCTTTTCAATAAGTAAGAGTGTCGAACCCAACGAGTAGCAGAAGGAAATGACAAGTAGTTTTCGGTAAGGTAGTGTCTGCAAGTGCTGAAATTGTAAGTAGCGAGTAGTTTGATGGCAAGGTAATTTGTAACGAGCAAGTAATGATAATCGTAACAAGTATGCAGCAAGCTAGACCAATCCTTTTGAGGCAAAGGACAGGCCAAAATGGTTTCTTATAGTGAGCAAAGCGTTCTTGAGGGTACACGGGAATTTCATCTAGTCACTTTCATCATATTGGTTTGATTTGTGTTCGCTACTTTGATAATTTGATATGTGCGTGGACCAGTGCTTAGGTGTTGTTCTTACTTGAACAAACCTCCTACTTATGATTAACCCTCCCGTAAGCATCTGCAACTACGAGAAAAGTATTAAGGATAAATCCTAGCCATAGCATTAAATTCTAGGATCCAGTCAGTCCCTTACGGAATAGTGCATAAACTGGGGTTTAAGTTTCTGTCACTCTCGCAACCCACCATCTATTTACTACTCCACAATGCATTCCCTTAGGCCCAAATATGGTGAAGTGTCATGTAGTCGACGTTCACATGACATCACTAAGGGAATCACAACATACATACTATCAAAATATCGAACACATATCAAATTCACATGATTACTTGTAAAATGATTTATCCCGTGCCCTCAAGAACAATAGTAACTACTCACAAATAATAATCATGCTCAAGATCAGAGGGGTATTAATATTAATAATGGATCTGAACATATAATATTCCACCAAATAAACCATATAGTAATCAACTACAAGATGCAATCAACACTACTAGTCACCCCTAGCAACAATCTGTAGTTCCGGTAACAAGATTGAATACAAAAGATGAGCTAGGGTTTGAGATGAGATGGTGCTGGTGAAGATGTTGATGAAGATTGCCCTCCCCAAGATGGGAGAGTTGTTGGTGATGATGATCGCGATGATTTCCCCTTTCGGGAGGGAAGTTCCCCAAGCAGAATCGCTCTGCCGGAGGGCAAAAGTGCTCCTGCCCAAGTTCCGCATCGAGGCGGAGGCGCTCCGTCCCGAAAGTAGTATTGTGATTTCTTCTAGGTCAAAACCACTTATATACCAGAAGATGGGCACCGGAGGTGGGCCGAGGAGGCCACAACCCACCAGGGCACGCCAGGGGGGCCTGGCGCGCCCAGGTGGGTTGTGCCCACTTGGTGGCCCGCCTCTAGTACTTATTGGCTCCAATATTTCTTATATACTAGCAATGTGCCCGTGCGTTGCAACGGATCCAAAGTAGAATAATACATATTCACAAATTTGAAAGAAAACAGTCTAGTTTTGATATACATATATCACTAAAAATATATTATGTTTCACTCAAAATATATTTCTTGGGCTGTTTTGATGAGTTAAGGGAGGAATGTGGTTGGTTTCAAGATACTAAGGGGTTTTCTGTAAATTGGAGCAGAGAAGTGGGATATTGTTGCAAAAAGGCACAACTTACATCACAGTCGTTAGATGCAGATCTAGTGGCCAGAAATGACGGATGGCAGACACACCATCATCACCAACTGAGTCTTTTATAGGAGTAGAGATATTCCATAAAAAATCTCCGTAAAGTTTTAGCCCATTTGGAGTTGTGCAGAATAGGTGGCCTGACGTAGCTTTTCCAGGTCCAGATTTCCAGCTGCTGGAATTCCCCCTCTTGGTGTGTTCCTTCAAATTATGAGGGAAAAAAGCATTAGAATTACTCCAAAAATCATTATTATGGGTCAATAGTTTACGCCTCCGGTCATATTGTCGTAGTGATTAGGCGAAGCCCTGCGCGGATCACTTCACCATCACCATCACCACGTCGTCATGCTGACGGAACTCTCCCTCGACACTTTGTTGGGTCAATAGTTCGAGGGACATCATCGAGCTGAACGTGTGCAGAACTCGGAGGTGCCGTACGTTCGGTGCTTGATCGGTCAGAACGAGAAGTTCGACTACATCAACCGCGTTGTCAAACGCTTCCTCTTTCGGTCTATGAGGGTACGTGGACACACTCTCCCCCTCTCGCTGCTATGCATCTCCTAGATAGATCTTGCCTGATTGTAGGAATTTTTTTGAAATTGAATGCTACGTTCCCCAACAATTTTATATGATTTTTGGTACTAACCTATTAACCTAGAACCCAGTGTCAGTTCCTGTTTTTTCCTTGTTTTAGGGTTTCGCAGAAAAGGAATACCAAACGGAGTCCAAACGGAATGAAACTTTCACGATGATTTTTCTTGGACCAGAAGACATCCAGAGGGCTTGGAGTGCATGTCAGGAAAGCCACGATGCGGCTATAAGGATGGAGAGGGCGCCCAGGGGGTAGGGCACGCCCCCACCCTTGTGGGCCCCTCGTGACTCCACCGACCTATTTTCTTCCGCCTATGTATTCTCAAATGTCCCAAAACTTACCAGGGGAGCCATGAAACCACTTTTCCACCGCCACAACCTTCTGCACCCGTGAGATCCCATCTAGGGGCCTTTTCTGGCATCCTGCCGGAGGGGGATTCGATCACGGAGGGCTTCTACATCAACACCGTTGCCTCTCTGATGAAGCGTGAGTAGTTTACCACAGACCTATGGGTCCATAGCTAGTAGCTAGATGGCTTTTTCTCTCTCTTTGATTCTCAATACCATGTTCTCCTCGATGTTCTTGGAGATCTATTTGATGTAGTACTTCTTTGCGATGTGTTTGCCGAGATCCGATGAATTGTGGATTTATGAACAGCTTATCTATGAATATTATTTGAATCTCCTCTGAATTCTTATATGCATGATTTGATATCTTTGCAAGTCTCTTCGAACTATCGGTTTGGTTTGGCCAACTAGATTGGTTTTTCTTGCAATGGGAGAAGTGCTTAGCTTTGGGTTCAATCTTGCGGTGCTCGATCCTAGTGACAGAAGGGGAACCGACACGTATTGTATTGTTGCCATCGAGGATAACAAGATGGGATTTTCATCATATTGCTTGAGTTAGTTCCGCTACATCATGTCATCTTACTTAATGTGTTACTCTATTCTTATGAACTTAATACTCTAGATGCAGGCAGGAGTCGGTCGATGTGTGGAGTAATAGTACTAGATGCAGAATCATTTCGGTCCACTTGATACAGACGTGATGCTTATATTCATGATCATTGCCTTAGATATAGTCACAACTTTGCGCTTTTCTATCAATTGCTCGGCAGTAATTTGTGCACCCACCATAATATTTTCTATCTCGAGAGAAGCCTCTAGTGAAACCTATGGCCCCGGGGTCTATTTTCCATCATATAAGTTTCCGATCTAGAATTTTAGTTTCCTATTTACTTTGTTTGCAATCTTTTACTTTCCGTTCCATAAAGAAAAAAATACCAAAAATATTACTTTACCGTTTATCCATCTATATCAGATCTCACTTTGCAAATAATCATGAATGAATTGACAACTCCTTTGTCGCATTGGGTGCAAGTTGGTGTTTGTTTGTGCAGGTATTCGGTGGCTTGTTGCGTTGTCTCCTACTGGATTGATTCCTTGGTTCTCAAAAGCCGAGGGAGATACTTACTCTACTTTGCTGCATCAACCTTTCCTCTTCAAGGGAAAAACCAACGCAAGCTCAAGAGGTAGCACCGGGCGGGACTCTCCGCAAGTACATTCAGCGCTTCAACCAGGTCCACCTCAAGATCCCGAAAGCCTCGGACCAGACCATCATCTCGGTGTTCAACTAGGGCGTCACAGACATTAAGATGAGCGAGGAGCTCACCATCCACAATGACTGCTCAGCATTGGAGATGTTCAACTTGGCAGACAGGTGCGCCAGGGCCAAGGATGGACGCCTTTCCCTCCTCAAGCACCCAGACGTCGACCCTGAAGACAAAAAGGCCAAGGCTAAGGAAGTGAAGCGCAAGGGCCCCACCGTGCTGATAGCAGAGCCCGATATGAAGCACGGTTGTGACCGCGACGAGCCCGCCAAGGATAGCCACCCGTTCTGCGTCTTCCACAATGTTTACACCCACAAGACCGATGACTGTCAGGAGCTCGGGGCACTCCGGGACGAGCGCCTGAGCCGCCGCCCGAGCACGGTGACCATGGCTTCAGCCGCGGAGGAGGCCGTGGCAGAGGCCACTGGGACAGCCACAACCCTCGCTAGGGCTGGTGCGACCAGCCTCACGAGGGTGGCTGGCGCGATCAGCCACGCGACAGCCCTTGGTGTGATCAGCCTCGTGAGGTCCGTCCTCGGGGCAACACCGGACTCCCTCTGCTGCCACCACCACCAAGGAGGAATGATGACAACCATCAGAACGATGGGGCTAGGGGCTATCAGGAGCCTCGCGTGATTGCTTGCATCCTTGGAGGTGCCCAGGCACCCGCCTCAAACCGCATCTTCAAGAAGTTTTCTCGGGAGGTGAATGTGGCCCTCCCAAAGCTTGAGGTTGTGCACCCCTCAGGTGGTCACAGTACGCCATCACCTTTGACTCCAAGGATCACCTCAAGTGTGCGACCAATACTGGTGCGCTCCCCATGGTCTGCACGCCCACCATCAGCAACGTCTCTGTCACCAAGACTCTTGTCGATGGAGGCGTTGGTCTCAATGTGCTCTCCGTCGAGACCTTCGAGGCGCTTCAGGTGCCCTATGATCAGCTCATGCCCACCAGGCCATTCTTTGGGGTGACTAACAGGTCTACCGTCCCCCTGGGGCAAGTGCGCCCCCTGTCACCTTCAGTAAGCGCGACAACTACCGCACTGAGCTCATTGACTTCAACGTGGCTCACATTGGCCTCCCGTACTACGCCATCCTTGGGTACCCAGCCCTCGCCAAGTTCATGGCGGTGATGTTGGGGAACGCAGTTTTCAAAAAATTTACCTACGATCACGCAAGATCCATCTAGGAGATGCATAGCAATGAGCGGGGAGAGTGTGTCCACGTACCCTCGTAGACCGAAAGCGGAAGAGTTTAGTAATGCGGTTGATGTAGTCGAACGTCTTCACGATCCAACTGATCCAAGTACCGAACGTACGGCACCTCCGTGATCAGCACACGTTCAGCTCGATGACGTCCCTCGAACTCTTGATCCAGTTGAGGCCGAGGGAGAGTTTCGTCAGCACGACGGCGTGGCGACTGTGATGATGAAGTTACCGGCACAGGGCTTCACCTAAGCACTATGATGATATGACCGAGGTGTGTAGCTGTGGAGGGGGGGCACCGCACACGGTTAAGAGAAACTTGTGTGTTCTAGGGTGCCCCCTGCCCCCGTATATAAAGGAGGGGAGGGGAGGCCGGCCTGCCCTCCTAGGGCGCGCCAGGAGAGGGGAATCCTACTAGGACTCCAAGTCCTAGTAGGTTTCCACCTAAGGAAGAGGGGGGAAGAAGGAAGGGAGAGAGGGAAGGGAAGGAAAGGGGGGCGCCGCCCCCTTCCCCTAGTCCAATTCAGACCCAAGGGGGGCACGACCAGCCCCTCCTGGCCCTTCCTCTCTTCCCACTAAGGCCCATCGAGCCCACTAAGGCCCATCGAGGCCCATTAGTTCCCCCGGGGGGTTCCGATAACCCTCCAGCACTCCGATAATTATCCGTATCTCTCGGAGCTCATCCGGTGTCTGAATAACATCACCCAATATATTAATATTTATGTCTCGACCATTTCGAGACTCCTCGCCATGTCCGTGATCTCATCCAGGACTCCGAACAAACTTCGGTCATCGAATCACATAACACATAATACAAATCGTCATCGAACGTTAAGCGTGCGGACCCTACGGGTTCGAGAACTATGTAGACATGACCGAGACATATCTCCGGTCAATAACCAATAGCGGAACCTGGATGCTCATATTGGCTCCTACATATTCTACGAAGATCTTTATCGGTCAAACCGCACAACAACATACATTGTTCCCTTTGTCATTGGTATGTTACTTTCCCGATATTCGATCGTCGGTATCATCATACCTAGTTCAATCTCGTTACCGGCAAGTCTCTTTACTCGTTCCCTAATGCATCATCCCGTAACTAACTCATTAGTCACATTGCTTGCAAGGCTCATAGTGATGTGCATTACCGAGAGGGCCAGGAGATACCTCTCCGATACACGGAGTGACAAATCCTAATCTTGATCTATGCCAACTCAACAAACACCATTGGAGACACCTGTAGAGCATCTTTATAATCACCCGGTTATGTTGTGACGTTTGATAGCACACAAAGTGTTCCTCCGGTATTCGGGAGTTGCATAATCTCATAGTCAGAGGAATATGTATAAGTCATGAAGAAAGCAATAGCAATAAAACTAAACGATCATTATGCTAAGCTAATGGATGGGTCTTGTCCATCACATCATTCTCTAATGATGTGATCATGTTCATCAAATGACAACACATGTCTATGGTCAGGAAACTTAACCATGTTTGATTAACAAGCTAGTCTAGTAGAGGCATACTAGGGACACTTTGTTTGTCTATGTATTCACACATGTACTAAGTTTCCGGTTAATACAATTCTAGCATGAATAATAAACATTTATCATGATATAAGGAAATATAAGTAACAACTTTATTATTGCCTCTAGGGCATATTTCCTTCAGGTGACTCACCATGGCTACAACGTCCTCAAGATGCCAAGATGTAGCGGCATCATCACGGTCGCCTGCGATGAGAAGGGCGCGGTCTGCTTCCTTGAGCATGCCTACCGGGCCGCAGCAGCCGAAAACTCCGACGACGAGGATGGCATTCTGTCTCCCGAGGCTACCCTCGCGAAGAAGCAACTCCTTCCCAAGAGCCATCCTGAGGCTCAGATGGCGCCAACTAGATTAGTATTTCTTGCAACGGGAGAGGTGCTTAGTTTTGGGTTCAATCTTGCAGTGTCCTCACCCAGTGACAAAGTAGGGGTAGTGAGGCACGTATTGTATTGTTGCCATCAAGGATAAAAAGATTGGGTTTTCATCATATTGCCTGAGTTTATCCCTCTACATCATGTCATGTTACTTAAGACGTTACTCCATTCTTTATGAACTTAATACTCTAGATGCATGTTGGATAGCGGTCGATCTGTGGAGTAATGGTAGTAGATGCAGGCAAGAGGCGATCTACTTGACACGGACGTGATGCCTGTATGCATAATCATTGCCTTGGATATCGTCATAACTTTGCGCTTTTCTATCAATTGCTCAACAGTAATTTGTTCACCCACCGTCTTGTTTGCCTTCAAGAGAGAAGCCTCTAGTGAAACCTATGGCCCCGGGGTCTATTTTCCATCATATATTTTCAGATCTATATACCAAATATACCAAAAATATCTTGCTGCAATTTATTTACTTTTATTTTGTTTTACGTTTTAGCAATCTTTTATATCTATCTCTATCAGATCTCACCTTTGCAATTGACCGTGAAGGGATTGACAACATGTTTACCGCGTTGGGTGCAAGTGTTTGATTGCTTGTGCAGGTGCATAGATTGGGGACTTGCTTCTACCTCCTACTTGATACCTTGGTTCTCTAACTGAGGGAAATACTTATCTCTACTTTTCAGCATCACCCTTTCCTCTTTAAGGGAAAAACCAATGCAAGCTCAAGAAGTAGCAACTAGCACATTTAAGTCTAGCCCACTTCCTATGCGTAGGGATTTTGTGAGCAAACAACTTATGGGAACAAGAATCAACTAGCATAGGAAGGAAAAACAAGCAATACTTCAAAACTTTCAACATAAAGAGAGGAAACTTGATATTATTGAAATATGTAGAAGCATATGTTCCCCTCTCATAATAATTTGCAGTAGCATCATGAATGAATTCAACAATATAGCTATCACATAAAGCATTCTTTTCATGATCCACATGAATAAAAAAATTATTACTCTCCACATAAGCAAATTTATTCTCATTCATAGTAGTGGGAGCAAACTCAAAAAAATAACTATCATGAGTTTGAAAATTAGAATCATGATGACAAGTTTCATGGTTATCATAATTCTTTATAGCATACATGTCATCACCCTAATCATCATAGCTAGGAAATTTGTTGTCATAATCAATTGAAACCTCATCTAAAATAGTGGATTCATCATTAAATAAAGTCATGACCTCTCCAAATCCACTTTCATCAATATTGTAATAAGAGTCAACACCCTCCAAAATAGTGGGATCACTAGCACCTAGAGTTGACACTCTTCCAAACCCGCTTTCATCAATATAGTCATCATAAATAGGAGGCATGCTATCATCATAATAAATTTTCTCATCAAAACTTGGGGGAGTAAAAATATCATCTTCATCAAATATAGCATCCCCAAGCTTGTAGCTTTGTATATCATTAGCATCATGGATACTCAAAGAATTCATACTAATTTTTTGTCCAAGATTTGTTTTGCGGTTTTCTTTTACAATTGCAATCATGCTCATCATTCAAAGATTTTTTGTTAAACATTTTATAGAATTCTTCTTCTATCAATTGGGCACAATTTTCCTTTCCATCATTTTCACGAAAGACATTATAAAGATACCTCAAATCTATTTTTTGCGGTTTTCTTTTATAAACCAAACCAGTGATAAAACAAGAAACTAAAAAATTCAATTGCAAGATCTAGACCTTCAAGCACTCACCTCCCCGGCAACGGCGCCAGAAAAGAGCTTGATGTCTACTACACAACTTGTTCTTGTAGACTCGTGTTGGGCCTCCAAGCAAATAGTTTTGTAGGACAGTAGCAAATTTCCCTCAAGTGGATGATCTAAGGTTTATCAATCCGTGGGAGGTGTAGGATGAAGATGGTATCTCTCAAACAACCCTGCAACCAAATAATAAAAAGTCTCTTGTGTCCCCAGCACACCAAATACAATGGTAATTTGTATAGGTGCACTAGTTCGGCGAAGAGATGGTGGTACAAGTGTAGTAATGATAGTAGAAATTGATTTTTGTAATAGGAACAATAAAAACATTAAGATAGCAATTGATAAAACAGAGCACAAACGTTATTGCAATGCTTGAAAATGAGGCCTAGGGTCCGTACTTTTGCTAGTGCAATCTCTCAACAATGCTGATGTAATTGGATCATATAACCATCCCTCAACGTTCGATGAAGAATCACTCCAAAGTTCCTATCTAGAGGAGAACATAAGAAGAAATTGTTTGTAGGGTACGAAACCACCTCAAAGCTATTCTATCCGATCAATCTATCCTAGAGTTTGTACTAAAATAACACCAAGCTATTCTTTCCGATCGATCTAACCAATAGTTTGTACTAAAATAACACCATATGATACACATCAACCAACTCTAATGTCACCTAAATACTCCAATGTCACCTCGAGTATCCGTGAGTTGATTATACGATATGCATCAAAAAAAATCAGATTCATAATACTCAATCCAACACAAAAGAACCTCAAAGAGTGCCCCAAGATTTCTATCGGAGAAACAAAGACGAGAACGTGCATCAACCCCTATGCATGGATTACCCCAATGTCACCTCGGGAATCAGCGAGTTGAGTGCCAAAACACATATCAAGTGAATCAATATGATACCCCATTGTCACCACGGGTGTTCATAGCAAGACATACATCAAGTGCTCTCAAATCCATAAAAGTATTCAATCTGATAAAACGAAACCTCAAAGGGAAAACTCAATTCACAACAAGATAGAGGGGGGAAACACCATATGATCCCACTATATTAACAAAGCCCGCGATACATCAAGATCGTAACATCTCAAGAACATGAGAGAGAGGGAGATTAAACACATAGCTACTGGTACAAACCCTCAGCCCCGAGGGTGGACTACTCCCTCCTCATCATGGTGGCCGCCAGGATGATGAAGATGGCCACCGGTGATGATTTCCCCCTATGACAGGGTGCTGGAACGGGGTCTAGAATGGTTTTTTGTGGCTACAGAGGCTTGCGGCGACGGAGCTTTTGATCTATCGAGTCCCCAAGGGTTTTTGGAATATTTGGGAATTTATAGGGCGAAGATGCGGTGCGGGAGGCCACCGAGGTGGGCACAACCCACCAGGGCGCGCCTGGGCCTCCAGGCGCGCCCTGGTGGGTTGTGCCCCCCTCGGGGCTCCCCTCTGGCACTTGTTTGACCCACTGGATGCCTTTTGGTCCAAAAAATCTCCAAAAACTTTTGTTGTGTTTGGACTCCGTTTGGTATTGATTTTCTGCGAAGTAAGAAACAAGCAAAAAGCAGCAACTGACACTAGGCACTATGTCAATAGGTTAGTCCCCAAAAACGATAAAGTTGCTATAAAATGATTGTAAACATCCAAGAATGATATATAACAAAATGAATACTTCATAAATTATAGATACGTTGGAGACATATCAGGTGTCGCTTGGGAGCCTCCAACATGATGTGGAGTTGAACCAAAAAGTTTGTAAGGGCAAGGAGATCGCCTACTTCGTGAAGATCTACCCAAGTGAGGCAAGTGCTTCGTGGGATAGACAAGGTTGCTTCTTCATGGACACTTCATGGGTGGAGCCCTCCATGGACTCGCGCAGTCGTTACCATTCGTGGGTTGAAGTCTTCATCAACGTGGATGTGCAATAGCACCACCTATCGGAACCACGCCAAAAATTCTCCGTGTCTCCATTGCGTTTGCACACTCCAATTCTCATCCCTTTACATTATTGCACTTGCATCCTTTACTCTTTCCGTTGCTCATACTCTTGCTATGCTTGTGTAAAATGTATTGAGTGCCTTTTAACATGTGCTAAACTCAACCTTAACTTGAAGAAACTAAAAATTCCACTTTTACTTATTAAGGGTCTAATCACCCCTCCTCTAGACCCCTCTTCTCGATCCTTTCAGAGTGTCTCTTTGCTAACTTTGACTCTATTTCTAGGTTATTAGCTGAGTAGCCTTTCATTACCCAACTTAATCCAATACAGGTTAGAGATTACACTACAAACAGATAGGCAAGCGAGTGCCCCTATTTTGCATTTTTTTATGAAGTAGTGATTTCACTCCAATTATCTCAGTTAATATACCTTTTCTCTCAATTAACGTTAGTTAATTTATAGACCATGTCTACTTGGTTGGATCGCTAATTTTTTGAACTTTAGGGGTAGGAATTGAAAAGATTGTTCTATTTCTTTGTTTGTTGAGTTTGCTATATATTTATGCATCATATTGTGCTAAATCAAGTCACAGGTGGCGTGATGATCATCTTTGACAAGATAGAGATATAGTGATATTGTTTCTATTATAAGTTATAACTCTGCTCTACAAAGTTCATTTGCTTGTTTCTCAACGTGTTAATCCTCTTGTTGGTTTGTAGGTTGTTAATCATCTCCCTAAAGACTTTGTTTATGACACCCTGCTCCATTGTGGTGTGCATTATGATAAGACATAAATATATGATAAGCTTGTATCACTAGCAAATTTAAAGTATCTCATGGTATTAACATTAAACGTATATCACTCGCTCACATGTGATCTATCCTAGCATAATTCCAGATTGGTAAGCCTATGATAGAAGCTATCCAAAGGAATTACACATGCTATGCTCCTGGAATTAAAACGACCAATGTTTGTGTTACAAAGACAACCATACATGTTAGTATTAGGATAAATTTTGAACTTATGGATGAGGAGTGTAGAAAGGTATATACGCTTCATGCGGCCAAATCACCTATGGCACTTGCGTCCTTGTGAAGTTTACACAATGCCCAATATGTGACATGTTAGGCTATGTTTGGTAGCAAAGTATTAGAAAAACTGAAGTATTGAAAACCACAATATTTTTGTCAGTGGGTACAAGATACCACAGTTATTGACATACCAAAGTATGTTGAAGTATTGAGATTACTGTGACATGTTTGGTCGTTATCGCAAAACACATTATTGATGCGTTCAAACACTCAACTGTCTAGCCGTTAGCAGTGCAAGCACACACCTGCTGGCCGGAGCTGATCAACATGCTCAACTAGCTAACATACGGGTCATCTCATCAGGAGCCCGGAGGAAGAAACAACCAGCTCATAAGTCATATGTCTCCCTCACTCCTTCCCGCTGGCTGAGCCGAGCTGAGCCATCTTTCCATGCACTCGCCTCTAGCCCCCATCCCGTGCTAAAAGTACCAGGTGTAGTTTGCTGTGGTGTGGTTTGAACAGGGATACCTGAATCTGAATTGTCTGAATGAAAAACAGCAAAATCGCTATGGTACGATTATTAGATTTCAGACAAATCATGCGGGGTGTGGCAGCCAACGATAACAGAGCAGCCGTCTCTTTGCTTCCCCATGGCCGTCGAGGGAGATTTCTCCAAAGACGACAGGGCGGTGGCGGTGTGGGAACGAGGCCAGAGCAACTAGCAAGCTGTTGAGCAGAGCGCGGAAGGATAACGACGCCAGTCCCTTCTTTTCGCCTTCTCTGTTTTTTTAAAACAGGTCTGGGGTTCTTTTTATTATACAGAGAAAAAACTGCAGTTTGTCGAATACTACAATATTAAAACAACAGTTTTAAGCGGCAATCAAACAGCTCATTGTAAATAAAACTATGGTAATATAAAAAACTGCAGTATTCTCAAAATGTTTAGAAAATACTTTGCTATCAAACGGGGCCTTATTGTTTGTGTATCATACATATCATTTTTTAATGTTGATAGTTGATCTGTCAAATTCATTGATCAGAAGAATTCGAGTACAAGAAACACGCCCAAGCGGACAACACCAAAAGAAGAAAACAAAGGAGAAGAAAGAAGACTACTGATGCCAACTCAGCCTGGGTCAAAAGGTATGCCAGCACCAGCCATGTTCCACATCTTGATTTCATCCATGACCTTGCGCTTGAATGCAGCTTTAGTCATTGCCTCCTGCTGGAATAGCCGTCGGTTTCTCTCACGCCAAATCTCCCACGCCGTCAAATGAACGAGAGAGATCAAGCCCTTTCTTCTCGTCGGCGGCGTCAGTGCATTGCGCTCCAACATCCAGTCCTTGAAGGCGGAGGTGGCGCTCCATGTGGCCGTGTTCAGTGACGGCAAATTGGCCATCGACGCAATGCCGTCCCAGATGGATCTAGACCACGGACAATCCACGAGGAGGTGGAGGGGGGTTTCCAGGTTGCGCACACACAAAGGGCAAAAGTAGCAGTTCTCCCAACCCCGACGCAGGAGAGCGTCAGCCGTGAGAATTTTACCAAGAAAGACAGTCCATATGAAGAATCTGCATTTCCCCGGCGCCCATGCAGACCAAATTAGCTGATGGCCATTAAGGGGGATCGATCCCTCAAACTGAATCAAGTAGGCTGAACGGGCAGTATATTTGCCGTCAGACGCGAACCTCCATCGGATGGTGTCTGGTTGATCCTGCCGAAGCTCCACGTCATCCAGCAAGCCTGCCAACGCTGCAAGCTCATGAAGCATGTTTGCTGTGAGACCCGTTGCAAGGTCCAGGAGCCACCGCTCATTTTCCAAAGCCTCACAGCCCGTCCTATTCTTCCTTGTGGAGGCAGCAAAAAGGTATGGTGCAATAACTTTGGGGCACTGCCCTTTCAACCATCTATCCTGCCAAAATCTGGCCCGTGCACCATCACCAAGTGAGATTTCCGTTGCCATTGCAAAAAGCTCTTCCTCCTTCGAATTGCATGGCAAGGGCCCACACACCCATGGCCTGGTTGGGTCTTGCCAAGCTAACCACATCCAGCGGAGACGGAGCGCCACGCCGAACTTAGCGAAATCCATCACACCTAAGCCTCCCAAAACTTTGGGGCGGCACAGCAAATTCCATGCAACTCGACAATGACCACTATTGCAAACATTCTCCCCATTCCATAACCACGCGTGACAGAGTTGGATTAGCCGCTTGATGACCCACTTGGGTAGGCTGTGCACCGTCATTAGGTAAACGGCAAGAGAGGCTAGATTTGCTTTGAGGAGTGTGAGCCGCCCACTCTTAGCCATCATGCTGCCCCTCCAAAGAGCCATTATGTTCCCAAAATTGAGGACCAGCGGCTCAAGGTCCACCTTAGTCAGGCTGTGCACCGTCATTAGGTAAACGGCAAGAGAGGCTAGATTTGCTTTGAGGAGTGTGAGTCGCCCACTCTTAGCCATCATGCTGCCCCTCCAAAGAGCCATTATGTTCCCAAACTTGAGGACCAGCGGCTCAAGGTCCACCTTAGTCAGGCAACGGAGCGAAAGAGGCATGCCAAGATAGGTCGTCGGAAATTGCTTGATGGGAATCCCAAGCAGCGCCAAGATTCGTTGGAGATCCAGAGCAGCACAACGAATGGGCAGACCCAAACTTTTTGCGGAATTTGTATGCAGGCCTGAAACCGAAGCGAAGCAATCGAGCAGTAACTTGATCATATGGGCGTCATTCTCAGAAGGCTTCATAAATAGAGCGACATCATCGGCATAAAATGAGCACCGCATGAGTCGCCGTCTTCCTAGTAGCTTCGACAAGAGCCCCTCTTCGGTGGCAAGATTCATCATCCGCTGCAACGGGTCCATGGCCAAGATGAATAGGAAAGGGGAGATGGGTTCGCCTTGCCTTAGGCCTCTACGGTGGATCACATCCTCAGACAGATGGCCGTTGATGAGGACATGAGAAGAGGAGGTGCGTAAGAGCATAGCAATCCAGCTTCTCCACTGCGCACCGAACCCTCTAGCTTGCAGCATATCTAAGATGTACTCCCAGGAGACAGAATCAAAAGCCTTCGCAATATCAAGCTTGAGAAGAACGGCTGGCTTCTTAGACTTATGCAGAAATCTGATTGTGTTCTGAATGTAGATGTAATTCTCTTGTATGCTGCGATTCTTAATGAATGCGCTCTGGCAGGGATCAACAAGCTCCGGCAGTTTCGGCGCAAGACGACAAGCAAGAAGCTTTGTAAAAAGCTTTATAATGCTATGAACCAATGAAATTGGCCGAAAGTTAGAGAGGTTATCCACTCCATGCTTTTTCGGAATAAGCACAATGAGAGCCTTGTTGACTTGGGCTAAGCCCCTACTATCCATTCTGTGCAGTTGGTTTAGAGCCGCGAGAACATCAAGCTTAACAATGTCCCAACAGTGCTTGTAGAAGCCCCCAGAGAATCCATCCGGGCCTGGTGCCTTTTCTGACGGCATGTCGTCTAAGGCCAGCTTAATATCATCAAGCGTGAATTCCCCTTCAATATCCGATAGGTCGGCCTAACTCAGGCCCAGCTCCTCCCAGTCCAGGCCAGAGGAGATGTTTGCGTGGCACCAAAAATGCACATGAAGTGCTGACGGGCCAGCTCGGACATAGCCACGCAATCTGTAACAACGCCGTTTGGCCCATGCAGAATGTGAATTGTGTTTCTATTGCACCTGGCGTTCGCTTTGCACTGGAAAAAGCGAGTATTAGCATCTCCTGCCCTTAGCCATAACACTCTGCTTATCTGATGGAGCTTTACTTTGAGCAGCACTGCAAGCCCGAGGGAGCGAGACTTGAGCTCGGCTCAAAGACTGCTCTCCTCAGCAGATAGCTGCCTGTGATCCTGAGCCATGTCAAGCTGCAAGTTAATCTCATTAACAATATGCATCTGCTTCTGGATATCCCCAACAATTGACTTGCTCCAAGCCCGAAGAGCTTTGCTAAGTCGCCATAGTTTAACATTGAGCGCAGCGATAGGGCATCTCCCCCCAGCCGACTTAGCCCAGGACTGAGCCACTAGATCCTTGAACCCATTTACAAATAGCCAGTAGGACTCAAACCTAAACCTCCTATTGGTTTTCAGCACTGCGTCATTGCGAAGGAGAAGCGGGCAATGATCGGAAATGGAGGAAGCTTGAGGTAGCAGCTTGGCGGCCGGGAACAAAAGCTTCCAATCTACGTTGGCAAACGACGATCGAGCCTAACAAGAGTCGGAGTCTGCTGCTTGTTGCTCCAAGTGTATTTCCTACCAATCAAGGGCAGCTCATGAAGGCTTGATCTATTTAAGGTGTGGCGGAACTTGTTCATCCAACGTCGACAAATGCGATCGTTGTTCTTGTCGCTGGGGTCAGTTATAAGGTTGAAATCACCAACTACAAACCATGGCCCATTCATGGCGTTATGGATATCTGCTAACTCATTCAAGAAGGACTGCTTACGCTCATAGTCATGAGGACCGTAAACGGTGGTGAGAGTCCACGACGTATTCTGTCCCACCGGAGTGAACACAGCCGTGATAGAAAAGGTGCGCACCGTGATCGCAGTCGCAGAAAAGCAGCTAGAGCGCCAACAGAGGAGTATACCTCCGCGCGTACCATCAGCGTCCAGATAGGAGTGACAATCAAAAGCACTACGAGTAATCTCCAGAATATCACTATTGGCTACAGCAGCTAGTTTAGACTCTTGTAAACAGACTATAGAACAAGAAAGCTGATCCAACATGGTGCGAACTGCAGCCCTGCGCGCTTGGTTGTTCAGACCGTGCACATTCCAGCTAAGAATAGATAATTGGCTACTCATTAATAAACTTAGCCATCCATTGAATGAAGTCTAGGCAGGACATGCCCAACGGAACCAGATACAAGAAGGGCCCAAGGACCCTCCTAGCAGCCAAACAGCGCCCCACAACACACAGCAAGGTGTTCAAATGATAACTAAACATGATAACTAAAGGTCTGTGAATTAAAGAGGCCACGCGCTCAAGCTGCACGCCCAGCAAGCTCATCCAAGATGGCTTGCAGCTCAGCATCAGGCAGTGAAAGCTGAGAAGGCGAGGACAAGCCCGCGATCTCGGCCAGCTTGGCTACGTTAGCCGGTGGCATCGGGGCGCGGAAGAACTGAATGTACTCGAGCACGGTGTCGTCGTTGAAGTCCTCGGGACGCTTGATGAACCCAAGCCGGGTGCTGATCTCAGCCTGAGCATGCCTTGAAGAAGATAAGTTGGAGCCAAGGTGTTGCAGGCGCGAGCTCTGACGAGAAGCTGAAACGACTCGAAGCAGCCGCTGCTTCAGCTTGCAAGGTGGTGGAGAAGACAAGGCTGGAGGAGCGCCAAGGATGGAGGAGGACAGCAGAGCAGCTATTTTGTTAATGAACCGCCGCTGCTCATCAATATTCAGTCTTGCAATCTCTTCTGTAATCGTAGAGATGAGACCAGGGCCAGAGATATTGGCCTCCTTAAGCACCCTCCGCGCACGCATTTCTTCAACAGATCACTGGGCATGCTCCCTTTGTAATCCATGATCAGCAAAACCTCCCGTACTATCTGACCAAGGCGTCGGCTCGCTCAGGCCAGGCCTGCTCCCAATACCAGCCACCCCAGGCCTAAAAATCACCTCCGGTCCAACAGCCCAGCTGGGCTCTCTAACCGGCAGGTCCGCCTGGGCCTCAACCCAGTTTGGTAACCAGCAGGGGCCAAACGAGAAGGCAGCCGACTCCCAGATAGTCGTCATCTGCGGTGTACACAGTCGTGGCGAGGTCGCATCCGTCAGTTCCCAGCGGCTCAGAGATGGTGGCAGCGGAGGTAGTTCAAAGCTCGGGTACCTATGGTCAACATTAGTCACACCCATAGTGAAGTCCTTGGCTACAGGCACACTGCAATCCCACAGATACTGCAGCTGCTGCTGTCTGGGCGGCGAGAACAGAGGCATAAGCCCACTAGAGCCAGATCCCCATCCCGTGAGGTCTCCAATCCAACCATCGGTTACAAGCTGGGAGTTCCCAAGCGCTCGCGCAGTCAGATCCTGAGGAGGCAGCATGGATGGTCCCTGGCTGTCTTGCATCAGCTGCTGGTCTAGCAAAGTGGCGACACTGCGCGCATCATTGAGCTCCTCATCCGTGCTTTGCTGGTCGGCCTATCTCACCGGGGCAAAGGTGGTGCTGTCTTGGACCTGGGACACCTCCAAGGAAGGGGAGACAAACACTCTTTCTTGGCCCACCAGCTGATGATGCGCTGTCTCTAAAGCAGTAGGAGTGAGACCATCGTCAGTACCTCGCTCGTGCTGTACCTGATCAGCAGCCATCTGCACCACGGGCACCTCGCTGGTTCCTTCATCCCGCCGGCGGTGCCGGCGAGCCGCCAAGGCGTACGCCGAAGTATCCCTACAGCCTACCTGATCACGCACCCCCTGCCAAAAACTCCGGCGAACACCTCCTCTCTTCCCCCGCTTCCTGAAGCCTCCTCCATTTCCATCATCATGGCCATCATCATCTCGCCGGTCCGCATGAAACAAGCCAGCAGAAGGAGCAGCTCGGGGATGGCCCTCCCCATCCTTGACACCCATTCTCCACCCCTTGTGATTGTACGTGCGAGGCCACTCACACACTCCATTATCTGGGCTCGCCAAAGGAGACAGGGGAGTGTAATCCTTAACCACATCAAGGTGGATGAGCACCGGGAAGTCCGGCCCCTCCAAGCCCTCCTCCACCGGCACTCCTTCCGGCCTCGAGTCTCTAGACCTGATCACATCTTGCCGCTGCAGCACGTTGAAATCAGACGCCCTTGGTATCATGTCCGGGTTCCATGTCCATACCCAAGCAAAGAGAGCAGATCTGTTCCTCTTGGTCTTGGACTGCCGCTCAATCAAATCAAGCCAGCAGTTCTTCCCAACCACTTCCTGGACGGTGTCCCAATCCCAAGCATTCAACGGCAAACGATCAATCACTACTCTACAGTAGAACCTCCATACCTTGTTGCCGCTCGCCGGCGGGAACCATGGCCGGAGCTGAAAATGGACCCCCGCCACCTCGATCACATGCCCTTCATAGACCAGGTCGCGCTGGACACGGTCAGCCAGGGTGATGATGTAGTCTTCAGGGAAGCACGGCGCGACGGAGATGTCCCGGAGGTCGAACCGATGCTCATGCGCCACCACGCGAGAAATCATGTCCGGCGTGATGGCCGAGCAGTCACCCGCGGCAGTGAGGAGCAGCGACATGGTCCTTAGCTGATACGCCTCCTCCTCCATCGCCGGGGTGCTCATCACCGTACAGCTCGATGTGGCCGGCCTCCGCTCCGGGGCACCGGGGATGAATTCCATGGCCCACCGCACAGGCCTCCGAGCAGCAGCGAGCGACGTAAGCTGCGTAGCGGGCTCCGGCGGAAGGGGCGGTGACACAGACTGACCGGTTGCAGAGGAGTTGGAAATGAGGGGCAGTGTTGGAGGAGACGAACTACGTTGCGGTGCGGCGGAGGCGAGACGAGCAGGTGCTGGAGCTTTGGCTTTGGCTTTTGCAAGACGAACTGGACATGAGCGCTCAAGATGCCCAGTCTTTCTGCAAGTGTAGCAAATTGCGGGGTCGCGGCATTCAAAAGCTTTTTGGCGAGAGGCGAGACAGCGGAAGCAGCAATTGCCAAAATGCATCTTGAATGCTTGCACAGCGGCAGCCCGAGCACACTCCCTGAGACGGAGCGAATCCTTTGGACTCTGCCGTGGAGGATCTGCCTGGCGCTTCGCCAGGCACCGAGCACGCCGTCTCCCACCCATCCTCCCCCTCGGGATTAATGGCGCTCACAACAGCCACAGCGGGAGAGGGGCACTCCTGGCGGGAAGCAGGCACGCGCGCCTGCCCGGAGCCAGCGGCCGGCGCAGAGGAGATCGCCGACGCAGAGAGAATCCCCGCATTCGGAGCCACAATAATGGATCTGATGGGGGGATGGCGGGGCGCAGCCAGCACAGCCCAGGACGGGGCGGGGGAGGAGCCTGCAGTCTCCGGATGCGGAGGAGGCAGAGGACCGGAACGGGAGGATGGAGCCAAGACTGAGCTTACCAAGGGGGGCGCACCGCGCACCGCCGCATTTAACGCCACGCAGGGGAAGATGTGGCCGGAAATTCGGTCCACATACTTCGGGGCCGGGTCAACAGCGGAGTCCCTGAGCGCCACGCAAGGCAGGACGCGGCCGGACACCGCATCCACGAACACCGGGCGAGCGGCGGCCAGGCCCGCGGCGATGGGCGGCGGGATGGGTGGAGGGGAGCGTGCGCTCGAGAGGAGAGCCATAAGCCCCTACGCCTATTTATTTTTGTAGTATCATACATATCATGCATGAGGCCTTGTTCAATGGTAAGCTATTGTGGCAGAGAGAGAGAGAGAGATTAGGAGTCAGATGGGATAGAGGTGAGGAGCTTCACTGGAAGAGGTGGATATTGTGTGTGACAAAAGAAGATCGGATATAACAATTAGAAAACATGGACGATACTTCCTAATATGCATGAGGAACCTAAATCTTTATATTACAAAGATGATTGGTGATTCATCAGAATATGTATGCCCTGTTGCAATGGGCAATTAGTGAATTATAATTAACAAGCAGTGATCTAAAATATCTTATATTAATTACAGAGAGATTAGTTCTTAAAATTAACGAGTTGTACTAACTCGGTGGAGATAGCAAATTATCTTGTATATGTTTATCTCCGAAGTGAAATATTGTGTTTTTTAAGCACTCGCCGTATAACAATTGTTCTACGATAAATTTTCATGTATCAAAGAAAAACATAGTAGATGTAAACAAGTCAAAAAGAAAAAAGGAAACAAAAGAAGCAAAAGAAAAGGAGCCGGAGCTCAGCTTTGAGTCAATTCATGTTTTAGGCAACATAATCATCAAAGATATAAACCAACTAGACTTGAAGGTGACTTCCGATCCAGCTGTGCACAATTGGGTTGTACTTGTCAAACATTCTGTGGCTCATGATCTGTGTTGAGTATCATGATTAGATTGAAAACATATGATAGACTAGGAAGTATTCTGACTTGTATTGTACTCCAACTAGATGATGTATTCCTATACATATGGCCACGAGAGGCTCAAGTAATAAAAATCAATTTCATCAATCTCTCTTTGTTCCTTCTAACATGGTATCAGTCTAACCGATTCAAACCCTAGCCACTGCCCACCGCTTCCACACCGCGTCCCCCCCAGGCCAATCTATAGGTCTTTCTTGAACAATTTTTTTCTAGAAAAGCAAACTTGGTTTGATGTTATGAAAATTCAAATTGTTCCTTTGCATCCAAATGCTCCAGCTGCCCATTACCAAGATATCCGTTGAAATTTTAGAGGGAAGTGGAGAGAAAGCCAACACAGTGCCATACTCTATCCCTTGCTAAATATAAGTATTTTGAGAGATTCTAATATGAACTATACATGGATGTATATAAACATATTTTAAAGTATTGATTCATCCATTTTGCTTTGTGTGTACTTCATGTTGAAATCTCAAGACTTATATTTAGAAGCGGAGGGAGCTAATAACTGAGGTGATTCTTCTTCTCGTAAGTATGATTGAATTCCAACAACACAGAGCAAAACCACAGTCAAAAAAATGCAAGACAGTCTCTTCCCATGCATGAATACACATCACACAAAAATATTATCTCCGTTCTAAAATGTACTCGTATGACGTTTTGGTAGTAGAAAGGGAGCCAGAAGAATTTCGTTTGAAGCAGGTTTCTGATATTTAACCTTTCACGAAGAAGTAACCAGAAGGAAATATCGTGTTGGTGTCAGAGCAGTCGTGTTTGCACAAAACATTGAGCTGTCCAGCTGAAAAAAGGCCTCAGAGACACACATGCACACGCCGGGTCCCGCCGGATCAAAATCACGCCGGACATAGGCCGGTATGTCGATGTGGGGCCACCGCCACGGGCAGCCACAGAAACTGGAGGCAGCGGAAAATATCTCGGCCCCGCCCGCACGCGAGGAACGAGGGAAGCATGAGGTGGCGACGGTGGTCGGCCGCTCCAGAAGCTTCAGGACGCGAGATATTTTCCCGCGCCGGGCGGGGCGCCCAAGCCCAACCTGGCTTCAAACTTCGCAATGCTTCGCCTATCGTCTCCTCCTTTCCTCTCCTCCTACCACCTCCGCGGCCACGCGGATATTTTCCTTTTCCCTCATCTAGCCCAGCGCCTTTATAGACGCCGCGCGCCCCTCCTTTCCGACGCCTCGCTCGTTGTCTCTCCCGTCTCAGGTCGCCATCGAAGCACCAGTAGCAGGAACTCCTTAACGCCCCAGCGTGAGATCGCGAGATTGTTTGTAGCTTGATCGAGGCAGGGAAGACCGGAAGAGGATGATGCAGTCGCCGTCGCAGCACCAGTCCTCCTACTACGCCGTGCTCGGCGTCCACCCAGGCGCGTCCTCCGCCGAGATACGCGCCGCGTACCACCGCCTCGCCATGGTGAGTAGCAGAGTTTGAGCGGGAGCCCTTTGAATTCTCCCGGTTTGAGCGGGAGAAGCAGAGTTTGACGTTTATCTTCTGATGATGATCCGTAATGGCGCGCAGAGGTGGCACCCGGATAAGATTGCCAATGGCCGTGTGGATCCGGCGATCGCGGAGGAAGCCAAGGGAAGGTTCCAGAAGATACACGAGGCATACCAGGGTACTTGCCGTGCCGCCCAATTCTCCTCTCTCTATGTATGTTCCATATAGGTGCTTTTGTTAACGTTTGAAATGTCGGTCTCGTGCAGTGTTGTCGGATCAGAAGCGGAGGGAGCTCTATGACGCCGGGATGTACGACCCCCTCGACGACGACCAAGAAGAGGTCGAGGTAATTAATCGATGGGTTTGCTTCTCGTAATGAGCTACTCGTGCTCGTCTCGTATTGACCATGGGCGTTAATTAACTCGGAGTTCCCGGTGTTGCATTGTCAGGGCTTCCATGATTTCCTTCAGGAGATGCTCTCGCTCATGGCCACCGTTGGTAGAGAGGTACTACTGTTAATGAATTAATGTTCATCATGCATGCCACCCTTTGATTCGCTCCTTGTAGCGTGGAGAATTTAGAGTTTGAACCCAACTCAGCTACTTAATTTCAGTTTGGTATGTCTGAACTGTAAATCGGTTCTCTTATTTCCTTTTGACTGAAGACAAACTTCAGGGGAAATGATGTCACTATGGAAACAAAAAAATACGTTAGGATTCTAGAACAACTAGCAAGATG
Organism: Triticum urartu; assembly: GCF_056163025.1. Classification (NCBI taxonomy): domain Eukaryota; kingdom Viridiplantae; phylum Streptophyta; class Magnoliopsida; order Poales; family Poaceae; genus Triticum; species Triticum urartu. Next base: position 395,624,824 of record NC_141875.1, read on the forward strand.
CCCGGACATTGCATGGAATATCAAGATGCATTTTTTTTAATAAAATACATGTTGTTGTGATTAACCCATGCAGGAGTAATCTCATATGTAAAAACTAATGATATCTCGAGAAATAGAAGAGATAGGGTGAGGAGGAGTGTAAAAACCCACGCGGCCACCTTGCCAGATTGTTCGAAAGGTTTTCTTTTTTAATTGCTCAACAATGAGGTTGTGAGAAATAAAGATGAACAAGGGAAGGCTTTATCTGCAAATGTGAAGAGAGGTGCAGGTATCTTTTTGCAAAATTGCTATAGTTTGCTTTCTATCTGTCAGATATAGATCAAACGGTCTATCTTGCAAGATGGCAGACACACCATCATCACCAACTCGGTTTTTTATAAGAAGAGTAAAAATAAAGATAGAGATCATGACAACAGTGAAGAATCTACAACTAACCGTGATATTTTTGTAAGAAGATTGGGTTGCATGCCACCGCCAGCATTTCTTGTTTCCGCAGTTTCGTAAATCCATGTAGATCAAAACTGAATGTCCTCAGAAACTGGTTCTGCTGCATGCCTGAAACCATCATTGACAACCCCCGCTTGACTTGGTGCAGGAGCCCGTATATTCCCTGGGCGAACTCCAATCCATGCTTGACGGGATGATGCAGGACTTCACCTCCCCCCAGCCGCCGCCACCAAGCAGCTTCTTCAGCAGCACCAGTTCGTCGACGCGGTTCGGCGCACCCAGCGGCGGAGCGCAGCAGCAGCGTCGACCCGCCTCACGCGTACGGCCTCAGGGGTTCGGCAGCTCGGCATGCTTCAGCCAGACGGCTTTCTCCGGCTGCTAAGCACCTGCGCGATCTGCATCGCAGTTCATGCGTCCGTGGGGATCACCGGCGTGAAGACGCTGAGTTGCAGAGACTGGGAGAGACAGGGAACGTCGAGCGCTCTAGCGATGCACACGGCGGGAGCCGGTACTGTACATCACCCACTGGATGAGCGGAATAAAGAAGACGGTAGATATTTCTAGTTGACAGCAACTCGAAAGGATTTCCATTGTTAGTTTTTCTTAGATAGATCGTAGGTGTACATAGATGAGAACAGAAGTGAAGACATGATGTTTTGCACTGTGGTGTGTATTTACTTCAAAAGCAACCACGATGACACGTGTGGGAGTTGTCACAAACAAAAAATCAGTAAAGAGTACGTGTTTTTCATCTAGAACCTGCTTGTCCCCCCACTTGTTCTCTGGTTCCGTCGAACCGAATGATGCGTGAACGTAACCAACAACAGTGGCAACTTACAACGAGGACCGAATAGGAATAGATTACCTTTTTCCATAAGAAAGAAATGACACTAATATTTGGTTCGGTTGGGTGCCTAGCTTTGCAGAAACAGAGCGTGTATCACACATAAACCCTAGAAATTATCTGTAGTTGCACCAGCATACCAATACCAATTTAGGATATGCACCAGCAACTAAGGCTTGGTTATCCATTTCATATATAAGGCGATGTTGGATTCACGGCCTACTGAGACTAGTTGAGATCTGCCTGTTAGCAATCAACCCAAATGCTGCCCCTCCAGATGATGATGGTCCTGGTGTCCATGTCTTTGGTTGTGTCCCCTTCAATGGGCATACCAACGGACGACAAGTGCAAGTGCCTCATGTGCGTCTGCGACCTGGATCCGCACCCGCTGCCGCCGGCAATGCCGTCGCACCACCCAGCGCCTTACCCGCCACCGTCGGAGCCAGAGCCAGAGCCAGAGCCAAAGCCTGAGCCACAGCCGGAACCAGAGCCGGAGCCAAAGCCTGAGCCTGAGCCTGAGCCACAGCCGGAGCCCGAGCCGAAGCCAAAGCCACAGCACTGCCCGCCTCCGCCGGAGCCTGTGCCGACGCCAGTGTACTACTACTACCCACCGCCGTCGGAGCCGGAACCAACGCCCGTGTACTACCTTCCACCGCCGGCTGAGCCGTACGTGTACCCGTACGTGCAGCCGGCGCCGGTGTTTGGCATAGTGGGGACGCCGGGGCAGATGTACCCGCGTGACAGCATGTTCAACCCGTCCAGCGCCCACCGGAAGCTCTGTCGTGGGATATCCTCCGTAGTTCTCGCCTCCTCGATCGTGGCAGCAGGGCTACTGTCATTGCTCATATAATGTACCTAGAATACATTCAGTCCACAGACTGAACCTGATCAGCAACCAATTGGCATGTAATGCTTCATTCCGCTGACGATGCTACTTCTGTTTTTCTTCCCCTTCATTTCAAATGTGTAACTCTGAAAGAAAAATGCGAATGATGTGTGACTTTGTATTTGTTCGTGCGTGTGCTGCAACTGCGCATATTTGTATACTGAAAATAAATTCCAGTGAGTTCTCCGTCTCTCTCAGCGAGCGCAAGAGAATGGCATGCAGATTCACAGAAAGTAATAAATCGCAAGAGAAACTAAACTGCATTGTATAAATCTGTACCATGTTTGAAATGATACGATTATGTCACCGGATAACAGTTACTACTTGCGTTGTCAGGTCATCAAAACGCGCACGGAACAAACTGCACTGGTCAGGAAGAGTTCCCAGGTATACCAATATCATGCCCTGCATCACGTGGCACCTCACCGTATGCAACAAGAGGTCCAATCAAGAATGGCGCAGCATCGCGCACAAGTATTGTATCAAGAGCGAGGGCAAAGACCTTTCAAGAGCGAGGTCGAACATCCATCAGAACTGCAGCGTGATCAAGACTGCTGCTCCCAAGACCAAGGCCACAAGGAAGACCCGGCAGGCACACAAGGCATCGGATCCCGACCGATCATCCGACACAGGCGTCGTCGAGGTCGAATGCTCCTCCATCTTCGGAGTCGGGGACGCTGGTTCTGTAACGGCAGCTGCAAGGGCATACACAGCAGTTTAACTAGTGCACACCAAGTACGACCGACGATTCAAGAAAGATATTCAGGACTTGCGGTGTTCAGTCGACCAAAATGGAATGCTCAGGTGAACAAAATAGAAGGTGCAGCTACAACCTAAAAGAGCAGTGCACGCAAAGCAGATAGTATCACAAAGACAGACTCGGTCCTGCAATTAGTAGGAACAGAACAGAGGCTGCAGAGAGTATCCGATGCAAAATTAGTTGTTCTACTATCATTTGAACCTGTACAGTTGTGGCATAGAACACGAAATGGATGGAGCACCACAAGATAAAACAAGTTCAAGTTTCATTTGGTAGGAGAGGACATATGACATGTCTGCCCAAATGCCAATTGGTTCATTCAACCGAAATCCGAAATAGCATTACTGGGCACAGATTTATGGAATCATTTTTTTTAACAAGCTATGGAATCATTAGACAAGCAGCAGAACATTTACCTGGAGAAAGTTTTGGTGCGGGAGGTGGCGATGGAGGTGTAAAATGCATCTCAGGCAGTGACTTGAGCTCTGTTTCAATTGGCAAATGGCAAATGGAGTTAGCCAGTACTACTAATACTTGCCCCCTTAATTGAATTTAATAATTGACTTTTGTGAACTCTTTGAGAGAAACCACCAAGTAACGAAGCCCTTAGCTATTTATAAATATCGCCAATATTTTGTGAAATTACTACTACTATCAAACAAGCAACCCAACAAACTGCTTAACTGAACGGTAATCATGACAAATCGCAGCAAAAACGCAGAAGTAAGTCTGGGCCACTCAGTATCTTCTCCTTAATAACAAAAGAAAAATCCCGCGGTGTTTCTCCCCCATTCCACTAGTTCAGAAATGCAAGTGCTAATATCCCTAGTAGCATTCAGAGCTCGTCAGTAATCCGCATTACAACCAACCATTACGAAAGTAGTTGTACAAGGATCATGAGAACAACAGTAGTTAGGACTTTGCAGAGTAAAATTTGCTTCGATCGGCGATCAACAACAGGAACGCGACAGCACGCGCATATGGCGCACGAGAATTGATCGAAGCATACATATTGCACGAGCATAAATAGGGAGCACGAAGGGACAGATTTCTCACCTCGGCACTTGTCGGCGAAGAGGGCCTCGGCCTCGGCGGCCGTGGCGGCGGAGGTTTTCGCGGAGGCGCAGGTGGGGAGGAGAGCGCCGAGGCGCGCGGCGTCGACGGGGAAGCCGAGGAGGAGCGGGTTGCGGAGCAGGTGGCAGAAGCATCCCTCCCCTCCGCCGCCTTCGCCGTCCCCGGAGGAAACGGCGCGCAGGAACGCCGCGCAGCAGGCGCTGGTGGGCGCGGGCGAGGGCAGGGCGGGCGGCGCCACCACCGCGACGTGCGCCAGGCACGGCGAGAAGGACACGATGGCTGCCGCGCACGGCGTCGCTGGTGGCTCCTGGGACAACGCGGCGGAGGCGGCGGGGGCGTGGAGGGCGGCGACGGCGAGGACGACGATGAGGAGGGCGGTGGGGGCCATGTCTCAGGCTCTCAGCACACCCGTCCCCACTCTCTCTCTCGTATCGGGGCGGGATGGGTGGTGAGGTGATGATGCCTGGTGGTTTTAGGGTGTGAGTGTGTAATGCTGAGGGGTTTGCAAAAGCGATCATGCCCGTCTGTTAACAAAGGCGGCGCAAAGTTGGGCACATCCGACGGCTCGTGATGATCCAGTGCCTGTCGCTAGCTGTCATCAACACTTGGTTTTTCTGCGGGCATTCGTCCGTTATCTTTTTTTCGAAGGAAAGGGGTTCCATTAACTTTTTTGCGGGATAAGGAGTTTCATTATAACTTAACCTAAATTAACACGATCCAGTTTACTACCGTCTGAGCCAGATCACTGTGGTCTTAATAATCAACAGGACACGATCGATCCTGGTACGACCTAATGACAACCCAGGAATAAAACGAAGGGCGTGCACACTATTTTTTTCTGTACCTAATCCAAGTGTGTCAAACAAAACATGGCAAAAGAATAACAAGGATAGTTCAATTCAAATCTCCAATAACTTAGTTAACGAAATATATCCCGAATGTGCTCGGTTACAATACGAATAGTCTTACATGAAAGAAGCACAAGTAGAAAATTACAACAGTAGGTAACTCTACGTTTTGCATTGCCATGAAAGCATCAACTATGTCATCTTCACATGCTTTCATGAACACATCCCGCTCAATAAATATCACCAAGCAATCATTCAAGCGGTCATCACTCATACTAGTCCTTAACTTACTTTTCGCTATATTCATGATCCAAAATACTCTTTCAACACTCGCAGTCACCATCGGTAAAATCAATATCAATTTGATGAGTAAGTAGACCAAATCATAAAGAACATGTTTCATTGTTGCAACAAGCATAATAGAGAGCTCACCAATATTACTTGCATTTCTAAACCTATCGTATTGTCTCGTATCATCAACAAAATTAGCAAGTTGAAATTATAGCCTTATCAAATATGTACTTGATATGTCCATGGGATAGAATTCGACAAGTCTCATTACCTTGATTGCATCGTCAGAAGCAAATGAATTGAGGGGATTCAAAGCCAACATGCAAATAAGTAACTACATGTAAACCTCATCAAACCGATTGTCAAGCTCTTGAATGGTTTGATCAATGACACCAAGATACATTTCTCTTCTATAATGATCATCATTTGTTTGTACTTCATAATACCGACGTGATCTTCCATGAGGCTTATAAGTATCCTACCACAAATGAACTTCAGTGTCATTTTTGTTGCCAAATAAGGTCATCTTTGCAAGAAATTCTTCCCAACCATGAGACCTCATGTGTTGCATTCTACTATTTGCCAAACTAACAAGTGCCATTGCATTAACAATATCTTGATCTCTCTTTTGCAAAGATTTGGACAACTCATTTGTATAGCCACGAATAACTAGCATCAAGCGAAGATTGAAAACAAAAGCATGAGTAACTCAACATATTCTTGTCCACTCGCCTTTTTGTGAAGGATCTTTTCCAATAGCATCAAGTACTTCAAGGATTGTGGATACATGCTAACAATGTGCATAATGGTCTTAAAATGAGAACCCCAACTAGTATCGCCGGGTCTAGCTAGTCCCATCTCTTGATTTAGCCCACTTCCACTTTCAATCTCACCCATTTCAAGTGCTTCCAAAACCTTTTGAGCTCTAACATCTCAAAGCATGTCATGTCACTTGAAAGAAACTCCAAGAATATTAAGCAATTAAGAAACATGATCAAAGAACCACGAACATGGTTCATTTTCTTTTGCCACGGCTGTAAGAACCAATTGAAGTTGATGTGCAAAACAGGGGATGTAATAGGCAGAGGGGGACTCTTTCATGATCAATGTTTTCAACCCTTTAATCCCCCCTTTCATGTTGCTACCTTGGGGTCTACGGTTCAGAACAATAAAAAGTGCACATAACTACCATATAGGATTAGGAACTCAGATATATTGATAAAAACATAAAGGGTTTAGATCTGAAATCATGACACTCGAGCCCTAGTGACAAGCATGAAGCATAGCAAAGTCATAGCAACATGAATCTCAGAACATAGTGGATACTAAGGATCCAATTCTAACAAATTGACTCGATTACATGATAAATCTCATCCAGCTCCATCTCCGTCCAACAAGCCTACAAATGAATTACTCACTCCATGTTGTGAGCATCATGAAATTGGCGATGAAGAAGGGTCAATGGTGGCGACGACGACGAATCCCCCTCTACGGAGCCCTGAACTGACTCCAGATCAGTCCTCCCGATGAAGAACAGGAGGTGGCGGCGACTTCGTATTGTAAAAACGTGATAAAACTTCTTCTATTATTTTTTCTCAAGAAGACGGGTACTTATGAAGGTGGAATTAGGTCAGACGGAGCCACGTGGGCCCAGGGGGCGTGCCTTGTTGCCTTGTGAGCAGCTGGTGGCTCCCCTCCAGTGGATATTTGCGCCAATATTTTTATTTAATCTATAAAAAATCTTCGCTAAGTTTCGTCCAATTCTGAGAACTTTTATTTCTGCACAAAAACAACACAATGATAGCTCTACTAAAAACAGCGTCGGTTCGGGTTGGTTCCATTCAAATCATGGAAATTAGAATCCGAGATAAGAGAAAAAACATATTTGGATAAGTAGATACGTTGGAGACGTGTCAATGACCAACAACATGAAAGGAGCATGACTACTTGCTCATTGGTGTGGATGCTATCTTCTAGCATCCCCCTGCTCCTAAAGGTCTCCACAAGCCTAACAAACTATTTTCATTCGAAGCATTGATACGTCCATTTTGCATCATGTTTACCTATTGTCATTTATAATGTTTTTATGCATAATAGTGCTTTTTGGAGTAATTCTAATGCTTTCCTCTCATAATATGCAAGGTTCACACAAAGAGGGAGAACTCCGGCAGCTGGAAGTCTGGACCTGAAAAAGCTACGTTAGGCTACCTATTCTGCACAACTCCAAATGAGCTGAAACTTCACGAGGAATTTTTATGGAATAAATAATAAATACTGGAGCAAATAACTACCGGAGGGGGGCCACCTGGTGAGCACAAGACACCAGGGCGCGCCAGGCCCCCCAGACGTGCTCTGGTGGGTTGTGCTCAGCCCAGCCCACCTCCGGTGCCCATCTTCTGGCATATAAGTCAATTTGACCTAGAAAAAATAAAGAGTGGGCTTTTGGGATGAAGCACCGCCGTCTCGAGGCGGAACTTGGGTAGGAGGACTTTTGCCTTCCAGCAGAGCGATTCCGCCGGGAACTTCCCTCCCGGAGGGGGAAATCATCGTCAACATCATCACCAACAACTCTCCCATCTTGGGGAGGGCAATCTCCATCAACATCTTCAACAGCACCATCTCCTCTCAAACCTTAGTTCATCTCTTGTGTTCAATCTTTGTACCGGAACTATAGATTGGTACTTGTGGGTGACTAGTAGTGTTGATTACATCTTGTACTTGATTACAATATGGTTTATTTGGTGGAAGATTATATGTTCAGATCCATTATGCTATTTAATACCCCTCTGATCTTGAGCATGATTATCATTTGTGAGTAGTTACTTTTGTTCATGAGGACACGGGAGAAATCTTGTTACAAGTAATCATGTGAACTTGATATGTGTTCGATATTTTGATAGTATGTATGTTGTGATTCCCTTAGTGGTGTCATGTGAACGTCGACTACATGTCACTTCACCATATTTGGGCCTAAGGGGATGCATTGTGGAGTAGTTATTAGATGATGTATTGCTAGAGTGACAGAATCTTAAACCCTAGTTTATGCGCTATTCTGTAAGGGACCGGTTGGATCAAAAAGTTTAATGCTATGGTTAGAATTTATTCTTAATACTTTTCTCGTAGTTGCGGATGCTTGTGAGGGGGTTAATAATAAGTAGGAGGTTTGTTCAAGTAAGAACAAAACCTAAGCACCAGTCCACCCGCATCTCAAATTATCAAAGTAGCGAACACAAATCGAACCAACATGATCAAAGTGACTAGATGAAATTCCCGTGTACCCTCAAGAACGCTTTGTTTATCATAAGAGACCATTTGGCCTGTCCTTTGCCTCAAAAGGATTGGGCTACCTTGCTTCACTTTTGTTACCACTATCGTTACTTGCTTGTTACAAATTATCTTGCTATCAAACTACTTGTTACTCATAATTTCAGTGCTTGCAGACATTACCTTGCTAAAAACCACTTGTCATTTCCTTCTGCTCCTCGTTGGGTTCGACAGTCTTACTTATCGAAAGGACTACGATTGATCCCCTATACTTGTGGGTCATCAAGGCTATTTTCTGGCGCTGTTGCCGGGGAGTGAAGCGCTCTTGGTAAGTGGAAATTGGTAAGGAAAAATTATTACTACGTGCTGAAATTTATTGTTACTATGGAGAACAATCCTTTGAGGGGTTTGTTCGGGGTATCTTCACCTCGACCAGAACCACAATTAGTTACTCCTCAACCTACTTGTATTTTTTTCCAAGTTTATTTTTCTTTTGGATATTTTCGATTTGCACCCATTGAAGAGTTTTTTCTACTCAAATGTGTTTGTGCAAGTCAGACTATGTAGCCTTGATCATGTGACTCGTAATTGAGCATATTGGGTTAATAACCCGCCCTAATAGCGGACTCTAAGTCACCAGGATATTTTGCCTTGAGCAATCAAAATCATGATATTTCATGCCTACGGGTCAATACCCGTTTCGGATTATAATTATCAAGTATACTTTGGATTGTGCAATTGGAATCATGCGCTTATAAATCTTTGGGTTGTCACCCTCACTGGATATGGCGATGTAAGCCAGCAATATGAGCCAATTTTACAGGTATGTTTTTAATTGTTATAAGAATATGCGAGGTTAGATAACCCGCCCTGGCTTTTAACTTTAAGTTGCCAGTATATTTTGGCTTCGATGGCCTTAATTCTAGTCTTTTCCATAATTGCATAAGACTATATTATGTTTGGGTTGTTACCCGCCCTAGCTTTTGACGTTAAGTCGCCAGGGCATATGTTGTTTAAACTTTGTGCAGGACATGCAGAGCTATGGTTTATATAAATGATTAAGTTTAAGCACATCATCAAAGATTAAAGTTGGTGTTTCAAAGGGTTACCAGTTCTTGACTTTTACAAAGATAGGACCTTGTGATGGTTTTCATACCGGATTATATTATTCAAATCTTTAATAGCCAACATGGTTGGATTTTTTATGGTTATCAATAACCAATATTATGATTGAGGTTTTCAAAGCCGCTTCAAAGCAATGGCTATTATTTATTTATCCAAGAATGCCAGCTCATAGCAGAGAGCATGGTTCAATATTGAATATGTAAGGCTTTCAACAACATCATCCGGACAATGGATATGGTTTTATTTTACAATGGAAGGATTAGTCCCGAGTCGCTGCAGGCACACAACCCGGCACTTGGGGGCTACATTATTCAAATCATGATTATATCAAGTAGGGAAGTCCCATGTCGCTGGAAGCATGCACCATGACACTTGGGGGCTAATGCAAGGTCATTTTTAACTCACCTTATTGAAGATTCGACTCATCATATCGTAATGAGCCGGCCCTTGGGGGCTACTAATTTCTCCTGTCAAAGGTAACCCGAAACTTGGGAGCTACATCATATGGTGTTATTTTTTGAAGTACATGTAAAGTCCTAGCTCAGTATTATCTTATTGAGCCGGCCCTTGGGGGCTACACGTTGCTGCTCAAGTCTACATGATCATATCTACAAAGTCCCTACTCATTATTGCATAATGACCCGACACTTGGGGGCTACACATGAGAAGTACAAAATGTTTAGTTTCTGCTTGGCGACTTAAATGAACAACCCAGATTTCTCCAAAGTTGCAGTATTTATATTGAATCAAGTCTTAAGTTATCACTTTGCTCTACTCAAGACTTGGGGGCTACAGGTAATATGGATATAAGGGAGGTACACCTTTAGATTCTCAGTTTTGAGCAAACCAGCTATATTTACATAAGCAAGCACCTAGTCGCCATAAGATTAACCCCGCGTCAGCAACAATCATGACCCGACATCATTTGTTTTATAACCCGACAATTTTGGCAATCATAAATCAGCAAGATCTACATCTTCAAGCCGGCTGAAAATCAGATGAGTATTTCAAGACCAATATTTTTGTCAAACTAGAGCATTGGAAGCCGAATCAAATGAATTATTCTTTATAATATTTTTCTACAAGAGACCAATGTCAGCAAATTGACAATGAAGCTGGCCTATTGACCCAGACTTTTCATAAGAAGTGCCCAGATTTTTTGCATTGGCAAAGTTTGAACATATCTGCTAAAGGAGATTTGCTATGAGATCATGGACACATATCAAGAAGGAAATGACAAGGACTTAAGGATGGTCAGGTGCCGGTTCAGAAAAACTTTTAACCCAGAGCACAACCTGTCAAATTTGTTCTTGTGTTTATTTTTGCAGGATTAGTTTAATATGGATAAATCCAAATTAAACTGGGGGCTATTGTCGGGGATATACCCCGCGGTATGACCCGGCCGGAAGTATTTTTCGGCCAGACTTGGCGACTCACTAAGTGACCCTCCCGGATCTCTCCACTCACTGATGACCCGGCCGGGCTTGGTGACTCTTTGGTGACCCGGTAGGCGGGTCAGAGGAGCGACAAGACCCGGTGGCCCAGAAGGCGACTCATGGAAGGCCGGCTCATGTTACGTTAGGCCGGCTTAAGAGGATAGGCATAAGGAATATTCCCTTACAAAGGAAGCAATACTAGGATTCCACTTGTAATAGAATAGTCCTAATCCTACTAGGACTCCTCATGTAACCCGCCCCTCCAACTTATATAAGGAGAGGCAGGGCACCCCAAGAGGGACAAGTTTAGACAGACAATTCAATAGCTCTCGAGGGAGAGAGCACCCTTTGTAATCGTGAGCATCACCATGATCAATATCAATGAAGGAGGATGTAGGCTTTTACCTCCACCGTGAGGGACCGAACCTGGGTAAAACCTCGCATCTCTCGCCCCCTCAACCCCTCTCAAGCTACTACATAGATGCATTGGCCTCACGACTAAGTCCTCACAGTAGGACATCTACCGTGACAAAACCACGACATCATCTACTGAAAATATTGAATATGAAATTCCTTTGGGTATGATAGAACAACTGCTAGCTAATCCTTATGCAGGAGATGGAACCGAACATCCTGATATGCACTTGATATATGCGGATGAAATTTGTGAATTGTTTAAGCTACTACATAGATGCGTTGGCCTCACGACTAAGTCCTCACAGTAGGACATCTACCGTGACAAAACCACGACATCATCTACTGAAAATATTGAATATGAAATTCCTTTGGGTATGATAGAACAACTGCTAGCTAATCCTTATGCAGGAGATGGAACCGAACATCCTGATATGCACTTGATATATGCGGATGAAATTTGTGAATTGTTTAAGCTTGCAGGTTTACCCGGAGATGAAGCTAAGAAGAAATTTTTCCCTTTATCTTTGAAGGGAAAATCATTGGCATGGTATAGGCTATGTGATGATATTGGATCTTGGAATTGGAATCGATTGAAATTGGAGTTTCACCAAAAAAATATCCTATACATCTAGTTCATCATGATCAGAATTATATATATAATTTTTGGCCTCGTGAAGGAGAAAGTATCGCTCTATCTTGGGGGAGGCTTAAGTCAATGTTATATTCATGCCCCAACCATGAGCTCTCAAGAGAAATTATTATTCAGAATTTTTATGCTTGGCTTTCTCATAATGATCGATCCATGCTCGATACTTCTTGTACTGGTTCCTTTATGAAGAAGACTATTGAATTTTGGTGGGATCTTTTGGAAAGAGTTAAACGCAACTCTGAAGATTGGGAACTCGATGAAGGTAAAGAGTCAGGTATTAAGCTTAAGTTTGATTGTGTTAAATCTTTTTATGAATACCGATGCTTTTCAAAAGTTTAGCACTAAATATGGACTTGACTCTGAGATAGTAGCTTCCTTTTGTGAATCTTTTGCTGCTCACATTGATCTCCCTAGGAAGAAGTGGTTTAAATATCACCCACCTATTAAAGAAGAAGTTAAAGAATCAGTAATAGTTAAAGATGAAACTATTATTTATAATGTTGATCCAGTTGTTCCTACTGCTTATATTGAAAAACCACCTTTCCCTATTAGGATGAAGGAACATGCTCAAGTTTCAACTGTGGTCAATAAAAGTTATATTAGAACACCTAAACCCGCTGAACAAATCAAGGTAGAACCTAGTGTTGATATGGTTAAGGATCTCCTGGTTGAAAATATAGATGGCATGTTATTTACTTTTGTGATGAAGCTGCTAGAATTGCCAAACCCAATGAAAAAGATAAACATAGACCTGTTGTTGGCATGCCTATTGTCTCAGTTCAAATAGGAGATCACTGCTATCATGGTTTATGCGACATAGGTGCTAGCGTGAGTGCTATTCCTTTTACCCTATATCAAGAAATTATGAATGATATAGCACCCACTGAAATACAAGACATAGATGTTACTATTAAACTTTCTAATAGAGACACCACACCACTTGGGGTTGTTAGATATGTTGAAGTCTTGTGTGGGAAAATAAAATACCCTACTGATTTTCTTGTTCTTGGTTCCCCACAAAATGACTTTTGTCCCATTATCTTTGGTAGACCTTTCTTGCACACCGTTAATGCTAAAATAGATTGTGAGAAACAAACTGTCGGTGTTAGCTTTGGTGATGAGTCTCATGAGTTTAATTTTTCCAAGTTTAGTAGAAAGCATCATAAGAAAGAGTTGCCTAATAAGGATGAAATAATTGGTCTTGCTTCTATTGTTGTACCCCCTACTGATCCACTAGAACAATATTTGCTAGACCATGAAAATGATTTGCATATGCATGAAAGAAATGAAATAGACAAGATCTTCGTTGAATAACGCCCTCTGCTTAAACAAAATTTGCCTATTGAAACTCTAGGAGGTCCTCCTCCACCTAAAGGTGATCCTGTGTTTGAATTAAAACAGTTACCTGACACTTTGAAATATGCTTATCTTGATGAGAAGAAGATATATCCTGTTATTATTAGTGCTAACCTTTCAGAACATGAAGAAGAAAGATTATTGAAAGTTCTAAGGAAGCACCGAGCTGCTATTGGATATACTCTTGATGATTTAAAGGGCATTAGTCCTACTCTATGTCAGCACAAGATTGATACGGAACCTGATGCTAAACCCGTTGTTGATTACAAACGTCGATTAAATCCGAAGATGAAAGAAGCGGTAAGAACGGAAATATTAAAACTTCTGGAAGCATGTATAATCTATCCTATAGCTAATAGTAGATGGGTAAGTCCTGTTCATTGTGTCCCTAAGAAGGGAGGTATTACTGTTGTTCCTAGTGATAAGAATGAACTTATTCCACAAAGAATTGTTACAGGCTATAGAATGGTAATTGATTTTAGAAAATTAAACAAAGCTACTAGAAAAGATCATTAACCTCTGCCTTTTATTGATCAAATGCTAGAAAGATTATCTAAGCACACACATTTTTGCTTCATTGATGGATATTCTGGTTTTTCACAAACACCTATTTCTCAACCTGATCAAGAAAAGACCACTTTTACTTGTCCTTTTGGAACTTATGCTTATAGACATATGCCTTTTGGTTTATGCAATGCATCTGCTACCTTTCAAAGATGTATGACTGTTATATTCTATGACTTTTGTGAAAAGATCGTTGAGGTTTTCATGGATGACTTTCCTGTTTCTGTGAAGTCTTTTGATGATTGTTTAAGGAATCTTGATCGAGTTTTGTGAAGGAAATATGCCCTAGAGGCAATAATAAAGTTGTTATCTATATTTCCTTATATGATGATAAATGTTTATTATTCATGCTAGAATTGTATTAACCGGAAACTTAGTACATGTGTGAATACATAGACAAACAGAGTGTCCCTAGTATGCCTCTACTTGACTAGCTCGTTAATCAAAGATGGTTAAGTTTCCTAACCATAGACATGTGTTGTCATTTGATAAATGAGATCACATCATTAGAGAATGATGTGATGGACAAGACCCATCCGTTAGCTTAGCATAATGATCGTATAGTTTTATTGCTATTGCTTTCTTCATGACTTATACATATTCCTCTGACTATGAGATTATGCAACTCCCGAATACCGAAGGAACACTTTGTGTGCTATCAAACGTCACAACGTAACCAGGTGATTATAAAGATGCTCTATAGGTGTCTCCAATGGTGTTTGTTGAGTTGGCATAGATCAAGATTAGGATTTGTCACTCCGTGTATCAGAGAGGTATCTCTGGGCCCTCTCGGTAATGCTCATCACTATAAGCCTTGCAAGCAATGTGACTAATGAGTTAGTTGCAGGATGATGCATTACGGAACGAGTAAAGAGACTTGCCAGTAACGAGATTGAACTAGGTATGATGATACCGATGATCGAATCTCGGGCAAGTGACGTACCGTTGACAAAGGGAATGACGTATGTTGTTATGCGGTTTAACCGATAAAGATCTTTGTAGAATATGTAGGAGCCAATATAAGCATCCAGGTTCCGCTATTGTTTATTGACCGGAGATGTGTGTCGGTCATGTCTACATAGTTCTCGAACCCGTAGGGTCCGCACGCTTAACGTTCAATGACGATTTGTATTATGAGTTATGTGATTTGATGACTGAAGTGTGTTCGAAGTCCAAGATGAGATCACGTACATGACGAGGAGTATCAAAATGGTTGAGAGGTAAAGATTCATATATAGGACGATGGTATTTGGACACCGGAAGTGTTTCGGGTGATACCGGGTCACCGGAAGGGGTTCCGGGCAACCCCCGGCTAAGATATGGGCTTAATGGGCCAAGTAAGGGAACACACCAGACCACAAGGGGCTGGTGCACCCCCTATAGGTACAGCCACGTGGGGAGAAAGGGAAAGGAGAGGAGGAAAAGGAAAGTATGAAGTAGGACTCCTACTTCCTTCCCCTCCCCTCCTTCCTTTCCCCCTTGTCCAAATATGGTAGGTGGAGGGGGGGAGAATTGGACTAGGGGCCCAAGTAGGATTCCTCCTACTTGGGCACGCCCTAGGCTGCCTCCCTACCTCTCCCTCCTTTATATACATGGGGAGGGCACCCCTAGAACACACATCAATTGTTCCTAGCCGTGTGCGGCGCCCCCTCCACAGTTAACACCTCGGTCATATCGTCGTAGTGCTTAAGCGAAGCCCTGCGCCGGTAACTTCATCATCACCGTCACCATGCCATCATGTTGATGAAACTCTCCCTCGGCCTCAACTGGATCAAGAGTTTGAGGGACGTCACCGAGCTGAACGTGTGCAGATCGCGGAGGTGCTGTACGTTCGGTACTTGGATCGGTTGGATCGCGACGACGTTCGACTACATCAATCGCGTTACTAAACGCTTCCACTTTCGGTCTACGAGGGTACGTGGACACACTCTCCCCGCTCATTGCGATGATTCTCCTAGATAGCTCTTGCGTGCTCGTAGGCAAATTTTTGAAATACTACGTTCCCCAATAGTGGCATCCGAGCCAGGTCTATGCGTAGATGTTATATGCACGAGTAAAACACAATGAGTTTTGGCGATAATAGTCATACTGCTTACCAACAACATCTTACTTTGATTCTGCAATATTGTTGGATGAAGCGGCCTGGACCGACATTACATGACCGCCTTCATGAGACTGGTTCTACCGACGTGCTTCACACCCAGGTGGCTAGCGGGTGTCTGTTTCTCCAACTTTAGTTGAATCGAGTTTGACTACGCTCGGTCCTTGTTGAAGGTTAAAACAACACACTTGACGAAAACTCGTTGTGGTTTTGATGTGTAGGTAAGAACGGTTCTTGCTAGAAGCCCGTAGCAGCCACGTAAAACTTGCAACAACAAAGTAGAGGATGTCTAACTTGTTTTTGCAGGGCTTGTTGTGATGTGATATGGTCAAGACGTGATGATATATAAATTTTTGTATGAGATGATCATGTTTTGTGAAAGTTATCGGCAACTGGCAGGAGCCTTATGGTTGTCGCTTTATTGCATAAGATGCAAGCGCCATATAATTGCTTTACTTTATCACTATGTGATAGCCATAGTTGCAAAAGCAATAGTTGGCGAGACGACCATGTGACGACACATTGATAAAGATCAAGATGATGGAGATCATGGTGTCATGCCGGTGACGATGGAGATCATGACAATACTTTGGAGACGGAGATCAAAGGCACAAGATGATGATGGCCATATCATGTCACATATTTTGATTGCATGTGATGCTTATCTTTTATGCATCTTATTTTTCTTAGTACGACGGTAGCATTATTAGATGACCCCTCACTAAAATTTCAAGGTATAAGTGTTCTCCCTGAGTATGCACTGTTGCGATAGTTCTTCGTGCTGAGACACCACGTGATGATAGGGTGTGATAAGTTCTACGTTCACACACAACGGGTGCAAGCCAGTTTTGCACATGCTGAATACTCGGGTTAAACTTGACGAGCCTAGCATATGCAGATATGGCCTCGGAACACTGAGAACAAAAGGTCAAACATGAATCATATAGTAGATATGATCAACATAGTGATGTTCACCATTGAAAGCTACTCCATCTCACGTAATGATCAGACATGGTTTAGTTGATATGGATCACTTGATCATTTAGATGACTAGAGGGATGTCTATCTAAGTGGGAGTTCTTAAGTAATTTGATTAATTGAACTTGAATTTATCATGAACTTAGTCCTGATAGTATTTGCATATCTATGTTGTAGATCAATTGCTCGCGTATAGCTTCTCCGTTTTATTTATGACATGTTCCTAGAGAAAACTAAGTTGAAAGTTGATAGCAGCAATGATGCGGACTAGGTCCGTGATATGAGGATTATCCTCATTGCTCACTACTGCAGGATGGTCCAAACGCGACACTATGATCAGAGACCCTTCGACGAAACTGTGTGCGATGCCATAATCACAAATGGTGGTGTAAAAAACCGTCAAAAAAGGTGCAAAACGTTTGTGCTGACAGATGCATCAAACACGATTCTGAATTTAGTTGCGTGTGCGATGTAGGGCATACGGTTCAGCTCAATTAACTGTTTGGGATGAGGAGGCACAAAAGAAATGGGCAGCCAGATGAAGGCGTGTGCGATATACAGCATACGGTTCACTCGAATGAACTGTGTGTGATTAGGCAACACAATGGAAACGGTTCAACTGAACAAGATGTGTGTGATACGCGGCAAACAGGTCCGTAATATGAAATGTGTGTGAAGACCAATAATAACACAGACGATTGCTGCTAATAAGCTGTGTGAATTGCTCTGTCTACAGTAGAATAACATGTATATATATAACTGAAATAAACATCAAATTACATAAGTGACTATACAGATCATTCGCACACACCTCAATAAACAATTGCATGCATTCTAAAGTAGGAGAAACGATCGTCTAGTCATCTACTTCTTGTGACGCTCCCGCCACTGCTATGTGGCTCGATCCCTCGTCTGGGTCAGGAAGAAGACAGTTTCTCATGTCAACGATCCACCTGTACATCTCATAGCTTGTGTACATCTTCATGGCCGCGTACTTGACATGTTGTTCATCCAGTATCTTATGCCACACACTGTGCCAGGCATTCCTATCCTTATTGCTCTCTCGCTTCATCTTCGCGTAGTAGGGGTCGATGATGGCCACGGCGAGGTCAACCAGGGAGTTCAGTTTGCTTTTGTTGCTACCCCAGACCTTTTAGTGGCTTTGGATGTTGACAAGATTCGGACATTTCAAGTCCGAAACCTTGAGCGCTTTTAGATCGTTGGTGGTGTCCACCGTAGCGAAACTGTAGTTGGAGCTGTTGATAAATCTGGAGAAATGCTCGCAAGGCCTTGTGGCAAGGTGGAAGTGGTAGACGAGGACGTCATGTTGCACGCACAACTAGGCGACGGCAACCTTCTGATCGTGCCCGGCACGACCGATGGTGTACTCGAGGTAGAAGCCGACCACTCAGTACTTGTCCTCGGCAAGGAACTGCTCCATAGTTTGGATGGAGCTCTCCACTGAGACCGGATCGTTCGTGTACACCGATAGGGCCTTCCCCCTCACGTGGTTGTCCACTACATGATGCATGGTGAACTGCCCTCCATTGTCGTCGTCGGCCGCTGGGAGCGCCATTGGAGCCACGGGGAGCGCCATTGGAACCGCTGGATGTCCTCTTTGTATGTGTCCTCGTGGGTGTGCTTATTGTGTCATGTGAGACGAGAGATGAAGGTAAATGGCCGCTGGAATAAAAGGGGGCCAGGCGGTGTGGATTCTCGACGCGTCCGCATGGCAATTTTTGCAGCGGGTATCTGCATCGTCGCGCCACGCCCGACGCAGCCGCTTGCACACGAACGTGCGTGATCGTGCGCCAGCCCAAAACACTTGCAGCGCGTGTGGAGGGACGAGGGTAGAGCACCTGGAGGGACGCGATAGCAAAGCGCGCGCGACGGGACGTGAGCAGAGCGCGTTGCGGCCGCCTAAACCGCAAGCAACCACACGCATAGAGCAGTTGAACACGCAGGAAATGGTCGCCTACAAGCCGGCCGATAGTTGCGTCACTGCGTAGAGAGCGGCCGTGTGGTACCACCTCCGTCTAGTCTATAGTCTCCTCTATATTCCGTGCCATACTTTGCCCTCAAATTTAACCAACAAAATGTTAATGCATGTTTTTTAAAAAAAAATTATAATTGGAAACTATGTTCAAATACAAATCCAACTATATAATCTTTGGCGACTTGCATTTGTATTTTATGAGTTAAATCATACTTATAAACCAAGACGGTGGTATAGTAGGAAATTAAATCGCAAACGTTTTTTATTAACTGTATGTGTGCTGGCCTTTCGTCCTCCTCTCACACGTCTTGTCACCCCGCTGCCGCAGACGGCTTACAGCGCAAGCTTGCGCAGTGCGCGGGGGCGTTCTTTTTGCCAAATGGTGGCGCCAACGTATCGTCGGTGAGCCCGTTCCCGCGCAATCTCGCAGGTTCCCGTGCAAGCTTCCTGCCCGACTCGGTGAAATCCCCCAAAATCCCAATGCTTACCGGCCTGCTATAAAAACCCTCACAGCCGGTGAGTCCTGCGTCGCATTTTCCCCTCCATCCCTGTAGATTATCTCGTCTGCTTCTCCCACATTCGCCAATGGCACCGGTCCGTCGTCGTTGCTCAGCCACTCCGCGATCATCAGAGGACAGCTCCAGCTGGGAGGCTACACCGCGGCGGCGGCACAATCCCCGACGTAGTGTAGTGCGCGTGGCGTCCCTGTTGGGTATGCACGGAACACCCACCACACGCTCCGCCACCGGTGCCCGTCGGCAACTGTTGCCGGCCGCCGTTGTCGCCACACCACCGTCGAAAGCCAGGGCCATCGAACGCTCCGCCGCCGCGGCCCGAAGGCGGGAGATGGCCGTCGTGGCCGCCACCCCACTGTCGGCCACTGTGGCCATCACCCGCTCCGCCATCGCGGCCCGAAGGCGGGAGGTGGCGGTCGTGGCCGCCACCCCGTCGTCGGCCTCCGTGGCCGCTAGCCCACCGTCGACCGCCGGGGTCATCACCCGCTCCGCCACCGCCGCCCGAAGGCGGGAGGCAGAAGTGGATGCCCGCACATGCGACAACGACCTTGCGCACTACACAGAGTTCCTACAAGAGGAGGAGGAGCGCCTCGTCGAGCATGCAAAGAGCCTTACTCGCAGCAGTGGCCGCGGCACACGACGCCTCAGAGATGAGGAATCAGGAGATCTACGAGGAGAACCACTGCTTCGAGAGGGGTCGTCTGGAGCGGCAGAGGGCGTTCGAGTTGAGCGTCGTTGAAGCCGCATTAGAGGCAGGCACCGCATTGCGGTTGCCTAGCTCGTTGGTAGTCTCCTCCCCCTCCGCATCTTACTGACCGCGTTCGGCAGAGGAGAGGCAGCCGGAGGTAGTACAAAGCCCCTCTGCAGTAGTGGTGGTGGTAGTAGTAGTAGTATTTAGGGGCTATTTTGTTCAGTTCATCTGACCATAGATGTGGTGGAACAGTACAACGTACTTAAAATTAGCTAGTATATATAGTTGAACTAGCTATTTTAGTACGTGGTTGGCAACAATTGAGGAAAAGTTTGGTCGGTCCAGCTGTCGAATTGAACTGTTTGTATAAATTAAGAACGACTTCTTATTCTATGAATGAAATCTATGCTTAATTACTAAATTTAATTGCAAAAATTAGATACTGCTAGTGATTTTTAGCTTCATATTTTCACAAATCACAGTGTTACAAGGATTGACAAATCTTACAAAATTGTTTGTACGTGGTTGTAACGCCCTCGATGCGGCTATAGCTCCCACGTGTCGAGGCACGACTTAGAGACATAACCGCATTGAAAGCAATGTCGCAAGTCAGGCAATCATTACAACATCCCATGTAATACATAATAAAAGGGGGAGATACATAGTCGGCTTACACTCGCCACGTCACATCAGAGTACATAAATAACATCCATCAAACAAACACTCATGGCCCGACTACGGCGCCAAAATGGAAAAGAACCCAACATGCGACAAGGCCCTGAATCAAACCCCAACTAGGCACCACTACTGATCATCGGGAAAGGAAACATAATAACGCTGAGAGTCCTCGTCGAACTCCCACTTGAGCTCGTACTCGTCACCTGGAGCGGAATCACCTGGTCCTGCATCTGGAATTATAGTATCTGTGAGCCACAGGGACTCAGCAATCTCGCACCCTCGCGATCAAAACTATTTAAGCTTATAGGAACGGATAAGGCAAATATATGTGGAGCTGCAGCAAGCGACTAGCATATGTGGTGGCTATCTTATACGCAAAAGAGAGCGAGAAGAGGAGGCAAAGCGCGATCGAGAATCTAGAAGAGCAACCTGCGCAAGCATTACTCCAACACCATGTCCACTTCCCGGACTCCGCCGAGAAGAGGCCATCACGGTAACACACACAGTTGATTCATTTTATTTAATTAAGGTTTAAGTTATCTACAACCGGACATTAACAAATTCCCATCTGCCCCTAACCGCGGGCATGGCTTTCGAAAGTTCAATCCCTGCAGGGGAGTCCCAACTTAGCCCATGACAAGCTCTCATGGTCAACGAAGGAATAGACCTCCACCCGAGACACACCGATCAGACTCGGCAACCTGGTACAACAAGACAATTCGACAGGTTAAAACAAGACCAGCAACACCGCCCGAATGTGCCGACAAATCCCGATAGGAGCTGCACATATCTCTTTCTCAGGGCACACTCAGATGAGACATCCTACGAGTAAAACCAACCCTCAAGTTGCCCCGAGGTGGCCCCGCAGTCTACTCGGTCGGACCAACACTCAGAGGAGCACTGGCCCGGGGGGGGGGGGGTTAAAATAAGATGACCCTTGAGTCTGCAGAACCCAAGGGAAGAAAAGGCTAGGTGGCGAATGGTAAAACCAAGGTTGGGCATTGCTGGACAAGCTTTAATGAAGGCGAACTATCAAGGGGTTCCCATTATAACCCAACCGCGTAAGGAACGCAAAATCCGGGAACATAACACCGATATGACGGAAACTAGGGCGGCAAGAGTGGAACAAAACACTAGGCGAGAGGCCGAGCCTTCCACCCTTTACCAAGTATATAGATGCATTAAGATAACATAGCAATATAATGATATCCCAACAGGTAAATAAAAGATGTTCCAACAAGGAAGTGGCCTCCAATCTTCACCTGCAACTATCAATGCTATAAGAGGGGCTGAGCAAAGCGGTAACATAGCCAATCAACGGTTTGCTAGGACATGGTGGGTTAGAGGTTTTACATGGCAATTGGGAGGCTGACAAGCAAAAGGTAGGCATCGTAGCATTGGCATAGCAAGAGCGAGCAAACTAGCATAGCAAAGATAGTAGTGATTTCGAGGGTATGATCATCTTGCCTGCACAGTTGTCAGAGTTGACTGGATCCTCACAAGCAAACTCAATGGGCTCCTCGGTAGCGAACTCGTCTCCCGGCTCTACCCAAACAAGACAAACAAGCAACAAGGATACAATCAACCATGTGCAAGACCAAGCAATATGATGAAATGATGATATGCTATGCGGGATGCGATGCGGGATGCAAAATGCAAGATATAACAGGAAATGCATGAAACTGGCCTCAACTTGGAATTCCAAGGGTGCCACTGGATAGAGGGGATGAAATCGCTTGAAAACGATATAAATATCATTGGAATCGGAGTTACGGTTTGGAAATGGCAAGCGTTTTAAGATATGACACCGGTCTGCGATTTACAGCAAGTAGGCATCTAAATGCAACGAAATGAACATGCTACAGCCACTAAACATGACAACAAAATACATGGCAGGGATGCACACAAGATGCTTAACAAAATACTAGCACTGATCCACGGCCAATTCATCCATTATGAGGTTCAAACAAGCATGGCAAAAACGCAAATGCAAAACAGATTCCAGACTTAGTGAAATTAACACTTGTCTGAAATTTCAGATCACGATGCTCTCTTCGGAGCAGCAAAACAACATGATACATGACCTGAACATGACAAGTAAGAACATGGCATGGAGCTACTCAACAAGCTTAACAAAAGACCCAAAGTTACCTGGGGTCAAAAGGGTTCATAAAATATATTAACGGGCACACGAACATAGCTAAAACACAATCAGTTTCCAGACTTAGTGAAAACTGAGACATGCTGAAATATAACTCACGAAGGCATGTAAACGAGCTCGATGCACTCACCATGGTGCAAGTCACAGCAAGGCAAGCATACACCCATTAATAAGGAACAAAATACAAGCTAGATATGGCAAGAACAATGGCATAGCATGAACGGATCAACTATAACAACACCGGCAAAATCGCAAACGAGTTGACGATCTGCCCAGATTCACCACGAAGCAAAAGTAGAGCTCGATTGACTCAAGCTATGGTACTTCACAATTGCAAAAAAGACATGTATGGATAGAGCACAACATGATTAACAAAACTCCTTTACTTATCATCCTCAAAAAAGGCACGGATCACTAGGAAACAAGCTGAACATATGGCATCATGAACTAAAATATCCCAGACTTAGGGAAAACAACTAAGTCCCTGAAAACAGATTTACCGGGTGCCTCACTTTGCAAGCTTGCACAAGTCACCACACACATCCTAAAAATGCATGGGTTGCACCTCTGGAAATAAGACAAAATGCTTAACAAAACATATGAAGGGCTCACAGGCATAGCATGCACACAATAATCATGGCAAAAATGACAAAAGTCTAAGATGAACTAGCAGATCTGACAATTAACTCACGAAGCCTCCTTCTAACAGCATTTTGGGCATCAAGATGGGCTCAAATGAAAATTATGCAATGGAAGGGAATGATGTACTCGTCGAGGCGAAGATTTTGATATATCATATTCCCAAATCGGAGCTACGGATGCAAAGTTACGGGCGGTCGAAGTAGGCATAAAAAAATTAGGGTTAGGAGATAAAAGTCAACTGGGGAAATATCCCAGATCTGGATCTGGCCGGGCGCGGATAACGAGGATCGCCAGTCTTCGAGTTCCTGTTCGCCGGAGTTGGTCGGAGGTGGCCGGAGTCGTCGGGGGTCGCCGGACTTGGCGCTTCCCGAGGCGAGGAGGTGCGGGGGAGGCCGAGTCGGCGGCGGCGGTGCGTGGGGCGGCCCGGCGACGAGCTTGGCGGCGGGGCAGCGAGTGGCGAGGCGGCGGTCGCCGGCCGGAGCGGCGGGATGCGGCAGGCGGCGCACTACGGCGCTGGGCGGCGCGGGAGGCGGCGGACGCGGGCCGGGGAGGCAGGCGGCGGCGGAGCAGACGGGCTCGCGGGGGCCCGGTTTGGGCCTCCCGGGCCGGCGCGCGGGTGGCGGCGCGGCGAAGTGGGCGCGGCGGCTCGGCGAATGGGGAGGAGCCATGTGGCGCTGGCGGTCAGGTCGGACACGTCCGGCTCGCGCGGACATTGTCCGGCGGCGGCATGGAGGGATTGATCTAGGGTTTCGAGGGGGAGGAGAGATCCGAAAATGGAGGGGGCTATTTATAGGCATAAGTGGAGCTAGGAGAGTCCAAATGAGGTGCGGTTTTCGGCCACGCGATCGTGATCGAACGCTCTAGGACATGGAGCAGAGTTTGGTGGGTTTTGGGCCAAATTGGAGGGGTGTTGGGCTGCAACACACACGAGGCCTTTTCGGTCCCTCGGTTAACCGTTGGAGTATCAAACGAAGTCCAAATGGTACGAAACTTGACAGGCGGTCTACCGGTAGTAAACCAAGGCCGCATGACAAATCTCGGTCCAATCCGGAAATGTTTAATCCCTACACATAAAAGAAAGCTAGAAATGGCCACCGGAGGAGAACGAAGCGCCGGAATGCAAAACGGACAACGGGGAAAATGCTCGAATGCATGAGATGAACAAGTATGCAAATGCAATGCACATGATGACATGATATGAGATGCAAGAAAACAAAAACAACACACGGAGACAAAGACCCGAACCCGAGAAATAAATATAACTTAACGCCAGAAACGGCAAGAGTTGGAGTACAAATAGGGAAAGTCGTATCTGGGGCGTTACAACACTCCACCACTACGAAAAGATCTCGTCCCGAGATCTAGGACTGAAAGAACTCCGGGTACTCAGAACGGAGGTGATCCTCGCGTTCCCAGGTAGCTTCACGGTCGGAATGGTGAGACCACTTGACTTTGAGAAATTTGATTGACTTGTTGCGAGTCTTGCGTTCAGTCTCTTCAAGAATAGCAACTGGGTGCTCACGATAGGAGAGATCTTCTTGGAGCTCAATGTCCTCGAAGTTGACGGTGCGGTCAGGAGTCTTGAAGCACTTTCGAAGCTGAGAGACGTGGAACACATCATGAACATTTGCAAAGTTTGAAGGAAGCTCGAGTTGATAGGCGAGGTCGCCTCTCTTGCTGACAATCTTGAAAGGTCCCACGTATCTAGGGGCAAGCTTCCCTTTGATACCGAAGCGACGAGTACCTTTCATAGGAGAGACACGGAGGTAAACATGATCCCCGATCTCGAAAGCCAAATCACGGTGCTTACTATCATAGTAGCTCTTCTGGCGGGATTGGGCTGCTTTGAGGTTATCACGAATGACTTTGCACATTTCTTTTGCCTCTGTGATTAAGTCATTACCCAGCAGCTGACGTTCACCGGTTTCAGACCAGTTGAGAGGGGTACGGCACTTCCTGCCATACAGAATTTCAAAAGGGGCCTTGCCCGAACTTGCTTGAAAACTGTTGTTGTACGAGAATTCAGCATAAGGAAGACAATCCTCCCACTTCATGCCGAAGGAGATCACACAAGCCCTGAGCATATCTTCAAGAATTTGGTTGACACGCTCGACTTGACCGCTTGTTTGAGGATGGAAAGCAGTGCTGAAGCGGATGTTGGTGCCCATGGCCTTCTGAAAAGAATCCCAAAACTTCGAGGTAAAGATGCTGCCACGGTCTGAAGAGATCACTTGAGGAATACCGTGCAGAGAGACAATGCGAGAGCTATAGAGTTCCGCCAATTGAGCTGCAGTGATAGACTCTTTGATAGGCAGAAAATGAGCCACTTTGGTGAGTTTGTCGATGACAACAAATATAGCATCATTGCCACGCTTGGACTTTGGAAACCCAGTCACGAAGTCCATTTCAATGTGGTCAAACTTCCATTCTGGAATGGCAAGAGGTTGGAGGAGACCAGCTGGCCTTTGGTGTTCTGCCTTCACTCTTCTGCAGACATCACATTCATTCACGAATTGAGCGATCTCGCGCTTCATTCGAGTCCACCAATAAGCTTGCTTAAGGTCCTGATACATCTTCGTGCTCCCAGGGTGGATGGAGAGGAGAGAATTGTGAGCCTCGTTCATGATCACTTTATGAAGTTCACCTTTGGGCACAACAATACGATCCTCGAAGAAGAGAGTGTCCTTGTCATCAAGGCGGTAGCACTTGTACTTGGGCTGACTCTTGGCAATCCCAATCTTCACCTTTTTCACCATAGCATCAAGAAGCTGGGCTTGGCGATTCTGGTCTTCTAAGGTAGGAGAGACTTGAAGGTTGGCGAGGAAACCTTGAGGAACAACTTGCAGATTAAGCTTGCGGAAAGCTTCACAAAGCTCGGGTTGATAAGGCTTGAGAATCAGACTGTTGCAGTAGGCCTTTCTGCTCAAAGCGTCAGCAATCACATTGGCCTTGCCTGGAGTATACTCAATACTCGGATTATACTCTTGAATCATTTCGACCCATCGAGTCTGCCTTAGGTTGAGATTAGGCAGAGTGAAGATGTACTTGAGACTCTTGTGATCAGTGAAAATGTCCACTTTTCTTCCCAATAGAAGATGTCTCCAAGTCAAAAGAGCATGCACAACTGCCGCCAACTCGAGATCATGAGTGGGGTAGTTCTTCTCATTAGGCTTCAACTGGCGAGATGTATAAGCAACAACTTTCTTCTCTTGCATCAATACTGCGCCAAGACCTTGGAGAGAGGCATCACAAAAGACCTCGTACGGCTTGGATTCATCAGGCGGAGTCAGGACTGGAGCAGTGATCAACTTCTCTTTCAAAGTGTTGAAAGCAATATCACACTCCGGAGACCAAACATACTTGACGTGCTTCTGAAGAAGATTTGAGAGAGGCTTCGCGATCTTGGAAAAGTTTTCAACGAATCTTCGACAATAGCTTGCGAGACCGAGAAAACTGCGGAGTTGCTTCACATTCTGAGGAGGTTCCCAATTCACAATTGCGGATACCTTCTCGGGATTCACGGAAATGCCCTTGGCAGAGATGATATGACCAAGATAAAGAACCTCATCGAGCCAAAATTCACACTTGGAGAACTTGGCGTAGAACTGATGTTCCCTGAGCTTATCGAGAACCAAACACAAATGCTTGGCATGATCTTCCTTGTTCTTCGAGAAAACCAGAATGTCATCGAGATAGACCAAAACGAAGTCATTGGTGTAGGCGTTGAAGATGAAGTTCATCATGCGAGAGAACGTCGGAGGAGCGTTGGCGAGGCCAAAAGACATGACAGTGTATTCATATGAACCAAAGCTTGTTCTAAAAGCTGTCTTGGGAATATCTTCTTCACGAATGCGAATCTGGTGATAACCCATACGGAGATCAAGCTTGGAGAATACTTGAGCACCTTTGAGTTGTTCGAACAGCTCATTGATGTTGGGAAGTGGGTATTTGTTCTTGATGGTCTTCTTGTTCACTGGACGGTAATCAACACAAAGTCGGTCCGTTCCATCCTTCTTCTTCACAAAAAGAACACCACAACCCCACGGAGAAGTACTAGGCCGGATGAGACCCAATCTTTCTTGCTCATCGAGTTGCTTCTTCAGCTCCTTCAACTCTTCAGGTCCGAGCTTGTAAGGACGTTTGCACACAGGTTCCGTGCCAGGTTCAAGTTCAATAACGAATTCAACTGGCCGGTGCGGAGGCATTCCTGGGAGCTCTTCTGGAAAGACGTCTTGATATTCGCAAACAACTGGAATTTGAGAGATGGCATCCAATTCACCCTTCTCATTGAGAGAAAACAATCGGATAGTATTATCCCGAGCGGCAAAGATAATTACATCCTCAGATGAATGAGTCAATTGAATCTGCCTGGCTGCACAATCAAGATGAGCCTTGTGCTTAGAAAGCCAATCCATTCCGAGAATAAGATCAATATCCGAGTTACCAAGAACCACCGGAGAAGAGAGAAACTTGTAATCGCCCAACGTGATAGAGACATCGGGAGCAACCAAACTAGAAGTCAAAAGCTTGCCGGGAGAAACAACTTGCATGACTTTGGGCATAATCTCGGTATCAACATTGTGCTTCGATGCAAAAGGGCATGACAAAAAGGAATGCGATGCACCAGTGTCAAAAAGAACTTTTGCAGGAATATCATTAACAGGAAGGTTACCCATGATCACATCTGACGAGTCCTCTGCCTGAGTTGCATTCATCAAATTGACCTTGGCGAACTTGGGGTTATGCTTGACCACAGCTGTACTTGCCGATCTCACAGGAGGAGGAGGAAGACGCCTCTGGTTGAAACACTTGTTGGCATAGTGACCCTTCTGTTGGCACTTGTTGCACGTGACCTCTGAGAGCAGACGGTGATACGGAGCACTCGATCTTGGAGCTTGAGACGAAGTCTTATTCTGAAAGCCTGGGTTGGGTGGGTGGGAAGAACCACTGCCACCTTTGCTCTTCTGCTGATACGGCTGACGGAACGGAGGAGGAGGAAGCCAGAACTTCTACTGCTTGGCCACTTGAGTAGAGGAAGAAGGAGTAACATCTCTGACTCGCTTCCTGGAAGCATCACACCTCAACTGAGCAGCCTCTTGCTTCAGTGCCATGTTGTAGAACTCATCGTATCTCAAGGGCTCGAAGAGGACAAGAGCGAGCTGAATATCTTCTCTGAGACCACCCCTGAACTGATATATCATGCTCTTCTCATCAGGCACGTCCTGCTTAGCAAAGCGGGCAAGCTTCTGGAACAATTTGTTGTAGTCATACACAGACAAAGAACCTTGCTTCAGATTGCGGAATTCCTCACGCTTGCTTTCAACCACGCTCTGCGGAATGTGATGAGCTCGGAAATCACGACGGAAATCATCCCAAGTGATAACACGTCCACCTCTGGAATCCTTGTACTGCTGGAACCATTCTGCAGCTTGATCTTTGAGTTGGAAGGAAGCGAACTTGACAAAGTCCTCAGGCCTGACGTTGCTGCACTCGAAATGCTTACACAGATCCACAAGCCAATCGTCAGCATCGGTTGCCTCAACACAATTACTGAAAGTCTTTGGCCCGTTAGCAAGGAACTGGTTGAGTGTAGCAAAGTGACTCTGATTGCTGCCTTGATTCCCTTGACTGCCTTGATTGCGCTCTTGAAGAATTTGCATGATCAGCTGAGTGTTTGCATTGGTTGCGGCCATCACAGCTTGCCATGCCTCTGGAGGAGGTGGAGGCGGTGGCGGATCAGGATTCGGAGTCGTGCGTGTTGGAGGAGCCATCCTGAAGAGGTTGACCACCATTAGCACATTGATAGATAAATATTGAAACTGAATCCAACGGAATGAAAATTGCAACATATAGTCTTCACATCCGAACAAAATGAACGAATGCCTTCCTCTTCAAATGGTCACATATCCATAAATTGAGAAGCCACGTAGAATTAAGGTAGAGAAATAAATCAACAAGGTACGGATCAAGAACGAATAATCGGTAAGAAATCCCAATCTCAAACCAATATCCGTGGAAGAAGAACTAGAGCTACTAGAATTCCCACCTATGAAACTCCCGAACCTTTCCGGTTATGCAATCAGGTGTTGGGGATACAGGGGAAGCATAATATCTCACCCAAACTAGCAAATCCTACATCCAGCTGTATCCATCCTTCAACACATAACCAAGAAAAACTTCGGAAACCATCTACCTCAACCTTCGAAAAGCATCCGTTATACAAGTTATGGCGATACTCCCGAACTCCCGCCCCAGTACTGGGTGGCGTCGAGGTTATCTCACCAACGAACTGCATAAAAGAGATTTTCGATGTCGGCGAACATATCTCAAGTATTCCAGAATTGCAACGATAAAATTATGATGACAACACCTCAGAGCTCAATTCCCCGGGACACTTCCACTAAACCCCTGACATGAGGCACCAAGACAGTATTCTCATCATAAGCCATCGGAACAAATCCAAGATACTCGCGTGATCCTAAATTTTTTTTTAGTGAAATTTGAGAAGAGAAGAGTCAAAACTCTACGTCAGGATGCCTTACCAGAGCGATGAGGAGACTGGGAAGTAAAAAGAATTCCTAAGCTCTCCGATATATAATACCTAAAGACTCAAAACATTTTTTCTAGACACAACTCGGCTGCTAAAAATGATCAAGCAATGGGGCTCCTAAGGTCGGGGAAGGCTCTGATTACCAACTTATAACGCCCTCGATGCGGCTATAGCTCCCACGTGTCGAGGCACGACTTAGAGACATAACCGCATTGAAAGCAATGTCGCAAGTCAGG
Source organism: Triticum urartu (assembly GCF_056163025.1). Lineage (NCBI taxonomy): Eukaryota > Viridiplantae > Streptophyta > Magnoliopsida > Poales > Poaceae > Triticum > Triticum urartu. The sequence continues at coordinate 395,655,333 of NC_141875.1, forward strand.
CAATCATTACAACATCCCATGTAATACATAATAAAAGGGGGAGATACATAGTCGGCTTACACTCGCCATGTCACATCAGAGTACATAAATAACATCCATCAAACAAACACTCATGGCCCGACTACGGCGCCAAAATGGAAAAGAACCCAACATGCGACAAGGCCCTGAATCAAACCCCAACTAGGCACCACTACTGATCATCGGGAAAGGAAACATAATAACGCTGAGAGTCCTCGTCAAACTCCCACTTGAGCTCGTACTCATCACCTGGAGCGGAATCACCTGGTCCTGCATCTGGAATTATAGTATCTGTGAGCCACAGGGACTCAGCAATATCCCAGATCTGGATCTGGCCGGGCGCGGATAACGAGGATCGCCGGTCTTCGAGTTCCTGTTCGCCGGAGTTGGTCGAAGGTGGCCGGAGTCGTCGGGGGTCGCCGGACTTGGCGCTTCCCGAGGCGAGGAGGTGCGGGGGAGGCCGAGTCGGCGGCGGCGGTGCGTGGGGCGGCCCGGCGACGAGCTTGGCGGCGGGGCGGCGAGTGGCGAGGCGGCGGTCGCCGGCCGGAGCGGCGGGATGCGGCAGGCGGCGCACGACGGCGCTGGGCGGCACGGGAGGCGGCGGACGCGGGCCGGGGAGGCAGGCGGCGGCGGAGCAGACGGGCTCGCGGGGGCCCGGTTTGGGCCTCCCGGGCCGGCGCGCGGGTGGCGGCGCGGCGAAGTGGGCGCGGCGGCTCGGCGAATGGGGAGGAGCCGCGTGGCGCTGGCGGTCAGGTCGGACACGTCCGGCTCGCGCGGACGTTGTCCGGCGGTGGCAGGGAGGGATTGATCTAGGGTTTCGAGGGGGAGGAGAGATCCGAAAATGGAGGGGGCTATTTATAGGCATAAGTGGAGCTAGGAGAGTCCAAATGAGGTGCGGTTTTCGGCCACGCGATCGTGATCGAACGCTCTAGGATATGGAGCAGAGTTTGGTGGGTTTTGGGCCAAATTGGAGGGGTGTTGGGCTGCAACACACACGAGGCCTTTTCGGTCCCTCGGTTAACCGTTGGAGTATCAAACGAAGTCCAAATGGTACGAAACTTGACAGGCGGTCTACCGGTAGTAAACCAAGGCCGCATGACAAATCTCGGTCCAATACGGAAATGTTTAATCCCCACACACGAAAGAAAGCTAGAAATGGCCACCGGAGGAGAACGAAGCGCCGGAATGCAAAACGGACAACGGGGAAAATGCTCGAATGCATGAGATGAACAAGTATGCAAATGCAATGCACATGATGACATGATATGAGATGCAAGAAAACAAAAACAACACACGGAGACAAAGACCCGAACCCGAGAAATAAATATAACTTAACGCCGGAAATGGCAAGAGTTGGAGTACAAATAGGGAAAGTCGTATCTGGAGCGTTACAGTGGTTGCACACGGGTCATCGAAACCAAACGTTTGCGTTGAAGGGATGCACAAATCCTGCGCCGCTCTCAATTTGCATACGGGTGTTCTATCTAAAACGTTTGCGATCAAGAGCTGCAGAAATCCGCACGGCATGACACCTCCTACAACCATTAAAACCAAGACACGTGGCGTCATGTGAATGGTTAACATAATTTTGGATTTACTAGAATTTAAATACCAGGCATCTCAATGTTTTGCCGGCAATCAACGGTGCCCTGGTGTTTGAAATTCATTCCCATTTCTTGCATGGGACCTAAGCATGCACCCAAGGACACAAATTTGATTTTTCAACCAATTTATATGCACTCGAGCATGTGCATGTAATTCAAATTTGAATTATGCACATAAAATGCATTGAAAACTCAGTTATTTCATAAAAATGTCCAAATGAACCTCGAAAAATCACAAAAATTCACACAACACTCCTGTTGTTCTATGTTGACACAAGATTTTTTTTGAAAGCAATAAGAGGCAATGGATATCGTTTCGTCCCCAAAGGTGGGACGTTCCCTACCGAAAACCATCATGCTTGTTGTGAGAAGCATATACCCAAACCTGCCCCAAATGGGACAAAATTTGTACCATGGCATGTTGATGACGCTCCATGATATCATGCCAAGTTTCATGAATTTCAGACGAGTTTTGAATTTACTAGAATTTAAAAACCAGGCATCTCAATGTTGTGCCAGCAATCGACGGTGCCCCGGTGTTTGAAATTCATTCCCATTTCTTGCATGGGACCTAAGCATGCACCCAAGGACACATATTTGATTTTTCAACCAATTTATATGCACTGGAGCATGTGCATGTAGCTCAAATTTGAATTATGCACATAAAATGCATTAAAAACTCAGTTAATCCATAAAAATGCCCAAACGAACCCCGAAAATTCACAAAAATTCACACAACACTCCTGTTGTTCTATGTTGACATGAGAAAAAAACTTGAAATCAATAAGAGGCAATGGATATCGTTTCGTCCCCAAAGGTGGGGCGTTCCCTACCCAAACCATCATGCTTGTTGTGAGAAGCTCCGGTTTGTGAGAAGCATATACCCTAACCTGCCCCAAATGGCACAAAATTTGTACCACGACATGTTGATGCCACTCGATGATAGCATGCCAAGTTTCATGAATTTCAGACGAGTTTTGGATTTACTAGAATTTAAAAACCAGGCATCTCAATGTTTTGCCGGCAATCAACGGTGCCCCGGTGTTTGAAATTCATTCCCATTTCTTGCATGGGACCTAAGCATGCACCCAAGGACACAGATTTGATTTTTCAACCAATTTATATGCACTGTAGCATGTGCATGTAGTTCAAATTTGAATTGTGCACACAAATGCATTGAAAACTCGGTTAATGCATAAAAGTGTCCAAACGAACCCCGAAAAATCACAAAAATTCATACAACACTCCTGTTGTTCTATGTTGACACGAGAAAAAAAATTTGAAAGCAATAAGAGGCAATGGATATCGTGTCGTCCCCAAAGGTGGGACGTTCCCTACCAAAAACCATCATGCTTGTTGTGAGAAGCTCCGGTTTGTGAGAAGCATATACCCAAACCTGCCCCGAATGGCAAAAAAATTTGTACCACGGCATGTTGATGCCGCTCCATGATAGCATGCCAAGTTTCATGAATTTGAAACGAGTTTTGGATTTACTAGAATTTAAAAACCAGGCATCTCAATGTTTTGCCAGCAATCGACGGTGCCCCGGTGTTTGAAATTCATTCCCATTTCTTGCATGAGACCAAATCATGCACCCAAGGACACATATTTGATTTTTCAACCAATTTATATGCACCGGAGCATGTACATGTAGTTCAAATTTGAATTATGCACATAAAATGCATTGAAAACTGAGTTAATGAATAAAAATGTCCAAATGAACCCCGAAAAATCACAAAAATTCACACAACACTCCTGTTGTTCTATGTTGACACGAGAAAAAAAAACTTGAAAGCAATAAGAGGCAATGGATATCGTTTCGTCCCCAAAGGTGGGACCTTCCCTACCGAAAACCATCATGCTTGTTGTGAGAAGCTCCGGTTTGTGAGAAGCATATACCCAAACTTGCCCCAAATTGGACAAAATTTGTACCACGGCATGTTGATGCCGCTTGATGATAGCATGCCAAGTTTCGTGAATTTCAGACGAGTTTTGGATTTACTAGAATTTCAAAACCAGGCATCTCAATGTTTTGCCGGCAATCAACGGTGCCCTGGTGTTTGAAATTCATTCCCATTTCTTTCATGGGAACTAAGCATGCACCCAAGGGCACATATTTGATTTTCAAGCAATTTATATGCACTGGAGCATGTGCATGTAGTTCAAATTTGAATTATGCACATAAAGTGCATTGAAAACTCAGTTAATGCATAAAAATGCCCAAACGAACCCCGAAAAATCACAAAAATTCACACAACACTCCTGTTGTTCTATGTTGACACGAGAAAAAAACCTGAAAGCAATAAGAGGCAATGGATATCGTTTCGTCCCCAAAGAAGGGACGTTCCCTACCGAAACCACCATGCTTGTTGTGAGAAGCTCCGGTTTGTGAGAAGCATATACCCTAACCTGCCCCAAGTGGCACAAAATTTGTACCACGACATGTTGATGCCGCCCGATGATAGCATGCCAAGTTTCATGAATTTCAGACGAGTTTTGGATTTACTAGAATTTAAAAACCAGGCATCTCAATGTTTTGTCGGCAATCAACGGTGCCCCGGTGTTTGAAATTCATTCCCATTTCTTGCATGGGACCTAAGCATGCACCCAAGGACGCAGATTTGATTTTTCAACCAATTTATATGCACTGTAGCATGTGCATGTAGTTCAAATTTGAATTGTGCACATAAATGCATTGAAAACTCAGTTAATGCATAAAAATGTCCAAACGAACCCCGAAAAATAACAAAAATTCACACAACACTCCTGTTGTTCTATGTTGACACAAGAAAAAAATTGAAAGCAATAAGAGGCAATGGATATCGTTTCGTCCCCAAAGGTGGGACGTTCCCTACCGAAAACCATCATGCTTGTTGTGAGAAGCTCCGGTTTGTGAGTAGCATATACCCAAACTTGCCCCAAATGGGACAAAATTTGTACCACGACATTTTGATGCCGCTCCATGATAGCATGCCAAGTTTCATGAATTTCAGACGAGTTTTGGATTTACTAGAATTTAAAAACCAGGCATCTTAATGTTTTGCCGGCAATCGACGGTGCCCCGGTGTTTGAAATTCATTCCCATTTCTAGCATGGGACCTAAGCATGCACCTATAAGGACACATATTTGATTTTTCAACCAATTTATATGCACTAGAGCATGTGCATGTAGTTAAAATTTGAATTGTGCACATAAAATGCATTGAAAACTCAGTTAATGCATAAAAATGTCCAAACGAACCCTGAAAAATCACAAAAAATTCACACAACACCCATGTCGTTCTATGTTGACACAAGAAAGAAATTTGAAAACAATAAGAGGCAATGGATATTGTTTCGTCCCCAAAGGTGGGACTTTCCCTACCGAAAACCATCATGCTTGTTGTGAGAAGCTCCGATTTGTGAGAAGCATATACCCAAACCTGCCCCAAATGGGACAAAATTTGTACCACGACATGTTGATGCCGCTCCATGATAGCATGCCAAGTTTCAGTAATTTCAGATAAGTTTTGGATTTACTATAATTTAAAATAGACATCTCAATGTTTTGCCGGCAATCGATGGTGCCCCGGTGTTTGAAATTCATTCCCATTTCTTGCATGGGACCTAAGCATGCACCCAAGGACACAGATTTGATTTTTGAGCCAATTTATATGCACTAGAGCATGTGCATGTAGTTCAAATTTGAATTGTGCACATAAAATGCATTGAAAACTCAGTTAACGCATAAAAAATGTCCAAACGAACCCCGAAAATCCACAAAAATTCACACAACACTCCTATTGTTCTGTGTTGACACGAGAAAAAAACTTGACAGCAAGATATCGTTTCGTCCCCAAAGGTGGGACGTTCCGTACCGAAAACCATCACTTTAATAATCTCAAACTTTTTTCAACTTTCACGCAATACACAAGCGTGAGCCATGGATATAGCACTATGTGTGGAATAGAATATAATGAGGGGGTTATGTGGAGAAGACAAAAAGGATAAAGTCTCACATCGACGCGGCTAATCAATGGGCTAGGGAGATGCCCATCAATTGATGTCAATGCAAGGAGTAGGGATTGCCATGCAACGAATGCACTAGAGCTATAAATGTATGAAAGCTCAACAAAAGAAACTAAGTGGGTGTGCATCCAACATGCTTGCTCACGAAGACCTAGGGCACTTGAGGAGGCCCATTGTTGGAATATACAAGCCAAGTTATATAATGAAAAATTCCCACTAGTATATGAAAGTGACAAAACAAGAGACTCTCTATCATAAAGATCATGGTGCTACTTTGAAGCACAAGTGTGGAAAAAGGATAGTAGCATTGCCCCTTTTTATTTTCTTTTTTCTTTTTTTTGGGCCTTCCTTTTTTTGGCCTTTCTCTTTTTTGGGGACAATGCTCTATTAATGATGATCATCACACTTCTATTTATTTACAACTCAATGATTACAACTCAATACTAGAACAAGATATGACTCTATATGAATGCCTCCGACGGTGTACGGGGATGGGAAATGAATCAAGAGTGACATGTATGATAAATTATGCATGGTGGCTTTGCCACAAATACGATGTCAACTACATGATCATGCAAGGCAATATGACAATGATGATGTGTGTCATGATGAACGGAACGGTGGAAAGTGGCATGGCAATGTATCTGGGAATGGCTATGGAAATGCCATAATAGGTAGGTATGGTGGCTGTTTTGAGGAAGATATAAGGAGGTTTATGTGTGATAGAGCGTATCGTATCACGGGGTTTGGATGCACCGGCGAAGTTTGCACCAACTCTCGAGGTGAGAAAGGGCAATGCACGATACCGAAGAGGCTAGCAAAGATGGAAGGGTGAGAGTGCGTATAATCCATGGACTCAACATTAGTCATAAAGAACTCATATACTTATTGCAAAAATCTACAAGTCATCAAAAACCAAGCACTACGCGCATGCTCCTAGGGGGATATATTGGTAGGAAAAGACCATCGCTCGTCCCCGACCGCCACTCATAAAGAAGGCAATCAAAGAAACACCTCATGCTTCAAATTTGTCACACAACAGTTACCATACGTGCATGCTACAGGACTTCCAAACCTCAACACAAGTATTTCTCAATTTCACAATTACTCAACTAGCACGACTCTAATATCACCATCTTTATATCTCAAAACAATTATCAAGTATCAGACTTCTCATAGTATTCAATGCACTTATATGAAAGTTTTTATTATATCAAAAGCAAATTACCATGCTGTTCTAAAGGACTCTCAAAATAATATAAGTGAAGCATGATAGATCAATTATTTCTATAGAATAAAACCACCACTGTGCTCTAAAAGATATAAGTGAAGCACTAGAGTAAATTACAAACTACTCCAAAAGATATAAGTGAAGATTAATGAGTAGTTGAATAATCATGCGACTACGTGAAGACTCTCTAACATATAAGAATTTCAGATCTTGGTATTTTATTCAAACAACAAGTAAAGCAAAAGAAAATAAAATGACGCTCCAAGCAAAACACATATCAGGTGGTGAATAAAAATATAGCCCCAAGTAAAGTTATCGATGAACGAAGACGAAAGAGGGGATGCCTTCCGGGGCATCCCCAATCTTAGGCTCTTGCCACTCCTTATTCCATAGTCCATCAAATCTTTACCCAAAACTTGAAAACTTCACAACACAAAACTTAACAGAAAACTCGTAAGCTCCGTTAGTATAAGAAAATAAATCACCACTTATGTACTGTTGTGTACTCATTCTAAATTCATATTGGTCTAATGTCTACTGTATTCCAACTTATCTGTGGTTCATACCCTCCGATACTACTCATAGATTCATCAAAATAAGCAAACAACACATAGAAAACAGAATCTGTCAAAAACAGAACAATCTGTAATAATCTGTATCAAACGTATACTAATGGAACTCATAAAATTCTCAAATAAATTGGTGGACCTGAGGAATTTGTCTATTAATCATCTTCAAAAATAATTAACTAAATAGCACTCTCCATTAAAAAATGGCAGCCAATCTCGTGAGCGCTAAAGTTTCTGTTTTTTACAGCAAGATCGCAAAGACTTTCCCCAAGTCTTCCCAAAGGTTCTACTTGGCACAAACACTAATTAAAAGATAAAACCACATCTAAACAGAGTCTATATGAATTATTTATTACTAAACAGGAACAAAAAGCAAGGAGAAAAAATAAAATTGGGTTGCCTCCCAACAAGCGCTATAGTTTAACGCCCCTAGCTAGGCATGATGATTTCAATGATGCTCACATAAGAGATAAGAATTGAAACATAAAGAGAGCATCATGAAGAATATGACTAGCACATTTAAGTCTAACCCACTTCCTATGCATAGGGATTTTGTGAGAAAACAACTTGTGGGAACAAGAATCAACTTGCATAGGAAAGCAAAACAAGCATAACTTCAAGATTTTAAGCACATAGAGAGGAAACTTGATATTATTGCAATTCCTACGAGCATATATTACTCCCGCATAATAATTTTCAGTAGCATCATGAATGAATTCAACAATATAACCATCACATAAAGCATTCTTTTCATGATCTACAAGCATAGAAATTTTATTACTCTCCACATAAGCAAAATTCTTCTCATTCGGAATAGTGGGAGTATCATAAGAAACTTGAATACTATAAATTGTTTCCACATTAAAGGAGTAATGTTCAGAAAAAGGGTAATCATAATCATGACAAGTTTTATAAATATAATCATCTCTACTTTTTATATCATAAGTATCATCACAATAATCATCATAAGTAGCAACTTTGTTCTCATCATAATCAATTGAAACCTCTTCCAAGATAGTGGAATCATTACTAAATAAAGTCATGACCTCTCCAAATCCACTTTCATAATTGTCAAAATAAGATTCAACATCCTCCAAAATAGTGGGATCATTACTTCCTAAAGCTGACACTCTTCCAAACCCACTTTCATCAATATAATCATCATAAGTAGGAGGCATGCTATCATCATAACAAATTTGCATATCAAAACTTGGGAGGCTAAAAATATCATCTTCATCAAATGTAGCATCCCCAAGCTTGGGACAGACATTAATTGCAACAAATATATTCTCAAACATGTCATTCTCATCAAACATAGCATCCCCGAGCTTGGGCCTTTTCATATTATAAGCATAATCACTCTCATCATTAATAGTATGGATAGCACCGATAGTATAGCAATTATCATCATCACAATGATGAGTAGGAGCAACATAATTTGGGAGGGATACCTTTCTACCTTTGCTTCTCCGTCTTTTCTTTTTCTTCTTCACATTAAGTATGGGTTTATCCCTCTTTTTGGAGCTCCTTATTAATGAGATTGGTTGAATAGAAGGCTCCTCCTCATTACCTGATTCATCATAAGAAATAATAGGAGGATATTGGGAAGCCTCTTCCCTTTCATTAGTATTCCCTTCATCCTCTATTTGTTTTCTTTTATTTATATACTTGGCAATATAAGGATTTTCAATGCAATTCACCGCACAATACATATAAATTTCCTCTAGATCAAAATTAAGAACTCTATCAAGGGAAAATTCTAGAATAACCTTAGATATACGTTTCATTTCTTCATAACCCAAGAGCAAACTAAGTTCATTATGATGTGCAAGGGAAATCAAGTCATCACAATTTTTGGACACGATACGATCATGAAACAATTTGCATTTGAGATTTAAATGACCATGTTCATTGCAAAGTTCACTAGTACGGCTAAGAAAGTTTAAATTTTTAGCACAAACATCTAGCCTTTCTTGCAACCATTTAGTTTCCAAATACTTATGCCTCTTGAAGAATCTATCTTCCCTGTTTGGTATGTACTTGCAAACTCTATGCACTCCACAAAAATTGATATGCTTATAAGAGATATTTTCATCATGACTAGTGCAATAATCATTAGTACTATGGATATTCAAAGAGTTCATACTAATAACATTGCAATCATGCTCATCATTCAAAGATTTAGTGCCAAACATTTTATAGACTTCTTCTTCTAGCACTTGAGCACAATTTTCCTTTCCATCATTCTCATGAAAGATATTAAAAAGATGAAGCGTATGAGGCAAACTCAATTCCATTTTTTGTAGTTTTATTTTATAGACTAAACTAGTGATAAAACAAGAAACTAAAAGATTCGATTGCAAGATCTAAAGATATACCTTCAATCTCTAACCTCCCCGGCAACGGCGCCAGAAAAGAGCTTGATGTCTACTACACAACCTTCTTCTTGTAGACGTTGTTGGGCCTCCAAGTGCAGAGGTTTGTAGGACAGTAGCAAATTTCCCTCAAGTGGATGACCTAAGGTTTATCAATCCGTGGGAGGCGTAGGATGAAGACGGTCTCTCTCAAACAACCCTGCAACCAAATAACAAAGAGTCTCTTGTGTCCCCAACACACCCGATACAATGGTAAATTGTATAGGTGCACTAGTTCGGCGAAGAGATGGTGATACAAGTGCAATATTGATGGTAGATAAAGGTTTTTGTAATCTGAAAAATATAAAAACAGCAAGGTATCAAGCGGTAAAAGTGAGCGCAAACGGTATTGCAATGCGTGGAAACAAGGCGTAGGATTCATACTTTCACTAGTGCAAGTTCTCTCAACAGTAATAACATAATTGGATCATATAACTATCCCTCAACATGCAACAAAGAGTCACTCCAAAGTCACTAATAGCGGAGAACAAACGAAGAGATTATGGCAGGGTACGAAAGCACTTCAAAGTTATCCTTTCTGATCGATCTATTCAAGAGTCCATAGTAAAATAACATGAAGCTATTCTTTCCGTTCAATCTATCACAGAGTTCGTACTAGAATAACACCTTAAGACACAAATCAACCAAAACCCTAATTTCACCTAGATACTCCAATGTCACCTCAAGTATCCGTGGGTATGATTATACGATATGCATCACACAATCTCCGATTCATCTATTCAACCAACACAAAGAATTTCAAAGAGTGCCCCAAAGTTTCTACCGGAGAGTCAAGACGAAAACGTGTGCCAACCCCTATGCATAAGTTCACGAGGTCACGGAACTCGCAAGTTGATCACCAAAACATACATCAAGTGGATCACATGATATCCCATTATCACCATAGATAAGCACGTGCAAGACATACATCAAGTGTTCTCAAATCCTTAAAGACTCAATCCGATAAGACAACTTCAAAGGGAAAACTCAATTCATCACAAGAGAGTAGAGGGGGAGAAACATCATAAGATCCAACTATAATAGCAAAGCTCGCGATACATCAAGATCGTTCCACCTCAAGAACACGAGAGAGAGAGAGATCAAACACATAGCTACTGGTACTAACCCTTAGCCCCGAGGGTGAACTACTCCCTCCTCGTCATGGAGAGCGCCGGGATGATGAAGATGGCTACCGGAGAGGGATTCCCCCCTCCGACAGGGTGCCGAAACGGGTCTAGATTGGTTTTTGGTGGCTACGGAGGCTTCTGGCGGCGGAACTCCCGATCTATTCTGTTCCCCGATGTTTTTATGGTATATGGATATATATAGGCGAAAGAAGTCGGTCAGGGGAGCCACGAGGGGCCCACGAGGGTGGGGGGCGCGCCCAGGGGGCAGGCGCTCCTCCTTGCCTCATGGCCACCTCGAAGCTTCCTTGACTTCAAATCCAAGTCTCCTGGATCACGTTCGTTCCAAAAATCACGCTCCCGAAGGTTTCATTCCGTTTGGACTCTGTTTGATATTCCTTTTCTGCGAAACACTGAAACAAGGGAAAAAACAGAAACTGGCACTGGGCTCTGGGTTAATAGGTTAGTCCCAAAAATAATATAAAAGTGTTTAATAAAGCCCATAAACATCCAAAACAGATAATATAATAGCATGGAACAATCAAAAATTATAGATACGTTGGAGACGTATCAAAAGCGTATACCCAAATGGGACAAAATTTGTAGGCATGTTGATGCCACTTGATTATAGCATGGCAAGTCTCATGAATTTCAAACGAGTTTTGGATTTACTAGAATTTAAAAACCAGGCATCTCAATGTTTTGCCAGCAATCAACGGTGCCCTGGTGTTTGAAATTCATTCCCATTTCTTTCATGGGACCTAAGCATGCACCCAAGGACACAGATTTGATTTTTCAACCAATTTATATGCATTGGAGCATGTGCATGTAGTTCAAATTTGAATTGTTCACCTGAAATGGCTCGAAAACCAATTTAATGTATAAAATGTTCAAATGAACCCTGAATAATTCCAATTCTTTTACGACACAAATATAGTTGCATGTTCACTCCAGATAAAAGGTCTAGCAATTCAAACACTGTCCATTGCCGCTGTGACCCCATTATGTAATTCAAATCAAGATGAATAATCAAGTAGATCGCACATAGTTTTGATACGTCTCCAACGTATCTATAATTTTTGATTGCTCCATGCTATATTATCTACTGTTTTGGACTATATTGGGCTTTATTTTCCACTTTTATATTATTTTTGGGACTAACCTATTAACCGGAGGCCCAGCCCAGAATTACTGTTTTTTGCCCATTTCAATGTTTCGAAGAAACGGAATATCAAACGGAGTCCAAATGGAATGAAACCTTCGGGAACGTGATTTTCTCACCGAACGTGATCCAGGAGACTTGGACCCTATGCCAAGGCATCAGAGAGGCGGCCACGAGGGTGGGGGGCGCGCCCCCTGCCTCGTGGGCCCCTCGAAGCTCCACCGACGTACTTCTTCCTCCTATATATACCTACGTACCCCCAAACAAAAATAACATGAGCCAAAAACCTAATTCCACCGCCTCAAGTTTCTGTATCCACGAGATCCCATCTTGGGGCCTGTTCCGGAGCTCCGCCGGAGAGGGCCGTCATCACGGAGGGCTTCTACATCATCATAGCCCCTTCGATGAAGTATGAATAGTTTACCTCAGACCTTCGGGTCCATAGTTAGTAGCTAGATTGCTTCTTCTCTCTTTTTGGATCTCAATACAAAGTTCTCCCCCTCTCTTGTGGAGATCTATTCGATGTAATCTTCTTTTTGTGGTGTGTTTCTTGAGATCGATGAATTGTGGGTTTATGATCATGTCTATCTATGAATAATATTTGAATCTTCTCTGAATTCTTTTATGTATGATTGGTTATCTTTGCAAGTCTCTTCGAATTATCCGTTTGGTTTGGCCAACTAGATTGGTAGTTCTGGCCATGGGAGACGTGCTTAGCTTTGGGTTCGATCTTGCGGTGTCCTTTCCCAGTGACAGAAGGGGCAGCAAGGCACGTATTGCATCGTTGCCATCGAGGATAACAAGATGGGGTTTATTTCATATTGCATGAATTTATCTCTCTACATCATGTCATCTTGCTTAAAGCATTACTCTGTTTTTAACTTAATACTCTAGATGCATGCTTGATAGCGATCGATGAGTGGAGTAATAGTAGTAGATGCAGAATCGTTTCGGTCTACTTGTCACAGACGTGATGCCTATATACATGATCATGCCTAGATATTCTCATAACTATGCTCAATTCTGTCAATTGCTCAACAGTAATTTGTTCACCCACCGTAGAATACTTATGCTCTTGAGAGAAGCCACTAGTGAAACCTATGGCACCCAGGTCTATTCTCATCATATCAATCTCCATCACTTTAATCTTGTTTTGCCTTTTACTTTACCTTTACTTTTCACTTTGCATCTCTATACCAAAAATACCAAAAAATATTATATCTATCAGATCTCACTCTCGTAAGTGGCCGTGAAGGGATTGACAACCCCTAATCGTGTTGGTTGCGAGTAGCTATTGTTTGTGCAGGTATGAGGGACTTGAGCGTGGCCTCCTACTGGATTGATACCTTGGTTCTCAAAAACTAAGGGAAATACTTACGCTACTCTGCTGCATCATCCCTTCCTCTTCGGGGAAAACCAACACAAGCTCAAGAGGTAGCAAGAAGGATTTCTGGCGCCGTTGCCGGGGTCTATGCAAAAAGTCAACATACCAAGTTTACCCATCACAATCCCTATCTCTCGCATTACATTATTTGCCATTTGCCTCTCATTTTCCTCTCCCCCACTTCACCCTTGCCGTTTTATTCGCCCTCTCTCTCTCTATCCTCCCTCTCTTTTCCGCTTGCCTTTTTGTTTGCTCGTGTGTTAGATTGCTTGTTTGTCGCGATGGCTCAAGATACTACCAAATTGTGTGACTTCACCAATACCAATAATAATGATTTCCTTAGCACTCCGATTGCTCCTCTTGCCAATACCGAATCTTGTGAAATCAATACTGCTTTGTTGAATCTTGTTATGAAAGATCAATTCGCCGGCCTTCCTAGTGAAGATGCCGCTACTCATCTGAATAGCTTCGTTGATTTATGTGATATGCAAAAGAAAAAAGATGTCGATAATGATGTCGTTAAATTGAAGCTATTTCCTTTTTCACTTAGAGATCATGCTAAAGCCTGGTTTTCGTCTTTGCCTAAAAATAGTATTGATTCTTGGAACAAGTGCAAAGATGCTTTTATCTCTAAGTATTTTCCTCCCGCTAAGATCATCTCTCTTAGAAATGATATTATGAATTTGAAGCAACTTGATCATGAACATGTTGCACAAGCTTGGGAGAGAATGAAATTAATGATACGTAATTGCCCTACTCATGGTTTGAATTTGTGGATGATTATACAAAATTTTTATGCCGGATTGAATTTTGCTTCTAGAAATCTTTTAGATTCGGCCGCGGGAGGCACTTTTATGGAAATCACTTTAGGAGATGCTACTAAACTCCTAGATAATATTATGGTTAATTATTCTCAATGGCATACTGAAAGATCTTCTAATAAAAAAGTGCATCCGATAGAAGAAATCAATGTTTTGAGTGGAAAGATGGATGAACTTATGAAATTATTTGCTACTAAGAGTGTTTCTTCTGATCCTAATGATATGCCTTTGTCTACTTTGATTGAGAATAACAATGAATCTATGGATGTGAATTTTGTTGGTAGGAATAATTTTGGTAACAACGCTTATAGAGGGAATTTTAATCCTAGGCCATATCCTAGTAATCCTTCTAATAATTATGGGAATTCCTACAACAACTCTTGTGGAAATTATAATAAGATGCCCTCTGAATTTGAGAATAGTGTTAAAGAGTTTATGAATTCACAAAAGAATTTTAATGCTTTGCTTGAAGAGAAATTGCTTAAAGTTGATGATTTGGCTAGAAACGTTGATAGAATTTCTCTTGAGATTGATTCTTTAAAGCTTAGATCTATTCCTCCTAAGCATGATATCAATGAGTCTCCCAAAGCCATGAGAATTTCCATTGATGAGTGCAAGGAAAGAACCGCTAGGATGCGTGCTTCCAAAGATGCCTTTATTAAAGCGTGTTCTTCCAATTCCTATGAAAATCAAGATGAAGATCTAAAAGTTATTGATGTATCCCCTATTAAATCTTTGTTTTGCAATATGAATCTTGATGAAACTGAATATGATCTTCCTTTACCTAGAAGGCGTTCTAAAAATTCGGAGTATTTAGATCTTTATGATGAAATTGATGAAAGTGGGATTGAAAGAAATAAAAATCTAGATGTTTCTAAACCCACTATATTGGATTTCAAGGAATTTAATTATGAAAGTTGCTCTTTAATTGATTGTATTTCCTTGTTGCAATCCGTGCTAAATTCTGCACATGCTTATAGTCAACATAAAGCCTTCACCGAACATATTGTTGATGCCTTGATGCGATCTTATGAAGAAAAACTTGAGTTGAAAGTTTCTATCCCTTGAAAACTCTATGATGAGTGGGAACCAACTATTAAAATTAAAATTAAAGATCATGAGTTTTATGCTTTGTGTGATTTGGGTGCTAGTGTCTCTACTATTCCCAAGACTTTGTGTGATTTGCTAGATTTCCATAATTTTGATGATTGCTCTCTAAACTTGCATCTTGCGGATTCTACTATTAAGAAACATATGGGAAGGATTACTGATGTTCTTATTGCTGCAAATAGAAATTATGTGCCCGTAGATTTCATTGTTCTTGATATAGATTGCAATCCTTCTTGCCCTATTATTCTTGGTAGACCTTTCTTAGAACGGTTGGTGCGATTATTGATATGATGGAAGGGAATATTAGATTTAAATTTCCATTAAAAAAGGGCATGGAACACTTTCCAAGAAAGAAAATAAAATTGCCATATGAAACTATCATGAGAGCCACTTATAGATTGCCTACCAAAGATGGCAATACCTAGATCTATCCTCGCTTTTATGCCTAGCTAGGGGCGTTAAACGATAGCGCTTGTTGGGAGGCAACCCAATTTTATTTTTATTCCTTGCTTTTTTCTCTTGCTTAGTAATAAATAAATTATTTAGCCTCTGTTTTGGTTCTGTTTTTTGTGTTTAATTAGTGTTTGTTCCAAGTAGAACCGTTGGGAAGACTTGGGGAAGTCTTGTTGAACTTGTTGTAAAAAAACAGAAACTTTAGCGCTCACAAGAACTGCTGTAATTTTTATTTGAAGAGTGCTATTTAGTTATTTATTTTTGAAGATGATTAATAGATAAATTCCTCACGTCCAGCAATTTATTTTAGAATTTTTGGGGTTCCAGATCTTGCGCTAGCTACAGATTACTACAGACTGTTCTGTTTTTGACAGATTCTGTTTTTCGTGTGTTGTTTGCTTATTTTGATGAATCTATGGCTAGTAAAATAGTTTATAATCCATAGAGAAGTTGTAATACAGTAGGTTTAACTCCAATATAAATAAAGAATGAGTTCATTACAGTACCTTGAAGTGGTCTTTTGTTTTCTTTCGCTAACGGAGCTCACGAGTTTTCTACTTTAAGTTTTGTGTTGTGAAGTTTTCAAGTTTTGGGTGAATTCTTTTGATGGATTATGGAACGAGGAGTGGCAAGAGCCTAAGCTTGGGGATTCCCATGGCACCCCCAATATAATCCAAGGACACCGAAAAGTCAAAGCTTGGGGATGCCCCGGAAGGCATCCCCTCTTTCGTCCACTTCCATCGGTAATTTACTTGGAGCTATATTTTTATTCACCAACATGATATGTGTTTTGCTTGGAGCGTCTTGTATTATTTTTGTCTTTGTGTTTTAGTATGCCACAATCATAATTTCTATACACACCTTTTGAGAGAGCCATACATGAATTAAAATTTGATAGAATACTCTATGTGCTTCACTTATATCTTTTTAAGCTAAGTAGTTTTGCTCTATGTGCTTCACTTATATCTTTTTGAGCTAAGTAGTTTTGCTCTATGTGCTTCACTTATATCTTTTTGAGCTATGTAGTTTTGCTCTGTGTGCTTCACTTATATTTTGAGTGTTATAATTTTGCTCTATGTGCTTCACTTAGATCTTTTAGAGCACGGTGGTGGATTTGTTTTAAAGAAACTATTGATCTCTCATGCTTCACTTAAATTATTTTGAGAGTCTCTTAATAGCATGGTAATTTGCTTAATAATAATATGCTTGGTATTCAAGATTTGTGAAACTTTCTTTTGAGTGTGTTGAATACTAAGAAAAGATTGAAGCATGATAATTGTTTTGAGATATGGAGGTGATAATATTAAAGTCATGCTAGTTGAGTAGTTGTGAATTTAAAGAATACTTGTGTTAAAGTTTGTGATTCCCATAGCATGCACGTATGGTGAACCGTTATGTGATGAAGTTGGAGCATGATTTATTTATTGATTGTCTTCCTTATGAGTGGCGGTCGGGGACGAGCGATGGTCTTTTCCTACCAATCTATCCCCCTAGGAGCATGCGCGTAATACTTTTCTTTGATAACTTCTAGATTTTTGCAATAAGTATATGAGTTCTTTATGAATAATGTTGAGTCCATGGATTATACGCACTCTCACCCTTCAACCTTTGCTAGCCTCTCTAATACCGCGCACTTTCTGCCGGTATCATACACCTACCATATACCTTCCTCAAAACAGCCACCATACCTACCTATTATGGCATTTCCATAGCCATTCCGAGATATATTGCCATGCAACTTTCCACCGTTCCGTTTATTATGACACACTCCATCATTGTCATATTTCATATCCTGGTACACCGCCGGAGGCATTCATATAAAGTCATATTTTGTTCTAAGTATCGAGTTGTAATTGTTGAGTTGTAAGAAAAATAAAAGTGTGATGATCATAATTATTAGAGCATTGTCCCAAGTGAGGAAAGAATGATGGAGACTATGATTCCCCCATAACTCGGGATGAGACTCCGGATGAAAAATAAAAAATAAAATAAAAGAGGCCGAAGAAGCCCAAATAAAAAGAGGCCATAAAACAAGAGAAAAGGCCCAAACAAAAAAAATGAGAGAAAAAGAGAGAAGGGACAATGTTACTATCCTTTTACCACGCTTGTGCTTCAAAGTAGCACCATGATCTTCATAGTAGAGAGTCTCTCATGTTATCACTTTCATATACTAGTGGGAATTTTACATTATAGAACTTGGCTTGTATATTCCAATGATGGGCTTCCTCAAATTGCCCTAGGTCTTCATGAGCAAGCAAGTTGGATGCACACCCACTTAGTTTCTTTTGATGAGCTTTCATATACTTATAGCTCTAGTGCATCCGTTGCATGGCAATCCCTACTCACTCACATTGATATCTATTGATGGTCATCTCCATAGCCCGTTGATACGCCTAGTTGATGTGAGACTATCTTCTCCTTTTTGTCTTCTCCACAACCACCATTCTATTCCGCATATAGTGCTATATCCATGGCTCACGCTCATGTATTGCGTGAAGATTGAAAAAGTTTTGAAAAAGTTAGAGTATGAAACAATTGCTTGGCTTTTCATCGGGGTTGTGCATGATTTAAATACTTTGTGTGGTGAAGATAGAGCATAGCCAGACTATATGATTTTGTAGGGATAACTTTCTTTGGCCATGTTATTTTGAGAAGACATAATTGCTTTGTTAGTATGCTTGAAGTATTATTATTTTTATGTCAATACAAACTTTTGTCCTGAATCTTTCGTATATGAATATTCATATCACAATTAAGAAGATTTGCAATGAAATTATGCCAAGTAGCACTCCGCATCAAAAATTCTCTTTTTATCATTTACCTACTCGAGGACGAGCAGGAATTAAGCTTGGGGATGCCTGTTACGTCTCCAACGTATCTATAATTTTTGATTGCTCCATGCTATATTATCTACTATTTTGGACTATATTGGGCTTTATTTTCCACTTTTATATTATTTTTGGGACTAACCAATTAACCGGAGGCCCAGCCCAGAATTGCTGTTTTTTTTTGCCTATTTCAATATTTTGGAGAAACAGAATATCAAACGGAGTCCAAATGGAATAAAACCTTCGGGAAGGTGATTTTCTCACCGAACGTGATCCAGGAGACTTGGACCCTACTCCAAGGAGTCAAAGAGGCGGTCACGAGGGTGGGCCCTCCCTAGGGCGCGCTGTTGGGTTTCGTAGTAATTTCAAAATTTTCCTACGCACACGCAAGATCATGGTGATGCATAGCAACGAGAGGGGAGAGTATGATCTACGTACCCTTGTAGATCGCACGCGGAAGCGTTATATCAACGCGGTTGATGTAGTCGTACGTCTTCACGTCCGATCGATCCAAGTACCGAAAGCACGGCACCTCCGAGTTCTGCACACGTTCGGCTCGGTGACATCCTCGCCTTCTCGATCCAGCAAGAGGGGCGAAGTAGTAGATGAGTTCCGGCAGCACAACGGCGTGGTGACGGTGTTGGTGAAGAACAATTTCCGCAGGGCTTCGCCTAAGCACTACGAAAACTATGACAGAGGATAAACTAGAGGAGACGAGGTTGCCGGCACACGGCTTGGTGTTTCTTGATGTGTCCTTTGTGCTAGCCCTGCCCCTCTATTTATATGTTGATCCCTGGGGTCGAAACTTGGAGTAAAAGTCTCCACAAAGTCGGTTTCAGCCGAAAGGCAAGAGTCCTTCTCGGACTCCAGGGCCAGACGCCAGGGTTCCCGGCGTCTGGACCCAGACGCCAGGGACCCTGGCGTCTGGCCCCTGGACTCCGCAAAACTTCCTTTTGCGCTTTCCAAAAACCTTGTGGGCTTTCCCCTTTGGCCCAAATAACGTGTTCTCGTACCCAAACATTTCGGGAAACATCCGGAACCCCTTCCGGTGATTTCCGGAACCCTTCCGGTGACCAAACACTATTATCACATATATCAAACTTTATCTCCGGACCATTCCGGAGTTCCTCGTCATGTCCGTGATCTCATCCCGGACTCCGAACAACATTCGGTCACCAACATACATAACTCACATAGTACTATATCGTCAACGAACGTTAAGCGTGCGGACCCTACAGGTTCGAGAACTATGTAGACATGACCGAGACACGTCTCCGGTCAATAACCAATAGCGGGACCTGGATGCCCATATTGGCTCCTACATATTCTACGAAGATCTTTATCGGTCAGACCGCATAACAATATACGTTGTTCCCTTTGTCATCGGTATGTTACTTGCCCGAGATTCGATCGTCGGTATCCAATACCTAGTTCAATCTCGTTACCGGCAAGTCTCTTTACTTGTTCCGTAATACATCATCTCGCAACTAACATATTAGTTACAATGCTTGCAAGGCTTATGTGATGTGCATTACCGAGAGGGCCCAGAGATACCTCTCCGACAATCGGAGTGACAAATCCTAATCTCGAAATACGCCAACCCAACATCTACCCTTGGAGACACCTGTAATGCTCCTTTATAATCACCCAGTTACGTTGTGACGTTTGGTAGCACCCAAAGTGTTCCTCCGGCAAACGGGAGTTGCATAATCTCATAGTCATAGGAACATGTATAAGTCATGAAGAAAGCAATAGCAACATACTAAACGATTGGGTGCTAAGCTAATGGAATGGGTCATGTCAATTAGATCATTCTCTTAATGATGTGATCCCGTTAATCAAATAACAACTCATTGTTCATGGTTAGGAAACATAACCATCTTTGATTAACGAGCTAGTCAAGTAGAGGCATACTAGTGACACTTTGTTTGTCTATGCATTCACACATGTATTATATTCCCGGTTAATACAATTCTAGCATGAATAATAAACCTTTATCATGATTATAAGGAAATAAATAATAACTTAATTATTGCCTCTAGGGCATATTTCCTTCAGTCTCCCACTTGCACTAGAGTCAATAATCTAGATTACACCGTAATGATTCTAACACCATGGAGCCTTGGTGCTGATCATGTTTTGCTCGTGGAAGAGGCTTAGTCAACGGGTCTGCAACATTCAGATCCGTATGTATCTTGCAAATCTCTATGTCTCCCACCTAGACTAGATCCCGGATGGAATTGAAGCGTCTCTTGATGTGCTTGGTTCTCTTGTGAAATCTGGATTCCTTTGCCAAGGCAATTGCACCAGTATTGTCACAAAAGATTTTCATTGGACCCGATGCACTAGGTATGACACCTAGATCGGATATGAACTCCTTCATCCAGACTCCTTCGTTTGCTGCTTCTAAAGCAGCTATGTACTCCGCTTCACATGTAGATCCCGCTACGACGCTTTGTTTAGAACTGCACCAACTGACAGCTCCACCGTTTAATGTAAACACGTATCCGGTTTGCGATTTAGAATCGTCCGGATCAGTGTCAAAGCTTGCATCAACGTAACCTTTTACGATGAGCTCTTTGTCACCTCCATATATGAGAAACATATCCTTAGTCCTTTTCAGGTATTTCAGGATGTTCTTGACCGCTGTCCAGTGATCCACTCCTGGATTACTTTGGTACCTCCCTGCTAGACTTATAGCAAGGCACACATCGGGTCTGGTACACAGCATTGCATACATGATAGATCCTATGGCTGATGCATAGGGAACATCTTTCATATTCTCTCTATCTTCTGCGGTGGTCGGGCATTGAGTCTTACTCAACTTCACACCTTGTAACACATGCAAGAATCCTTTCTTTGCTTGATCCATTTTGAACTTCTTCAAAATCTTGTCAAGGTATGTGCTTTGTGAAAGTCCAATTAAGCGTCTTGATCTATCTCTATAGATCTTTATGCCTAATATGTAAGCAGCTTCACCGAGGTCTTTCATTGAAAAACTCTTATTCAAGTATCCCTTTATGCTATCCAGAACTTCTATATCATTTCCAATTAGTAATATGTCATCCACATATAATATCAGAAATGCTACAGAGCTCCCACTCACTTTCTTGTAAATACAGGCTTCTCCGAAAGTCTGTATAAAACCAAATGCTTTGATCACACTATCAAAGTGTTTACTCCAACTCCGAGAGGCTTGCACCAGTCCATAAATGGATCGCTGGAGCTTGCACACTTTGTTAGCTCCCTTTGGATTGACAAAACCTTCTGGTTGCATCATATACAACTCTTCTTCCAGAAATCCATTCAGGAATGCAGTTTTGACATCCATTTGCCAAATTTCATAATCATAAAATGCGGCAATTGCTAACATGATTCGGACAGACTTAAGCATCGCTACGGGTGAGAAGGTCTCATCGTAGTCAACCCCTTGAACTTGTCGAAAACCTTTTGCGACAAGTCGAGCTTTGTAGATAGTAACATTACCGTCAGCGTCAGTCTTCTTCTTGAAGATCCATTTATTCTCAATTGCTTGCCAATCATCGGGCAAGTCAACCAAAGTCCATACTTTGTTCTCATACATGGATCCCATCTCAGATTTCATGGCTTCAAGCCATTTTGCGGAATCTGGGCTCACCATCGCTTCTTCATAGTTCGTAGGTTCATCATGATCTAGCAGCATGACTTCCAGAACAGGATTACCGTACCACTCTGGCGCGGATCTCACTCTGGTTGATCTACGAGGTTCAGTAGTATCTTGATCTGAAGTTTCATGATCATCATCATTAGCTTCCTCACTAACTGGTGTAGGTGTCACTGGAATAGTTTTCTGTGATGTACTACTTTCCAGTAAGGGAGCAGGTACAGTTACCTCGTCAAGTTCTACTTTCCTCCCACTCACTTCTGTCGAGAGAAACTCCTTCTCTAGAAAGTTTCCGAATTTAGCAACAAAAGTCTTGCCTTCGGATCTGTGATAGAAGGTGTATCCAATAGTTTCCTTTGGATATCCTATGAAGACACATTTCTCCGATTTGGGTTCGAGCTTATCAGGTTGAAGCTTTTTCACATAAGCATCGCAGCCCCAAACTTTTAGAAACGACAACTTTGGTTTCTTGCCAAACCATAGTTCATAAGGCGTCGTCTCAACGGATTTTGATGGTGCCCTATTTAACGTGAATGCGGCCGTCTCTAGAGCGTATCCCCAAAATGATAGCGGTAAATCAGTAAGAGACATCATAGATCGCACCATATCTAGTAAAGTACGATTACGACGTTCGGACACACCATTACGCTGTGGTGTTCTGGGTGGCGTGAGTTGCGAAACTATTCCACAATTTTTCAAATGTACACCAAACTCGTAACACAAATATTCTCCTCCACGATCAGATCGTAGAAACTTTATTTTCTTGTTACGATGATTTTCAACTTCACTCTGAAATTCCTTGAACTTTTCAAATGTTTCAGACTTATGTTTCATTAAGTAGATATACCCATATCCGCTTAAATCATCTGTGAAGGTGAGAAAATAACGATATCCGCCACGAGCCTCAATATTCATCGGACCACATACATCTGTATGTATGATTTCCAACAAATCTGTTGCTCTCTCCATAGTACCGGAGAACGGCGTTTTTGTCATCTTGCCCATCAGGCACGGTTCGCAAGTACCAAGTGATTCATAATCAAGTGGTTCCAAAAGTCCATCAGAATGGAGTTTCTTCATGCGCTTTATATCGATATGACCTAAACGGCAGTGCCACAAATAAGTTGCACTCTCATTATCAACTCTGCATATTTTGGCTTCAACATTATGAATATGTGTGTTACTACTATCGAGATTCAACAAGAATAGACCACTCTTCAAGGGTGCATGACCATAAAAGATATTACTCATATAAATAGAACAACCATTATTCTTTGATTTAAATGAATAACCGTCTCGCATCAAACAAGATCCAGATATAATGTTCATGCTTAACGCTGGCACCAAATAACAATTATTTAGGTCTAATACTAATCCCGAAGGTAGATGTAGAGGTAGCGTGCCGACTGCGATCACATCGACGTTGGAACCATTTCCCACGCGCATCGTCACCTCGTCCTTAACCAATCTTCGCTTGATCCATAGTCCCTGTTTCAAGTTGCAAATATTAGCAACAGAACCAGTATCAAATACCCAGGTGCTACTGCGAGCATTAGTAAGGTACACATCAATAACATGTATATCACATATACCTTTGTTCACCTTGCCATCCTTCTTATCCGCCAAATACTTGGGGCAGTTCCGCTTCCAGTGACCAGTCTGCTTGCAATAGAAGCACTCAGTTTCAGGCTTAGGTCCAGGTTTGGGTTTCTTCTCTTGAGTAGCAACTTGCTTGCCGTTCTTTTTGAAGTTCCCCTTCTTCTTCCCTTTGCCCTTTTTCTTGAAACTAGTGGTCTTGTTGACCATCAACACTTGATGCTCCTTCTTAATTTCTACCTTCGCAGCTTTCAGCATCGCGAAGAGCTCGGGAATAGTCTTGTTCATCCCTTGCATATTATAGTTCATCACGAAGCTCTTGTAGCTTGGTGGCAGTGATTGAAGAATTCTGTCAATGACGCAATCATCTGGAAGATTAACTCCCAATTGAATCAAGTGATTATTATACCCAGACATTTTGAGTATATACTCACTGACAGAACTGTTCTCCTCCATCTTGCAGCTATAGAACTTATTGGAGACTTCATATCTCTCAATCCGGGCATTTGCTTGAAATATTAACTTCAACTCCTAGAACATCTCATATGCTCCATGACGTTCAAAACGTCATTGAAGTCCCGATTCTAAGCCGTAAAGCATGGCACACTGAACTATCGAGTAGTCATCAGCTTTGCTCTGCCAGACGTTCATAACATCCGGCGTTGCTCCTGCAGCAGGCCTGGCACCCAGCGGTGCTTCCAGGACGTAATTCTTCTGTGCAGCAATGAGGATAATCCTCAAGTTACGGACCCAGTCCGTGTAATTGCTACCATCATCTTTCAACTTTGCTTTCTCAAGGAACGCATTAAAATTCAACGGAACAACAACACGAGCCATCTATCTACAATCAAACATAAACAAGCAAGATACTAATCAGGTACTAAGTTTCATGATAAATTTAAGTTCAGTTAATCAAATTAATTAAAGAACTCCCACTTAGATAGACATCCCTCTAATCCTCTAAGTGATTACGTGATCCAAATCAACTAAACCATAACCGATCATCACGTGAGATGGAGTAGTTTTCAATGGTGAACATCGTTATGTTGATCATATCTACTATATGATTCACGCTCGACCTTTCGGTCTCCGTGTTCCGAGGCCATATCTGTATATGCTTGGCTCGTCAAGTATAACCTGAGTATTCCGCTTGTGCAACTGTTTTGCACCCGTTGTATTTGAACGTAGAACCTATCACACCCGATCATCATGTGGTGTCTCAGCACGAAGAACTTTCGCAACGGTGCATACTCAGGGAGAACACTTCTTGATAATTTAGTGAGAGATCATCTTATAATGCTACCGTCAATCAAAGCAAGATAAGATGCATAAAAGGATAAACATCACATGCAATCAATATAAGTGATATGATATGGCCATCATCATCTTGTGCTTGTGATCTCCATCTCCGAAGCACCGTCGTGATCACCATCGTCACCGGCGTGACACCTTGATCTCCATCGTAGCATCGTTGTCGTCTCGCCAAGCTTATGCTTCTACGACTATCACTACCGCTTAGTAATAAAGTAAAGCATTACATCGCGATTGCATTGCATACAATAAAGCGACAACCATATGGCTCCTGCCAGTTGCCGATAACTCGGTTACAAAACATGATCATCTCATACAATAAAATTCAGCATCATGTCTTGACCATATCACATCACAACATGCCCTGCAAAAACAAGTTAGACGTCCTCTACTTTGTTGTTGCAAGTTTTACGTGGCTGCTACGGGCTTAAGCAAGAACCAATCTCACCTACGCATCAAAACCACAACGATAGTTTGTCAAATAGACTCCGTTTTAACCTTCGCAAGGACTGGGCGTAGCCATACTTGGTTCAATTAAAGTTGGAGAGACAGTCGCCCGCAAGCCACCTATGTGCAAAGCACGTCGGGGGAACCGGTCTCGCGTAAGCGTACGCGTAATGTTGGTCCGGGTCGTCTCGTCCGACAATGCCGCCGAACCAAAGTATGACATGCTGGTAGGCAGTATGACTTATATCGCCCACAACCCACTTGTGTTCTACTCGTGCATATAACATCAACATAAATAACCTAGGCTCGGATGCCACTGTTGGGTTTCGTAGTAATTTCAAAATTTTCCTACGCACACGCAAGATCATGGTGATGCATAGCAACGATAGGGGAGAGTATGATCTACGTACCCTTGTAGATCGCATGCGGAAGCGTTATATCAACGCGGTTGATGTAGTCGTACGTCTTCACGTCCGACCGATCCAAGTACCGAAAGCATGGCACCTCCGAGTTCTGCACACGTTCGGCTCGGTGACGTCCTCGCCTTCTCGATCCAGCAAGAGGGGCGAAGTAGTAGATGAGTTCCGGCAGCACAACGGCGTGGTGACGGTGTTGGTGAAGAACAATTTCCGCAGGGCTTCGCCTAAGCACTACGAAAACTATGACAGAGGATAAACTAGAGGAGACGGGGTTGCTGGCACACGGCTTGGTGTTTCTTGATGTGTCCTTTGTGCTAGCCCTGCCCCTCTATTTATATGTTGAGCCCTGGGGTCGAAACTTGGAGTAAAAGTCTCCACAAAGTCGGTTTCAGCCGAAAGGCAAGAGTCCTTCTCGGACTCCAGGGCCAGACGCCAGGGTTCCCGGCGTCTGGACCCAGACGCCAGGGACCCTTGCGTCTGGCCCTGGAGTCCGCAAAACTTCCTTTTGCGCTTTCCAAAAACCTTGTGGGCTTTCCCCTTTGGCCCAAATAACGTGTTCTCGTACCCAAACATTTCGGGAAACATCCGGAACCCCTTCCGGTGATTTCCGGAACCCTTCCGGTGACCAAAAACTATTATCACTTATATCAAACTTTATCTCCGGACCATTCCGGAGTTCCTCGTCATGTCCGTGATCTCATCCCGGACTCCGAACAACATTCGGTCACCAACATACATAACTCACATAGTACTATATCGTCAACGAACGTTAAGTGTGCGGACCCTACGGGTTCGAGAACTATGTAGACATGACCGAGACACGTCTCCGGTCAATAACCAATAGCGGGACCTGGATGCCCATTGTAACGCCCGGGTAATTAAGCTACAGTGAACCTCTGCTAATGATGCCACGTCACCTCGATTACTGTTCCTAGACTCGTGTTAGTTCGAAACTGATTCAAATTAAATTTCAAAATCAACCAAAGAATAAAAGTTTTCAAATATTAAAACAAAAATGTTCGGGGGTTGTCAAATATTACAAGGTTAATTATGGTGGGGTGCACACATTTTTATAAAGTGTCTGAATATTTTAAAATGAAATAAAACAGAAGAGAAAATAAATTAAGAAAAGAAAAATAAAACAAAGGAGAGGGAACCCCCCCCCCTGGCCAAACTGGGCCAAGCCCACCTGGCCCAGCCGGCCAGCTCCTGGCCCGGCCCACCCCCTCACTCCCATAACCCCCCCCCCCCCGGTCGGCGGAAACCCTAGCCGACACCCCATTCCCCCCCGATCCCCTTCTCCTCCCTCCCCCGCCGATCTGGATCGGGATCCGCCCGATCCCGTCGCCCCCGACGCCGGCGCCCCACCCCACCGGCGCTCGTCCTCCTCCCCTCCTCCCCGACCGGCCGCGCAGGACGCCCGAACCCCCCCTCGTCGCCTCGGGACCGTCCCCAACTCCCACCTCGCCGGATCCGCATCGCCGGACGGCCGCCGCCTCGACCTCCTCCCCGCCGGACGCCCCCGACCGCCCCCGAGCCCGCTTCCGAGACCCCACGCGTTCCCCCCCGTGAGCTCTTCCCTCCCCTGCTTCGCTCTGTAGCCGTAGGGGTCGACGCCCGCGCTCGGTCGCCATGGCCGGAGCTCGCTCCGGCGCCGCGCTCGTCGCGCTCTGGCTCGCGCCGGCTCACCGCGCCCCACGTACCCCCCTCCCCTCGCGCCTCCTCCGCTCGGTCGAGGCCCCCCTCCTCTTCCCCCTCGTTCCCCTCCGTACCCGAGCGCCCCCGTCGCGGATCTCGTCGCCGGCGCCCTTCCGGTGACCAAATGGTCACGGGGCCGAGCCCCTTGTGCTCAGCGCGTCGCGCAGCCCCCCTGGCCTTCCCGTTAGCCCCGTAGCGCGATCCCGACACTTTCCCGAATCCCACCGCCGCCTCCGCCGCTCGCCGGCGTCGTTTCCGGCCAAGTTCGGCCGTGCCTCTGCCACCGTTGGACGCGGCATCCTCTCCACGTTCGAACGCACCCGCCCGCGGCCATTTTTGCCGCCGGACGGCGAATCCCGGCGAGGTCCGGCGCCCCTCCGCCGCGGGAACGCTCCCCGGAGCTCCCCAACGCCGGTCGCCGACGTGACCGACCTGGGGCCACCCCTGGGTCACTGACCCGTGGGCCCTAGGGGCCCGGCCGGCCTGTTGACCCGGTCAGCCTTGCTGACTGGACCGGCCATGCCACTGACCGCAGGCCCCCCCCAGAACGTTAAAAATAAAAATAAATGATAATTAAAATATTAATTAATTAATTAAGTAAATACTTAATTTAATTAATCCTGATTAATTAACCTAATGGCTAATTAACCTAATTAATTAATGTTAATTAACTAACAGAGTATGACGAACGGGACCCACCTGTCTGGTTGACCAAGTCAACCCTCTTGACTGCTGACGTCAGCATGACATCATGCTGACGTCATAAATTCATTTTTTTCGAATTAAATAATTAATTAATTAAATTCCAGAAATTAATAAAATCTTTAGAAAATCATATCTTTTAATCCGTAACTCGGATTAAAATATTTTCAACATGAAAGTTGCTTAGAACGACGAGACGAATCCGGTTACACAGCCCGTTCGTCCGCCACGCATCCCTAGCATAGCGAACATGCAACTTTCCCCCCTCCGGCTCCTCTGCTCGAAAACGCGAAACACGGGGATACTTCCCCGGATGTCATCCCCCTTCACCGGTATCACCTCATACCGCGATAGGGCACCCCTAGCACCGCTACTTGTCATGTCATGGATCTCTATCCATCTGTTTGCTTAAATATTTATTGTTTCTCCCCCCTCTTCTCTCGCTAGACACCGAGACCGACGCCGCTGCTACCCAGTACGACTACGGTGTTGACGACCCCTCTCTCTTGCCAGAGCAACCAGGCAAGCCCCCCCTTTGATCACCAGATATCGCCTACTCTTCTCTATACTGCTTGCATTAGAGTAGTGTAGCATGTTACTGCTTTCCGTTATTCCTATCCTGATGCATAGCCTGTCCTTGCTACTACTGTTGTTACCTTTACCTGCAATCCTAATGCTTAGTATAGGATGCTAGTTTATCATCAGTGGCCCTACATCCTTGTCCGTCTGCCATGCTATACTATCGGGCCGTGATCACTCGGGAGTTGATCACGGGTATATACTATTTACTTTATACATGATACATGTGGTGATTAAAGACGGGTCGGCTTGAGGAGCACCTGCGAGTGGAGTTTTGAGGCGGAGCGGCAGGGCAGGTTCCGACCACCTAGGAGAGAGGTGGGCCTGGCCCTGGTCGGCGTTCGCGGATACTTAACACGCTTAACGAGATCTGGGTATTTGATCTGAGTCTGGCCATTTGGTCTATACGCACTAACCATCTACGCGGGAGTAGTTATGGGTATCCCGGCGTCGTGGTATCAGCCGAAGCCTTCGTGATGTCAGCGACTGAGTGGCGCGCGCCGGATTGGACTGGAAGGCCACTAGGCTAGGTCTGCTTTCGGCCGCGTTCGCAACGTGCAGGTGTGCTAAGGGCGATGGGCCCAGACCCCTGGGCGCTTAGGTTTAGACCGGCGTGCTGACCTCTCTGTTGGTCTAGGTGGGGCTGCGACGTGTTGATCTTCCGAGGCCGGGCATGACCCAGGAAAGTGTGTCCGGCCAAATGGGATCGAGCGTGTTGGGGTATGTGGTGCACCCCTGCAGGGAAGTTAATCTATTCGAATAGCCGTGATCTTCGGTAACAGGACGACTTGGAGTTGTACCTTGACCTTATGACAACTAGAACCGGATACTTAATAAAACAAACCCTTCCAAGTGCCAGATACAACCGGTGGTCGCTCTCTCACAGGGCGACGAGGGGAGGATCATCGGTTAGGACTATGCTATGCGATGCTACTTGGAGGACTTCAGTCTACTCTCTTCTACATGATGCAAGACGGAGGCTGCCAGAAGCGTAGTCTTCGAAAGGACTAGCTATCCCCCTCTTATTCCGGCTTTCTGCAGTTCAGTCCACATATGATAGCCTTATTCCATTTGATACCAATGCATACATATGTAGTGTAGCTCCTTGCTTGCGAGTACTTTGGATGAGTACTCACGGTTGCTTTTCTCCTTCTTTCCCTCTATCCCTTCTACCTGGTTGTCGCAACCAGATGTTGGAGCCTAGGAGCCAGACGCCACCGTCGACGATGACCCCTACTACACCGCAGGTGCCTACTACTACGTGATGCCCGCTGACGACGACCAGGAGTAGTTAGGAGGATCCCAGGCAGGAGGCCTGCGCCTCTTTCGATCTGTATCCCAGTTTGTGCTAGCCATCTTATGGCAACTTGTTTAACTTATGTCTGTACTCAGATATTGTTGCTTCCGCTGACTCGTCTATGATCGAGCTCTTGTATTCGAGCCCTCGAGGCCCCTGGCTTGTAATATGATGCTTGTATGACTTATTTTATTTGTAGAGTTGTGTTGTGATATCTTCCCGTGAGTCCTTGATCTTGATCGTACACATTTGCGTGCATGATTAGTGTACGGTTAAATCGGGGGCGTCACAAGTTGGTATCAGAGCCGACTGCCTGTAGGAACCCCCCTTCCACACTCCTTGGCCGAAGTCGAGTCTAGACATTGCAAAAACTTTTACTAACTTTGCTGTGTGCCTTACGGGCCCACGTCGCCATCGGGTGGTACTAGGATCTTTTACTCCTCGACCCTTACTCTGGGACTCTGAACTCTCTTATACTCGGGTTAAACGAATTTACTAATTCTGACACTAGGATCCCGTTACGACATTCACCCCAAAGTTGGATAAGCCCTAGTTATTCTTTAGAATTGTATTTGAACATTATCCACATTGTCATTTGACTCCTGTGAAAACATCTGTGTTTTCAGATGGAACCCACGAGGCAGGTCGTGCGCCACACGACGGCCATTGGTGCCTCAGGATCACCTACTGTGTTGGTTGAGATGATGACCTATCTGGGTTATCGCTGGCACCCTGAGTACACCGTCTATGAGGACTATCAGGACTTCAACCAGGAGCAGTACCGTGCCATCGTCCACCTCTACTCTCGGGAGTATGACTCCACTACCGTGCTGCACACTGCTCATGGTGTTGGAGTGACTATCGATATGGCGGTCCACGATGCTGCTTATGCTGCTCTGACACGTCTTCGTGGAGAGTATCAGGAGTTGGATACCTCCCCCTTCAGACACATTGCTATCGCATCCAATGTTGGTGCGGAGGGTTACTACACTGCTGCCTACTCCACTGTCACCCGAGAGCCCTTCTACCATCAGAACCTGGTTCTGCATGCTGATGGGCTGGATCGAGCTAACCGAGCTCTTCGCCACGAGTTGTACACCACCCGTCAGCACCTGTATCGTGCTCTGACGCTGTTACACCCCTCTGTCCACTCTGGTGATTTGTCGCGTTCTGCGATCTACCCTGCTCGGACCGTGATGCCCCAGGGCGTCGGCTGGCCAGATGTGGGAGGCTACTCTCCTGCATTGGGTCCTCTCCTGCCACCTGCGCATCGGGTTTCGCACCAGAGTATCCGTGGGCCCCAGGCTACTCGCGTGGAGGTCTTCCCTTCGCGTCACTACCAGCTGTCGGGCCACACCTACCTCCGCAGTACCGCATGGGACTGACGTAGACTTGCTTATTAGTGTTAGCTGCATTCACCGCGAGCCTGTGTGCCGCCTATGATGTCTTAGTCTATGTACCAAACTCTGTGTAACGAACTCCATGCATGATCTCTTTTGTAAGATATGCCGACTACTAAGTAGTATCTATCGTGCTACGTTCGTTGTGCATGTTTCATCATGAATGATTCTTGTTTTTACAATTCCTCAATGCTGAACTACCCCTGTTAAATATTAACAGGATGGTTAGACCAGGTGGTCGTGGTCGTGGTGGCAACGCCCCACCACCACCTGAGTACATGGCTGGGATGATGCAACAGTTTGAGCTGAATCGTCAGTTCATGGAGAATATTATGGCTCAGTTTCCTCGCCCCAATATGAACCAGCAGCCAACCCCAGTAACTCTGCAGGATTTCATGCGCCTGAACCCAACTGTGTACCGCAGCTCAACTCAGCCTCTGGATGCTGATGACTGGCTCCGAGACATCACCTATGAGATGGAGTCTGCTGAGGTAGCCCCTGCCAGCTATGTCACCTTTGCTTCCTTCTTCCTGAAGGGACCCGCAGCTCAATGGTGGGACAGCCACAGGCGTACTCTGCCAGCTGGAACAATCATCACCTGGCCAGACTTCCAAGCTGCCTTCCGTACTCGCTTCATCCCTTAGGGAGTTATGGACCGGAAGAAGCGTGAGTTCCACAACCTCACCCAAGGCAACAAAACTGTGGAAGCTTATCAGCGGGAGTTTCTGGACTTGTCCCGCTATGCTGAAGAGGACATTGCAACTGATGCACGCAGACAGGAGAAGTTCCGGGATGGCCTTCAAGCTGACATCAAACTCGCACTTCTAGTGCATGATTTTGCTGATTTCGCCACTCTGGTGAACAAAGCCATCAATGTCGAAACTGGTCTGCAGGAATACCAGAGCTCTCACAAGCGCAGCCGTGACACGGGCTCATCTTCAGGCCCGTCCTCGCAGAAGCGCAAGATATGGATTCCCAACAGCATGTACCAGCCAAGTGCACCTGCCCCAAGGCAGTCCTATGCTGCACCTCGTCTGCCTACGGCTCCAACTAGGCAGCCAAGGCTTCCAGCTCCACCACCCCAAGCTCCTGTTCCTACTCCCAAGAATGGTTTGTGCTTCAGGTGTGGACAACCAGGGCACCGTGCTAGGGAATGCAACCAGAAACAGAATCAACTGGCCCTTACAGCAACTGGCCGTGGAAGCAACCAGCCTCGCAACAACAGTGCCAAGTCTTATGGTCGTGTTCATGCCAACCATGTTGATCTCAATGAAGTTCTAGACCAGCCTGCTACCGTGATGGGTACACTCCTCGTAAATTCAGTACCAGCATCTGTTTTATTTGATACAGGAGCATCACATTCTTTCATATCAGCTGAGTTTGCATTCATGCATGGCATCAAATACGAAGAGATGAACACTGCGATTGTGGTACACACCCCTGCGGGCCAGTGTCAAACCTCTATGGTTAGTCACAACGTTCCCGTTGAAATTGAAGGGCTGGAGTTCCTTGCCTCCCCCATCGTACTAAATTCCTGTAGCATCGACCTCATTCTGGGAATGGATTGGTTGAAAGCGCATACTGCTTCTATAGTTTGCGCCACTAAGGTCGTCCATCTGCTACACCCTTCTGACGAAATAGTAGCTTACCAAGCTCATCTAGTTCAGAACGCCGAGGCACGACTTTATGCCTTGAACGCGTTGAACGCTGCACCACTCGAGGGCATTGAAAACATTCCGTCGTTCGTGGATTCCAAGACGTCTTCCCAGAAGAACTTCCAGGGATTCCTCCTGCTAGAGCTGTCGAATTCATCATCGACTTGAAACCCGGCACTACCCCTATAGCTAAACGACCCTACAAGATGCCGCCGCATGAACTCGTTGAGCTTAAGGAGGAAATCGACAAATCTCTTGTCAAAGGTTTCATTCGTCCAAGTTGCTCTCCTTGGGGAGCACCTTCTCTCTTTGTTAAGAAGAAGGATGGGACAAACCGATTAGTCCAAGACTACCGTCCTATAAACCAAGCTACCATTCAGAATAAATACCCTCTTCCTCGGATCAATGATCTTTATGATCAACTGGCTGGCTCATCAGTGTTCTCCAAACTCGACTTGAGGTTGGGTTACCACCAGATCCGTGTTCGTGAGGAGGACATCCCAAAAACCGCCTTCGTGACTCGGTATGGATCATACGAGTACACCGTCATGTCATTCGGCTTAACGAATGCTCCAGCCACCTTCTCTCGTCTGATGAATTATATATTCATGGATTACCTCGACAAGTTCGTCGTGGTTTATCTGGACGATATCCTTGTATTTTCCAAGAACGAGGAAGAACATGCTGGACATCTGCGTCTTGTGCTAGAGAAGCTTCGAGAACATCAACTATATGCTAAGAATTCCAAGTGTGAATTCTGGCTCCCCGAAGTAACCTATCTTGGGCATGTCATCTCCAAGGATGGTATTGCCGTCAACCCTGAACGAGTTCAGGCTATACTCGATTGGACTCCTCCGAAGAATGTGAAGCAAGTCCAAAGTTTTCTCGGTCTCGCCAGCTATTGCCGTCGATTCGTCGAGAACTTCTCCAAGATTGCCAGGCCTCTGACTAGTTTGTTGCATAAGGGTGTCAAGTTCGACTGGACAGACAAGTGTCAGGAAAGTTTCCAGGCGCTCAAAGACAAGTTGACTTCTGCCCCCGTACTTGCTCCACCTGATACTAAGAAGGACTTCGTCATTTACTGCGACGCTTCCCGTCAAGGATTAGGCTGTGTCCTAATGCAAGAGCGCAGAGTGATTGCTTATGCCTCTCGTCAATTGCGCCCTCATGAAGAAAACTACCCAGTTCACGACCTCGAGCTTGCTGCTGTCGTTCATGCATTGAAGCAGTGGCGACATTACCTTCTCGGTAATCGTTGCGAGATCTTCACCGACCATCAAAGTCTGAAGTATCTGTTTACTCAGCCAGATTTGAACCTACGCCAGCAACGATGGATGGAGACTGTTGCAGACTTTGACGTGGGTATATCCTATACCCCCGGCAAGGCAAATGTAATGGCTGATGCCTTGAGCCGCAAGTCTTACTGCAACCACCTCCAGGTCCACAAAGTTCAGCCCTCGCTTACCGAAGAATTTAGAAGGCTGAACCTCCATATTGTTCCTCCGGGATCACTCGCTCCCCCTCCCGAAGGTTTCCCCAAACAGAACCTCCATGTTGTTTCCAAGGGTTCTCTCAATACCCTGGTTGCGAATCCAGATCTTGTGGACACCATCAAATGGATACAGAAATGTGACGATGAAGTCCTCAAGATTAAGCGCGACCTCAAAAGGGGAAAGCCCTCATTCTTCACGATCACCGACGATGGCGCCTTGTATTTCAAAGGCCGCTTAGTGGTACCATGTTCGAAGAAAAACCTGGATAAGACTAAAAGGGTTATGCAAGAAGCTCATGATACGCCTCTGTCCATCCATCCTGGTAGTACAAAGATGTATCAGGATATTCGTCAAAGATTCTGGTGGTCTAATATGAAGCAGGACATTGCTCGTTATGTTGCTGAGTGTGACATTTGTCGCCGAATCAAAGCAGAGCATCAAAGGCCTGCTGGAACTCTGCAACCTATCTCTATTCCTGAATGGAAATGGGACCATGTTGAAATGGACTTCGTCACTGGTTTTCCCAAATCGCAGAAAGGTAGTGATGCTATTCTTGTCGTCATTGACCGGCTTTCCAAAGTTGCCCATTTTCTGGCGGTCAAAGAGACAATCACGGCTAGTCAGCTTGCTACTCTCTACATGGCCAGAATTGTTTCACTTCACGGTATCCCACTGGTTATCAGTTCAGACCGTGGCAGTTTATTCACTTCAAGATTCTGGGCAAGTTTCCAAGAAGCTATGGGGACTCACTTATCTTTCAGTACTGCGTTTCATCCGCAGTCACAAGGGCAAGTTGAACGTGTCAACCAAGTTCTCGAAGACATGCTTCGAGCTTGTGTAATCTCATTCGGCAAGAAATGGGAGGAATCTCTTCCATATGCCGAGTTCTCTTATAATAATAGCTATCAAGCTAGTCTGAAGATGTCCCCCTTCGAAGTGCTTTATGGACGAAAGTGTCGAACCCCTCTGAACTGGTCTGAAACTGGGGAACGTCCACTCTTCGGTCCGGATATTATCCAACAGGCCGAAGAACAAGTTCGCATTATTCGCGAGAATCTCAAGACTGCTCAGTCACGTCAGAAAAGTCAGTATGACCGTCATCACCAAGACATGGTCTATCAACCTGGCGAAAAGGCTTATCTTCGAGTTACACCAATGAAGGGTGCTCACCGCTTCGGGATCAAGGGAAAGCTAGCTCCCCGCTATATTGGTCCTTTCACTATTCTCAAAAGGCGTGGTAAAGTGGCATATCAACTGGAGCTTCCGCCGAACCTTTCTCAGGTTCACGATGTGTTCCATGTGTCACAACTGCGCCGTTGCTTCAAGGATCCAATCCGAGCGGTGGATCATGAAGTGCTCGAATTGCAACAGGACCTCTCTTATAAAGAACATCCGGTCCGCATTCTTGACCAAGATGAACGCCGCACACGTCAGAAGGCGATCAAATTCCTCAAAGTCCAGTGGTCGAATCACTCTGAAGACGAAGCCACTTGGGAACGCGAGGATCGCCTGCGTGCTGAATACCCCGCGTTGTTTCCTTCTACCTCCTAAATCTCGGGACGAGATTTCTTGTAGTGGAGGAGTTTTGTAACGCCCGGGTAATTAAGCTACAGTGAACCTCTGCTAATGATGCCACGTCACCTCGATTACTGTTCCTAGACTCGTGTTAGTTCGAAACTGATTCAAATTAAATTTCAAAATCAACCAAAGAATAAAAGTTTTCAAATATTAAAACAAAAATGTTCGGGGGTTGTCAAATATTACAAGGTTAATTATGGTGGGGTGCACACATTTTTATAAAGTGTCTGAATATTTTAAAATGAAATAAAACAGAAGAGAAAATAAATTAAGAAAAGAAAAATAAAACAAAGGAGAGGGAACCCCCCCCCCCTGGCCAAACTGGGCCAAGCCCACCTGGCCCAGCCGGCCAGCCCCTGGCCCGGCCCACCCCCCTCACTCCCATAACCCCCCCCCCCCGGTCGGCGGAAACCCTAGCCGACACCCCATTCCCCCCCGATCCCCTTCTCCTCCCTCCCCCGCCGATCTGGATCGGGATCCGCCCGATCCCGTCGCCCCCGACGCCGGCGCCCCACCCCACCGGCGCTCGTCCTCCTCCCCTCCTCCCCGACCGGCCGCGCAGGACGCCCGAACCCCCCCCCCCCTCGTCGCCTCGGGACCGTCCCCGACTCCCACCTCGCCGGATCCGCATCACCGGACGGGCGCCGCCTCGACCTCCTCCCCGCCGGACGCCCCCGACCGCCCCCAAGCCCGCTTCCGAGACCCCACGCGTTCCCCCCCGTGAGCTCTTCCCTCCCCTGCTTCGCTCTGTAGCCGTAGGGGTCGACCCCCGCGCTCGGTCGCCATGGTCGGAGCTCGCTCCGGCGCCGCGCTCGTCGCGCTCCGGCTCGCGCCGGCTCACCGCGCCCCACGTACCCCCTCCCCTCGCGCCTCCTCCGCTCGGTCGAGGCCCCCCTCCTCTTCCCCCTCGTTCCCCTCCGTACCCGAGCGCCCCCGTCGCGGATCTCGTCGCCGGCGCCCTTCCGGTGACCAAATGGTCACGGGGCCGAGCCCCTTGTGCTCAGCACGTCGCGCAGCCCCCCCTGGCCTTCCCGTTAGCCCTGTAGCGCGATCCCGACGCGGTCCCGAATCCCACCGCCGCCTCCGCCGCTCGCCGAAGTCGTTTCCGGCCAAGTCCGGCCGTGCCTCTGCCACCGTTGGACGCGGCATCCTCTCCACGTTCGAACGCACCCGCCCGCGGCCATTTTTGCCGCCGGACGGCGAATCCCGGCGAGGTCCGGCGCCCCTCCGCCGCGGGAACGCTCCCCGGAGCTCCCCAACGCCGGCCGCCGACGTGACCGACCTGGGGCCACCCCTGGGTCACTGACCCGTGGGCCCTAGGGGCCCGGCCGGCCTGTTGACCCGGTCAGCCTTGCTGACTGGACCGGCCATGCCACTGACCGCAGGCCCCCCCCAGAACGTTAAAAATAAAAATAAATGATAATTAAAATATTAATTAATTAATTAAGTAAATACTTAATTTAATTAATCCTGATTAATTAACATAATGGCTAATTAACCTAATTAACTAATGTTAATTAACTAACAGAGTATGACGAACGGGACCCACCTGTCTGGTTGACCAAGTCAACCCTCTTGACTGCTGACATCAGCATGACATCATGCTGACGTCATAAATTCATTTTTTTCGAATTAAATAATTAATTAATTAAATTCCAGAAATTAATAAAATCTTTAGAAAATCATATCTTTTAATCCGTAACTCGGATTAAAATATTTTCAACATGAAAGTTGCTCAGAACGACGAGACGAATCCGGTTACGCAGCCCGTTCGTCCGCCACGCATCCCTAGCATAGCGAACACACAACTTTCCCCCCTCCGGCTCCTCTGCTCGAAAACGCGAAACACGGGGATACTTCCCCGGATGTCATCCCCCTTCACCGGTATCACCTCATACCGCGATAGGGCACCCCTAGCACCGCTACTTGTCATGTCATGGATCGCTATGCATCTGTTTGCTTAAATATTTATTGTTTCTCCCCCCTCTTCTCTCGCTAGACACCGAGACCGACGCCGCTGCTACCCAGTACGACTACGGTGTTGACGACCCCTCTCTCTTGCCAGAGAAACCAGGCAAGCCCCCCCTTTGATCACCAGATATCGCCTACTCTTCTCTATACTGCTTGCATTAGAGTAGTGTAGCATGTTACTGCTTTCCGTTATTCCTATCCTGATGCATAGCCTGTCCTTGCTACTACTGTTGTTACCTTTACCTGCAATCCTAATGCTTAGTATAGGATGCTAGTTTATCATCAGTGGCCCTACATCCTTGTCCGTCTGCCATGCTATACTATCGGGCCGTGATCACTCGGGAGTTGATCATGGGTATATACTATTTACTTTATACATGATACATGTGGTGATTAAAGACGGGTCGGCTTGAGGAGCACCCGCGAGTGGAGTTTTGAGGCGGAGCGGCAGGGCAGGTTCCGACCACCTAGGAGAGAGGTGGGCCTGGCCCTGGTCGGCGTTCGCGGATACTTAACACGCTTAACGAGATCTGGGTATTTGATCTGAGTCTGGCCATTTGGTCTATACGCACTAACCATCTACGCGGGAGTAGTTATCGGTATCCCGGCGTCGTGGTATCAGTCGAAGCCTTCGTGATGTCAGCGACTGAGTGGCGCGCGCCGGATTGGACTGGAAGGCCACTAGGCTAGGTCTGCTTTCGGCCGCGTTCGCAACGTGCAGGTGTGCTAAGGGCGATGGGCCCAGACCCCTGGGCGCTTAGGTTTAGACCGGCGTGCTGACCTCTCTGTTGGTCTAGGTGGGGCTGCGACGTGTTGATCTTCCGAGGCCGGGCATGACCCAGGAAAGTGTGTCGGGCCAAATGGGATCGAGGGGTTGGGGTATGTGGTGCACCCCTGCAGGGAAGTTAATCTATTCGAATAGCCGTGATCTTCGGTAACAGGACGACTTGGAGTTGTACCTTGACCTTATGACAACTAGAACCGGATACTTAATAAAACACACCCTTCCAAGTGCCAGATACAACCGGTGGTCGCTCTCTCACAGGGCGACGAGGGGAGGATCATCGGTTAGGACTATGCTATGCGATGCTACTTGGAGGACTTCAGTCTACTCTCTTCTACATGATGCAAGACGGAGGCTGCCAGAAGCGTAGTCTTCGAAAGGACTAGCTATCCCCCTCTTATTCCGGCTTTCTGCAGTTCAGTCCACATATGATAGCCTTATTCCATTTGATACCAATGCATACATATGTAGTGTAGCTCCTTGCTTGCGAGTACTTTGGATGAGTACTCACGGTTGCTTTTCTCCTTCTTTCCCTCTATCCCTTCTACCTGGTTGTCGCAACCAGATGTTGGAGCCCAGGAGCCAGACGCCACCGTCGACGACGACCCCTACTACACCGCAGGTGCCTACTACTACGTGATGCCCGCTGACGACGACCAGGAGTAGTTAGGAGGATCCCAGGCAGGAGGCCTGCGCCTCTTTCGATCTGTATCCCAGTTTGTGCTAGCCATCTTATGGCAACTTGTTTAACTTATGTCTGTACTCAGATATTGTTGCTTCCGCTGACTCGTCTATGATCGAGCTCTTGTATTCGAGCCCTCGAGGCCCCTGGCTTGTAATATGATGCTTGTATGACTTATTTTATTTGTAGAGTTGTGTTGTGATATCTTCCCGTGAGTCCTTGATCTTGATCGTACACATTTGCGTGCATGATTAGTGTACGGTCAAATCAAGGGCGTCACACCCATATTGGCCCCTACATATTCTACGAAGATCTTTATCGGTCAGACCGCATAACAATATACGTTGTTCCCTTTGTCTTCGGTATGTTACTTGCCCGAGATTCGATCGTCGGTATCCAATACCTAGTTCAATCTCGTTACCGGCAAGTCTCTTTACTTGTTCCGTAATACATCATCTCGCAACTAACATATTAGTTACAATGCTTGCAAGGCTTATGTGATGTGCATTACCGAGAGGGCCCAGAGATACCTCTCCGACAATCGGAGTGACAAATCCTAATCTCGAAATACGCCAACCCAACATCTACCTTTGGAGACACCTGTAATGCTCCTTTATAATCACCCAGTTACGTTGTGACGTTTGGTAGCACCCAAAGTGTTCCTCCGGCAAACGGGAGTTGCATAATCTCATAGTCATAGGAACATGTATAAGTCATGAAGAAAGCAATAGCAACATACTAAACGATCGGGTGCTAAGCTAATGGAATGGGTCATGTCAATCAGATCATTCTCTTAATGATGTGATCCCGTTAATCAAATAACAACTCATTGTTCATGGTTAGGAAACATAACCATCTTTGATTAACGAGCTAGTCAAGTAGAGGCATACTAGTGACACTTTGTTTGTCTATGTATTCACACATGTATTATGTTCCCGGTTAATACAATTCTAGCATGAATAATAAACCTTTATCATGATTATAAGGAAATAAATAATAACTTAATTATTGCCTCTAGGGCATATTTCCTTCATGCGCCCCCTGCCTCGTGGGCCCCTCGGTGCTCCACCGACGTACTCCTTCCTCCTATATATACCTACGTACCCCCAAACGATCAGAACAGGAGCCAAAAACCTAATTCCACCGTCGCAAGTTTCTGTATCCACGAGATCCCATCTTGGGGCCTGTTCCAGAGCTCCCCCGGAGAGGGCCGTCATCACGAAGGGCTTCTACATCATCATAGCCTCTCCGATGAAGTGTGAGTAGTTTACCTCGGACCTTTGGGTCCATAGTTAGTAGCTAGATGGCTTCTTCTCTCTTTTTGGATCTCAATACAAAGTTCTCCCCCTCTCTTGTGGAGATCTATTCGATGTAATCTTCTTTTTGCGGTGTGTTTGTTGGGACCGATGAATTGTGGGTTTATGATCAAGTCTATCTATGAATAATATTTGAATCTTCTCTGAATTCTTTTATGTATGATTGGTTATCTTTGCAAGTCTCTTCGAATTATCCGTTTGGTTTGGCAAACTAGATTGGTAGTTCTTGCCACGGGAGAAGTGCTTAGCTTTGGGTTCGATCTTGCGGTGTCCTTTCCCAGTGACAGAAGGGGAAGCAAGGCACGTATTGCATCGTTGCCATCGAGGATAACAAGATGGGGTTTATTTCATATTGCATGAATTTATCTCTCTACATCATGTCATCTTGCTTAAAGCGTTACTCTGTTTTTAACTTAATACTCTAGATGCATGCTGGATAGCGGTCGATGAGTGGAGTAATAGTAGTAGATGCAGAATCGTTTTGGTCTACTTGTCACGGACGTGATGCCTATATACATGATCATGCCTAGATATTCTCATAACTATGCTCAATTCTGTCAATTGCTCAACAGTAATTTGTTCACCCACCATAGAATACCTATGCTCTTGAGAGAAGCCACTAGTGAAACCTATGGCCCCCGGGTCTATTCTCATCATATCAATCTCCATCACTTTAATCTTGTTTTGCTTTTGTACTTTGCCTTTTACTTTTCACTTTGCATCTCTATACCAAAAATACCAAAAATATTATATCTATCAGATCTCACTCTCGTAAGTGACCATGAAGGGATTGACAACCCCTAATCGCGTTGGTTGCAAGTAGCTATCGTTTTGTGCAGGTATGAGGGACTTAAGTGTGGCCTCCTACTAGATTGATACCTTGGTTCTCAAAAACTGAGGGAAATACTTACGCTACTCTGCTGCATCATCCTTTCCTCTTCAGGG
Organism: Triticum urartu; assembly: GCF_056163025.1. Taxonomy (NCBI): domain Eukaryota; kingdom Viridiplantae; phylum Streptophyta; class Magnoliopsida; order Poales; family Poaceae; genus Triticum; species Triticum urartu. The sequence goes on from NC_141875.1 coordinate 395,697,575, forward strand.
AAATCCAACGCAAGCTCAAGAGGTAGCATTACGCTATACCTGAGTTGGCCAATATGTCAGCAGTGCCTGCTGTACTATCATAAAGAAATGCATGCCTAGTTCATTTGAGTCCTTAACTTTTCCTTTGAACTTCATCACGAGACTGTCTTCGTAGTTTATATGAGGCCACACTGTTAAGTGCTTTCTTAGATTATTTCAACTGCTTAGATGCCTTGGCAACTTAAATATAGCGGTGGTACACTCCCTTTCAACTAGGGATGTCAACTGGGTCCCATTTAATCTCGATTAAAGTCCACTAGTGGTATGATAGTTCAAAAGAGTTTTTGTTTTTTGAGGAAAATGAACTAGGGAGCTTGCAAAAACTAACTAGATGGGACTGGCGGATGTCGTTTATTTGCCACTTACATCCCTAGTTTCATCTTACCATTTTAATTTCTTTTCGGGTGATGCTGCTTCGAACCATTTAAATATAGCTTGCCATCCTCGGCAATAATTCGTATGTCGTTTACCATGTAAGCTTACTACCTGGATCATGCGATAACCATCTCTTACTTATGTCCAGCGGAAACCTTTCAGGATGCCGTTCACACTAGGACACAATGTACAACCCCAGAATCTATTTGTGGAAGCAGTGCACCATCCATGTTACCAGATGGTAGCAGTTCAGAGGCAACACCGCCAGAGAACAGTCTGAGCACAAATATTATAGTTCTTGAGGCTCTACTAGAGGCAGAAAGAGAAGGTGTGGCTGCCATGAATGAGGCAATCTCGATCTTGAAGCTGGAAATCATGCAATTAGCTGCACACATTATGCAAGCAACCCAAGAATTGGAGGAAGTAAGAATGTTGCATTTGAAGACGGAGGAGGTCCTGCTGCTTCTGCTATCTGAAGCCCAGGGTAATCCCAGTTCTTCTTTAGATACCAGTTGAAATTGTCATTAGATTATTGTACTTGCATGTTGTGTCATGTCTCTGGATGGATTATGTTGTAAGACCCCTATGTTGTCCATGAGTTGTAATGATCCGAATTTTTTAGGCGAGGTAATCCTCAGTACTTGTATGATTGACATAAGGTGAACTGTTTTTCGTGTGAGCATATTGTATTGGATTGAATAACTATTTGACTCAAAGTGTATCCAACCTACTGAATTCAAAGATCATGGCATTTCTAAATCATAGTCATATATAAAGGTGGAATAAATCTTTGTTGTGGCTTTGAAGAAATAAATAACAAAACGTACAATTATCTGTGGATATTCATAATCGAATAAAAATTGGATTTGGATTTAGTTGCGAGGGCCCAGGGCAAACGTGAATGCTAATTCTCACAAGTTTTGAATGAAGCGGCTAAACACCCACTATCATTTGTGGGCTGCCCGAAGCAAGTGTTTGCGAGATGGAAATTACTGTCTACCCCTGACACTTGACATCTTTATCGACCAGATTTACACTGCTGTCGATAGGGGTAGACTAGTGACTTCAATCAAACGTGACACAGCGGCCTCTGAGCCCATCCAGACACGGTGGGCGCCAAACATGGGCCGTAAAACACATTTGATTCTAGCTCGTCCGAAAGACATGTGGCTCTCCCTCCATTTCCCCATTCATCCACGGTGGGCGGCAAAACAAACTCTCCTCGTCCGAAATCGATGTAGGCTAATATTTTAAATAGGGGCAGATGTGTAACTTCCCTCAGACGTGACACAACCGCCCTACCTGTCAGCCCCATTCATACACCATGGGCGCCAACCGTGGGCGGCAAAACACCCTCTCCTCGCCCGAAATCGTTACCGGCAAATATTTGGGAGATGCAAGATTACCGTCCTATCCCCAACCGACGTGATGTCTGAAATTTTAAATGGGGGATAAGTTCGTAACTTTCCCACATTTCAGACAAGCGCGTCCCAAAGTTTGAGATACCCCCTCCCCCTCCATTTCCCCGTTCATACACCATCGGCGCCACGACAACCTCCCCACTGGGGCCAGCATCCTCCGTCCTCCAACCCATCCTCCACCTTGCCGGAGCCGCTACCCCTACCCCGTCATCCACTGCAAGAGATGGACGTCTCTCATCCACGGCGCCGGACCAGGATCCTTTCATCATGTCATCTCGCTTCATCGGCGATGTCGTCCACCTTGCCGTTGCCGCTCCTATGACCGCCTCGTCCATGATAACAGGATTTATCCCCCGACCCATCCGTCTGCCGTCTAAAGTCTTCTTCCCCATCGCCGATGGCCATCGCACCCGCATCACCGTCAATGAATCAGTAGGGGCCTACACAGCGTCGCAAGAGAGGTGGTACTCTTCCATATGTGCTTAAGTTATAGATCTCAACCGGAAAATAGATCGTAAATTGTTTACTATACTTTTCTTGTCCGCACCAAATCGTAGTGGCTAGTTGAAAGCAAATATTGGTTGTGAAGTAGCTTTGTCCGGTTTGCACCTTCAGATCCGCCATGGCATGGTCACTATACTCGTAAAGCTTATGGTTTCCCCCCTTTATATTCACTACCATCATCGTAGGTCCTTCACTGCTTCATGTCATGCTAGCACTGCTCCTCGAGACCTCAACCCATCAAGCGAAACAGCATGCCACTCATAATTCCAAAGCTTACGTGTTGAAATATGAATCTGATATGATGCTCATATTACTAAAACAGTGAACATTTAATTGGTCACCTAATGTTCCTATATTCGTTTCGAAAAGCATGTGTGCCACCCACTGGTCCAGCTAGTTCCACTTTCCTGATTTTACTCTTGATGCTTAGGTTTTCCCTTTTATCTACTCTACTATGATATGTGTAGGTGCTTTCTGTCGTACTAGCATTACTCCACCCTTCAAGCTAAACAACAGAACACTAAAAATTCCAAATCTTAGTTGTTCAAATGTGATTGTGATATGATACTGATATTAGTTAACAAACACATTTAATTGGTTAGCTAAAGGTCCCACTTGAGTTTCCAAATGCATGTCGCGACATATAGAGAGACAACAGAATTGCATTTCGTTGTCACTTGTTGACTGTACTTTCTTGTCCATATCAAATCTTAGTTATTATTTCAAAGCAAACATCGGTTTCTAACTACCCTTTGCGCAGTTTGCAGCTTCAGATCTGCCATCCCACTGCCATGGTCAACACTATACTCATCATGCTTATGGTTTCCCCATTTTATGATGACCACGATCAGCCTACATGGTTCATGTCATAATAGCACTGCTCCACCCATCGAGCTAAACAAGCTTAGTTGTACAAATTCAAATATGATATTATGCTGATATTAGTAAAACTGAGAGATGTTTAATTGGTCAACAAAATGTTCCTACTTTAGTTTCGAAATGCATGTGAGCCACATATGGAGAGACCAGAAGGAATAGTATTTCTCTGTGTGCTCTAGTTCATCATGGGTGGCCAACCGACATTGTATAGAAAAACTTGTAATATCTTCAATCTGCTTGCTCTTCTGCTCTTCTTTAAGATGATCCTCTTCTCTTGCGGTCGACTGGTCAGGTCGAGTTATTCTCCCTTAGTATATTTTGAATCTGTCAAGTCAGGTCGACTTGTTCTTCTTTACTATATGTTGAAGCTGTCATCTGCGAAGTATCATCACTTCTGGAGCTCTCATATTTTCAGTACTAGGCCACATTATATTAATGCACACGCCAAATTACAGCATGCATGGCACCTCTTAGAAGAATTGCAGAGATAGCACAAAGTGGTTTACAGGGAGGAGGTATTGGATTAGAATCACTTCTGCATTACAAAGATAATCTCACTTGTTTTTTATGTTTTCATGCATGTGAGGTATTGAACATTATCAAAATGAATATGAGAATCGGCGCACGAGAGGAATATTGCGGAACAATCCATTGGCTAACAAACTTGGCATGGTGGAGGATGGCCTATCTTATTCACCCATCAAGGTGCTTGCTCTAACTTGGCAAGGTTGTATTGGTCGCACATATTTTGCATCTGACCTCTTGCATTACTTATACTTTGTTACACCATCTGCTTAGTTTAAGCATCATATATGAGTATATGACATACATATCCATTTTCTGTACCTATTCCATGTGTCGTCATACTATGTTTTTCTAGTTAAATGTTGTTCTTTCGTAATAGATGTCCAAAAGGAAGAGGGTGAGTGTAGATCCTCAAGGAGTACAAACTAGGTATTTGGAAAAGGTAGTGATACCTGTTAAATCAGATAGATCAGCAGCCACAGAAAACACATGCCCAACTGTACCACACTTCACCCCTACTCCAGTGGCCAAACCCCTATTAGAACCGCTGAGAGCCCAGCGTCAGATACTGTCTATGATATCAATTCAAAATTTGAACTCCTAAATTTCTGCATGTGCCTTACCTTCTCTCTTGCATGAAAACTAATTTCAGATGAATCTCCTTGCTCAAAGGATCATAGGATCTCACGACAATACTGGGCTCTGCATTGCTCTTGTCAGTACCTCTTTCCCTTTGTCAGCATACTTACACTCATTGCCGCTGTTTGATTATGTAGCATCACTGTAAATGTTCACTTCTTTATCCTCCCTTTGCTTGAAATTATAAGATCTATATTTACTCTTAGATAAATGTAGAACTAACACAATGGTTATGAAGTTTTGGATTGCTCATGTAAGTACTTGTTGTCATGTACTCCCTCTGTATCTAATTAATTGTTGATCAATTGGATGTATTTGGAACTTAATAGTGCTAGATACATCCATTTGAGCGACAAGTAATAACAGACGGTGATGGTATTACTGTACTTGCATCGCGAGATAGTTGATTGTCGAGCATTACTCTGCATCTTATCTGCCCTGCCTTCCAATTTCTACAAATTATCATATCTACATTTACTCTTACCAAAATGTTGAATAAAACCAATGCCACTACACACGTTGATGTCTGCATTCCTCTTGTCAGTATCTTTTGCCTTGTAATGTTGTACTTAATTAATTGCTATTTGATTATGTATCATCAGTCTGCACCTGAGCTTCATTATCCTATGTTTCTTCCAATATTATTTGATCTATATTTACTCTTTGCAAAATGTAGAATAATGGCAACACTTATAAAGAATTTTCTTTGGGGAATTTATTGAATTATCCTTCCATCAACAGGGACAAGAGCTTTGTCCAGCCCGTGTTAACATGTAATGTAAGTTCATCCTTCTCAAGCCTTCAAACTTTGTTCTACTATAGATTTGGATAGGCATCATTTCCTCCACTTCTGCTTACTTTGTTGTTTACATTTGATTGGATGTTTGCAACAACTACCAGTTTTAAATTGTAGTTGTAGAAACATGTTCCTTATGCAGAACAGATCCATTCATTTGCTTATATAATTGTGAAACTTGTTACGTGTCTCCTTATTTCTCTTTCAGAGTCGTATCTCTTATGCCAGGTAGAACTTTAGGGAAGATAGTGAGACAAACCATCTTGAGAACAGCGAGATGACCCCAAGGTCCTGTCTTGATGAAGACAGTGAGTTGAAGCTACTCACCAGCAGGTGCGAGACAACCTCTATGCAGTCGCTGCCTCAATCAGTTTGACTTCTTCAGTCTCAATTTAAAGCCGAAAGGCTTGCTTCAGCTCAGCTCTGACTTGAAGTCAAAGATATAATGAAGATGTTAGGGGACTGTCGTGCGCACTATGGTGCCATATAGCTAGGGATGAAGCATCTATTGTTGACACAACTTAGGTCTCATCAGCTTGTTCAGCTGCTTGCGGGGCCCGACCTTGCCATGCCTAGTGCCTTCTGAAGTGCTCTCAGTTTTGTATATTCTTTTGTTGGCGTGTTTATATGCACTGGTGGCGACCTTTGATGCCCAGTGTATGTAATCTGCGATCATGTTGCGCTTTATTATCACCGGTAGCGAACTTTGATTCCCAGTGGATGTAATATGCCATAATTTCTGTATTGTATAGTCTAGGTTTATTCTTTCGTCGGTATGCTGTAATTTAGGCCGGAAGGTTTAATGGATATCGGTGTTGTTGGTCTTCAGGCCGGCCCGTTACTCATATGGGCCAAAACGTGGGCCTATAATCATCTTGGGCCATTAGCAGGTCTAAACTTGTAGTAGTTTCCCTCCTTTAACAGGCCGAGTAAAGTTCTGGCCAGCTGGCCCAGAGAATACCATGGGCTTTTAACAGGCTAAAACCTAGATTGAGCTAGCGTTGAGCCGAAAAATTCATGGGTCAATACAGGCCGAAACTACCTAAGGCCCATGTTGGGCCCAAATAGGACGAGCAGTTAACATGCCAAAATAAATCTCGGGCCTGTTTGGCCCAATAAAATTATGGGCTTTAAGCAGGCCGGTATCCACGCGGGCCATAGGCCCAAAAGTGTCACGGGACATTATCAGATGGGTTGTAAGCAGGCCAGATTCAATGCGGGCTGTAATTAGGCCCAACTATTACATGGGCCATTAACAGGCCGATAGGCTACTTGGGCTGAAATTTATCCACGAAGACTACGGGCCATTAAGAGGCCTAAAGTTACTTCGGACAAGAAATAGCCCAGTTTCTGCGTGGGCCATTAAATGGCCTAAAGTTAAACCGGGCCGACAACGTCCTAGATACTCCACGGGCCGCTAACACGCCGAAACTATTATCGGGCCGAACTGGTAAATGGGCATTTAACAAGCTGAAATACAAACTTGTCTTAGAATGGGCCCAAAGGTACAGTGGCCCGTTAACGGGCCTAATCCGATATGGGTCGTAATTTGGCCCAAAACTCGGCACACTGTGAACGGGCGTGATCTGATATGGGCCTCAATTTGACCCAAAACATGGCAGGCTGTTAACGGGCCAGCCCACTACTGTCTGAAAAGACATCAACGCAATGGACTGACCTCTTCGATAAGCTCAACCAAGATAAGAAGACTCGTTAGAATTTCGTAACTAGAAATTCCCCTTTACTACACCTCTTAAATCTCAGGACGAGATTTCTTATAGTGGAGGAGAATTGTGACGCCCGGATATTTAAGCTACACTGAACCTCTGCTAATGATGCCACGTCACCTCAATTACTGTTGCTAATCTCGCGTTAGTTCGAAACTGGTTCGAATTCAAATTCAAAATCAAGCAAACAATAAAAAATTCAAATATTAAAACTAAAATGTTCGGAGTGAGCCAAATAATGCATAGGTAATTATGATGGAGAAACCACACCTTTATAAAATATGTAAATACTATTAGATGGATAAAACATCAGCGAAAACTATTATTTAAATACTTTTAAATATTAAATAATTACGAAACTATTTTAGTTTGGGTAGCAAGTTAATGTGGCCGTGGCATATTTGGTAACAACAAATTAGGTGCCATTTTGGTATTTTGCTAAAACAAAAATAATAGGAAACTAAAAGGAAGCAGGAAATAAAATAAAGAAAAAGAAAAAAAAACAAAAGAAAAGATACAACCCTCCCCTGGTGGGCCCCTGTCCCATTTAGGCCAACCATACCAGCAGCCGGCCCACCCCCCCCCCCCGTTTCCCCTTATCCCGTGTAACCATAGCCCACCACCCGCAGCACCCCCCACTCCCCCGCATGATCCCCACGCTCATTTCCTCTTACCCCTGATCCAGATCGAGATCGGGGCACTCGCCCCCGACACCGCCGCCCGGTGCCGCCCCGGCGCCGTCGCCGGAGCTCCCGCACCTCTCCCTCGCGGGATCGACCCGCCGTCACTGGAACCACGTCGACCCCATCACCTCGAGGCCGTGCCCCATCGCCCTACGCCGTCGCCACCTCAACGCCGTCGCCTCGCCTCCTCATCGGTCGACCCTGATCCACGCTGGCCCCCTCCCCTTCAATGCTCGTGAGCATGCTCCCCTTCTGAGGGAGTCCTGGATTAGGGGGTCCTCGGACAGCAGGACTATATACTTTGGCTGGCCTGTTGGACAATGAAGATACAAGATTGAAGACTTCGTCCCGTGTCCGGGTGGGACTCTCCTTTGCGTGGAAGGCAAGCTTGGCAATTCGGATATGTAGATCTCCTCCCTTGTAACCGAATCTGTGTAACCCTAGACCCCTCTGGTGTCTATATAAACCAGAGGGATTAGTCCGTAGGACAACAACAATCATAATCATAGGCTAGCTTCTAGGGTTTAGCCTCTACGATCTTGTGGTAGATCAACCCTTCTAATACTCATATCATCAAGATCAATCAAGCAGGAAGTAGGGTATTACCTCCATCAAGAGGGCCCGAACCTGGGTAAACATTGTGTCCCCCGCCTCCTGTTACCATCAGCCTTAGGCGCACAGTTCGGGACCCCCTACCCGAGATCCGACGGTTTTGACACCGACATTGGTGCTTTCATTGAGAGTTCCACTATGCCCTCACGATAAGGCTTGATGGCTTGTCTTGTTGTCAAGGACAACATTACCTCTGGGGGAGCCCTGGCTGTAGGCCAAACTCTCCGATTAGGTGGCTTCGTCATGACCACCCGTTCGGCCGTCGCGCCGACGATGACTTCTCGGGTCATCAAAAACAGCCTCCATGCCGGCTCGGGATTCACTGAGCAGATGGATCCAATGGAGCTCTCTTCCTTGAACGAGCTCTTGGATCGCATCGCCGCCTTGGGAGTCACTACGGACTATGATCGGATCGGGCTTAAACCCGACCAAAGGGAGATTAACTCTCCGCCGGTCATCCATCAGATAGCGGTGGTGGAGGAGCAATGCAGCGATTCTTCCTCTATTTTGAGGACAAACTATGTCCCGATTCCCGAGCTCTCTGAGCTGGATACCTGTCTACGGGAGGACATGGCCCAAGCTTCGAACCTAGAATCGAACAGCGGGCCAGAACTATTGGGCAATGTCCGGGAGCCCGAACTGCCAAGCTCGGAAACTCCTGTGCCCCTGGGTCCCAGATCGGGACAGGATTTGGACCTAAATCCACCCACCCACCTTGACATAAGTGATCTTTCCCACATTAGACAAGAGCCCCAAGAGACAGTACATCACTATTGGGCCAGATTCCTCCTTGTAATGAGCAAGGTCAAGGACTGTCGCGAGGAAGACGCAATTTCATTCTTTTGCAAAAATTGCACGGACAAGGGAATCCTCAACGCCATAAGTTGCCGTGACATAGCACACTTCACTGACTTGGCGGCCATAGTACAGAAGTATTGTGCGATGGAAAGCACCTAGAAAACCCAAGCAAAATTCTGGGATCCTCCGGCTCTCACTAAACCCCCCATCCGAACTAAAAGGGTGTACTCTCGTAAGTCACCTGATCCAATTACAAAGAAACCAAAGCCCACTACAGGGCATGGAACCGTATTGGAGGGATGGCTCAATGGGCCATGCAAAATTCACAGTACACCGGATACCATGCCAACACACAGCCTTAGAGCATGTTGGATACTCCGGCAGGTGGCCAAGAGCGGCGAGGATCTCCTCATCAAAAATACCACATAGCACCATCCCGTGGAAAATAACAATACATTATTGACAGTCTTCGAGACTTTCGCCTCAAATAATAGGCGCAACCGAGCACTCTACAGCCTCGCCGAAGTCTGCCACGTTGCAGCAATAAATCCATGGAACGATACGGCCATAACCTTCAATGCCAGTGATGAACCTCAATTCCGAACAGCCCGAGCACCAGCCGCTTTGGTCCTTAGTCCAATTGTGGACGGCTTCCGGCTTACTAAAGTGCTCATGGATGGTGGCAGCGGATTAAACCTCATCTACGAGGAGACTCTTAGCAAAATGGAAATAGACAAGAGCCGCATTGAGCAAAGCAGCATGACCATCAGAGGAATCATCCCTAGTCGGGAGGCACGATGTGCGGGAAAAATCACACTAGATGTGGTATTCGGCACGTCGGAGAATTATAGGCCCGAAGAAATCACATTCCAAGTGGCCCTGTTTAGTAGCGGATACCACGCCCTTTTAGGGCGAGAGGCATTCACGATCTTCCAAGCTATACCCCATTACAGGTACATGAAGCTCAAGATGCCCGGGCCCAATGGAATCATCACTCTAGCTACTGATCCGGACATAGGACTCCGCGCCGAAAATAAAACCGCTGCACTGGCCCTCGAGGCGTTATCCGAAGCCCTCACGGACGAAGAACTAATTGCGCTGCGCTCCAAAGTGGACAGGGACGACGTGATACTCGACAAAAGACCCAAGTCCACCTCTTTTAAACTAGCGGACGAAATAGTCAAATTCCAGGTCCACCCAATGGACCCTATAAAAACAGCATCCATCGGGGCATAGCTGAACCCCACAACAGACGCCGCACTGCGGGAGTTCTTGCATGAGAATTGAGACATCTTCGCCTGGCATCCTTCAGACATGCTAGGAATCCTACGCAGGCTGGGCGAGCATAGCCTAAACATTCTAAAGGGATACAAGTCAGTCAAGCAGACTCTTCGGCGTTTCTCAGAGCCTAAGTGACAAGCCATGGGAGAAGAGCTAGCCAAGTAACTCGAGGCCGAATTCATTAGAGAAATAAAACAACCGGACTGGTAGCAAACCTGGTGATGGTACCAAAGAAGGACAAATCTTGGCGCCTATGTGTCGATTTCAAGGACATTAACAAGGCTTGCCCCAAGGATCCCTTCCCCCTCCCCGCATGGATCAAATTATCAATGCTACGGCAGGTCACGACTCATTGTGTTTCCTCGATGCATACTCCGGATACCATCAAATAAAGACGGCGGAGTCCGATCAAGCCGCAACGGCATTCATCACTCCATACGGCCCCTTCTGTTTTAACACCATGCCTTTTGGGCTCAAAAACGCCGGTGCAACCTATCAACGCATGATTCAGACATGCCTGGAAACACAAATCGGCAAAACAGTGGAGGCATACGTAGACGATGTGGTCATCAAAACCAGACATGTCGAATCTTTAATAGACGACTTGAGGCTTATGTTTGACAACCTCCGAACATATGACATCAAGCTCAATCCGGAAAAATGCGTTTTCGGCGTGCCCGCCGGAAAGCTCTTGGGCTTCATCGTTTCCAATAGAGCAATTGAAGCAAATCCGGCTAAAATTCGAGCTCTATCGCAGTTGGCTATCCCAACAGACCTCAAGCAAATCCAAAAATTAACTGGATGCGTGGCAGCCTTAAGCCGCTTTATCTCCCGATTAGGAGAAAAGGCATTACCTCTTTATCGCCTTCTTCGATGCACCGAACACTTCGAGTGGACGGGTGCGGCCACGGCCGGATTGGAAGAAATAAAAGCCCTCTTGGCTAGCAACCCAATCTTAGCCGCGCCAAATATCGGCGAACCAATGCTGTTATATATAGCAGCAACACACCAGGTTGTAAGCGCAGTGCTCGTCGTCGAACGAGAGATGGACGGACATAAGTTCCCGCTTCAAAAGCCGGTATACTACGTATCCACTGTCCTCACTCCATGCAAATCACGGTACCCACATTATCAAAAGATAGCGTACGTGGTCTTCATGGCATCCCGGAAACTACGACACTACTTTCAAGAATGTTCAATTACGGTGGCCTCTGAAGTACTACTCAACGACATAATAAATAACCGCGATGCCACGGGCCGGATTGCTAAATGGGCTATTGAGCTCCTCCCGTTCGACATAACATACAAGCCATGGCGAGCCATTAAGTCGCAAGTACTGGCTGATTTCGTCACCGAATGGACAGAAGCCGAACTCCCTAAAGAGTACGACGCATACTCCAATTGGATCATGCACTTTGACAGCTCTAAGATGCTGGCTGGTCTGGGGGCGGGCGTCGTCCTGACATCCCCCACCGGAGATACCGTCCAATACGTACTCCAAATATTATACACAGACTCAAACAATGCAGCAGAATATGAGGCCCTGTTGCATGGTCTCCGGATGGCAGTCTCCATGGGCATTCAACGCCTAGAGGTGCGTGGGGATTCGAACCTCGCAATATCTCAAATAAATGGAGACTTTGACGCCAAGGACCCAAAAATGGCGGCTTATCGCAATGCCGTCCTCAAAATGTCAGCTCGGTTCGAGGGGCTCGAATTCCACCATGTGGTCCGAGAAAACAATCAAGCGGCGGATATCCTCGCCCGCATCGGTGCTAAGCGTGACCCTATCCCACCTAATATCTTCTTCGAAAGGTTGTTTAAGCCATCTGTGGTGTGGGAAGGGGAGACCTGCAACAACAGTCCGGATCCGGCCACAACACCAGATCCCGAACACTCTGACGTAAACGGAGGCTCCGCCACCGAAATAACACCTTCGGCCCACGTGATTATGGCTGTCATCGCCCCGTGGACAAAACCCTTCTTGGCTTACCTAAATAGGCAAGAACTCCCTCAGGACCCAAACGAGGCACGTTGCATTGTGCGGCGGTCTAAAGCCTACAAGGTCCACGAGGGAGAGCTTTATAAGAAAAGCGCTACTGGAGTACTTCAAAGGTGCATCTCCGAAGAGGAAGCACGACAACTTTTGGTAGAAATTCATGCTGGAGTCGGCGGCCATCACGCCGCAGCTCGGGCCCTTGTAAGCAAGGCCTTCCGTACAGGTTTCTACTGGACAATAGCCCGAGCAGATGCACAGGACCTTGTCCAACATTGCGTCGGTTGCCAGCTTTTTGCAAACCAAAGCCATATGCCACCTACCGCTCTCCAAACAATCCCTATTACTTGGCCCTTTGCGGTCTGGGTGCTTGATATGGTCGGACCCCTTAAAGGAGGAAGCCATAAGAAAAAGTACCTATTGGTCATGGTGGATAAATTCACCAAATGGATAGAAACCAAACCAGTTAAAACGGCCGAGTCCGGACCAGTGATAGACTTCATATCCGGGGTTGTACACCGTTATGGTGTCCCCCACAGCATCATCACCGATAACGGCTCAAACTTCACAGCTGACGAGCTAAAAACTTGGTGCGGCAACATGGGCATTAAGCTCGATTATGCCTCTGTCTATCACCCCCAAACAAACAGTCAAGTCGAACGAGAAAATGGTCTTATTATGAGCGGCATTAAACCCAGATTAGTGTGATCCTTGAAGGAATCAGATACGCACTGGGTTGAGGAGCTCGACTCCGTACTATGAGGGCTGCGGACCACACTGAATCGCACTACTGGATACACACTGTTTTTATGGTGTACGATGCAGAGGCGGTATTGCCCTGCGACATCATTCATGACTCACCTCGAGTGCACATGCACGAAGAGAAAGAAGCCGAGCTTGGTCGACAGGACAGTTTAGACGCCCTGGAGGAGGAGCGTGACGTTGCAGAAGCCCGCTCCGCATTCTATCAGCAACAGGCTCGACGGTTTCAAAGCAGAGAAGTACGGGCCAAAACATATAACATTGGCAAACTCGTTCTACGCCTACCAGAGAAGAAAAAGGACAAGCTCAAGCCCAAATGGGAAGGTCCCTTCATTATCGACAAAGTTCTAACCGGTGGAGCGTACCGTCTGCGTGATGCATCGGACAATCGACTCGAGCTAATGGAACGCGGCTAGACTCCGAAGGTTCTACGCCTAGTGCCGGACTCTGTGTTCGTCTCCTTACCTCCGCCTTTATACGTATATCCACTATCTGTCTTTCTTTCTTCCTCCCATTTTTCTTCACGGCCTTAAAAGGTTAAAATGTGTCTTGACTACACAATCTTGACGCGCCATGCGTGCTCATTATACCTGGGGGCTTCTTATACAGAAGCTTATATAATTATGTTTCGGGCTCTATGCCCCTTGCACATGTGTTACTTTTCCACATGTACCTTTCTTCGCCATTATATGCATCGATATGACTTAAGTTTTGGCCAAGCTGGGTTGCCTGACTCTTGTGTTTATGCCCTACGTTCCCGTTAATTTGGCTAGGGCATAAGGGGAGCACCTCTGTGATTTTTACTACCGGTTCAGCCGGATGTGTACCTCAGACTGGGTGAAGCCGAAAGCTAGCATTCTTAAGGGAATATTCGGTCAGTGAACAAAAGATGACTTTTACTTATTGCAATACATGCCCCCAGATGTTTATATCATGCGTCTCTTTTCGCAGTTCGGACATGCACATTAATGCATGCGTACCCAGGGAAAGGAACCCTTAACGGAACTATTCTCCCTGGAAGATGTTTCTTACTATCCATGTAATATAACATAGCTAGTTGGGTACTTGTCTGTTCAAGCACTTAATTATGACCCCTACGCCTGGTTTCCACGCGTACCCCGGTTTTTACATAACTGAGCGGGTACTCGGATACACTCTGGACTGTCTGGTCCGGAGGTCGAAGGGAAAAGGTCCGCCATGACAAATGATTTACAATCCGGCTAGGGACAAAATATGTCACTTGAAGTACACAGCCACTTAGACTGACTAAATTCTTCTTCTATACCATTCAACAGGCTGTCTAGCCTACAATCCTGTTGGGAATACTTTGCGGCTAATTTTACCTGGTCATATACCAAACTAACGGGGATCTCTTTCCCATCAGAGCCTACAGGTCCGACCTCGGCCATGTGGTTTGGGTCAGCCTTGGTATATCGCGTCTTCACCATGGCCCAGGCTTCCCTTGCACCTTGTCGGCAGGTAGATATCTTCCATAATCAGAAGCGCCACCGCGCTCCCTTGAGCATTTCTATGAGCTCCCCCATGCCTCCTAGCAGGGAGGCGGATGGCCACAAGGCCTGGGCAATGCCCTGCATCACCTGCCAAACTTGTTCGTGAAGTTGTGAGAGCTCTTGCAGAAGATCGCCCACAGATCCGGGCATCTCCTCTTCGGGACGACCCGTCAGCATACCTACAGATATAACTCTGTTAGCCGGTTTCTTCGCCGAACTCTATAAAAGTTCGTTCAAGCACTTACTAAAAATGCCACGTCGAAGCCTCTTATTCTCCTTTATGGAGTCAGCGAGCTGTGCCCGAACATCTTTCAGTTCAACGCCCAGCCGGGTATTGGCATCTTGGAGATCGTTTTTCTCCCGCCTAACCCGCGTAAACACGCGCTCTCCAGACTCTAGCTGTCGTTGAGCATGTTGCTCATCCCCTCGCACGATCTTCAGATTCACTCCGGGATTATCTATAGAATCTATTGTTAGATTTGCATGCATGCCGAATACTAACTGGTACATGTCATTCTTTTCGATCAGGACAAGTATTACCAGATGGAGCCTTCTTGGACTCCTCCATTCCAGCAACTGCGGCCTGTAGCTGGGATTTGCACTCCTCCAGCTCTTGAGACAACTGGGTATTCTTCTCCGTAAGAACCAACGCTTATAATGATCCTTAAATCAGTTGTGCCAACTGTTTCAAGTCTCAGGGGCTACTGATATACATAATTATTAGATTTTCTTACCCGTATATCCTTTACATACCGTTCTGTGGCTCTGGCAAGGCCATTTTGAGCAGCTCGGATGTACGCGTCTCCAGAGTTTAAGGCATCGAACGCCCCTTCGGAGAAACCAAGGTCGCGGAGTACGGCCCGGCGACGCCTGTGATTCATGGCACTCTCCACTTCGGAATTCGTAGCGGACAGCCTATCTGCATCCTCTGTAGGAGGAACATCCGGTGTTGTCCCCACGTTAGCATCTGCCCCTAAGTCTGGCTCTAGAGTCCGGCTGGTGGAGGCGTGGCCGGCAGGCTCTCCGGACACGGTCCGGCGAGCGTTTTTTCTGCCAAGAACCATGGACATTATTATATTTTAAAGACGACAACCACGGAGCAGGGTTCTTTTTCATACCTCTGCGATGGCGTCTCAGTCCTGACCGCCTTCCTTTTAAGCTTACCCGGCTTTGGTGCCCCTTGTTGATGAGTCACTGCGGGTTCGGCATGGCGCCCCGAGGGCCTTCCCTATAAGACGCAATACGTGTGCGGTGGGTGAAGTGCAAAAAAGGGATCCTTCTCAGAAGTTGGGACTCCGATTTTACTTACATGCGATGCAGGGAGCAGGCCAGGATAATCGGCTATGATGGCCACCAAGGCACCATTGCAGCATAACTGATAGAACGTCCTGTCGACGAGCTCCACAAATATGTCCGGATCTTCTTCGAGTCCGGGGTCGAGGGCCCGGTCAGGATCCTCTGGCTGTAGAGACGGGTTGTGGACCTCCCTCACAGCTTTTCGCAGTTCCTGCTATGAAATAGCAAGGTAAATACTTATGATGAAGAATGCGGGAAGGTCTGGAGTAAAAGGTAGCAGCTCACCCAGTTTGGGGGGGTTGTACATGGAGAATCCATCCCGTTGCTTAATGCGGATGAACTCCTCTTCCTCTCCTTTGTACAAATCGGACAGTATTTTCGCTAGAGCAGTGGCGGAGTCCGGACCTTTACGACCGCAGCGGGTGGCATCATCTTCTCCATTGAAGTGCCACATGGGTTTCCCCCGATACTGAAGTGGCTGCACCCCCCGCATTATACATATTGACATAACCTCGACTATTGTCAGTCCTGATTTGGCCAGCGTTTTTATCCTGCCCATCAGGTAAAGGACCTCTCTGTTATCTTCCTCCTGGGGGCTCCGAGGGCGCCAGCTGCGGCGTTTCTTCAAAGGGGCATTATTAAACTCAGGAAGGCCCATCCGAATAGGGTCCGGAAGGGGGACATCCTCCATATAAAACCACTCCGAAGGCCAGTCTTCGGATGTCTTCTTCGGAGTACCGGACAGGTATCCGGTCCCGGCGATGCGCCATATTTCAGCTCCACCCACTTGATATATTGACCCCTCCTGTGTACGGGGTACGAGGCAGAATAGCCTCTTCCATAGCTCGAAATGAGCTTCGCAGCCCAGAAACAGCTCACAAAAGGCGACATAGCCGGCGATGTGTAATATGGAGGCGGGAGTGAAGTTATGCAGCTGGAGGCCATAGAACTCCAAGAGCCCATGGAGGGACGGATGTATTGGAAATCCGAGTCCCCTCAATAAGTAAGGGACAAGGCATACCCGCTCCCCCCTGGATGGCTTGGGAAAGCTCTCCGCTTGCTCCCCGCCATTATAAGTGGCTAGTCCGGCTCGAATGGGGACCATATATGCAGGAGGGAGAAACCCCTGGGTCTGCAACTCTACTAATTGGCTATGGGGGATGGAACACTTCTCCCAATTGCCTAGCTTAGTGCTATGGGAGCGAGAGGAGGAGTTGCAATAGCTGGCCATGATGGAATGTACTTTTCCGGGCGCGCTCCGATGGATACTCGCCGTGGGAGGATGGTGTGATCTGGATCTGAGGATCCCCGATTCTTTAAATAGACGATTTACTTACATGGTTAGGGTGGCAAATGTAAAAATGCCCTGACTTCTCGCATTCGCTCGACACGTGGAAGATAGCCATTATTAAAGCATAGAAGCCGAGGAGTGCAACATTCATGGGAAGCCGGACACTACTCGTTACGACAGGTACTCGGGATTTGGAGAAGAACCCGCCTTGCAATACCGAAGACAATCTGCGCCCCGGACTCATCGTCATTGAAGCCTGGTTCAGGGGCTACTGAGGGAGTCCTGGATTAGGGGGTCCTCGGACAGCCAGACTATATACTTTGGTCGGACTGTTGGACTATGAAGATACAAGATTGAAGACTTCGTCCCGTGTCCGGGTGGGACTCTCCTTTGGGTGGAAGGCAAGCTTGGCAATTCGGATATGTAGATCTCCTCCCTTGTAACCGACTATGTGTAACCCTAGACCCCTCCGGTGTCTATATAAACCGGAGGGTTTAGTGTGTAGGACAACAACAATCATAATCATAGGCTAGCTTCTAGGGTTTAGCCCCTACAATCTCGTGGTAGATTAACCCTTGTAATACTCATATCATCAAGATCAATCAAGCAGGAAGTAGGGTATTACCTCCATCGAGAGGGCCTGAACCTGGGTAAACATTGTGTACCCCGCCTCCTGTTACCATCAGCCTTAGACGCACAGTTCGGGACCCCCTACCTGAGATCCGCCTGTTTTGACACCGACACCTTCCCCTCTGCTCGCTCCTAAACGAATGCGCCCGTGCTCCGGGCTGCACTGGCCCCTCTCGGCGCGCCATTGCGCGAGCACACGCCTGCCTTCCCTGCCCACCCCTGCTGCTCCTCACACGCTGCGCTGCTATTGCAGCTGTAGCGACGGCTGCTACTGCCACACCGCGCACCCTTCCCTGGTCACCGCTCGCCGACCATGCCCGCTCGCGCCCGCCTGCTGTCGCCAATGCCACCAGTTGCTGCTCCACCGCTATGCTGCTACTGCTACTTTCGCCGCCGCCGCACGACTCGTCTTGGCCATCGTCTCCGGCCACCCCACGAACCCCACGGGCTTCCCTAGATGCGAGCGAGCAAGGGCAACCTCCTGGTGCCCTTGACTCGTCCCACTACTGCCTCCAGCACTGCTCTGGCGAGCCTCTACCGCACATAGTGGTCGTCGCTGTTTAGCCGCCGGCTAATCTACTGATTAGCCACTAATAACACTGCTAATTACCCCCTGGGCCTATGACATATGGGGCCCACCATACAGAACGTTTCAAAAAAGAGGATTTTAAAAAGAATTAAAAATATTAATTAATAAATAAATAACAAAATTAATTAACTTAATTAATTGTGTTTAATTAACCTAATTAACTAATTAATCTAATTAACTAATGTTAATTAACTAAACAGTCAATGACATGCGGGAACCACACGTGAGTGACCCAGTCAATGCCCTGTTGACTGCTGACGTCATGCTGACATCATGATGACGTCAGCATACACTATTCTGGATAATGTTGATTTAAAATAATTAAGTAAATTCTAAAAATTATTAAATCTTTTAAAATTAATATAAAATAAACCGTAGCTCGGATGGGAAAACTTTGTACATGAAAGTTGCTCAGAATGACGAGACGGATCGGAATACGCAACCCATTCGTCCACTACCCATCCCTAGCATAGCGGACACGCAACTTTTTCCCTCTGGTTCATCTGTCGAAAATGCAAAACACCGGGGATACTTTCCCGGATGTTTCCCCCCCTTCGCCGATATCACCTCCTACCGCGTTAGGGCACGCCTAGCACCGTTTGTTGTCATGTCATGCATCTGTTTGCATTGTATTCATTATTTCTTCCCCCTCTTCTCTCTGGTAGACTACGAGACTGACGCCGCTACTGGTGCCCCGATCGACTACGTTGTTGACGACCCCTCCTTGCCAGAGCATGTTACCGCTTTCCGTTTATCCTATCCTGATGCATAGCATGTCCTTGCTACTACTGTTGTTACCTTTACCTGCAATCCTAAATGCTTAGTATAGGATGGTAGTTTACCATCAGTGGCCTTACACTCTTGTCTGTCTGCCATGCTATACTACTGGGCCGTGATTACTTTGGGAGGTGATCAAGGGTACATATACTATATACTTTTACATACTTATGTTACTGTTCGGAGATGGGGGCTGAAGGGGCAGGTGGTTCCATCCAGGTAGTGATGGGCCTGGGTTCCCGACAGCCCCCTGATGGTTACTTTGTGGCGGAGGGACAGGACAGGTTGAGACCACCTAGGAGAGAGGTGGGCCTGGCCCTGGTCGGTGTCCGTGGTTAATTCAATTAACACGCTTAACGAGATCTTGGTATTTGATCTGAATCCGGCCAATGGCCTATACGCACTAACCAACTACGCGGAAACAATTATGGGCACTCGACGTCGTGGTATCAGCCGAAGGCTTCGTGACGTCAGCGACTGAGCGGCACGCGCCGGATTGGACTGGAACGCCTGGTCTTGTATTAGGGAGGCTAGGTCTGTTTCCGGCCGCCCTCGCAACGTGCAGGTGTGCAATGGGCGCTGGGCCCAGACCCCTCCGCCATAGGATTTAGACCGGCGTGCTGACCTCTCTGTTGTGCCTTGGTAGGGCTGCGACATGTTGATCTTCCGAGGCCGGGCATGACCTAGGAAAGTGTGTCCGGCCAAAGGAGATCGAGCGTGCTGGGAAATGTGGTGCACCCATGCAGGGAAGTTTATCTATTCGAATAGCCGTGTCCCTCGGTAAAAGGACGACCCGGAGTTGTTCCTTGACCTTATGACAACTAGAATCGGATACTTAATAAAATACACCCTTCCAAGTGCCAGATACAACCCGATGAATGCTCTCTCACAGGGTGACGAGGGGAGGATCGCTGGGTAGGATTATGCTATGCGATGATACTTGGTGAACTTACCATCTACTCTCTTCTACATGCTGCAAGATGGAGGCTGCCAGAAGCGTAGTCTTCGATAGGACTAGCTATCCCCCTCTTATTCTGGCATTCTGCAGTTCAGTCCACATATACTACCCCTTTCATTGATACCAATGCATATGTAGTGTAGCTCCTTATTTGCGAGTACTTTTGATGAGTACTCACGGTTGCCTTGCTCCCCCCCTTTTCCCCTTTCTATACCCGGTTGTTGCGACCAGACGTTAGAGTCCAGGAGCCAGACGCCACCATCAACGACGAATCCTACTACACCGGAGGTGCCTACTACTACGTGCAGGCCGCTGACAACGACCAAGAGTAGTTTAGGAGGATCCCAGGCAGGAGGCATGCGCCTCTTTCGATCTGTATCCCAGTTTGTGCTAGCCATCTTATGGCATCTTGTTTAACTTATGTCTGTACTCAGATATTGTTGCTTCCGCTGACTCGTCTATGATCGAGTTCTTGTATTCGAGCCCTCGAGGCCCCTGGCTTGTAATATGATGCTTGTATGACTTATTTTATTTGTAGAGTTGTGTTGTGATATCTTCCTATGAGTCCCTGATCTTGATCGTACACGTTTGCGTGTATGATTAGTGTACGGTCAAATCAGGGGCGTCACAAGTTGGTATCAGAGCCGACTGCCTGTAGGAATCCCCCTTCCAAACTCCTTGGCCAAAGTCGAGTCTAGTCATTGAAAAAAAAACTTTTACTAACATGGATGTGTGTCTTACGGGCCCACGTCGCCATTGGGTGGTATTAGGATCTTTTATTCCTTGTCTATAATCTGGGACTCTGATCTCTCATCTATTCAGGTTAAAATGGTTTTACTAACTCTAACATTAGGATCTCGTGAACACATCCACCCGGAGAGCCCCTTGTTACAGATGATCACTTGCGGCACCAGAAGATTCTGAAGATACTCTACGATGTTCTCTCGAGACTTTGTGCCATCTCTTTTGCAATTCCCTTTCATCGATAAACCCCCTATGGATGACCCCGTACACTTGTCACTCATACAATCATTCCCCGATGATCTTATTATTACAAGATACCCGAAAATACTCTATTGTTTCGAGAATACTTTGTGCCTACCGCCTTTTAGTTCTTTGCCACATGAATACCCATACGGATAATTCCTTGCACTTGGCGAGTATCCGCTCATCCCTAGTTTTTCAGGTGTTTCACAAAATTCTTCGAATTACTATCCGATCTTTCGAGAATCCTCTACAGCTTATGGCTCTTGAAATTCTTGCCTGCCTGCATTATGGTTAATTCCAAATGCCTAGCATTATTCATTGACATCCTTTGTCACTATCGTTTTGAGACCGATGATTCAATATGTTGCAGATGCTCACAATCATCAGCCGCAATTGGAATTCATCCTTCCGGTTCAGACGTCATTTTAAACATGAGCTGGATCTCGACCACTCAAAATGTCGTCGATTGTACCTCTAAGCTTACTCAACTTATCCATCCTTAATCAGAGCGTTTGCTTCTGATTCCTTGATTTGGAAATCATAATTCCTTTACATTGAGCTTTGAATTAGTCAGTTGTTTCTATAATATGATCTCCTTGCATTCTTTCTCCTCTAGTTGAGTACCGATGCTCACATCAGATCCCTTGTGGACCGCCAGATCCTTTGTTGGATTTCATCCAACAACGTCCTTCATATTCAATAACCTTGTGAGTTTTCCTCGGATACATAATGCCTTTTGGTAAATCATGTCTTATGACTTCGGAGACTTGTATCCTCTGCTTGTCAACTGTGCTCTACTTTCGAGCTTGTGCTAACTACTCCTACAGTTTGTGGTATATGTTCCTAAGATGCCCCGATGGGTTGAACCTATGCCTTTCCCTAATTTGTGTGACCCCGAAGACGCTTCATCAGATAACTTTTTAACACTACACTTTGAAAACGGGAGGTAAATGTAAGGTTATGCATTGAAGAAGTGGGAGTCGTCCTTGAACTTTGTGTTCATGCCCATGGACACGATGTAGATCCTATCATGGAAGCTTCTTGTAATAATAACTCTTGGTATAATATCATCTGATATCGGTGAATTGACCCTTTGCAGTCGTGGTTCCGACCATGTTCTCCTTTAAATACCAATTCTCATGCAAGTTTAAGCACTTGTCTTCTAAAGAGCAATACCCCAGTCCAACCTCTACTTTGGTCTACCATCGAGTATTACCCTCTGGTATCTCGAGAATATCACAAAACTACATAACTCCTTATGATGTTTTTCACCTACTATTATTTCTCACATTCCAATTTTTTCCCCGGGTTCCGAGTTGTTAGATACTTAAGGACACAGATAACGGAATCGAGTCCGCACTGCGATTCAACAAGTATTAGAAATCTTCATTGCTTACAAGTTTAATACTCCATCATGTCATTCTTAGCCTGATCGGCTACATCATTATCGTGCTAATTTTAATTGTGCTACCTGGTCCTTCTTCCCGGAGCACAAATTTTGACGGTGAGCTAATCTTATGTCGATCTTCCTCGTCATATCATTTCTCCTTGAACAACAAACTTGATTTCGAGTTTGTTTTGTACCCATGGTTCCAATAACCTTTCGCTTCATCATTCCTTCAACTTGATGTCATCGTCGATCGACTACATCTTCGTGAAATCTCTCAACAAACGAGTCGTGATAGTCATCAGTATTCCGAGATTTTCCAGGATATCAATTGAATTCATGATGAGAAATACCATCCTTGCCTCAATGATTTGTGTTATCATCGACCATTTTATTGTCTTCCCGCCAACACAAACTTGCTCGTGTTTTGTGTTATACTTTGAGTTCCTTGCTATCCAGCATTTGTTCTTTACCTTGGAGTATTACCATCTTTTATGTCAAGAAGGTCGTGAGAATTTCACCACCCCTTAAGAATTCTTGATACAGGTGATACTTCTTGCCATATTCGTTCATTCCTTGGTCCCGTGTTGTTTCTAACTGGAAAACCGACAATTGAACTATGATGTGTGACTTCAAAACTTCTAGTAACCCTATTACTTTGAAGTTAATGGTCGATATTTCATTCTTAGACCATTGGTTAACGAATCACCATTCTAACATTGATCATGCTACCTAAGCCCATATTTCGGGTGTGCCTTTCAACCAATGTTTAACTGTGTATGTTTTCCTCAAGCATACCTCATTATATCATTTGATCTGACAAATGTTATCTCCCTGTTCACTTAAGTGTGGAAATTCATCTTTTGAAAATATCAATGAATTGTCATTGAGTTCATCAGCCACCTCCTCGTCCTCTCCTTGGTTAAATGATGAACTCATGATTCAGAACTTGCTTCCATAGTTCATTTCCCGAGAATCTTGCAACTCCATCTTGTCAAATTGTGTTGCACCCCTTCCTTCTCAGGCATCCTAAGTCTGAGGTACGTATCCTGACACCAATCAGATCTGAACCTTGATCAGATATGATGGTTGAACATATTTCCAAGAGTTATAACATCGGTCTTTATATGACTCGGTAAGGTGATGTCATGCCTTGCACACCTGGCCAGAGGACCTATTGTTATTGTTTCATTTTTTTGCAAGTTTAGCCATTCTTCCATGAGGAAATTGTAAGACATATTCTATAAGTTGTTCCTGATGGATCCTTTGTGTATCCAAAGTCTGATCTTTACCCAGTGACCTTGCCAATGCTATCTTGAAGCATGTTTGAGGTACTCCGTTCATCAAAAAGAACAATTGAAGCGCAATGCTTAATTTTTCTTGATCAATTATCCAAACACCGTTGTATGAGTAATGTCATGAAATTTCTCTCCCCTTTCCGAAAGGGTTTTCTACGTTATATCCTGGCATGGATATCATTCTCTGTTTGTCCTTGGGAAGGATATACCCCTGAAATATGTGTTTAAACACATTTTCCTTTCCATTGTTCTGCTTAATCTGAAGATCACCTTTTCCTTTCCATTGTTTTGTTTAACCTTTCTGTGATCTATATGGCATAAGCAATAATATCTCCCTGCTTATGTAAACACCGTGGTGTACAGCTCGGCCAGTAAGACCCTCTTACTATTGTTGATGATATTTTGGTAACCACCGATGGACGAGAATCTTGCCTATTGGTCCGCCTCGTTTCGACGAGCGGGAAAATGATTCTCTTCGTCCCTCGCCCTTGGTATCGATGTTATTGCCGACATAACTAACAGGCTATCCTCTAACATGCCTTGCTATCAAAACCGTGCAAGATGTCACCACTCCTTCTACTTTTAACCCACATGGTGGGCCCATAATCCACAGTTCCATAGGATCGAAACCTAAATCTTCTGTACACCCTTGTTTCCAAATTTATTCCACCCGCTTGGCTTCGTATCTAATTCACGGGCCACCTTCCTACTGATCTATTCTAGTATCAGATGCAATACTTCCCCATTGCTCTGAAACCCTTTCACCTTCTGATTAGGCATCGAACGACTGCCTATCCATTTGGAACTTCTCATGATACCTTATTACTTTGCTCTCGATATCTTCTTAAGTTTCAATTCAAGGGATACTTATGCTTCTTCCCCTGAGTTAACCGTCTGATGCTTGATCTTGTTAGAATCCTTCCTTATAGAGTTTCCCCTCTTATCCTTCGTAAGTACGATGAAGGCTCCGAAGAAAGGATGACAACTTCGTCATGACGCCCTGATGCAAGGAAATGAAGACATCAATGCAATGGACTGACGTCTTCAATAAGCTCAACCAAGACAAGAAGACTCGTTAGAATTTCGTAACCAGAACTTCCCCCTTACTCCACCTCTTAAATCTCGGGACGAGATTTCTTGTAGTGGAGGAGAATCGTGACGCCCGAATATTTAAGCTACAGTGAACCTCTGCTAATGATGCCATGTCACCTCGATTACTATTGCTAATCTCGCGTTAATTCGAAACCGGTTTGAATTCAAATTCAAAATCAACCAAACAATACAAGTTTTCTAGTATTAAAACTAAAATGTCCGGAGTGAGCCAAATAATGCATAGGTAATTATGGTGGAGAAACCACACCTTTATAAAATATGTAAATATTATTAGATGGATAAAACATCAGCGAAAACTATTATTTAAATACTTTTAAATATTAAATAATTACAAAACTATTTTAGTTTGGGTAGCAAGTTAATGTGGCTGTGGCATATTTGGTAACAACAAATTAGGTGCCATTTTGGTATTTTTCTAAAACAAAAATAATAGGAAACTAAAAGAAAACAGAAAATAAAATAAATAAAAAGAAAAAACAGAAGAAAAGATACAACCCTCCCCTGCTGGGCCCCTGGCCCATTTAGGCCAACCATACCAGCGGCCGGCCCACACCCCCCCCCCCCCCGCTTCCCCTTATTCCCCATAACCCTAGCCCACCACCCGCAGCACCCCCCACCCCCCCCTATGATCCCCATGCTCCTTTTCTCGTAACCCCGATCCAGATAGGGATCGGGGCACTCGCCCCCGCCGCCGCCGCCCGACGCCGCCCCGGCCTCGTCGCCGGACCTCCTGCACCTCTCCCTCGTGGGATCGACCCGCCGCCGCCGGAACCACATCGACCCCATCACCTCGAGGCTGTGCCCCATCGCCCTACGTCGTCGCCTCACCTCCTCATCTCCTCCTCATCGGTCGACCCTGATCCACGCTAGCCCCTCCCCTTCAACGCTCCCCTTTCCCCTCTGCTCGCTCGTCACCGAACGTGCCCGCGCTCCGGGCTGCACTGGCCCCGCACGGCACGCCATCGCGCACACGCCCGCCTTCCCTTCCAACCCCTGCTGCAGCTCATGCTCTGCGCTGCTATTTCGGCTGTAGCGACGACTGCTACTGCCGCACCGCGCACCCTCCCCTGGTCACCGCTCACCGACCGAGCCTGCTCGCGCCCGCCTGCTGTCGCTAATGCCACCAGCTGTTGCTCCGCCGCTATGCTTCTACTGCTGCTTTCGCGGCCGCCGCACGACTCGTCTTGGCCATCGTCTCCGGCCAGCCCACGAACCCCACGGGCTTCCCTAGATGCGAGCGAGCAAGGGCAACCATCTGGTGCCCTTGACTCGTCCCACTACTGCCTCCAGCACTGCTCCAGCGAGCCTCTACCGCACATGGTGGCCGCCGCCGTTTAGCCGCCGACTAATCTACTGATTAGCCACTAATAACATTGCTAATTACCCCCTCGGCCTATGACATATGGGCCCACCGTACAGAACGTTTCAGAAAAAAGAGGATTTAAAAAACAAATAAATAAATAACAAAATTAATTAACTTAATTAATTGTGTTTAATTAACCTAATTAACTAATTAATCTAATTAACTAATGTTAATTAATGACATGCGGGACCCACACGTGAGTGACCCAGTCAACGCCCTGTTGACTGCTGACATCATCATGATGTCAACATACACTATTCTGGATAATGTTGATTTAAAATAATTAAATAAATTCTAAAAATGATTAAATCTTTTAAAATTAATATAAAATAAACCGTAGCTCGGACGGAAAAACTTTGTACATGAAAGTTGCTCAGAATGACGAGACGGATCCGAATACGCAGCCCGTTCATCCACCACCCATCCGTAGCATAGCAAACACGCAACTTTGCCCCTCCGGTTCATCTGTCCAAAAATGCGAAACACCAGGGATACTTTCCCGGATGTTTCCTCCCTTCACCGGTATCACCTCCTACCATGTTAGGGCACGCCTAACACCGTTCGTTGTCATGTCATGCATCTGTTTGCATTATATTCATTATTTCTTCCCCCCTCTTCTCTCCGCTAGACTACGAGACTGACGCCGCTGCTAGTGCCCCGATCGACTACGTTGTTGACGACCCCTCCTTGCCAGAGCAACCAGGCAAGCCCCCCTTGATCACCAAATATCGTCTATTCTTCTCTTTACTGCTTGCATTAGAGTAGTGTAGCATGTTACTGCTTTCCATTTATCCTATCCTGATGCATAGCATGTCCTTGCTACTACTGTTGTTACCTTTACCTGCAATCCTAAATGCTTAGTATAGGATGGTAGTTTACCATCAGTGGCCTTACACTCTTGTCTGTCTGCCATGCTATACTACTGGGCCATGATTACTTTGGGAGGTGATCAAGGGTACATATACTATATACTTTTACATACTTATGTTACTGTTCGGAGATGGGGGCTGAAGGGGCAGGTGGTTCCATCCAGGTAGTGATGGGCCTGGGTTCCCAACAGCCCCCTGATGGTTACTTTGTGGTGGAGGGACAGGACAGGTTGAGACCACCTAGGAGAGAGGTGGGCCTAGCCCTGGTCGGTGTCCGTGGTTAATTCAATTAACACGCTTAACGAGATCTTGGTATTCGATATGAGTCTGGCCATTGGCCTATACGCACTAACCAACTACGCAGGAACAGTTATGGGCACTCGACGTCGTGGTATCAGCCGAAGCCTTCGTGATGTCAGCGACTGAGCGGCGTGCGCCGGATAGGACTTGAATGCCTGCTCTTGTATTAGGGAGGCTAGGTCTGTTTCCGGCTGCCCTCACAACGTGTAGGTGTGCAATGGGCATGGGCCCAGACCCCTGTGCCGTAGGATTTAGACCGGCGTGCTGACCTCTGTTGTGCCTAGGTAGGGCTGTGACGTGTTGATCTTCCGAGGCTGGGTGACCTAGGAAAGTGTGTCCGACCAAAGGGGATCGAGCATGTTGGGAAATGTGGTGCACCCCTACAAGGAAGTTTATATATTCGAATAGCCATGTCCCTCGGTAAAAGGTCGACCCGGATTTGTACCTTGACCTTATGACAACTAGAACCGGATACTTAATAAAATTCACCCTTCCAAGTGCCAGATACAACCCGGTGATCGCTCTCTCACAGGGCGACGAGGGGAGGATCGCCGGGTAGGATTATGCTATGCGATGATACTTGGTGAACTTACCATCTACTCTCTTCTACATGCTACAAGATGGAGGCTGTCATAAGCGTAGTCTTCGACAGAACTAGCTATCCCCCTCTTATTCTGGCATTCTGCAGTTTAGTCCACATGTACTACCGCTTTCATTGATACCAATGCATATGTAGTGTATCTCCTTGCTTGCGAGTACTTTGGATGAGTACTCATGGTTACTTTGCTCCCCCTTTTTTCCCCTTTCTATACTCGGTTGTTGCGACCAGGCGTTGGAGTCTAGGATCCAAACGCCACCGTCAACGATGACTCCTACTACACTGGAGGTGCCTACTACTACGTGCAGGCCACTGACGACAACCATGAGTAGTTTAGGAGGATCCCAGGCAGGAGGCATGCGCCTCTTTCGATCTGTATCCCAGTTTCTGCTAGCCATGTTATGGCAACTTGTTTAACTTATGTCGGTACTCAGATATTGTTGCTTCCACTGACTCGTCTATGATCGAGTTCTTGTATTCGAGCCCTCGAGGCCCCTGGCTTGTAATATGATGCTTGTATGACTTATTTTATTTATAGAGTTGTGTTGTGATATCTTCCTGTGAGTCCATGATCTTGATCGTACACGTTTGCGTGTATGATTAGTGTACGGTCAAATTGGGGCGTCACAATCACGGAAGTGTCTTTTCTTGTAGTGATGCAAGTTCTTTTAATAAAGCATGCATGACTATTTATGGAATACATGCCTACATTATATCGATGAACTGGAGCTAGTGCCGTATCTCCCTAGGTTATAACTGTCTCATGATGAATATCATCCAACAAGTCACCAATCCAATGCCTACGAACTTTTCCATATTGTTTCTGCTAAGTTACTACTGCTATCATCACTGTTACACTTGCTACAAAATTACTGCTATCACTGTTACTATTACTATTGTTGTTGTCACTACTATAAAAACTATCAAACTACTTTGCTACTGATCACTTTGCTGCAGATAATTAATCTCCAGCTGTGGTTGAATTGACAACTCAACTGCTAATACCTTCAAATATTCTTTGGCTCCCCTTGTGTTGAATCTATAAATTTGGGTTGAATACTCTACCCTCGAAAACTGTTGCGATCCCCTATACTTGTGGGTTATCAGAGTCCGACCAGGTCGCTACGGTGTTCATTACCCCATACGGGTCTTTCATAACCCACAAGTATAGGGGGTCGCAACAGCTTTCGAGGGTAGAGTATTCAACCCAAATTTATTGATTCGACACAAGGGGAGTCAAAGAATATTCTCAAGTATTAGCAGCTGAGTTGTCAATTCAACCACACCTGGAAACTTAGTATCTACAGCAAAGTGTTTAGTAGCAAAGTAATATGATAGTGGTGGTAACAGTAATAAAAGAGTAATGAAAGCAAAGTAATATTTTTGGTATTATGTAGTGATTGTAACAATAGCAACGGGAAAGTAAATAAGCGTAAACCAGTATATGGAAAGCTCGTAGGCATCGGATCAGTGATGGATAATTATGCCGGATGTGGTTCATCATGTAACAGTCATAACATAGGGTGACACAGAACTAGCTCCAGTTCATTGATGTAATGTAGGCATGTATTCCGAATATAGTCATACGTGCTTATGGAAAAGAACTTGTAATGTAGGCATGTATTCCGTGGCAGTGGGGTCCTAATGGAAACTAAGGGATATTAAGGCCTCCTTTTAATAGAGAACCAGAACAAAGCATTAGCACATAGTGAATACATGAAGTCCTCAAACTACGGTCATCATCGGTAAGTATCCCGATTATTGTCATTTCGGGGTTAATGGATCATAACACATAATAGGTGACTATAGACTGGCAAGATAGGATCAAGAACTCTCATATATTGATGAAAACATAATAGGTTCAGATCTGAAATCATGGCACTCGGGCCCTAGTGACAAGCATTAAGCATAGCAAATTCATAGCAACATCAATCTCAGAACATAGTGGATAGTAGGGATCAAACCCTAACAAAACTAACTCGATTACATGGTAAATCTCATCCAACCCATCACCGTCCAGCAAGCCTACGCTGGAATTACTCATGCACGGCGGTGAGCATCATGAAATTGGTGATGGAGGATGGTTGATGACGACGACGGCGACGAATCCCCCTCTCCGGAGCCCCGAATAGACTCCAGATCAGCCCTCCCGAGAGGTTTTAGGGCTTGGCGGTGGCTCCGTGTCGTAAAACGCGATGAAATCTTCTCTTTTATTTTTTCTCCCTGAAAGCAGATATATAGAGTTGGAGTTGGAGTCGGGAGGTCTCTAGGGGGCCCACGAGGTAGGGGGGCGCACCCTAGGTGGGCGCCCCCACCCTCGTGGACAGGGTGTGGGCCCCCTGGTCTTCATCTTTGACGAGAATTTTTTGTTATTTATTTTAATATATTCCGTGGAGTTTCAGGTCATTCCGAGAACTTTTGTTTTCTGCACATAAAACAACATCATGGCAATTCTGCTAAAAACAGCGTCAGTCCGGGTTAGTTCCATTCAAATCATACAAGTTAGAGTCCAAAACAAGGGCAAAAGTGTTTGGAAAAGTAGATATGATGGAGACGTATCAACTCCCCCAAGCTTAACCCCTTGCTTGTTCGCAAGCAATTCAGTTGACAAACTGAAAGAAATAAAGAAAAACTTTTACAAACTCTGTTTGCTCTTGTTGTTATAAATATGTCAAGCTAGCATTCAAGTTTTCAGCAAAGATTATAACTAACCACATTTGCAATAACGCATAGGTCTCAAGTTTACTCATATCAATAGCATAATCAACTAGTGAGCCATAATAATAAATCTCGGGTGACAACACTTTCTCAAAACAATCATAATATGATATAACAAGATGGTATCTTGCTAGCCCTTTCTGAGACCGCAAAACATAAATGCAGAGCACCTTTAAAGATCAAGAACTGACTAGACATTGTAATTCTGGTAAAAGAGATCCAATCATAGTCACACCCAATATAAATTAACAGTAATGAATGCAAATGACAGCTGCGCTCTCCAGCTAGTGCTTTTAATAAGAGGGTGATGACTCAACATAAAAGTAAATAGATAGGCCCTTCGCAGAGGGAAGCAGGGATTTGTAGAGGTGCCAGAGCTCGTTTTTGAAATAGAGGTGACTAATATTTTGAGCGGTATACTTTCATTGTAAACATAACAAACAAGAGATGGCGATATCTTCCATGCTACACACATTATAGGCGGTTCCCAAACATAATGGTAAAGTTTATACTCCCTGACGGTGTCCTGGACTAGGGGGTACTCACCACGTCGTCTCTCGACTGTTAGATTGGGCCGAGGACCCCCATGGCTGTATACTCATGAGCCACTTCAGACAACTGCCGCATACATGGAAGATTCCACAAGACTTGGTGATCAAGACAATGACTCCTCCCCACCGGCGTATTCGGCTAGGACTGTTGTTATCCTAGGCCTCTGGTGCATTATATAGACCGAGGCCAGGCTAGTCGATAGATATATATACAACAATCATACCATAGGCTAGCTTTTAGGGTTTTAGCCTCTACGATCTCGTCGTAGATTAACTCTTGTAATACTCAAATCATCAATATCAATCAAGCAGGACGTAGGGTATTACCTCCATCAAGAGGGCCCGAACCTGGGTAAACATCATGTCCCCTGCCTCCTGTTACCATCGATCCTAGACGCACAGTTCGGGACCCCCTACCCGATATCCGCCGGTTTTGACACCGACATTGGTGCTTTCATTGAGAGCTCCGCTGTGTGATCGGCAAAAGGATCGATGGCTCGTGTGCAGATTAACTGCGACGTCGACATCTTCGTCACCGGCTCGACTGGTCACCTTGGCTTGACCGAGGACTGTGCCCTGCCTCCGATCGTCATGTTCGGACGAGGACCTTCATCAACATCAACTCCGATCTCTATCAAGATCATGAAGGAATCATCCATGGAGCTCGGGGGCTAAACGTCAACATTGCCCTCGGGCGACCGTGCTGTTTTTTCGAACAGCAAACTTGTATTTGCTGCCACCACCTCTTTGAGCATCGCTTTGACGATCTCTTTGGTGAAATTGTGTGCAATTAAGTCTACAACAACCATGCAAAATTTGATCGTGTTCCGATGGAGGAATCTCTGGCAATCTATGATATACCAGAGCCTAGTCAAATCTGGACGGGAATCTGGACGAGTTTAGGGCGTGGTCTCTAGAGCCCAGCTCGGAGGTCCTTTGGAAGATCCAGCCGTTCATCTACTGCGGAATTCCCATATATACCACCCCCCAAATTTCAGCTCGATCCGACGGTTCAAACTCCGGGAACCTTCCGATGAGTGGACCAATTTTCGGATCTGTTTTGTGCGCAAATACAGATCCGACCCGAATTCATGTTTCTTTATGAACGTGATATTGGACAACCTTTTTAGAGGAGTTCTATTCTAGGGTATTGTGCGTCCTTTTTAAACACGTACCCGTAAAATTTTAAGCCTCCCCTGAGGTCATCTTCATCATTATGCTGGTGTCAAACCAGTCTGGCAATATTGCTCCAAGGCTGCCGACCTGCGGTAAACACGTCGTCACTTTGTTGAGCTGAGCTCAGCTTCTTCGGATCATCATCTCGGCGAGCGAACAAGAGTTCGGAATCACCAAGGATAAATCATCACCAACATCGCTGCCCCACGGATTACACAGAGCGGGAACACAGGCATCTCCGCATGGTCACTTCATCAAACCGGCATTGACCGCGTCACAAGTTACGACCTGTGTCGGCATGGCCGCATTGTTTCTTCTTCAAGCCGATGTCCATCACGCCGAACTGCTTCAACACCTCGGCTGACACGGCAGCTACAACATCTCCTTATCGACCTGCTCCGTCTTCTCGGCTAGACCGAGGGCTTCACCATCTCTTCGTCAACTTACTTTGGAGACTTCGGCGTCACCAGCCGACCAGCTTCATCACATTAGCTGGACCACGGGCTTTTCCTCGGTGAGCCAACCTTTTCCAGCATCGCCATGCCACCGCTTCATCACCCATCAGGCAATGGGTGTGCGGATCGAGTCACATGTCTGGGAGTAACTTTTCTTCAGATTGCTACAACAGACAAATCAGGTGCTATTAATCCTAGTTTTTTTTCTTCTTCTTGCCTGGGTTTATTTTTTCCAAGGAATTATCACTCCGGTTTGTTTCATCATATATACATAGGTCTATCAAATGGTGGCCGCATTAACAATGGTGGCATAGAGGTTTGGTCAGTTTCCGTATACAGTTCGGTGAATGCCGCATCCGGAACTCACATCAGCCTGCGAATTCGGGCTTGGCCACGCCTTCACCGCGTCACGCCGACGCCCTGCATCGACATGACTTCGGCGCCAGGCCACATCTCTTTCAATAAATTATTTTTTGCGAAAAGCAATTATCCTTTTTTGGACCGCACTATTTTATGTGTGTAGGTGATCGACTTCGACTGCGTCACGTGGTCTCTTCGGCTAGCCGACGCCGTCGTCCCAATCGGCGTAAATCGGCTTGCGTGATCACCTTGTTCGTCGTGTTGCCATACCGACGTGTTCGGTTGCTTCGGGAACTTCAGCATCGCTGATAGAGCTCTACCTCATCGAGTGTTCGGCGCACATGCCATATTTCTTTTATTACTCACTTTGCGTAAATTACTAATTATGCAAGAAATTTTTTCCTATTATCTCCGGCTTGCACTATTTTCTGTGCACAGGTAGATAATCCGGGCCGGGCAGCACTGTCACCTCGGCTGGTCGGGGGCTTCTTCATCACTTCATTAACACACGCTGGGGGCTTCGGCGTCACACTGCTGGCCTGCTCCTTCGCCGCGGTTGGACTGGGGTTTTCACCTCGCCCATCGACTATGTTGCGTCACCACTTAATCAAGCCGAGCTCTTTACTTGGACATCTCGGGACAAGCTTGGGTTCTGGGATCTCGTTGCGCCACAATCTCGGCTTGCATCATCAACATCGAGCACATTAACCAGCTAAGTCGCTTTCATGCTCAAAAACTTTTAGTTTTAAATTTTGTTCGGTTCGACCAAGCATTATACTTTTTGGCAAAAAGTTGTTTGTGACAAAATTCTTTGTCAAAGCCTTGTCTATTGCAAGCAAATTCAAATACCTCGTTTACTTGGGGGCTTCCTTCATGGAGCTTTTCCTCTTGCATATGATTATACTTGTACGGCTTCGTTCCTTGTTCGTGTATTACGCCACAATATGCACCATATTGACTTAAGCAATTTGCAAGCTGGGTTGCCTGGCTCCTGTGCTTACCCCTACGTTCCCGATTGTTCGGCTAGGGAGTAAAGGGAGCACCTCTACGATTGTCACGACCGGGTCATCCGAGCTCTGACCTCAGACTGGGTGAAGCCGAAAGCTAGAGCTCTTATTGTTTTCAATAATGGTCGGCACACAACGGAACTCATGAGTACAAAAATCTATTGCACAAGTCTCATAATAATAATATTGAGCACCGAAGAAAGGTATCGGTGGGGGTACTATTTTCTTCGAAGATGCTTCTTACACTTCGTCAGTAATATAGCATAAGTTCCCTGAGCGCGCTTTGTCTGTTACAGCCTTATGGCCTGATTGCTTGGTCATCAGAAACAGCGTCGATACTCTCGACAGGTGGAGTACATGACACTTTTCGGCCCTTGGCCGAAGAGGTAGAAGCCGACGGTCGGTTAAGATGCGTTTAAAGTTCGGGTGAACACAGATATGATATAAGTACTTCAGTACATACAATCATTATACATAAAATTCTTTTACCCAAGTGACTTGGGGGCTCTTAAAATTTATATGAGCTATTTTATAGTAAATGTGTTTTCTTCTTGGTCGTTGCAAAGTCTTTTTCTACTGCTCCTTTTTCGACTCGAGTTTATGGTCAATAGCCGGATAGAAGCTGTAGGCTGACCCACGTGAAGTCTTGAGATCGGATGTGTCATGTTAAAGCACGATAGAAGCACAATTTTTTTTTCCAATTTTCGGATTGGCACCGAGCACTTGATCTTGTTCGGACGTCAAGTTTTTACTAAAGTTTTTTGGCTTTCCAAGCTTATGGCACTTTTAAACTATTTGTGTGTTTTTAGCACAAGTCTCGCAGTGCAACGCCAGACACCTTTAGAGATTCGGCAAAAACATTCTCGGATATTGCTATATATGCATCGGTTTCGAATTGTGTCTTCGGTCAATAGTTGGGTTGCCCGGCTCCTGCGCTTGCCTCCTACGTTCCGCTTTGTTCAGCTAGTGTGCAAAGGGAGAACCACTGCGATTGTGCTTCTAGATCACATGGTTAAGCACCTCAGTGGAGAAAGCCGAAAACTGACTGTCACAATAAGCGTAAACTGGTCAGCGATCCTATGACTGTGTTAAATGACGGGCCATTCATAACATTGGTCGAAGTGTTTACGGCTTGACCTCGACTGTCGTCGAACACTACCAAGGGCTAGTAACTGGCCTCCCAAACTAAATCCTCAATATTTTTCTCTTACATTAGGGCTGAGGTTTCATGATCATGCTTAGCATGACAACCCAAAGAAAGGAACCAATAGCGGGACTATTTTCTATGGAAGACATTTCTTATGTTAAACAGTAATATAACATATCTCTCTGCGTACCTTTGTTTATAAAATCGTATGGCCAGATTGCCTTGTTTGTCGTAAATCTTTGCCCTCATAAAGGATTTAAAAAGTAGGACAAACACTCCTCGGCTACTGGCCGAGGAGGTGGAAGCCGATGGTCGGTCACCAAAGTTTTTGTACAATGCGGATCCGAGCGTTAATGACGAAAAGTCATTACACATAATTTGTGATTTTACTATGGATATCGATCCTTAATTCGGCCACCCGTGCCCGCATTAAGGCCCGGGGGCTACTGGGCTTCGGGCTTATTATTTACAAATATTAAAGGGGCACATCGATCCCCTGATCTGGTGTTGCCACCCGACCAGTGTCTCGGGGGCTACTGCATTGCCTATCCAATGCAGAAAATTTTAAGTACAGTAAAGTTTCTGAGGAGATTATGATCCTCAGGTTGGTCGGCCGCACCCAACCTGAGTCTCGAGGACTGAGCACACCGCCTTTTGTGTCCCGAAGTATTCTGCCAAGCTAGGACTTGATCCTCAGGACGATTTTGCAAATCAACCTGAGTCTCAGCGGCTACTGGGATCAGCGGTCTTACGTCATCCTTCAAGTGCATCTTGGGTTTTAAACCGATACACGCCTTGAGGGCTACTGGCTATATATGTCGGCAGAGAATAAATTGCACCAATCAAAAATATTGACAAAAATTGGCCCATAGTCGGGGTGGTGCACCACCTCGGAAGCAGTCCGGCATAAAGCTCGAGCGCTAGTGGCTGGCTCCATAGAGGGTATTTCCAGCATTAAGCTCGCCTAAACTCCTTCAACTTTTTTGAACCAAGGTGATATGACACCTCGGATATAGTCCGGCGTTGGAGCCCAGATACAGTCCGGCGTTGGAGTTTGGACATAGTCCGGCGTTGGAGCTCGGATACATTCCGGCGCTGGAGCTCGGAAAGCGGTCCGGCGTTGGTGCTCGGCTGCAAAAGATACCTCGAATGCAGTCCGGCGTTAGAGCTCGGACGCAAGAGGACACTGCCTCCTGGGAATAACTTCAAACTCGAGGTGTGGCATAAAAATAACAAGGCATTGATAAAGGCCGGAAACTTAAAGGGGCTCCTCGGATACCCAACGTCTAAACTCGTCGAATGCATTTCGGTGATCCTCAAGATCGAAGATGAGAAGATTTGTTGAACCAGTTTTCAAGACCGACAACCGAAGATGAAAAACAGTTCGGAAGAATCAAGGAGCGTCCCTAACTTGAAGACCGGTTCAGGGGGCTACTGACGGTGTCCTAGACTAGGGGGTACTCACCACGTCGTCTCCCGATCTGTTAGATTGGGCCGAGGACCCCCGTGGCCGTATACTCATGGGCCAGTTCGGACAGCTGCCGCATACATGGAAGATTCCACAAGACTTGGTGATCAAGACAATGACTCCTCCCCACTGGCGTATTCGGCTAGGACTGTTGTTATCCTAGGCCTCTGGTGCATTATATAAACCAAAGCCAGGCTAGTCGATAGATATATATATACAACAATCATACCATAGGCTAGCTTCTAGGGTTTTAGCCTCTACGATCTCGTGGTAGATCAACTCTTGTAATACTCATATCATCAATATCAATCAAGCAGGACGTAGGGTATTACCTCCATCAAGAGGGCCCGAACCTGGGTAAACATCGTGTCCCCTGCCTCCTGTTACCATCGATCCTAAACGCACAGTTCGGGACCCCCTACCCGAGATCCGCCGGTTTTGACACCGACACTCCCCCTCCACCAACAAACATCAATCCATGGCTTGCTCGAAACAACGAGTGCCTCCAACTAACAATAGTCCTAGGGGGAGTTTTGTTTTGCAATTATTTTGATTTAGTTTGCATAAAGCATGGGACTGGGCATCCCGAAGACCAGCCATTTTCTCGTGAGTGAGGAGCGGAGTCCACTCCTCTTGAGAATAACCCGCCTAACATGGAAGATACGGACAGCCCTAGTTGATACATGAGCTATTCGAGCATACAAAACAGGATGATTATTTGAAGGTTTAGAGTTTGGCACATACAAATTTACTTGGAACGGAAGGTAGATGCCGCATATAGGAAGGTATAGTGGACTCATCTGGAATAACTTTGGGGTTTAAGGGATTGGATGCACAAGCAGTATTCCCGCTTAGTACAGGTGAAGGCTAGCAAAAGACTGGGAAGCGACCAACTAGAGAGCGACAACAGCCATGTACATGCATTAAAATCAATAAACATTGGATGCAAGCATGAGTAGGATATAATCCACCATGAACATAAATATCGTGAAGGCTATGTTGATTTGTTTCAACTACATGCATGAACATGTGCCAAGTCAAGTCACTTAAATCATTCAGAGGAGGATACCACCCTATCATACCACATCATAACCATTTTAATAGCATGTTGGCACGCAAGGTAAACCATTATAACTCATAGATAATCAAGCATGGCACAAGCAACTATGATCTCTAATTGTCATTGCAAACATGTTTATTCATAACAAGCTGAATCAAGAACGATGAACTCATCTTATTTACAGAAATAAAAGAGGTCGAGTTCATACCAGCTTTTCTCATCTCAGTCAGTCCATCAGATTGCCTTTCACTTGCACGACCGAACGATGTGAATAATAATAAGAGTGCACGTGCATTGGACTAAGCTGGAATATGCGAGCATTCAATAAACAGGAGAGGACAAAGCAATATGGGCTCTTGGTTAAATCAACAATAAAGCATATAAGAGCCACTTCAACAATTTAATCATGGTCTTCTCCTACTGACCCCCCAAAAAAGAAACAAAACTATTTACACGGGAAAGCTCCCAACAGGCAAAAGAAGAACGGGAAATATTTTTGGGTTTTCTTTTTAATTATTACTGCAGCAAGAAAAGTAAACTACTACTAATTTTTTTGGTTTTTCTTAAGGTTTATCAAACACACAAGAAGAAAGCATAAAAGGAAATAAACTAGCATGGATGATACAATGAAAAAGTATGAGCACCGACATCTAGCAATGAGTGTGTGTGAACATAAATGTAATGTCGGTGAGAAATACGTACTCCACCAAGCTTAGGCTTTTGGCCTAAGTTGGTCTATGGCCACAGCTGGCCTGGCTGATATCCATAATAATAGTTGTTAGGGTCATACTGTGATGCAGCGGCTATCGCCTCCTAAGCTGCAGTGTGGCGACGAGCGGCCTCCGCCCTCCTCTCGTACTAATCTGCCTCCTCTCTGGTAATAGTATATCCTCCTCTTGCCTGATAATCAAAGAAGGCAGGAGCAGGGAGAGTAATACGGACAGCACGGCATCTGTCAAAGATTAGTCGATACTGGAGAGGTGATTCGTTCCTCTCGACAAACTGGTGGTGAACCGTAGCATTAAAATCTAGATAGGCAGGAGGTAATTCAATATCATCTTCGCGCACATCTATACCAAGAAAATTAGCTACGCGGGTTGCATAAATTCCACCAAAGAAATCTCCATTGCGTCTATTAAGATGCAACCTACATGCAACAATGGCTCCCAAATTATATGACTTGTCTCCTAACACATCACTCCTAAGAATACTAAGACCAGGGACACACATGTGACATGCCTCATCTTTACCATTTATGCATCTACCTATAAATAGAGCAAAATAATGTATAGCAGGAAAGTGGATGCTCCCTATGGTAGCTTGTGTAATATCTCTAGATTCTCCCATAGTTATATTAGCAAGAAAATCTCTAAATTTAGATTTGCGAGGATCCCTTATACTACCCCATTGTGGAAGTTTGCATGCAGTGGTAAAATCCTCTAAGTCCATGGTATAAGATTTATCATAAAGATCAAACAGGACAGTTGGAGAATTACGTGAAGTGGAAAATTCAAACCTCCTCACAAAGGAACTAGTGAGGTTATGATACTGACTGCACTTCTCTTCCTCGAAGCTCACAAGATCAGCATTACGCAAATATGCGTTGAATTCTTCTTTTATTCCCGCTCGATCCATAAAATTTTCAGAAGGCCACTCACAAGGACGCACTGGAGCGTCTCTTGGTGGCTCTTCGTTAGCATCACACATTGCAAGCCTGGGTCCTTACTTCTTTGAAGAACCACCTTGGAACATCTTCCTAAGCATTTTCTTCCTCTGAAAAATTCTGAAATTTTTAGTAACTTCAAAATAAAAGTAAACCAAACTCAATAATATTGATAGTAACTACTCCTACAAGTGCCTAGAGCCTATATCATGCATCAAAACTACTTTTGACCATATAAATTTGACATGCAAGCTCAAGAACAGGGTCACCTAAGCAGCAAAGATTTGCAATGAGTAAAGCACTAGAACAAAAACTAATGGGACCAATGGAGGAGTCACATACCAAGGAACAATCTCCTCAAGCAGTTTTGTGAGAGGTGCTTTGAGCAAGGAGATCGAAAATGGCAGCAAAGAGGGCTGGAACTTGTGCTTGAGTTGGGTTTTCGTGTTTGTGGGAGGAAGAAGAAGAGGATGGGTGCAGGAATAAGTGGAGGAGGGCCACCGTGGGCCCACGAGGGAGGGGGTGCGCCCTAGAGGGGTAGGCGCGCCCTCCACCCTCATGGCAAGGTGGCTGGCCCCCCTAGTGTGTTCTTTGTTCCATAAATCCTCAAATATTCTAGAAAAAATCATATTTAGTTTTCAGGGCATTTGAGAACTTTTATTTTCGAGGTATTTTTATATTGCACGGATAATCAGATAACAGACAGAAAATTATTTGTTTTTACTTTATTTCAACTAAATAACAGAAAGTATAGAGAGGGTACAGAAGGTTGTACTTCTAGTTTCATCCATCTCATGATCATCAAAAGGAATCCACTAACAAGGTTGATCAATTCTTGTTAACAAACTCATTCCGATTAACATGAAACCGGAGAAATTTCGAATAACACTAGGTTCCCTCAATGGGGATATGCACATCCCCAATAATAAGTATATCATATTTCTTCTTGACAGTAGGAAGAGGAAATTCAAAACCTCCAAATATAATCGATGGAATTTTTCCGATAGAATTGATACTATGAACTTGAGGTTGTTTCCTCGGAAAATGTATCGTATGCTCATTACCATTAACATGAAAAGTGACATTGCCTTTAGTGCAATCAATAACAGCCCCTGCAGTATTCAGAAAAGGTCTTCCAAGAATAATAGACATACTATCGTCCTCGGGAATATCAAGAATAACAAAGTTCGTTAAAATAGTAACGTTTGCAACCACAACAGGCACATCCTCACAAATACCGACA
This sequence comes from Triticum urartu, assembly GCF_056163025.1. Classification (NCBI taxonomy): domain Eukaryota; kingdom Viridiplantae; phylum Streptophyta; class Magnoliopsida; order Poales; family Poaceae; genus Triticum; species Triticum urartu. The sequence continues at coordinate 395,738,427 of NC_141875.1, forward strand.
GGTATAGCAGTTGATTTATCAGCCATTTGCAAAGATATTTCAGTAGGTGTCAACTTATTCAAGTCAAGTCTACGATATAAAGAAAGAGGCATAACACTAACACCGGCTCCAAGATCACATAAAGCAATTTTACCATAGTTTCCTTTAATGGAGCATGGTATAGTAGGTACTGCTGGATCTCCAAGTTTCTTTGGTATTCCACCCTTAATAGTATAATTAGCAGGCATGGTCGAAATTTCTGCTTCTGGTATCTTTCTTTTATTTGTAACAATATCTTCCATGCACTTAGCATAAGGATTCATTTTGAGCATATCAGTCAATCGCATACGCAAAAAGATAGGTCTAATCATTTCAGCAAAGCGCTCAAAATCCTCATCATCCTTTTTCTTGGATGGTTTGGGAGGAAAAGGCATGGGTTTCTGAACCCAAGGCTCTATTTCTTTACCATGTTTCCTAGCAACAAAGTCTTTCTTATCATAACGTTGATTGTTTGATTGTGGGTTATCAAGATCAACAGCAGGTTCAATTTCTACATCATTATCATTACTAGGTTGAGCATCATTATGAACATCATCATTAACTTTTTCATTAGGTTCATGTTTAGTGTTAGATTGTGTTTCAGCATCACACATAGAGATATCATTTGGATTATCAGGTGGTTCAGCAATAGGTTCACTAGAAGTTTGCACAGTTCTATCATTTTTCTTTTTCTTATTTTTAGAAGAACTAGGTGCATCAATTTTATTTCACTGAGAATCTTGCTCAATTCTCTTAGGGTGGCCTTCAGGATACAAAGGTTCCTGAGTCATTCTACCAGTTCTAGTCGCCACTTTAACATCATAATTATTTTTCTTAATATTCATCTCATTGAGCAATTCCTTTTGAGGTTTAAGTACTTGTTCTACTTGAGTGGTAACCATAGAAGCATGTTTGCTAACAAGTTTAAGTTCACCTCTAATATTAGCCATATAATCACCCAAGTATTTAATCATATCAGCATCTTGTTTTAATTGTCAACCAAAATAAGCATTGAAGTCTTCTTGCTTAAACATAAAATTATCAAACTCATCCAAGCACTGACTAGCAATTCTAGTAGGAGGGATTTCAGCTTTATCGTATCTATAGAGAGAATTTACCTTTACTACCTGTGTCGGGTTATTAAGGTCTGGAGGTTCTTCAATAAATAAAGGATTAAGATCATATGTTTCTTCAATAGGCGGTAAATTAAGACCATGTATTTCTTCAATAGGAGGTAAATTCTTAACATCTTCAGCTTTAATACCTTTTTCTTTCATAGATTTCTTTGCCTCTTGCATATCTTCGGGACTGAGAAATAGAACACCTCTCTTCTTCGGAGTTGGTTTAGGAATAGGATCATTAATTGGAGCAGGAGCTGGCTCAGGAGGTGCCCAATTATTTTCATTTGTCAACATATTATTCAATAAGATTTCAGCTTCATCCGGTGTTCTTTCCATGAAAAGAGAACCAACACAACTATCCAGGTAATCTTTGGAAGCATCGGTTAGTCCATTATAAAAGATATCAAGTATTTCGTTTTTCTTAAGAGGATGATCAAGCAAAGCATTAAGTAACTTGAGAAGCCTCCCCCAAGCTTGTGGGAGACTCTCTTCTTTAATTTGCACAAAGTTGTATATTTCCTTTAAAGCAGCTTGTTTCTTATGAGCAGGGAAATATTTAGCAGAGAAGTAGTAAATCATATATTGGGGGCTACGCACACAACCAGGATCAAGAGAATTAAACCATATCTTAGCATCACCCTTTAATGAGAATGGAAATATTTTAAGGATATAAAAGTAGCGAGATCTCTCATCATTAGTGAACATGGTGGCTATATCATTTAATTTAGTAAGATGTGCCACAACAGTTTCAGATTCATAGCCATGAAAAGGATCAGATTCAACCAAAGTAATTATATCAGGATCAACAGAGAATTCATAATCCTTATCAGTAACACAGATAGGTGAAGTAGCAAAAGTAGGGTCAGGTTTCATCCTGGCATTTGGAGATTGTTTATTCCATTTAGCTAATAACCTTTTGAGTTCATATCTATCTTTGCAAGCTAAAATAGCTAAAGAAGCTTCTTGATCTAATAAATAACCCTCAGGAATAAGAAGTGATTCTTCATTGTCACTTTCATCATCATAATCAGATTCAATATTTTCAATCTCTCTAGCCGTAGCAAGTCGTTCCTCAAGAAAATCACTAAGTGGCATAGTAGTATCAGGCATAGAGGTAGTTTCATCATAAGTATCATGTATAGCAGAAGTAGCATCATCAATAACATGCGACATATCAGAACGAATAGCAGAAGCAGGTTTAGGTGTCGCAAGCTCACTCATAACAGAAGGTGAATCAAGTGCAGAGCTAGATGGAAGTTCCTTACCTCCCCTCGTAGTTGAGGGATAGATTGTTGTCTTAGCGTCTTTCAAATTCTTCATAGTGTCCAGCAGATATAAATCCCAAGTGACTCAAAGAATAGAGCTATGCTCCCCGGCAACGGCGCCAGAAATTGGTCTTGATAACCCACAAGTATAGGGGATCGCAACAGCTTTCGAGGGTAGAGTATTCAACCCAAATTTATTGATTCGACACAAGGGGAGCCAAAGAATATTCTCAAGTATTAGCAGCTGAGTTGTCAATTCCACCACACATGGAAACTTAGTATCTGCAACAAAGTGTTTAGTAGCAAAGTAATATGATAGTGGTGGTAATGGTAATAAAAGAGTAATGAAAGCAAAGTAATATTTTTGGTATTATGTAGTGATTGTAACAATAGCAATGGGAAAGTAAATAAGCGTAAACCAGTATATGGAAAGCTCATAGGCATCGGATTAGTGATGGATAATTATGCCGGATGTGGTTCATCATGTAACAGTCATAACATAGGGTGACACAGAACTAGCTCCAGTTCACTGATGTAATGTAGGCATGTATTCTGAATATGGTCATACGTGCTTATGGAAAAGAACTTGCATGACATCTTTTGTCCTACCCTCCCGTGGCAGCGGGGTTGTCGTGCTTTTGTCACGGCAGATGTCCTAGAGAAAGGACTTAGTCGTGGAGCCATCGCGACGGGTTAGCTTGAAGGGGTTAAAGCGGACACAAGGACACAAGAGAGTTTATACTAGTTCGGCCCCTTCGATGAAGGTAAAAGCCTACGTCTAGTTGTGATGGAATTGATGGGTGTTTCGATGACTAGGGAGCAAACAAGCTTCGCCTATATCTCGAGTTGTTGTCTGTTGTTTTTTGAACCGCCGCTGGGTCATCCCCTTATATACATGGGTGACGCCCGTCGGTTTACAGAGTCCCAACACCGGCTCATAGATGTGTCCGGTTTGGTCTCTACTTATTCCTAACTTACAATACAAGTTACATATTGACGCCGGTTTACGGCTACAGGCTCTCAACCGATTATGGGTCTTGAGCCCTCATCTATCTTCATGGGCTTTAACATACTTAACTACTGATGAAGTTAACCCGGCCCAGATAGGCCGGTTTACGCCCAGTAGTAATATCCCCAACATTAGGCCCCAGATTGATTTGAACAGGTTCATGTCAATCCTTAGCAAAAACTTCATCTTCAACATCTTCTTGTAGTTTGGTGAACCGCCGTGATGTCATCTTCTCTGATTGCTGTAAACCGGCGTGACGTCATCTGTCATAAAGAAACTATCCATGATACCTTCTTGTTTAATAGATCTGCGATAATCGAGGCAACAGCTCTGTTTCCAAACTTGCAGCCCCTTGATTTTCGCGCCTGACCCATGTCCCTTGCTTTATAAATAGGACCGAAGGGTCATTCCTTTTTCCCCTTCATGCCCTTCTGCTTCGTCTTCCTCGCATCGCCCCGCCTCGGAGCTCCGCCGCCGCCGTCGACCTCTGCACCAACTTTGGCCGCTGCATCAACCTGAGCATACCAGAGCACCGCGGTGACCTTCCGCTCCTTCCTCAGCTCCGGTAAGTCTTCTATCCTTTTCGTCATAGATCTGTTCTAGGGTTTCCATGTTCTCTAGCGTTCATCGCTTGCTTCTTGTTCATATGATAGATCCTTAGACGAGTCTGTGAATCTTCGCTCTGTGTAGCAGTAGTGTTTATCCTCCGTTTTCACTTTCGCATATTAAGGCCATAGATCTTATCCATACCTCTGCTTATTGATTCGGCACTGCTCCTTTTGGTCCTTGAATATTTATCTTCTTTATGAACATGTTCCAGATCCAAAGCTGTAGTATAATCTTGTGAAATCTGTTTTTGCATACTTACTCATCTGCAGTCTTGATTGTTCAATGCTTAGATCAGGCGGTTTAACTTTGTAGAAAAATTTGACAAACCGGTATATACCATTAGTCCCCTTGTTGAACCGCCAGATGTTGGTTGCTTCATGAAACTCCGGTTCAGATAGTTCTATCTCCGGTTTAATAGTGCCCATACCAACGTACCTTGATCAAATGCATTTTTGAACCAGGATCTTCTACCTTGTAGATTCCATCATGGCCAAGCAAGTATATGAGTGCAATTGGGTCCCTTCTCGCGTCACAGAGGATCAACTAGACGATTTAGTCCTGATCGGCGCCTTGGGCAGCAAAGATACCATCCATTGGAGGGCTCCTGGCAAAGAATGCCCCCCAAACCTCGAGAAGGAGAGGTTGTTGTTTTCGTAGATCACTTAGCCCGGGGCTTTAAGCCACCCGGTTCTAAATTTTACCGGGTTGTTTTAGCCGATTTCCAACTCCATCCGCAAGACACTGGCCCCAACTCTGTTACAAATATGTGCCACTTCCAAGTGCTCTGTGAGGTGTTCTTTCAAGAGGAGCCCATAATGGAATTATTCAGAGATCTTTTCCATCTAAACCGCCGTACTGAGTTTACTGATGGCTCTAATACGGAGTTGGGTGGCATGGCGATTCAAAAAAGGAAAGAGGTCACATACCCTCACGCCAAGCTGCACAGTCATCCCAAGGAGTGGAATCAGACATGGTTCTACTGCAAAGACACCTCCCCTGCTAGCGAGAATCCCTTGCCTGGCTTTCGTCCGGAGCGGCTCAGCAACACACACCCTTTTCCTCAAATATTGACTGCCCAGGAGAGAAGCAAATATGCTCCCCAGCTGTCAAAGCTCAGAGCCTTTATGGCCAATGGTTTAACAGGGGTTGATCTCGCTCACTGTTGGATATCATGGAGCATACTGCCCCTTAGTCAACGCTCCGGTTTGATGTGCGAGTATACTGATAGCGTTGATGACCCACTGCGACATTCAAAACTCCAGCTCTCCGGTGAAGAAATCACAGAGGCTGTGCGTAAGATACTGAATGAACCGGAACACGTCTGCGCTAGAACCAGCCTGCTTCCCTTCTGTGCCACCAACAAACCGCCAGCTGTAAGACTTTGATTTTTCTCTTTACTGACTCTGTTATTGATATGTCTGGTCATTGTTTTTAATATCAATGTCTGCATAATCAGGGCGATGATCCGTTTTGGAGAAAAAAGCTGCCGCAGGAGAAACCAGAGAAAACAGACAAACCGGAAAGAGCAACCCGGCAAAAGACTAAAGTTGTGAAGAAGACTGCCCATCGGAAAAGAACCACTGCATCTTCTAATCTGGCCCCTGATGGTGAGGTGGATAATCCGGACTTTGAAGTAGAGCTTGACTCACTTGGCTTATTTTTCATGCGTCTTATTGATGATGATATTTGTCAGGATGATGCCGAAGCCAGCCACGCGGATGTTGCAGAGGTAATTATTCTCTCTTCCGATTCAGAAACTTTGCCTTCACAAAAAATCCGTCAGGCAAACCGGAAAGTTAAATTTTCTCATCCTCTTGCTTATTTGGATCCTAAACTTCTTATGAAGACTCAACAACACGAAGCTCGCCGCACCACCCGGCACAGCGGCCAGGTAGTTACCTCCGCCGGTTTATCGAACAGTCCGGTTCAGAAACGTCATTCCGAGGTCTCTAATTTGCTTGTCAGTGCTTGTCCTAAAGCGGGCTGCTTTCGTCAACCTCTTAATCCGTCTGACTCCGATTACCAGGTTATTTCCCACTCATCTTCTGGCGAGTCATCGGCTACTCAGCTCCCACCGCTCAAAACGGTGCTTGGGTAAGCTATCTTTATTGTGATGTTTGCAGTACATTGCCTTAGAGCATATGTTGTATTTAATTTTGTTATTCTTCTCAGGGCCAAACCTAGGCCAAGCAAGAAGGCCCGCCTGGACAAAGCGGCCGAAGAAGATGTCATTCTTGAACCAGGCAAGACACCCAATCTTGAAGCGGCTATCTCTGAGGATATTCCCAACAATCCACCGCAGCCAGATGATGATCTTATTGCTGAAGAGAGACCTACTGATACCTCAGGTCCTATCCATCAGCCCACAGGTTCCATCCGGATTGAAAGCTCCACCGGTCCAGCAAAACCTACTGACAAGCCAACACCTCCAGTGCAAACCGGCGGTACCAAGGATGATGAGGTTGTCATTACTGGCACTGGCCATACTGAGCCAAGCAATCCTGTCGCTTTATCCAAACATTCTGCGAAGGAAGAATTTGCTGCTTTTGGCAAAGGCAAGTGGAATGCTGATCTGACGACTTACGCTGCTCTGAACGCCCAAGATATCCATTCCGGCTATCTGAACCGGCTGTATACCAGCCATGACTACGAAGCCGGTCTGGTTAATATGATGAAAGATAAATATGAGGTAACTTCCATATGCTGCTTCCTGCTTGTATGCTTCCATTCTTGCTGACTCTCCTAGCCCCCAAGGGCCGGTTTGAACTATTCTTTCAAACCGGGACTTAATAATATAAATCTTGATGCTTTGAAATTTGCTGATGTAGCCCCCAAGGGCCGGTTCAACTTAGCGTAGTTAAACCGGTACTTTAAGTAATTGAAACTGCCACATCAGAATCCATATGATCAAATAGCCATTAGCCCCCAAGTGCCAAGTTGAATGCTTGTATTGATCTTGGGACTTTGTAAACAATTGAAAGATGAAAATCAAATACGCATTAGCCCCCAAGTGCTAAGCGCATAACTTGTTATGTGGTTGGTACTTGAATCCTTCTCCCGATTTGTTGAAACATATATCTGTATGCCTGCAGGCGGAGCTGAAGGCGAAAGAAAACCAAGTCGTCGATCTTCAAGAAAACTTGAAAACCCAACAGGCTGAAACCTCCAAAGCAAAAGAGGAATTGGCCAGTGCCTTAAGTGCCATGGAACAACTTAAGGAGAACTTCAAGAAGAAACGGGCAGATTGGGCCACTGAAAAGTCCGCTTTGATCAAACGAGCAGAGGATGCCGAGGCTGCACTAAAACCAGTAACAGATGAACTGACCAGCATAAAGCGGCACGTTCATGCCATGACCACTGCTATCTTTGGTAAGCCAGCTTGCCTTCTGAATTGGTTCTGCCTTCTTAAAGAATCGCCGGTTTATTAACCCTTTATGGTATTTCAGGGACACGCATTGGTCACTTGGGGTCAGATGTGCGGAAGAAATTGAAAGCCGCCTATACATTGGTTGAACAATTGTATACTGGTGCCCAGCGGCTCATCTGTACCACGTCTCATAACAAACCGGCGCCCACTTTGATTCAAGATACTCTGATGAAACTGTCAGTGCTTCCTGCCCGGGTTGAAGAGCTGAAGAAATCTGCTGCTCGAACCGGTGCAATCAATGCTTTAATCCGAGCAAAAGCCTGGGTGCCGGATTTTGATCCTATTGAAGCGGCTCAGGGCTATCCCAGCTTGAAGGAAGACGGGTTAGAATTTGGTGAAGCCTAGCTTCTCAACTGGCTGAGGAAGTAGACTTGTCTCATTATCAAGCCCAATATGACAGTCAGAACAAGCGAATAGCTGCACCAATCCATGAATCGAAAAATCTGATCCCTCCAATCTGTAAGCATACTTACTCTCCCGATATTGACCCGTCATTGCTAATCCATGATGAGGCTGTTTTTCAAGCATTAATGGGAATCGACTGGACAACTGTGGATTTCCAGCCACTGGGTAGAGAAACGGAAGCTGAAGCGGCGCAAGATGACCCACAACCATCCGGCCAGGCTGGTGGCCAAGCTTAAACCGGAAGCCGGTTTAAAAACTGCCTCTCCTTTGTGAAAAACAATTATGTTATTATGGGCACCATGTTGCCTTGTAATAGGCTAGCTGATACCTTTGATGTTGATATGCCTTCGTGCATAACTTGTTCTTCCTGCAGTAATGAACTTTCCAAAACACTTTCTGAAATAAGAAATTTGTGAAGTGCCACCACGGTTGTACCGTCAGGCGGAGTATGATGTCTGTATATATAAAATCAAAACATCCAAAACAAAATTTTAAGTATATGATCAAATTTTTGAGATACATAATACCTGCCATCGTTGAGTGTGAAG